>NC_042622.1:157344105-157992351 GCF_901001135.1 Rhinatrema bivittatum | reverse complement strand
CACTTGGCCATTGCCTTGGGGATGAAAGGCGGTCGTGAAGTCCAACTGGACCCCAAATTTCTTGCAGAGTGCTCTCCAATACTTAGCCGTGAACTGTGAGCCCCGGTCGGAGGCAATATGGAGAGGAAGTCTGTGTAGGCGAAAGATGTGCTGAGCGAAAAGACTAGCGAGCTCAGGTGCCGTTGGTAACTTAGTGAGGGGGACGAAGTGGGCCATCTTCGAAAACCTGTTGATCCTGACCCATATCACTGTTTTCCCTTCAGAAGGTGGCAAGTCCATGATAAAGTCGGTCGACAAATGGCTCCATGGCTGGGTGGGGATAGGCAATGGTTGAAGGAGCCCCCACGGGTGACCAGTCAGCGTCTTTTGTCGAGCACAAGTCGGGCAGGAGCTGACGTAAAGACGAACATCTCTCCTGACCTGAGGCCACCTATAATATTCGGTCAGCAGATCCAAGGTCCGAGCGACCCCCGAATGCCCTGCGGTCAACGAGTCATGAGCCGATGACAACACTTTCTTGCGCAGGCAATTCGGTATGACCGTCTTACCTATAGGAATCACCTCAGAAGCTGCAAGAAGGACTTTGGCTTGATCAAGGATATAATGGGGCGGATCAGGGTTATCCTCTGTTTCAGCCGTGCGTGAGAGGGCATCAGCTGTAATATTCTTGGAGGCTGGACTGTACCGGAGGAGGAAATTGAACCGGCTAAAGAAAAGCAACCATTGGGCTTGTTGAGAATTAAGGTGTTGGACTCGGCACAAGGATTCCAGGTTCTTGTGGTCCGTATAGACGATCACGGGGTGTTGGGCCTCCTCCATCCACTACCGCCACTCCTCCAGCACGAGCTTGATGGCCAGGAGCTCCTTATCTCCAATAATGTAATTTCTCTCTGTCGGAGAGAATTTTCGAGAATAATATGAACATGGTAGGGGTCTGCCTTTAGTGGATAACTGGCTCAGGACAGCCCCTACCACAAGATCAGATGCGTCAACCTCCACGATGAACGGATCCCTGGGGCACTCCACTATTCATCTTTCTCCATTGGGAAAATTTACCATTTATCCCTATTCTCCATTTTCTATCTTTAACCAGTTCTAAATTCACAATAAGACCCTGCCTCTATCCCATGACTTTTTAATTTCCTAAGAAGACTCTCATGAAGGACTTTGTGAAATGCTTTGTGGAAATTGATTCAGATACACTGAATTAACTGGCTCAACTTTGGCCACATGTTTACATATTTACACCCTAAAAAAATATAGAAATCTGTAAGGCAAGACTTCTCTTGGTTAAATCCATGATGGCTTTGTCCAATTAAACTGTGCCTACCTCTATGTTTAGAAATTTTGTTCTTTATGATAGTTTCAACTAGGGATGTGAATCGTTTTTTGACGATTTAAAACAATCGTCAGATATATTTTAAATCGTCAAAAATCGTTAGAGCCGCGATACAATAACAATTCCCCCGATTTATCGTCAAAAAATCGTAAATCGGGGGAGGGGAGAGGGCAGGAAAACTGGCACACCAAAACAACCCTAAAACCCACCCCGACCCTTTAAAACAAATCCCCCACCCTCCCGAACCCCCCCAAAATGTTTTAAATTACCTGGGGTCCAGTGGGGGGGGGGGGGGTCCCGGCGCGATCTCCCGCTCTCGGGCCACGGCTGCGTTAATAGAAATGGCGCCGGTGGCCTTTTGCCCTTACCATATGACAGGGCAAAGGTAGCGCCGGCGCCATTTTGGTTCCTGTCACCCGACGTCACGCGTGCAGGAGATCGCTCCCGGACCCCCAGGGACTTTTGGCCAGCTTGGGGGGGCCTCCTGACCCCCACAAGACTTGCCAAAAGTCCAGCGGGGGTCCGGGAGCGACCTCCTGCACTTGCGCCGTATTGCCAATATTCAAAATGGCGCCAGCGCTACTTTTGCCCTCACTATGTCATACGTATTGGCAATACGGCGCGAGTGCAGGAGGTCGCTCCCGGACATGTTTGACCGCTGGTACAGTTGAGGAGGGCCCAGATCAGCCACACCCAAGCCCTGAAGGCACAGACAGCAGCCCATAAACAGGACCTAACCACCGTCTCTATCTCTATCAACAATCTCACAACTGCAATAACACAAATCGTTCAACAATTACAAGATGCTCCACCTGGTCGATCACCATCCTCCCAGGAATCCACTCTGTGTAGCAGAATGGGCTAGGGGTAGATGCCCCAGTTGTAAAGGGAAAAAAATGATATCAAAGATGACTTGTCCAAACAAGCCTAGCCGGTCTTCTGTACAGAGCACCGGCTAGATGGAAGAAGACTGCTGGGCCCATCCTGATTACAGAGTTCCTATGCTGTCTAAATGGAAAAAGAATGCTGGGTCCTGGTCTGACTACAGATTTCCTGTGCTGACTTGCTGTTGGGGATGACCTACTGTTTGCCTGTGCTGTCCTGCTGCTTAATTGGTATGCTCTCTTCTATGTTCTGCTTGTATTCCTACGTTCAGTCACAGTTCTGTTGCTGCTGGCTCATCTCATATCATCCTGCTGTTGGCTCCATGCTGATGTCTCATCACTTCCTGCTGCCCCTGCTTCCATGCTGATGTTTCATCTCCTGGGGCTCCTGCCTCTATGCTGCGCTCTCCAGTCCTGGTCCTGCTGCCTCCATGCTGCACTGCCCAGTCCTGGCCTTGCTGCCTGCTCCTTGAACTTTGCTGCCAATGGCCCTTAGTCTGTCCCCCTTTGAATGCACTCTTTCAACATGGACTATCTGGGCCTTCTCTTTAACTTTGCTGTCGTGACACTTTGGTTATTTCCTTTTGAGTGCAGTCTTTCAACATGGACTCTCTGAGCCTTTTCTTGAACTTTGCTGCTGTGCCCCTTATGCTATACCTCTTTGAGTGCACTCTTTCTACAAGGACTTCTGGGCTTTCTCTTGAACTTTGCCGCCATGGCCCTTAGGCTGTAACTCTTTTAGTTCAAACTTTCAACATGGACTGTCTGGGCCTTCACTTGCCATCACATAGTTGTGCTGGCATCAGCTCTAACATTAGATCTGTACTGTAGCTATTGGGGTGCCACTTCCACTTTCTAGGATCCTTACAGAAACCATGATTTTGCATAAAGATAAGATCATAATACTGTAGATATCATGTTGCCTGTGAGTGTATAGGAAACTCCCTCAGTATACCTTAAAGGACTAGGCACAGCTATGCTGCCCAGTCCCCCTTAAGATAGCCACAGGGAATCCTGGGTAAAAGGAGGATACCTTCCTCAGAGGATAAGACCTCAGGCCCTAGAAGGATTAGATGGGTCCAGGGGAGCATGGAAAGAGTTCCCATAAGCTAAGACTTGCTATGTCTGAAGATTAACTGTTCCCTGAAGCTAAGGTGAGCTGTACTACTGTTTTGAAACCACAGTTAAGCTGAGCTACCCCTTGTTGCTGCTATTATAAAAAGACTGTGTATTGCATGCACTCTTCTGAGATTAAGGTGAATTGCTGCACTGTTGTTTTTGTTTGCATTTCTTGTTCTGAAGTATCTGAAGTGAAGGCAAGTGGTCATTTTGTTTGTTTAAATACACTGTAAATAAAGAGCACTGAAGCACAGTGCTACTCTGCACAGAGTCTACTGGTGGTTTCCTCTGGCTGAACCCAAGCCAATGGCTGCTAGATCTACCACATATGGTGGCAGCGGCAGGATCACTTGCCTAAAACACGAAGGACAGACAAGGATCCACATCTACAAAGCAGAGGAAAAGAAAACTCCTTTTCAATGTTTTTTTTTCTCTTTACCTGGGGTCCTCCAGTTCCAACCCAGCTTGTGCACAGGCCAAGGGGACTATCCCCACCTGGTTAGTCAGTGGTCACCCATGTTAACCTTGGGACCCTCCAAAAATATAGTTCTGGCTATGCCTAGGATGACCAACTACCTGACCAGACAGCCCGGTTTTGCAGCCTGTTATACAGTGTCCGGTTACAAGGGTAACTGGTCACTGTAAAACCCGGTCAGACAAGACCAGGGGACAAACAGTGGTGGCAGCCTGGCAGCGCTTCAATCATCTGCCTGTTTTCGGGGCTCAGGTTGACTCGCCTCCTCCTCTGCCTCTCTCATATCGCCACACTTGTTGCTACTTCACGCCATCCTCCTGGGAGTTGCAGAGGAAGAGGAGAGTGGAACTGAGCCCCAAAGGTAGGCAGGTAGAATCTGCTGGGAAAAAAAAATCAATGCTCTGTTTGAAAAGGAAAAAAAAAGGGGGGGGGGGGGTGGCTGTGGCCGGTCGCCCTCCACTTCTCCAAGTGTCTGATCCTGCTCCATGGAAAAGTTGGCAACTCTAGCTATGCCACATTTTACAAACCAGGAACTAATTATTTTATACTACACAGAAAGCTCACAAAGAGAAGATGTTCAATAGAGTTAAAGACCCATCTGAGGTAATTATGCAGGAAAGCATTTTTACTCAAAAGAAAAGCTTAAATTGGTAGATCAATAGACTTCTATTTGAGTGAGGCTTTGGGAAATGTATTTACCTCATTTCAAAGATTCTTCTTGACACTCAATGGCGTTTCTATTTATGACTTTTTTCCCATCTGTTAAAGATTTTTTATGTTTTAATACTTGTTAGTCTTGAGGTTAGTATTCAAAATCCATTTAGATGGCTAGCTAGGGATATTCTGTGCCCTATGTGCCTAAATTTTAGGTGCACATCTCGGAAGTTTTCTGGGGGCAGGCAGGAGGTGTTTCAGAGTGGGCCAGAGTTAGCCGCTTAACCAATGCAGCTAACGGGTTGCTCGAGAGGACTATCCTAAAGTTAGCCAGTTTGACATTTACCAGCTAACTTTAAGATAGCCGGAGATATTCAGCGGAGCAGCCGTGCCACTGAATATCCCAGGTAAATTATCCAGATAGCTATATCCAGCTAACAACTAGCTGCTCTATGACTGAATATCGACCTCCTTATGTGTTAGTTTGTGTGGTTATTTCCCATTTTTATTATTTTATTCCTTTTTATGATCATTTTCTACATCTCTTCAGGTGGTTAGTTTCTGGCTGGGGAGGCAATACACGTTTTAAATAAATGAAAATGTACCACATGGAAAATTTTGCAACATTAACATATGTGTGGCATAAAAGCTTAAATTCACCTCTCTATGTACCACTCACTTGTCATTAGGACATTAACCTACTCTGGATCTTCCCTCCCTCTGTTACAGTATCTGGTGTTGGAATACTACATGAGGATGAGGTCTCACTTCTAACCCTGGCACAGGCCCAATTACCAGGTGGACTGGCCCCAGATGATTCTCCTGCAGTACAGAATATTTCCAGCAATATCGTATACCAGATTAATTTCCCATAAAGACATACTGCTCTAGCAGACCTTTACAATAGGTGAGTCATGGCAGAAATCAGTAGTATGGTGTTCTATGCTCATTTCTCAGTTTCTAGAATGTAGAGTTTTCATTTTTAAACTGAGACTTTTCTGTGAGAGAGTTGTAACTTCCTTGTATTGTTTCTTTGGATTATAGAGAAATCATTTATACAGGTTCAGCAATTACAATACTGTCACCAGGATATGTGTAAAGAAATTAGTTATAAACTGTTTGGATAACATATTAAAAGATGAGCTTAGTGCAGGCACTCTTGGTTTCACAGTCCCTAATGCAGAGGTAACAGCAATTCCCAGGGTCACACTCACTCTATCTTCCCCATTTCACCACAGTAGTAAGCAACTGGGAGGCTGAGGTCCAATCCAGTGGGAAGAAGGACAAATCCTCTGGGGCCCTCAGTGCTAGAGGTATTCTCACTGTCTCTCACTTTCAGTGTCCCACTCTGTACTCACTGGTGTAGTTCCCTCTTCAGGCAGACTCTCCATGGATGGAATCAAAAGATTCAGGCACAGACAGAGAAGTGTTGTTCAAAATAAAAAGGGTTTACTATAACTTAAAAAAAAAAAGTATCCATGTGAGGAATACAAAATTATCATCAAGAAAAACAAAACATTAATTCTCAAAGGCATTGTCTCCTTGTCTATCCTCAGCCTGAACCAGGGAAAAATGGCTCCTCAAAAATGACAAAAAACCCACAACTTCTTAGTCCAAAACTCTATGCCTGAGCTCAGCAAGCCCACTTGACTGTTAGATAGGCGGGCAGTCATTCCCAAAACTGATCCTGGTCAGAAAAGGGGGGACATATCATGGCTGGAAAAAAATACAACTCACAAAACAACCCACTCTGAAAGTCCACAAATCTCTTCTCTCTTCACCTCTGCACACAGGGTAAAACCCTTTGTTGCGAGCTTGGACCCTTAGCCCGAGGTGGTGTTAGTGCTACCTGTGAGGGAGACCTCCACAGGCCCCCCACCATCGTGAGGTGAGGCTGGACAGGAAGCAGAGACCAGCAGGAGCTTCGCCACTACCAGCCCACATTCCCTGCAGGTTTAGACCTTGGGTGCCGGGGTCGGCTGGTTTAGGTGGGCCTCTGTGTGGATGATCCTATGTGACATGGCCTGATGAGGCAGGCAGCAACCTGGAGCTGGAGGTCTGAGGCTGGCAGCAGAGGACGAGGTCAGGTTCGGTCCGAAGCCCGGAGGCAGCCAGCAGAAGACATAGTCAGGTTAGGTCCAAAGGCTGGAGGCAGGCGGCAGAAGACGTGGTCAGGTCTGGTCTAGAGGTCAGAGGCAGGCGGCAGAAGGCAAGGTCAAGGAGCAATCCAGGGCAAGAGTCAAGGACCGTCCAAGGGAAGAGGAGCAAGGAACAGTAATGCAGGAACTGGAGCTGGGAATCCATAGCAGAAGCAGAAACAGGAGCTGGAGACTGGTACAGGCACAGGAATGCAGGAACACGATCAGGAACAGCAACACAGGAACACTGGCAGAAGACAGCGAGGAGACCTGTTGCCAAGGCAAGCTCTGACTGTCAGAGCTTGCCTTATATATCCAGGGCTGCTGATGTCATCACTAGGGGCCGCAGGAGCTTTTCCCGCCACGGCCGCTTTAAATCCCTGAGAGATGCACGCACGTGCGCCTAGGAGCATTCCCCCGCCACAGATGGGAGGCAGCAGGAGAGGGCGGAGGACCATCCTGGGTTGAGCAGGGTGACCGGGAGATGGCAGGACCGCGATGGCGTCTGCCCGCCCTGACCGAGGTGAGGAGTGCCGAGGTCGGCGCCGGGAGGTAGGGGCTGCTGGCCTGCGGCCGGGAATTGTAACACCCTTCTGAATCAGAAAGGAACAAAAATAGGACTTCTTCCTGATATCCCCTTGTAGCAACTCCAAAATTTCCAAGCCTCTAAAATTCCTAGAGGGCAGGCAACCGACTCTCAACTGCAACGCTGAACCAACAACTGAGAGCTTCAAAAAGAACAGAAGAATTGAACTGAGCAGGCTCAAGCTCAGAATGTAAAAGGGAGCACTGACCAATCCCAAAAACAAGGGGGATATCCGGCATATGGGGTGGGTCAAAAGATGAAAAAATCCATCTCCCAGCAGATGAAAACTAAAGAAAATGGTGATAATGGTGCGAAGCCACCGTTGCACTAGCATGATTAATGAGTAATGTTCATGACTGGTAGATTATCAATAAAGGACTGTAGTATTGTGGTGGAAGACCTTGGCCTTTAGTGGGCAGGAGGTGCTGGAGGCCAGAAGAAAGGCTGGACTGTGTCTTTTAACAAAAGAGCAACTTTTATTATGTACAGACCAGAAAACACACAAAAAAGCAACAACAGCCAGGCGTAGTATTACGTACAAGGTCTTATCTTTATTTTTATCTTTATTGCAGATTTCTAAATTGCCTAAGTCGAAGCACAAACAAACATAAAAAAAAAAATACATTAAAACAGAAAAACTTATCAACTTAAGAAATATAATTAAAACTCAGACAACAGCATATCAATAAAATAATCAGGACAAACTACCTAGGAATAATTATAAGGTACTGTAGTATAATCAGGACAGATCTTCAGGAACACAGTGACTAAGCATGTTTAATTATGCAATTGTCAGCAAATTCTTCAACAACTGAAAATAACAATTATGCCTGTCTTATAAGTTTTTGCAGAGTCCGTTAGGTGCATATTTTCTGGAAACAAATTCCACAATGTTGGGGCAGCCACAGAAAAGGCTCTTTCTCTAGTTTCAGACAAACGAACCTGTTTAGGGAGGGAATATCTAACAAGCCTCTCTGAGAGAAGCGAAGAATGCACGTAGGGTTGGATATCCATAACATGGTATTCGCTCAAGGAAAGGAATTCAGTTTTCATAAATTGTGAATTAACATTGCAATTTTAAACTAAACATGATAATGGACTGGTAATTAATGGAGGTTGTACAAAACTGGGGTGATATGATCTCTGATATTCTTCCCTGTAATGAGATGTGCTGCTGAGTTCAATAATAAGAACATAAGAACATAACATAAGAAAATGCCATACTGGGTCAGACCAAGGGTCCATCAAGCCCAGCATCTTGTTTCCAACAGTGGCCAATCCAGGCCATAAGAACCTTGCAAGTACCCAAAAAATACTGCAAGGCTTTCAATGAAAAGGCTGGAAGACCAATATAGATGGCATTACAATAATCAATCAAGGGAAGAATCAGGACCTGCACTACTAAGCGAAAATCGGTATGGTCTAACAGATGTTTTAATCTACAGAAGATCCACAGCTTAAAATATCCACATCTAACCAACTATTTAATATGCTGGTGAAAAGTCAGGCTAGAATCAATCCACACACCAGTGTTCTTTACACAGGGAAAAACTGGCAATGGACATTATCTTTCCTTAAGCTGCGCAGGCTAGTCTCACCCCACCTCCGATGTCATCAGGAAGCGTCGGCTTAAAGGCCAGGCAGCAACAACGGTCTCAACTTTGTCTTTTCCAGCGGACATCACATTTCCTGCTCCCAGGTTCAGCATGGGAGTTTCTCCAGAAACGCTGCTTTCACCCTGCATTGAGCTCTAACACCTGCTCTTTCCTTAAGCCGCGCAGGCTAGTCCCGCCCCACCTCCGACATCATCAGGAGGCATCAGCTTAAAGGCCAGATAGTGACGCCAGAGGCACCGCGCACCGAAGAAGCATGACAAAGGGGCATGCCCCTTTGTGTGCCCCTTCGTGCGCACAAAACATATACATTAACTACATTAATCTTGTCTTTTTACTCTATTTCAGATAGTAGCCAGACCCATTACGAGGAAAATGAATATCCCCACGATTACAGGGAACGGAAGATACAGACCTCTCCTAATCACTATACCGAGATGTCGCCAAATAACATTGATACCAATATCCAATACGCTTCCAAATTCTCTTACTATTTTATTTACATCCTTAACTATACTATTAATCAACATTCAATCTATTAGGAAAAAACCCCAATAATACATGACTTAATAACAACCACCTGCAGGTTTTCAGTGGTTCAGACCATGATTTTTCCTACTGTAATGCAGACTACCTTGGTCTGCCCTTTATTACTGTTAAATCATTTCAGTTGCTGCAGAATGCAGCCATAGATTTGATCTCTGGCTATAATATCAGGTCTCAAATTTCTCCTGCATTGTTTGACCTCCATTGGTTCCCAGTACAGAGGAGGATCAAATACAAGACTGCTGTTTTAACTCACAAACCTTTTGTATTTGATTCTCTGCCCTGGATGAATGCCATGCTCCAGATATACAATCCTAATATTGTAGATATGGACCCTTGGACCGAGGTAGAGTTGGTGCAACCTGCAGGGGGGAGCCCTGCAGGTCCTCACTGTTGGCTGGTGGAATCGGATGAGGCAGAGATCCAGCTGGAGCTTTGCCTATACCAGCCCTCGTTCCCCAGGCCCAGCAGATTTTAGGTGGGGGCCTCTCCTGATGGCCAGAAGAAATGTTGAAGAGACTGGGACAAACAAGCAAAGTCGGAGTCAGGCTCGGGTCACTGGCAGGTGGCATATGGAGATGTCCAGGAGGCAAGTGGAGGTTGGAAGCAGGTGGCAATCAGGAGTATCCAGAAGGCAAGCAGAAGTCTGAGGCAGGCGGCAGTCAAGTGAGGTCCAGGAAGCAAGCCGAGGTCAATGCTAGGTATCCGTCCAAAGGAAGGTGAGACAGATAGGCATGGCAGGAAGATGAGGAACCACACAGGAGGCAAGGCATACTGAAGAACTGAGGATCAGGAGACTGACCATAGGAACTGACAGAAAAGACGAGGACCACAAGAACTGAAGAGCCAAAGTGATGGAACTGAAGAAATGAATGAAGACCAGGAACTGAAGACAGGAATGTAGACCAGAAACTGAAGAAAGGTATGCAGGCAGGGAATGCTGAGGAAACTCACATTATAAGGGCTGCAGGACACCTGTTGCCAATGCTAGGAGGAGCTGTATCTGTGGCCTTTTATAGGCCTTCCCTTGGAGGGCAACACGGGGTGCTGGCCTTTTCCCACTGTAGGCCCTTTAAATGAGGGCTGTCGGGTGCACGCATGCCTTAGGAGGGCCTGGGAAATGCATTGGCAGTGTCTCACCATGAAGAGAGTTGGCAGCTTCCTGCTGTGCTGTAGGAGAGAGTGGCCCAGTGCCATCAGGAATCAGAGGCTATGGCTTGGGCTTGAGGGAAGAGTGGCGGTTTACAGGGGGTGCATGTGAACTGCCAGTCTCAGTACCTGGGATATCATTACGCTCCTCACAAAGAGGTCTTCTAAACATTCCGTCAATGTGCCATGCTAGACTTGTTGATACAAGAGAGCATGCCTTTTCCATTGCCACTCCATCCCTCTGGATCACCTTGCCACAAGAGATGAAGTTGATTGAATATCAAACGACACTTAAAAAAAAAAAGGCCAAACCATTTTTTTCTCTTGGCCTTTTTATAGGGCCAGTGTCATGACTTGGTCTCTGCCAGGGCTTCCCAAACTGTGGGTTGGGACCCCAAATGGGGTCATACATCCTTCAGTTGGGGTCACAAGTGCCTCAAGTGACAGCACTCTTTAGGTGCCAGCAGCAGCAGCATTAGTAGTGGAAAACAGCATGGGGCCTATAAATAAGCACACACTCATAGACTGTGCAGTGGCACAGCCCTTGCATGAGTTTCTATAGTTGCAGGAAGCCCTGTGCAAGGAGGGATCAGGGCTGCTGCAGGGCCTGATGTGATCTGCATGTGGCAGCAGCTTGTGACCAGCCATGAAAGAAGGGGAGGGATGTGTGTATGGCCAGTGGAGATTTTCACTGCCGCCCTTCCCTCAAGTACTTCCAGAATGTAAACCTAGGGAGTTCACCCAAAACTCTCAGGAAATTAGTCAGTCTCAAATGTAAATGATGAATTTGATTTTCCATGTTTTCCACTCTCCTGATAAGAAAAGCTCATTTCCATATAATTGTAGCATTAACTTCCTTAACATCATGGAGATCTCTTTTCAGGGCTTGAGTTTTCTCAAGATGATCCTTAGAGCTCTTCTGATGGTCTAAGACTAATAAGTCCATTCTCTGGGAGACAGCCTGAACATTTTGAGAGAAGGCCGAAAGAGACTGGGCCAGATTGGCCATTAAATTCCATAGGACTTTGAGGGTCACCACCAGAGGTTTAATAATAGGGAAAGAACAAGAAGAAACAGGTGACTCGCCCACAATGTGAATGGAGGCTATATGCTGGCTAGATAAGGGAACAAAATGAAAAGATTATCCCTACACAGACATTAGAATCCAGATAGTAAATCCTGCAAACATAAGGGTAGAGTAAAGAAAATACAAAGGAAATAAAAGAAAATACACCTATCAGAGTCCTTGCAACAAAAGGTTCATCAGTGCCATATTATTATGACAATTGAAGGTCCTATGGAGAACATGTCACACATTGTCTTGAACACCGGATCTACAGCCACCGCAAAGGCTAGCGCAGTAAATGTATTAACCCGGACACATTACAAAAGGCAGAATAGGGATCACATCCAATTTTAAAATTAAAATAACTTCTCACAGATATTCAGATAAAAAAATTGCTTGGAAGCCAGAACTGTTAACTTTGTACACAGAAAGTCACAGAATAAAATGAAGAACTCTCAAATCTAACTTCACTATGTTGAAACAACAGCTAGATATCCATCAATAATCATTCTTTATTCCAATTTAGAGATTCCATATCCAAAAAAGCTTTTGCCGCAGCCGTTGATTCAAATTTTTTCTGCTGTCCATTCCAAATGGCAGGAAATACCAGCATAAATTTTACCCTCTTTTATACCAGATAGGAGCAGAGTGGTACCAATTTTTGCCATTTGATGGCAACTTTTGTCAAAAAGTAATTGAAAACCAGAACTTTCGCTTCATCATAGTCCAGGACACTGGATCTGGTCGGTCAGTGTAGTTGCAGGGCAGGGCAGAGATCAATGTCTCAGAGAGTTTCTCTCCCTGATGTGTGGAATCTGGTGAGCTCCAGAACCCTTTTTCCTAATGGATTTTAAAAGCCAATATATGCATATTCAGAGGCTTAATGCATACTAATTTAGTGACATGAATCCAGTTCTGATCAGGTCCTTCTTTACGTAGACTTCCTGCCCCCCCCAGCTTAACCAACAGGCAGATGCTTGACAAAGAGCTGACCACGTCTTGTGACTAAACCAACAGGCCTTGTGATGGGATTGACCTGTCTGATAAGGCCCCTTTTCGTGAATGGAGGCAGGCAGAACTGAGCCCTGCTGACAGGTTTAGATCTGTTCTTACACACACACACCTGACTTGTATTGTCTTCCTGAGCCCCCTTTTGCCTGTGATCTCTGTTGTGTTTGCTATGACCTGACTCCTTTCGTTATCACCATCCCATGCAACTAGTGCCTCAGATAATTCAGTCACAACTCCAGCTAGTTAGAAATTCAGGCCAAGTCTCCATTGGAGTCAGAGAAAGCAATTTACTGCATGTACAGTAGTAAAAGTTAGGGGTTTTATTCTTCAGTGTCCAGAAACAGGAATGTGCAGGGGTAAAAAAAAAAAAAAAGGGTTTCATTTTTGGGAGGGTTTTCTCCACAAATTTCATTTCCTTTAATATTTTATTTGCTTCTTTCATTTAAAAAAGAAAAAAAGGAAATGGGGCCTCCCAGGAGCTCCCGTCTCCACCACCCATCCATTCCAAACAGGAAAATGCCGGGGCCTCAATTCCCCACTCTCTCCCCCTGGTCTGGTGGGGATTCACTGGTGAAACATAGGTCTAGGCCAAAGCCTCAGTCTTGCATAGGTCAAGACCGCAGTAGGTCGCCGCACACTTGGCCTAGGCTCTATGAAGGCCAAGGCTTGGAGGCCTGGTCCTGATGTCTCAGACTAGGCTTGACTCCAAAGAGTAAGCTGGACCCTGAGTCTTTGACCTAGTCCAAAGACCTGGCCTAGGCCCGACACCTGGGCCCAGTCAAGAAACAAGGTCCTAAAGCCTGGGCCTCAACCTAGGTCCAGGCTCAATGCCTGGGCCCAGCCCAGAGGCTGGGTCCTGACACTTGGGCCTCTGCCTAGACCAGATCCCAGACCCAGGCTCAACACCAGGACCCAGTCTGGGGGCTGGGTCCAATTGCTTGAGCCTAGACCTAGGCCAGAGCCCAGGTCCATGCCCAGGCCCAGCACCGAAGCTCAGTTTGGAAGTCGGGTCCTGATACCTGGACTTCGGTCCAGATCCAGGCCTGACATTAAGGCCTGGCCTGGAGGCCAGGTCCTGGATCAGGACCTAGGCTCAATACTTGTGCCTGGCCTGGAAGCCGGGTCTCAACTCCTGGTCCTTGGCCTAGGGTCAGGCCCAGGCTTCAAACATTCTCTTCATAGGTCATCTGTCTTCTTTCTTCTCGTTGGTAATGACACCCTCTCCGTGTACCATTTTGCTGTATGGCATTGCCTCTGCTCTGGCCTAGGCCCAGGCCCCAGCATCAAGACCTGGCCTCTGGACTAGGCTGCAGCATCAGGCCTGGGCCTTGGCTGAGGTCTAGGTGTCAGGATCCAGGCTCCAGACCGGGCCACGGAGCTTCAGCTCCTGATAGCTGAGGGGCCGTGCAGCTTCAATCTATTCCTACTCAGGTCGCATTGTCAGCTGCTCCAGCTTTCTGATGGCTACGCAGCCCACAGCACTTCTCCACTCCAGTTGACCATTGCTTTTCTGCTCTAGATGACAGCCTGAGCTACTGCATTCCAGCAATGCTGCTGCAGCCTTCAATCACCATAATCCCATCGCTCTGGCTGGCTGCAGGAACCTTCCCACCCCCATGGGCCCACAGGTCACTTCTTCTTTTTCAGACCACAGGGGGCAGGATAGAAGACATGCAATTACTGCATCACACCCAGCATTGTGGCACTCTAGACAGCCACCTAGTTTGCCTTGTGCCTCCACCAGCCCTGAATGTGCATGCTCTCTCAAACACATACTTTCTCACAAACACACACTCTCTCCCTCTACCTCATTCTCACATGCTGTCAATCAGACTGTCTCTCCCTTTTTTTCTGGCTGTTGGCAGGATGAGTTCAGCAGACAGCTGAGGCCTCTCATTTTATTTTGCTGCTGGCAATAGCTGGGTTTCTCTTTTCTTCAGCTGCAGACAGGTCTGGCTCCTTCAGTGGCCTGCAGGGTCTTCTCTCTTCTTTGGCACCAGCAGGTTTAATTTGGCTGCTGGCGGGTTGGGCTCCACTTCAGCCATCAGCGAGTTGGGATATGCCAGTGGCCCACAAGGCCTCTTCTCTTCTTTAGCTCCTGGGTTTCTTCTCTTCTTCATCCCTGTGGGCACGTCATTTCTCTGTACTGCTGTGGGACTCTTCTTCCAATGTGTAGGGGTTGGAAACCCCACAGGTATGTTGTTAAATATGTGTTTGGTTGCAAAGTGAGGCAGACACTGAGAGTGTTTTAGGGCCACCTTTTGCCATTCCAAAATTTTTCTGCCTGAGAAGGTTGCCTCACTCTGCCTCAGTATAGAACCGATGCCCAGTATGCACCCTTCTATCAGTCGTGCAGTGGAGGGCTTTATTAAATTGTTAGACCCTTGTACACTGAGTTTCCGTAATCCAGCCAAGTGGTTACTGTGGCATTAACAACTGTGAATAGGTTTTGCTTCTTGATGAATGGGTGTAAAATATCAGCTGCTAGCTTTTCAGGACAGGACTGAGAAGGTAAAAGACTCACCAGTACTGATCTGAAAGGGCAACCTAGCCAAGTGAGTCCTTTGTGGGCATGGAGTAATGGATTTTCCCAGTACAATATATGTCCATGTAAGTCCCTGGCATTTTCCTAAAGAAACCAGGATTCCCTGCTGGGAAACCCCTAGAGTTTCTTCGGAGCAGAAGCAAAGCATATTCTCCATTTTTTATTGTTTTTCCTTGCTTCCTTGGCAGAAAGGCCAAGGTCCTTGGAGCATCGTCCCCTTTCCCCATAGATCAATGTGGCATCTCAGTCCTCAATAGGAAGTGCTCTTATGGGCTGACTCATCCAGTGTTCAGGCAAAGTGGATTCTCCCTTTGGGTCCTATCCAGAGGACTTCACGGCATGGTGCAGGGACTCTCCCATGTCTGTCATCAGCACAGTGAGGATGAGGTGTCTAGAAGCTTACCTAGCAGCCCAAGTTTGGATGTGGAACCAGTCCCAGCAGCTAGTTTGAGGAAAGGATTGTTCCCTAGTTGCCTGGTATGTGTGTTCCTCTGGCTTTTGGGTCTACTGTCTCTTCCTCCATCTCTTGTGAGGGATAGGGAGTGTGGGACCTAGAGGAAGGTGCCCATTTCATCTTTAGCTGTGCCAAGACCTCCCTTCTTCTGTAGGGCAAAGGGAGGATCCCCATCTAGTTCACAGGGTCATGGTCAGTGGTGGTAAATTGGGGACACCCCCAGAACACCCCTGCATAATCCAGCTAAATTTTAGATAGATAATTTATCTGGATAAACTTTAGTCAGATAAGTGGGGGGAAATTTGAAAAGTCAGCATTTAGCTGGATAACTTGTGAGTTATCTGATTAAATGCTGCCGAATATTGATTCCATATCATTTAAGCTGAAGGAACTCTAGCCTGAGGCAACCAGTGGATTTGAACCCTGTGTTAATTGGCTCAGCAAACTCTGACCCAGTCATAATTGAATTTACTTTTCTGGGCTGGAATTTGAGCACAGAGAAGGGTAACCAAAATGATAAAGGGGATGGAATGATTCCCCTATGATGAAAGGCTAAAGAGGTTAGGACTCTTCAGCCTGGAGGGGAGATATGATAGAAGTCTATAAAATAATAAGTGGTGTGGAACAGGTATACATGAATCGGCCTTTTACTCTTTTAAAGAGTACATAGACTAAGGGACCCACAATGAAGTTACTAGGTGATACATTTAAAACTAATAACAGAAAATATTTTTGTACTCAACACATAATTAAGCTCTGGAATTTGTTGCCAGAGGATGTGGTGAAAGCTATTAGTGTAGCTGCATTTAAAAAGGGGTTGGACAAGTTCCTGGAGAAAAAGTCCATAAACCATTATTGAGGTGAAATTGCAGAAATCCACTTCTTATCCCTAGGATAAGCAGCATGGAATCTATCTGTCCCTTGGGATCCTGCCACAGGTACTTGTGCCCTAGATTGGCCACTGTTGGAAACAGGATACTGGGCTTGATGGAGCTTTGGTCTGACACAGTATGGCAAATGTATGTACTTATGCTGTAGTGTGCTCCCCATTCTATGACTGTTATCAAGAGTCACTGGCAAACCTGAGCTGGCCATAAATTACAACTTATGTGAAACTACAAATAAACATCTGAGCCAGCCCAAGCCCATCCAAGCCAGAACTCAAGTCAGTATGCAGCTGCATTGCCCTTCCTAAATTAAACTACTTTGAACTGAAACTGTCCATAGTTTTTTTGACTTGGAAGAAATAAATATGTGACTTCTATCAACATAGTGCTAAAAGCCAGGGAAACCTTCTGCTAAGCCCTTGTTTCCCCAGGGCGGAGCTCTGCTTTTCTCAGTAAATAATCAGACAACGCAAAGTGTACTAACAGGATAATCTTTGCAGCAGGCCAAGAGAATGTTTGTATAAATCAGGTGACTTGGAAGTATGTTTAAGAAGGTAGCTCACAGGAGTTTGAAAGTTTTCAGTTGTAGACTATCAGACCTTGGGAAACCTGTTCAAGGCAGGTCTGTAACTGCCATTCTATGATGACTTGAATTGGGGTTTGCCTGCAGAAGGATCACCGAGGGTGAGCTGAAATCTTTTCCTAGATCAACTACTTTTCTTCTGTTATGGATAATCTCAGTTCCTATCATGTGAGTGCCCAGTTCTAACTGTGCTTGACAGTTTTTGAGAAGGACTTAGTACAAATCTCAATTAAATACTTGCTTCATACTAGTGCACTCATGGATTGTGTGACAGAACGCGCTTTTCTGGCACTACTTATTGTTATAAGATGTTTCCCATCTTTTGCCTGCCCTGAGATCTGTGTTTGTGTGTCAGGGAAGGTGGACTGTAAAAGCAGAGATCTGAACTCTGTCCCTGCTGATATACCACGCAATGCCACCAGTCTTCTCTTGGGTTATAATAGGATCTCCAATCTCAGAGCAAGCTCTTTCCTGCAGTTGCTGCAGTTGCAGCATCTGGAGTTACAGAATAATGCCATATTTTACATTCACCCCAAAGCCTTCCAGAGTCTCTACAATCTCAACCACTTGGATATGAGCAACAATCAAATAACGTCTTTGAGTGCAGAAATGTTTAATCCTCTTAGTAGCTTAATTGTTTTAAATTTGGGGAACAATGGCATTGCCAACCTGGCCCCCAGGGCACTTGAGAGGCTCCAGCAATTACAGGCTCTCTTATTGTACAACAACGGCTTGAGTGATCTCAGCGTTGGCATGTTAAATAATCTGCCCTCTCTACGGCATCTCAGACTGGACGGCAATCCCTGGGCCTGTACCTGCCAAATTCAGCAGCTATATACCTGGATCATTGAAAACAGAGAAAAAATTCAAGGTAAGAATGATAGACACACTCGGTAAAAGTCTGCAGGATGGCAGAAGGAAGCTGCAGGCATTGACATTACATGGTAAAATTGAAGTTCCATCCAGTTTCTTCACAACCTCCATTTGTTTCCACTGTTTGTGTTATACTTGTTCTCCTTCATCATTTATTTATTTGTTTATTTGCAATTTCTTATATTCTGCCAGTTGTCATCATTGTCATTCTCCAAAACTGTTTTTATTTTTTTATACTTGTGCTTCTTTTTAAAGAAATCTTTGAAATGAACCCCATGTAACATCTTGGAAAAGAGGTTTGGGATGTGTATGGGGAAAAGTTTTCATTTTAGATTTTTTTTTTTTTCATTGTGGGATCTTTTTTGTGGGGGTTTCAGTTTGTTTAATGTTTATTTCTCTTCAGTTCGTTTGTTGAATCAAAATAAGTTACAAAAAAGAAATAGCCCCCTCTGCAGCCCCCCTCATTCCCTTTTCTGTGAGTCTCCAATGATGAAAGGGGCTGGAGTGATGCCCAGTCACTCCTCCCCCACTGGCTCTGCTTGAAAAGGTGCACTGGTCTCATGGCTGGCTAGTGCCAATTAGTTTTATGACCATAAATCAATATAGCTATAGAACAAGTTTTACAACTGTATCTCTTTTTGGTTATAAAACTATTTGGTGCCTCTAGGCCCTGAGACCAGCATCATTTTTCAAGTGGAATCAGTGGAACAGAAGTCACTGGGAATTGCTTCTGCCCTTGTCATCACTGAAGAGCTATGAGAAGTATAATGGGGATTGCGAGAGAGGCTATTGAGGAGGGGCCATGATTTATTATTTTTTGACAGAGAGTACATGCCATTTGTCAATGAAAAATGTAAACATTTTCTGATTTTTCGGAGACACCAGCCATTCAATTCATTTGAAATAAACCAAAAATCAGCATTTGGGGGTCATTTTATTCATTTGTTTTAAACAAATGCACATCCTAATAGAGGAACACAGAAATACAAAAAATTTTATACTGGGTCAGACCAAAGGTCCATCAAGCCCAGCATTCTATCTCTGACAGTAACCAATCCAGGTCACAAGTATCGGACAGGATCCCAAAGCTAACTGCTTTCACCATATCCTCTAGCAACAATTTCCATTTTAATTGTGTGCTGAGTGAAAAAAATACATTCTCTGATTTGTTTTAAATGTGCTACATATTAACGTCAGAGTAATCTTTTCCTACTTACTTGCTCCACCTCACTCATGATTTTGAAAATCAATGTCATATCTTCACTCAGCTGTCTCTTCTCCAGGCTAAAGAGCCCTAAATTTAGCCTTCCCTCACAGGGGAGTCAACCCATCCCTATTATTATTTTGGTCAACCTTTTCTGTAACTTTTCTAGTTCCACTATATCTTTTTTGTGATGGAGCAATCAGAACTGCACACACTACATAAGAACATGCCAAGGGTCCATCAAGCCCAGCATCCTGTTTCCAACAGTGGCCAATCCCGGCCATAAGAACCTGGCAAGTCCCAAAAACTAAGTCTATTCCATGTTACCATTGCTAGTAATAGCAGTGGCTATTTTCTAAGTCAACATTATTAATAGCAGGTAAAGGACTTCTCTTCCAAGAACTTATCCAATCCTTTTTTAAACACAGCTATACTAACTGCACTAACCACATCCTCTAGAACAAATTCCAGAGTTTAATTGTGCGTTGAGTAAAAAAGAACTTTCTCCAATTAGTTTTAAATGTGCCACATGCTAACTTTTTGGAGTGCCCCCTAGTCTTTCTATTATCCGAAAGAGTAAATAACTGATTCACATCTACCCGTTCTAGACCTCTCATGATTTTAAACACCTCTATCATATCCCCCCTCAGCCGTCTCTTCTCCAAGCTGAAAAGTCCTAACCTCTTTAGTCTTTCCTCATAGGGGAGCTGTTCCATTCCCCTTATCATTTTGGTAGCCCTTCTCTGTACCTTCTCCATCGCAATTATATCTTTTTTGAGATGCGGTGACCAGAATTGTACACAGTATTCAAGGTGCGGTCTCACCATGGAGCGATACAGAGGCATTATGACATTTTCCGTTTTATTCACCATTCCCTTTCTAATAATTCCCAACATTCTGTTTGCTTTTTTGACTGCCGCAGCACACTGAACCGATGATTTCAATGTGTAATTCTCTATGTCGCCTAGATCTCTTTCTTGGGTTGTAGCACCTAATATGGAACCTAATATTGTGTAACTATAGCATGGGTTATTTTTCCCTATATGCATCACCTTGCACTTATCCACATTAAATTTCATCTGCCATTTCGATGCCCAATTTTCCAGTCTTACAAGGTCTTCCTGCACAATCTGCTTGTGATTTATCACAATCTGTTTGTGATTTTACTACTCTGAACAATTTTGTATCATCTGCAAATTTGATAATCTCACTCGTCGTATTTCTTTCCAGATCATTTATAAATATATTGAAAAGTAAGGGTCCCAATACAGATCCCTGAGGCACTCCACTGACCACTCCCTTCCACTGAGAAAATTGTCCATTTAATCCTACTCTCTGTTTCCTGTCTTTTAGCCAGTTTGCACTCCACGAAAGGACATCACCACCTATCCCATGACTTTTTACTTTTCCTAGAAGCCTCTCATGAGGAACTTTGTCAAACGCCTCTGAAAATCCAATCTACCAGTTCACCTTTATCCACATGTTTATTAACTCCTTCAAAAAAGTGAAGCAGATTTGTGAGGCAAGACTTGCCTTGGGTAAAGCCATGCTGACTTTGTTCCATTAAACCATGTCTTTCTATACGTTCTGTGATTTTGATGTTTAGAACACTTTCCATTATTTTTCCTGGCACTGAAGTCAGGCTAACCGGTCTGTAGTTTCCCGGATCGCCCCTGGAGCCCTTTTTAAATATTGGGGTTACATTAGCTATCCTCCAGTCTTCAGGTACAATGGATGATTTTAATGATAGGTTACAAATTTTTACTAATAGGTCTGAAATTTCATTTTTTAGTTCTTTCAGAACTCTGGGGTATATACCATCTGGTCCAGGTGATTTTCTACTCTTCAGTTTGTCAATCAGGTCTACCACATCTTCTAGGTTCACCGTGATTTGATTCAGTCCATCTGAATCATTGCCCATGAAAATCTTCTCTGATACGGGTATCTCCCCAACATACTCTTCAGTAAATACCGAAGCAAACAAATCATTTAATCTTTCCATGATGGCCTTATCTTCTCTAAGTGCCCCTTTAACCCCTCGATCATCTAACGGTCCAACTGACTCCCTCACAGGCTTTCTGCTTCGGATATATTTTTAAAAGCTTTTACTGTGAGTTTTTGCCTCTTCGGCCAACTTCTTTTCAAATTCTCTCTTAGCTTGTCTTATCAATGTCTTACATTTAACTTGCCAATGTTTATGTATTATCCTATTTCTTCTGTTGGATCCTTCTTCCAATTTTTGAATGAAGATCTTTTGGCTAAAATAGCTTCTTTCACCTCCCCTTTTAACCATGCCGGTAATCGTTTTGCCTTCTTTCCACCTTTCTTAATGTGTGGAATACATCTGGACTGTGCTTCTAGAATGGTATTTTTTAACAATGACCATGCCTCTTGCACATTTTTTACTTTTGTAGCTGCTCCTTCCAGTTTTTTTCTAACAATTTTTCTCATTTTATCAAAGTTTCCCTTTTGAAAGTTTAGCACGAGAGCCGTGGATTTGCATACTGTTCCTCTTCCAGTCATTAATTCAAATTTGACCATATTATGATCACTATTGCCAAGCGGCCCCACCACCATTACCTCTCTCACCATGTCCTGTGCTCCACTGAGAATTAGATCTAAAATTGCTCCCTCTCTCGACGGTTCCTGAACCAATTGCTCCATAAAGCTATCATTTATTCCATCCAGGCATTTTATCTCTCTAGTGTGTCCCGATGATACATTTACCCAGTCAATATTGGGGTAATTGAAGTCTCCCATTATTACCGCACTACCAACGTGAAGTCTCCCATTATTACCGCACTACCAATGTGCATTTGTACCATGTTTTATTTTCCATTCCTTTCCTAATACCTAATATTATGTTATTTTTTGACTGCCACAATGCACTGGGTCAGTGATTTCAAAGTACTGTCCATAATGATTCCAAGATCTTTTTCCTGGGTACTGATGCCTAACATGGAACCCAATATTGTATACCTATAGTGTGGATTATTCTTCTCTCTATGCATCACTTTGCACTTGTCCATATTTCATCTGTCATTTAGACATCCAATTCCTTAGTCTTGCAAGGTCTGCTTGCAGATCCTCATAAATGGCTAGTGATCTGACAACTTTGAACAATTTTGTGTCATTTGTGAATATGATCACCTCACTCATCACTCCCTTTTCCAGATCATTTATAAATATATTGAAAAGCCCTGGTCCCAGAACAGATCCTTGGGGCACTACAGTATTTGACATTCTCCATTAAGAGAAATGAACATTCAGTCCTACTCTATTTTTGTAATCATTAGCCAATTACCAACCACAGTAGGACATTGCCTCAAATCCCATGACTCAAATTTCCTGATTAGTCTCTCATGAGGAACTTTTTCAAAAGCCATTTGATAATCCAGTTATACTGTGTCAACTGACTCATCCTTGTCCACATGTTTGTTAACCCCCTCAAAAAAAAAAATAAAATAGAACAGATTTGTAAAGCAAGACTTCCCTTTACTAAATCCATGATGGTTCTTCCCCATTCTTCTGTGTCTATCTAGATGTTCAGTAATTTTGTTTTCAGAATAGTTTCTACCATTTTGCCCAGTACCAACATCAGGCAGCTCACCAGTCTGTAGTTTTCTGGATCATCTCTGGAGTCCTTTATAAAACTGGGCATTATACTGGTCAGGATTCAATCCTCAGGTACCATAGCAGATTGGAATGAAAAGTTAGAGATTACTAGTAATAGGTCTGCAATTCCATTTTCTGATTCTTTGATAACTTTTGATCATATATAGGGACCTTCATTTCAGTTTTTATTTTGTTTTACTTGGTAATTTATCAATGTTTATTACGACAAAAACAAAAATTATATTTGCCGAGAAAAATGGAGTCACTTTTTTCCACAGATTTCTTTTGTTTTTATATTTGTCATAATAAATACTGATAAATTACTAGCCAAATAAAATAAAAACTGAAAATTAAGGTTCTTGGGTGTATACCATCTGGTCCCAGTGATTTGTTACTCTTTAATTTGCCAGTTTGCTCTATTACATCTTCCTAGTTCAATGTGATTTGATTCAATTCATCTGAATCATCACCCTAAAGAATGCCATATATATCTCCTCAATACCCTTCTCAGTAAAGACTGAAGGAAAGAATTAATTTGTTGTTTCTGCTATGGCCTTCCATGTGTGCCCCTTTTACCCCTCAATCATCTAGTGGTCCAATTGACTCCCTCACTGGCTTCTTCCTTCAGATATAAAAGAAGCTTTTATTTCAAGTTTTTGCCTTTCTCACAGGACAATCAGGATGGTAGTCCTCACATAGGGGTGACATCACAGGATGGAGCCCTGTACAGAAAACTTTCTGTCAAAGTTTCTATAAAACTTTGACTGACACTGGCACACTGAGTGCACTGAGCATGCTCAGCCTGCAGTTATCCCTGTGAACCACAGGTGTCTCCCTCAGTCTTCTTTTTTCTGCTCTGGAAAAACAGCTTGAACCAAGGTCTTAGAATCAGCTGCGACCACAGCTGGAACAAAGGCTTAGATGCTGCAAGAGAAGCAATCTGAAACAAGGTTTTGGAATCTGCTGTGGGCACAGCCTGGGGCTGAATCTTAGATGCTGCAGGCACAGCCTGAGACTGAATCTTTGGAAGTGCTGTGGGAGCAGCCTGGACAGTATTCTTGGAAGGTACTGCAGGAGCAGCCTAGATAGGAGTCTCTGGAATTGCTGCTGGCACAGCCTGGACCAGAGTTTTTAGATGTGCTGCGGTAGCAGCCTGGACCGGATTCTTGGAAAGTGCTGCAGAAGTGGCCTGGACTGGAGTCTGAAGCTGGGTCTGAGGTAGACATATGGCCAGGAGCAAAGTTTGACTTCCTTTCAGGAGATAGATGCAGATTTTGGAATTTAGATAACAGGGCCTCCACAAGAGCAGATTCCTCTATAGCAGAGGGTGCAGCAGGGCCTGGCTTGGAATCTGGCACCACATTCAGTTTGGCAGGTGCAAGTTCAGGGTCTGACATGATATTAAGATCAAGACTTGGAGTATCTTTTGCTGGCTGAAACAAAGGCTCTGAAACAGGATTGGGGGTGGCTGGCTGGAACACTGGCATGAAAGCATTACTGGAGCCGGTTGGATGAAACACAAGCATGTTGGCAAGTGCTGGCTTTTTGAAGACTGAGGTTAACTTCACTGGAGCTGGAATTGAGGTATTCTTAGGAGAAGCTGAGACAGTTTGGTCAAGATGGAGTCAGACAAAAACTGGCTATAGAAAAAGCTATCTTTCCTGGTGCTACAGCAAATCTCATTAAGGCATGACTTAAAACAACTGGTTGGGCAGGAATCTGAGCTTGTGGGCAGGAATCAGCTGGCTGAATAGGAGTTATGAAAGGTGAAATTATACCTCTGGCTAAGGCTGGAACTGATTTTTCCAGAGAAGTGACATGAATAGGAGCTGCTTTCTTTGATACTAGAGTTGCAGTTATAGAAACATAGAAATGACAGCAGAAAAGGACCAAATGGTCCATCCAGTCTGCCCAGAAGCCCACAGCAGCATATGCCATGTTGTTCAGGTGACCCTTATGCTTAAAGATTCCCACACCATAAATGTCAGGCCCTCATTGCTTGCTGTTTGAATCCAATTCCCCATTACCTCTTGGCATTGAAACAGAGAGCAATGTTGGAGTTGCATAAAAGCATCAGGCTTATTGGTTAAGCAAGATACCCCATGCACTCTTTTCTTTATTTCCATCCTCTAGCCTTTAGGGATCCACAGTGTTTCCCATGCCCCTTTGAATTCTTTCACTATTTTCGTCTTCACCACCTCCTCCAGAAGCGCATTCCAGGCATCCACCACCCTCTTGGTGAATAAATAATTCCTGAAGTTGGTTCTGAGTCATCTTCCCTGGAGTTTCATTTCGTGATCCATAGTTCTACTGATTTCTTTCCATTGGAAAAGGTTTGTCAATTGTGCATCATTAAAACCTTTCAGGTATCTGAAGGTTTGTATCATATGTCCCCTGCCCCTCCTCTCTTCTAGGATATACATATTCAGATCCTTCCGCCTCTCCTCATAGATCTTTTTATACAGACCCCACACCATTTTAGTCACTCTTCTCTGGACCGTCTCCATTCTGTCTTTGTCCCTTTTGAGATATAGACTCCAGAACTGAATACAGTACTCCAAGTGAGGCTTCACCAAGGAGTATTATGACACTGACACTGCACACAGACCTCAGAGAAACTCAAGGAATCACATACCCAGCAAAATCAAATTCCAGGGACTATGCTGGGAAAAGAGGTTTTAAAAGAATGAGATGCCAAGGCTTGCAGGACTCCAGTACTGTGTTCTACATATCGCTGCAGCAAATGGAATGTCAGCAGCAAGAATATCCTGCAAGAACTCAGGAGAGAGCATCTCAGCAGAACTCATGGCCTCGGTAATCCGTCATGCTTCAGGAAGGTGAGCCCTTTAACCACTGTTGGATTGGTGCAGCCTGGTTCATGAAAGCATGGACCAGGCTCCAGCAGGTGGCAGCTGAGGTGTTGCAGGCTGCAGTCAGTCCAGACAGAGACTAGACAGAGGCAAAGAGCAGGCTAAGGTCAGGGCTGGCAGAGTTCACGCAGAGACAACATCAAAGGCCAGACCAGTTCAGCAATGAAAGGCAGGAGCAGAGCAGGACAGGTAAAGAAAGCAGGACTGGAACAGAGGCAAGAACTGGAAAACAGGCAAGAAGTCCAGCAGGGACAGGAGTCAGGACCAGAAGCAAAGATACCACCTAGGCAGAGGTATTCAGAAGGACCTGTTGTTGAGGCACTGGCTCACTGTACGGAATTCCTTTATATCCAAGGAGAGTGGTGATATCATCAACCGGTGCCCACAGGAAGTCCTGAATGCAGGACCTATAAAGGCTCAGGAGCTGCAGTCTACTTCCTAGCCAGCCACTGGATGCAGCACAGGGCCGGGAGATATGCCAGGGGAGCCTGCGGACGGGGGGCACCATAGGAGAGGTAAGGAGTGTTACAACAGCATAGTTTAATGGGGAGCAGAAAGAGGTAGTTAGTAGAGGTGTGAATCGTGTAATCGATCGTCTTGACGATCGATTTTGGCTGGGGGGGAGGGAAATCTGATCGTCGAGTTTTTTTTTTTTCTAAAAATCGTTAAAAATCGTAAATCGGGGGAGGGCGGGAAAACCGGCACACCAAAAAAAACCCTAAAACCCACCCGAACCTTTAAAATCCCCCACCCTCCCGAACCCCCCCCCCCCAAAATGTTTTAAATTACCTGGGGTCCAGTGGGGGGGTCCCGACGCGATTTCCTCCCGCTCTCTGGCCACCGCTGCGTTGAGAAATGGCTCCAGTGGCCCTTTGCCCTTATCATGTGACAGGGCAAAGGTAGTGCCGGCGCCATTTTGTTTCCTGGCTCCCGACGTCACGCGTGTGGGAGATCGCCCCCGGACCCTTGCTGGACCCCTAGGGACTTTTGGCCAGCTTGGGGGGGGGCCTCCTGACCCCCACAAGACTTGCCAAAAGTCCAGCGGGGGTCCGGGAGCGACCTCCTGCACGCGGGCTGTATTGCCAATCTTCAAAATGGCGCTGGCGCTACCTTTGCCCTCACTATGTCATACGGTCGCCCAAGGAGTGATATGTCATACGGTCACAAGGAGTGATAGTGGCTTCCCTCGTTCTCAGCCCACTGATCTAACCACTAGGCTACTCTTCCACTCCATATGTAGCACCTGTCAAAAAACAAAACACAAATAGCATGTTGGGAATGATCTGAAAAGGATTAGAGAATAAAACAGAAAATATCTTATTGCCTCTGTATCGATCCATGGGGCAACTATACCTGGAGCGTTGTGTGGCTGTGCACAGTTCTGGTTGCCCCATTGTAACCGTCTGTTTTAATCAGTAAGGAGGTCCAGACAACTGATCCGCAAAGATAGACTTTTATTGCCAGCAAGATGCAGCTAAGACAACGGCTTAGTACAACTGCATACCACGCCCCCTCAGGAGCAAACTTTTATGCACTTTACAATTCTTATCTTTTGCACATGCGTTCTGGTTTTGCTGAACAATCATTTTACAAACTGCTGAACAAGCAATAGCTAGCGTGGTCTCTAGTAGGTGTAGCTTATGATCAGATTATTGTTTCGTCATTTAATTGACGGGTTAGACATTTGCGACGGCGTTCGTATTAATACAATACAAAATATGAATCCAAAATGGAGTCACGTTCACTAAACGTTAGTGCGTAAGTACGTCATTACGTGTTAGGGTTCGTTTGCGTTGCAAATGTTAGTAAATCAAGATGGCTGTGCGTTTCACTACAGCATGATTAGACATAGTTCTTCCGATCTTTTCGTACAGCGATAGTCCATAAAATTGAACTCCTTCATTCCCCCCTTTGATACTTCAACTTCGGTAAGAAGGCGTAAGTATCACCTTCATATGTGAAGTAACTGAAATGACAAGAAAATAATTAGTACCATAATACTGAGTAGGGCCCTAAATTGTTAGCCAGGTCGATGGTGTCTTCACCGGTTTGAGACGGATGGGCCCTATTGGCTCCACCCCCCTTTGTAGCCGGACTTCACCTGAGCAAACAAGGTGGCCGTATGTTTTTGCCAGTAGTTTTGCCAATGAATCACGTCCCAGGTGTGTATGACAGTGTGCTTCTCTTACTATTGTCCACGCAATAGTATCAGGTATCCATATCCGTCCGTCTGATATGATCCACCACCCATTCTGTTGATGGAAATTTTCAGCTTTTGCCCAGTCGTTTTCTTCGGCTGAGTAGGTGGGTACTTCAGTTGGAAACTGCAAGAGGGGACATATGGTCATTTTTGTTTGATAAGGGTCTTGGGCTCCTGCTTTGGCGGCAGAATCAGCTTTCTGGTTTCCCCGAGCGATAGGATCAGATTTTCCAGAGTGTGCTTTGCAATGCATTACGGCCACTTTGTGTGGTAGCCATACGGACCTTAACAGTTCATGGATCTCTGGCGCATTTGCCAATTGTTTTCCTTTGGCATTGAGAAATCCTCGTTCCTTGTACAATGCTCCGTGTACTTGGATGGTTAAGAAGGCATATTTAGAGTCTGTATAAATATTTACAGTTTTCCCTTCTGCCAACTGAAGAGCTCGAGTAAGGGCAATTAATTCAGCTTTTTGTGCAGACGTTCCTGAAGGCAAGGGTCCAGCTTCAATGATATCATCTTCAGTTACTACTGCATAGCCAGCCACTCGTACTCCATCCTTTACCTGACTACTTCCATCTGTAAATAAGGTCCATGCGCCTTGCCAAGGCTGATCTCTTAAATCAGGTCGACTGGAGTGTACTGTAGCCATGACTTCTTCACAATCATGGCTTACTGGTTCAGGTGCTGGCATTAGAGTGGCTGGGTTTAAGTTTTTACTGTCTTGTATTTGAATTTCAGGAGTTTCACATAGTAAGGCTTGGTACTTTACAAGACGTGAGTTGGTCATCCACTTTGGTCCATGTGTTTCGAGCAGTCCCTGAATAGTATGAGGAGTTGTTACTTGCAAAGTTTGTCCAAATGTCAACTTGACTGCTTCTGGAATTAGTATGCATGCAGCCGCGATGCTTCGAAGACAACCCGGCCATCCTTTGGCAACATTGTCCATTCCTTTTGACAGATAGGCAACAGGTCTCTCCCATGATCCGAAGGTTTGAGTTAGGACCCCAATGGCCATTCCTTTTTTCTCATCTACAAACAGATGAAACGGTTTAGTTACGTCAGGTAGCCCCAGAGCAGGGGGTGAGATCAGGGCTTCTTTTAGTTGTTGTAAGTGTACCAGTTCATGTCCTTCCCACTGGAAGGGTTGAGATTCTGCTTCTTTACCCCGCAGCTTGTCGTATAGGGGTTGGGCAATAACTGCATAGTTAGCAATCCAAAGCCGGCAGTATCCAGTAGCTCCCAGAAATGCTCGCAGTTCTTTTTTGCAGGTTGGTGTAGGCTGATGCCTTATCGAATTTGTACGAGAGATTCCAAGGCATCGAGTGCCTTCACGGATTCGGAAACCCAAGTACTCTACTTCTAATTCACAGATTTGGGCTTTCTTTTTGCTTGCCCGGTACCCTTTTGAATACAATGTCTGTAACAGGTGAAGGGTAGCTTTCGCACAGTCAAGATATGTGTCTCTGAACAACAGTAAGTCATCAACGTATTGTATTACTGGCCCATATTTTTTCTGGTAAGTTTTCAAATCTTTTGCCAGCTGTTCCCCGAAAAGCGTGGGAGAATGTTTGAATCCTTGAGGCAACCTAGTCCAGGTGTACTGTTGTTTTATTCCAGTGTGCGCATTTTCCCATGTGAAGGCAAAGATCTTCTGACATTCTTCTGCTACCGGAACGGAGAAGAAAGCATCTTTGAGATCAATTACACTGTACCACTTTGATTTGGGGTTGACTTGAGCTAGAATGGAGTAAGGGTTGGGTACCAGGGCCACCAAGTCCGCCACTTGGCTATTTACTTTTCGTAGATCTTGTACAGGTCGATAGTCATTAGTACCAGGTTTCTTTACTGGTAGCAAGGGAGTGTTCCAGGCAGACCGGACTTGTCGCAGGATACCCAAGTCAAATAGTCTTTGTAGATGTATTTGTATTCCCTGCCTGGCCACGTAGGGAATAGGATATTGGGCTTGGTTAATGACTTGTGCATTTTCTTTCAGTTCTATCCAGACTGGGTCAGCCTCGGTTGCCAGTCCTCCTGGATTGTTTTCAGACCATACTGAAGGTACGCTATCCATCAGGTACCTTCGTTTTACATTGAGAGGGGTCTCTTCCTCATATCGGTGCTCGATGGTTCGTTCGACTATGGGAAGATGTAGTCTCCATTCCTCCTGGAGAGGGCAAATAAGGGAAACAGGGTTGTCTGCAAAGGAAGCTTTGATTTCACCATTTGATTCAAACTGTAGAGTGGCCCTTAATTTGCAAAGGAGATCTCTACCAATTAGTGGGACTGGACATCCAGGGACATAGAGGAATCGGTGGGATACTAATTGTCCTCCCACTCGAACCTGTCGATTCTGAAGAATAGGGGCTGCCAGTGGTTTCCCGGAGGCCCCTACAATGGAGATGCTTTGTGCTGTGGGAATAGCGATTGCAGTAGTCATGACAGATCGTTGTGCTCCAGAATCTAGTAATCCTTTGAAGGTTTTAGACCCAACCTTTATTTCTACCAACGGATCGGAGGGCAGGGCTTCCCTGGTTAGTCATGAGTTTCGCCCGATATCGTCACCAGACTCATCTGACAATTCGTCCAACGCCATTTGCCATTCAGTTTCTTGAGATTTTGAGGGTTTTGAACCGTTCCCTCTTTCGTCCTCCCGTGGTTTCTCAGGGCACTCAGCCTTCCAATGTCCTTCTTGTTTACAATATGCACATTGATTGACCCCTATAGGCGCTCTTCCTCCTCTGAACGATCCGCCCCTTCCTGATCTTCCTCTCTGCCATGTCTTATGTGGCGGGTTGCCTCTTCCTCTCTGCCCAGGGTATCCTCGATACTTCCTGGCCTGCTCTCCGAAATTAGTTTCTTCCATTGCTGCCGCTAACAAGTTAACACTTTCTCTCATCCTTCTGCTACTTTCTTTTTTCTCTTTTTTCTCATCTTCCAGCTCTCTATTTCCATAGACTTTGTCTGCCATAATTTTGAGCTGGCTGATGTTCATTCCTTCAAATCCCTCTGTTTTCTGGATTTTTCGGCGTATATCGGGGCATGACTGTCCTACGAAACTCATGACTATTATGGGGTGGTTCTTTTGATCTTCTGGATCAAAAGGGCTGTATCTGCGATACGCATCCATTAGTCGTTCAAGGAAGTCTCCCGGAGTTTCGTCCTTTTTTTGTACTATATCCTGGATTTTAGTCATGTTCATAATTTTCCTTTTTCCCTTCCTTAAGGCTTCTAGGAAGGCTCTCTGATAAGCCGCGATGCGGGTCTCGTCCACTGGAAGTTTGGTAGTCCCAGTGAGGGTCTGTTGTCGGAGCAAGTTCCCTTGCGGCGGCATCAGGATCACCGTCTGACCCGGCTCCACTTCTGGCTGCTTCTTCCATGTTTTGTTGTATTTGTCTTCGCTGCTCAGTGGTGAACAGGAAAGAAGCCAGATGGCGGATGTCAGCCCAGTTGGGATTATGTGAGGAGAAAATTCCGTTTAAAAAATCAATCATTTGATCTGGTTTTTCAGCGTAGGAAGGGCCGAGCTGTTTCCAGTTAAAAAGATCGCTTGATGAAAAAGGGACATAGGTATATAGTCTAATAGTCTGTGTAGTTTGGAAAGCATTTTCCTCACTTGGGACCGCAGGTACGACAGTTGCAGTTTCTCTGATTGGGAGTTGGAGACTGGCAGCCGCTTGTGTTCTCCGACGAGTGTGGGCTGAGACAGGAGGTTCCGGTTCGTCCTCTGCTCTTACCGATTCTAACTCTCTTTTAGTTTCCTGTGAAGTACTAGGCAAGGGGTCAGCTTGTTCATAAGACGGAATCGGTGGCAGATTAAGTAGCGGTGGGTAAAGTGGGATGTAAGGCGGCGGTGCTAGAACTTCTGGTTCATCAATTAATATGGTCTCCGCTGCCGGCAGCGGTTTAATTTTTTTTTCTGTAGTTTCTTCATCCTTCTGGACTACCAATATGGCCGCCTCCGGTGACGTCATGCCGTCTGCGTCCAATATGGCCGACTTCTCCTTTCTTTTCCGGTTTGGTGACTTCCGGTGGCCCGCCTTCTGCATATGCGCCACCATGATGAGGGCAGCTCCCTCTACTAACTTTTGTGCCCAGGACGGGGGATTGAGAATAACTTCAATCCAGGCATTAATATATGGGACATCTTCAGGAAAACCTGGCTGATCCTCTTTTGTGACTACTATTCGGACTCTAGAGGCCGTTACAAAATCGAAAGTTCCTTTCGGGGGCCAGTTGACGCACAAGCTCGGCCACCGATAGGCACAGCGTTGGATCATACCAGGTTTAGTACAGGTATGTTTGTCAAACACTTCGCTAAAGTGTTCAGTCATAACTTTTAACGGGGTAGACCCTCCCCCACCCATTTAGGATAGAGGCACAGACAAAGAGGGGAAGGGATAGCAGATAGGTAAGGGGTCCGTATCTGCCAGACACAAAAGGGTCACACTTGCCCCGACTAGAACGCGGTCGCCCGGTCTAGAACTGCGAGGCCATTCACTCTCTTTCACACAACAAGAAACCTATTCCCAAGATTTCTTTCTGATTCCCAAAATTCAAAAATTTCTGAAATTCCAATTCAGGTTTTCAGTAACGAGGTCTTCGGAGGGGGAGCCCCTACTAACCACGCTGTGGGGTTTGATCAACGCCCCCTCGATCCATTTTTCAGGATCGGCTGGTAATTTAGCTGTATCTGGTTTCTAATTCAGGTTCCCACTGGTTCTTATTCCCGTGCAGATAAAAGTATACTTGCCTGAAACGTTCTCTCGATCGCGAAGAAAGCCTTCTTTTCGAATCACCAGCCCAGAGGTCTCAAGAAGTTCCTTGTGGAACGGTCCCCTCAGAAACCTGATCGCTGAACTCAGCGGTGGCCACTCACCAAGTAAGTCTGGGGGATCGCTCCGCCACCAAACCACCGGACCAGCTGGGGGGCTAAAATAGCGTCCCCGGCACCTCCTGGCTGAAGCTCGCCAAATGTAACCGTCTGTTTTAATCAGTAAGGAGGTCCAGACAACTGATCCGCAAAGATAGACTTTTATTGCCAGCAAGATGCAGCTAAGACAACGGCTTAGTACAACTGCATACCACGCCCCCTCAGGAGCAAACTTTTATGCACTTTACAATTCTTATCTTTTGCACATGCGTTCTGGTTTTGCTGAACAATCATTTTACAAACTGCTGAACAAGCAATAGCTAGCGTGGTCTCTAGTAGGTGTAGCTTATGATCAGATTATTGTTTCGTCATTTAATTGACGGGTTAGACATTTGCGACGGCGTTCGTATTAATACAATACAAAATATGAATCCAAAATGGAGTCACGTTCACTAAACGTTAGTGCGTAAGTACGTCATTACGTGTTAGGGTTCGTTTGCGTTGCAAATGTTAGTAAATCAAGATGGCTGTGCGTTTCACTACAGCATGATTAGACATAGTTCTTCCGATCTTTTCGTACAGCGATAGTCCATAAAATTGAACTCCTTCACCATCTCAAAACCTTAGAAAGGTGGAGAGGAAGGCAACAATATCTCCCCTATGATGAGAGGTTACGTAGGTTAGAGCTCTTTAGCTTGGAAAATAAACGCTTGAGAGGGGACATGATAAAAGTTTATAAAATTTTGAGTTGGGTAGAATGGATAAATAAAAGAACGTTATTTACCTTTTCAAACAATACTAAAATAAGGGGACACTCTGAGAAACTAAATCCTAGAAGGGATTTAGCAACTAGCAGAGCAGGGTTTAAAAGAGGTTTTGACAAGTTCCTCGAGAAAAAGTCCATAAAACATTACTAGCCAGGTAGACTAAAGAAAACTTTGCTATTTCTTGGCGTGAGTAACAGGAAATAGATCTGCTTTATAGGATCTGCTAAATATTTGAGACCTTGTGTGGCCACTGTTGGAGACAGGGTGCTGGGCTTGATGGACCTTGGTCTGACCCAGCATGGCATGTTCTCTTCACATCCCTAAATACATAAGGCCCAGAAATGTTTTTTTGCCCTTTCAAAAAGTGTTAGAACTAGAGGACATTCCATGAATCTATCTGGTAGCAGATTTAAAATACATTTAAGAACATTTTAGCAGTCACACACAATTAAGCTGTGGGATATGTTGCCAGAGCATGTTATCAAGGCCAATATAGCTGGATTTAAAAAAAAGCTTGGACAAATTTGGTTCATTGATAAGTATTATTCACATAGGCTTAGAGAATGCTCTCTCCCTGCTGGGAGCTAGAAGTGAAAAATAGTGGTTGGATTTCCTCATTATTATCTGTTGGGTACTGCTTCCATGCAACCCAAATTGGCCATTGTTGGAATCAGGATGCTGAGCTGAATGGACCATTGGTCTGACCAAGTATGGCATATCTTTCCACACTTGGTCAAACCAATGGTCCATTCAGTCCTTTCCATCCCTAAATATAGACAACTAACACCCCTTCCTATCCCCAAACACACAAACCATGACACCTGTTACTACCTCCTTCCCCCCAAATACATTACCCTTGAACTTCTTTAAGCCCCAGTTATGCAAACTGATAATGCCTCACCAGTCTAAAATGTGTAAATGTACAAAATCCGAACCACTTTCCATTTATTTTTTATTTAATCATCATTTTAGATTCCTTGTCTATGTTTGGAATTGACCCTTAGCTCTTTGTCTTTCAGAAAATGATCTGATACGCTGTGGGTTTCCAGTATCTTTTGATCAGTACCCTGTCATCGCCCTTGCAAAGGACTCTTTCAGCCAGTGCCAGCATTATGTCAGTGCCCGGGAATATCTCTACTTCCTTCTCATTGGCCTCTTCTTGTTCACATGCAGCCTTGTCATCTGCCTAATATCTGGGTCAGCAGTCATCTCTTATCAGCGCATATTACTGAAGATCAAAACCAGGCCACATATCTACAAGAAAAAAAACACTAGAATAAACAGACAAGCTACCGTCGGACATCAAAATTCAGTTTGTACCATAGAACTGGATTAGCCACCAAACCTTGTAAAGGACCTGATAATGTCGTACTACTTACCAAGCTTTCTGCAATGAGGAGATGCCACCCTGCTGGGAAGAGCTGGAATTTCTTGCCAAACTGTGGCATTAGCTGTGCTATGACTTCAGTCTCTTAAAGAAGGATATATTTACAAGTGCATTCATCTTTTTAGCCTAGAATCTGAATTTTAATTATATATAATAGCTAGGGTGGGAGCAGTTAAAATCTTTGAAAAATGTCGTAATTCTTCAAGTTGTACTTGTTTATATGTTTATTGATACTTCAGTATGAATTGTCAACAAGAAATACATGCATATGTTATTTAATGGAAACATGCCCAATGAGAGCTCTCTCTATATGTAAAAGATATAGCTAGCAGATATATAAATATGAAATTATTTTCCTGAAAAAATTAATTTGAATAAACAAGAATGTTAAAACCCTGGATGCATCTGTTAAAGTAAACATTTACTTTAAACCACTTTCTTAAGCTGTTCTCCAAGTCATATATTACCTTTTATACATATTCACATGTTTGCTATGCTCTCTTAAAAAAACAAAATAGAAACAGAGAATGTGATAGCAGATAACCTGTCCAGTTTTCCTTCTTATTGAAAATCCACAGTCACTGCTTGACCTCTGGCTTTCCTCTTCTTCCCACAAGGGATGCACTCTACTTATAATATGCTTTTTGATATTCAAAACTATTGGAGTCTCTCCAACCTCCATTTTGAGGATATTCCATGCATCCAACATGTTTTCATTGAAGAAACATTTCCTTATATTATGCCTAAGCCCCTTTCAGCCTCATACCATGAATTTTTGTTTTACAACTTTCTTTCAACTAAAATGCATATTTATTGTACATTATTTATACCTTTAGGGCTGAACTTTCGAAGCCATTTACACAGATAAAGGGCTGTTAGAAAATAGCCTGGTACTCAGAGTGTATAAAATTATGTTATGTACTTTTACACAAACTGGGGAGAGGCATTCTGAGGGGCAGCACTGAAACTTACACCCATGCATTTTAATTTTAAAAAGTATCAGGCCGATACAATATCGGCAAGCGTAAAACGGGCGCTCATGACTGAGCGCCTGCTCTCCTAACACATGCCAATCTACCTCTCCTGGGTGCCCGATCTAATATTTAAAATAGCTGCTGTGGTAAAAAGGAGACGCCAGGGGAAATTGTGCATCCCTACAGCCTCCTTGGCAACGGGCACCCGGGTAAAGTGTCTGTTTTCTCTCGCTGCTGGCACAATATAGAGAATATACATGGCCTAGACCATGTATATCGTGGGCATATATTGGGCACCCAGACATTTTTTTTCCCGAATTTGTTTTGGGGGATTCCGCTTTCTGTGGTCCCTCCTACTTAGTATTGCCTCAATACTAATAGAAAGGATCACAGAAAGCAGGAATTTTGTTTTTTTATAATGAGCCCCTGGGCACGGCAGACCTTTTCGCCAGCCCCGGGTTGGTGTAAAATTTGCCACATTGCAAGGGTGCGTTGGCTGCACAGGAAATGTTTTGCATCGTGGGGATTAGCTAATAGCGCTCATCTATATGTACGTTACATGTGATGATGATCGCAGGGCTGCTAAACAATGCGACAAAGCAGTGGCAAGAACCAGAGGAAAACTAGGATATATAGGGAAAAGCATAAGCAACTGAATAAAGGAAGCAGTGGCTCCTCTGTAGAAATCTTTGGTGAGTACCATGTCCAGTTCTGGATGCCTCCTAAAGGATATAACAGTGGAGAGAGTCCAGAGAAGGGATACCATAATGGAGCAGAGTCTATACCATAAAACCAAGGACTTACAGTAAATATGTAAAATACCTGAAGTGGGTAATTTCATACCTGTGTGTGGTTGGGTAAAGTCTGCATGTATCTTTTATGTGCAAACTTTACCCTAAACTTTTAAAGCAAACGTATAACTTTGCATTGAAAATTCACTGGTAATTGGCCTGCTATATGCCTAGACTTGCACAAAGTTACACCACTGTTTTAGGAGGGCACAACTTGTACAAGTTAATTTATGCACATACAGGTCAATGCAACACTGTGCGCTGCGGCCAGCACATGGCTCAACACACAATTGGGCAAGAGCCCACAGCTGCAACAGCAGAGAAAAAACCCTGCTGAGTTTTTTTTCTCTTTCCTGAGGCCTCCCAGCTCATTCAGCCAGCCTTTACACAACAGTGGACCTAGCAGGCTTCATGTTAGGTTGTGCAGCCATTCATCAGCATCAAGGGTCCACTATCCAGACCCATTACAGGAGTCATGACCTGCAGTGCTGCTTGAGACTAAGCAGGCTGAGAAACTCAGTGGAGTCATGACTATGTTTTGGTGTTTGTAGACAGGCAGGCAGTGGAACTCAGTGGAGTCATGACCCTGTGGTGATGTTTGTGGAAAGGCAAGCAGAGGAACTCTGTGGAGTCATGACTTTGCAGTGATGTTTGTGAAAAGACAGGCAAAAGAATTCAGTGGATTCATGACTATGTGTTGGTGTTTGTAGACAGTCAGGCAGAGGAGCTCAGTGGAGTGATGACCTTGCAGTGGTACTTGGGACTAAGCATCCAGAGAAACTCAGTGGAGTCATGAACCTGCAGTGGTGTTTGTGGAAAGGCAGGCAGAGGAACTCAGAAGAGTCATGACCATGTGTTGAAGTTTGTAGACAGGCAGGTAGAGGAACTCATTTGAGTCATGACCTTGCAGTGGTGTTTGTGGAAAGGCAGGCAGAGGAGGAAGCAGGAGGAGTGAAGCCCCAGGATTAGTTAGACCACAGTGTTGTTTTGGGGATGCGTTAGAAGGCAGCAGGCTCAGTCAGGCCCCAGTATTTGTTTCTAGAGATGTGTCAGCAGGCAGCAGGATTGGTTAGTCCTTAGTGGTGGTGTTGGTGATGTGATAGGAGGCAGCAGGCTGAATCAGGCCCCTTGTTTTTTGGGCAGGATGTTTCAAGAAGAAGTGAAGACCCAGTATTGTTGTTGGGGACATGTCAGAAGGCAGGAATTTGAGTCAGGCTCAAGTGTTGTTGTTGTTGTTGGAGATGTGTCAGGAAGCTGCAAGCTGATTCAGATCCCCGTGTTGAGATGTGAGAGGAAGCAGCACAACTAGTCAGATCCCAGTGTTGATGTTGGGGTCGTGAGAGAAGGCAGCAGGATTCGTCAGACCTAAATGTTGATGTTGATGATATGACAGGAGGAAGCAGGATTGGTCAGATCCTATTGTTGTGGTTGGGGACATGGCAGGAGGAAGCAGGAGGAGTAAATCCCCAGTGTTGTTAATGGGACATGTTGAGAGGCAGCAGGATTGGTCAGGCTACAGTGCTTTTGTTGGCGATGCTACAGGAGGCAGTAGGCTGGGTCAGGCTCCAATATTGTTTTGGGAACATAACAGGAGGCAACAGGATTGGTCAGACCACAGATTTATTGTTGGAGATGTGTCGGGAGGCAACATGATTGGTTAGGTTATTGGGGATGTGACAGAAGGCAGCCCAGTATTATTGTTGGGGTTTTGACAGGAGGCAGTAGGATTAGTCAGACCTCCTTGTCTTGCCCTTGCAGCCCCAATGTTATTGTTGAGGACGTGTCAGGAGGCAGTTGGATTGGTCAGGTGCATGGTTATTGTTGGTGATGTGACAGGAGACAGCAGGCTGAATCAGACCTCAGTATTGATGTTGATGAAATGTCAGGAGGGAGCAGGATTGGTAAGGCCCTAGTGTTGTTTTTGGTGATGTGACCAGAGGCAGCAGGATTGGTCAGACCCTAATGTTGTTGCTGGGGTCATGTCAGGCGGCAGCAAGCTGAGTCAGGCCCCATTGTTGTTTTGGGGATGTGAAAGAAGGCATCAGGATTGATCAGACAACAGACGTGTCATTGGGGAAGTGACTAGAAGCAGCAGAATTGTTCACCCCACAGTGTTGTTGGGCATGTGACAGCAGAATAAGTCAGGCCTCAGAATTGTTATTGGGGATATGACAGGAGGCAGCAGGATTGGTCAGACCACAGTGTTTTTTGTTAGTTGTATGACAGGAGAATGCAGGAGGAGTGGCGCTCCAGTGTTGTTGTTGGGAACGTGGCAAGAGGCAGCTTGATTGGTTAGTCCCAGTGTTATTTTTGAAGGTATGACAGGAGATAGCGGGCTGAGTCAGGCCCCATTGTTGTTGTTGGGGACATGACAGGAGGCAGCAGGATTGGTCAGACCATAGTTGTTTTTGGGGATGTAACAGAAGGCAACAGGATTATTCAGATCCCAGTGCTGATGTTGGGGAAATTTCAGGAGGTAGTAGGATTGGTCAGGCCCCAGTATTGTTGGGGCCATGACAGGAGGCAGCAGGATTGGTCAGACCCCAGTGTTGTTTTGGGGGATGTGACAGGAGGATGCAAGAGGAGTGAAGTCCCAATGTTGTTGTTAAGAACATAAGAACATGCCAAACTGGGTCAGACCAAGGGTCCATCAAGCCCAGCATCCTGTATCCAACAGTGGCCAATCCAGGCCATAAGAACCTGGCAAGTATCCAAAAATGAAGTCTATTCCATGTTACCGTTGCTAGTAATAGCAGTGGCTATTTTCTAAGTCAACTTAATTAATAGCAGGTAATAGACTTCTCCTCCAAGAACTTATCCAATCCTTTTTTAAACACAGCTATACTAACTGCACTAACCACATCCTCTGGCAAAAAATTCCAGAGTTTAATTGTGTGTTGAGTGAAAAAGAACTTTCTCCGATTAGTTTTAAATGTGCCACATGCTAACTTCATGGAGTGCCCCCTAGTCTTTCTATTTTCTGAAAGAGTAAATAACCGATTCACATCTACCCATTCTAGACCTCTCATGATTTTAAACACTTCTATCATATCCCCCCTCAGCCGTCTCTTCTCCAAGCTGAAAAGCCCTAACCTCTTTAGTCTTTCCTCATAGGGGAGCTGTTCCATTCCCATTATCATTTTGGTCGCCCTTCTCTGTACCTTCTCCATTGCAATTATATGTGGCGACCAGAATTGTACTTAGGGAAGTATCACGAGGCAGCTGGATTAGTCAAGTTCATTGTTATTGTTGGGGACATGTCTGGAGGTAGCAGGATTGGTCAGGCCTCAGTTTTGTTGTTGACGGTATGCCAGCAGGTAGCAGGATTGGTCAGGCCTTAGTGTTCTTGTTGGTGATTTGACAGAAGGCAGCAGGTTGAATCAGACCCCAGTGTTGCTTTTGGAGATGTGTCAGGTAGAAGCCGAAGGATTGAAGCCATAGTGCTGTTATTGAAGACATGTCAAAAGGCAACAGGCTGATTCAAGCCCCAGTGTTCTTGTTGGGGTCATGATAGGAAGTAGCAGGATTGGTCAGAAACCAGTGGTGTTGTTAGGACAAGTCAGGAGGCAGTAGAATTGGTCAGGCCAGCCCCATTTAACCCTGCCTTATCAGAACCTCCTTGCTTTCACATGGAGTTATCTTTGGCTCCTTGACCTGCCTCCTGTTATTCTCATTCCTTACCTTACCTTGTGACCTCTAGGCCTGCTAGAATTTGCCTTTTGGCCTATCTGGGCCTATATCTTGCCTTCTGGCCTCTGGATCTTCTTGTTTCTTGCTTTGTGGCCTATGGGCTTTCCTGCTCCTTGTCTTGCCTTGCAGCCTCTGAGGCTTCTTGCTCCTTGCTAGTGCCCTCTGGGGCATCTTGCTTAGTGGCCTATTGGCTTCCTACTATGCTGCCTTTGGATCTTTATATTTCTTGTTGCCTGTTTCTGCCTAGACTTGTCTAGTCCTGTCTCTGTCTTACTGCAGCGGAGAAAACAAAGAGGTCAATACAGCTATGCAACATGAGCTACTAGCCCAGGAAATCCAGAATGAGATTGAAAATGTTGCCAGACCCCTTACTATAAAGGTGCTTAAATGATCATTGAATAGATGAGTCAGAGACTCATTTAGGGGAATTTGCATGTCACAGCCCCCTGGACTACTGTTGGTAACTTACAGTGAAATATCACTTTAAATCATACAGAACTATGACTGGAAAAGTCCTACATTGGAGAATTCTGAATGAGAGAGGGATTTGTGAGAAAAATGTACTGAAAAACAGTCCTAGGAAGCAGATTCTCACCCTGAATAACAAGGGGAGTCAGACCCTTGGGTACCCAGTTCTCAGACAACAGGGAAAAAAAGCCAGGCAGAATAGAAGTGTGTGCACATGTTCTCTTTCCATGGTCCTACCCGAGTCTTGGACTTTTGGCTGAGAGAAGGTGACCCATCCAGGCAGGGTAACAGCGAATGACTGACCATGAGCTTAGCAGAACTAAAATCACTTAGAATTGAGACTGCAGAGGGCCTGACTCACTGAACACTAACCAAGCCATGTGCCTAGTAGAGCTGTAAACCCAAGCCAGGAAAAACCTTCCTACTAAGGGAGAAGAACTGAAGGACAGTGGCAGATATGGAGATGGAGCAGTCCCCCATAAGGAAGGAGACCCCAGGAAAGGGATCCAAGCAGCAGATTGGGAGGTGAGCAAGGGGACCTCATCAGCAGATTGGGTGGTCCCCCAGGAGGGCATGGACTCCAGAGGCAAATCAGAAGGTGACCCTTGGATCCCCTTGAGGAAGGGGACCCCAGTGGCAGATCGGGCGGTCCCCCAGGAGGATGTGGACCACAGCAGGAGATCAAGCGGTGCCCCAGGAAGAAGGGGACCCTAGTGAAGGATCAAAGAGTCTCTACTGGCAACTGCAAAAAACAATTGGAAACAGAAAAACTTCAGATCATTATATACAGACCAAATATTGAATTCCATTCCTCTGTGTGCAAGGACTCTACAGAAAACAAGCAAAGCCAAGAAAAGCTGTCATCAGTGTCAACAAGATCCTATAGCAGTAGCAAAGATAGCTGCAGACCACTTTGGAATTTCTGAAATGGTGACATTCTGTTCTTCTTGCTGGGGACCATGGCAAGGGAATCAGGTTACTTGGGTGAGAGAATTCCTTATTCTTTGGGCTAGTTGGGCATAAGTGCATTTATGTGATGATTTGGTTGGGCTGCAGGTTTTCCTTGTGTATCTGAGATATAGCAATAAAGGTTTATTGTTCTTATCCCAAGTGTTTCATTATTTCAGTCCCACCCTTCTGTAATAATTTCTATAGCAGGCCTTGTGTCCATTTGTGAAGATACCCCATGTAGCTCGAGGAGATTTGTACCTACAGCTAGTCCTTCTTAATGTCTAATCATATTGGCTGGCTACGGGTGTGACGGGGGATTCCAAATGAGCCGGGCAAGAGGCTTAAGAGGGAAGGGCAGCATGCAGTCTTCCCTTTTGGTCTCTACCTGCCCAGCCCGGCTGCTGCTTCCTTCCTTTCCAGCTCTTTACATTAGGTATATGTGTGTATGCTTAGTTAGGTGCATGTAAATAATGTGATATTGTTAAACGAACGTTTTGTTAATGCTGAACTGGAATGTTTTTCCTTAATATTGACAGGATACAATAGTGAATGGAGTATTTGTGTGCAGTGTGCTTATTCTATGTTGTAGCAGGGTGCTTGAACTTGAGGGATTGGAATTAGGGCAGGGGTGAGCAAAACGTTTGAGCCACAGCCCCCTTTCATTCATGCAATTGGTTGGGGTCCCCCAAGATGGGTTACTCCATATAGATGTGTGTGTATAGATAGAGAGAGAGAGAGAGATATTTTTTTGTAGCCAACCCTTGTCTTGTGCTGCAAACATCATTCAGGGGTGCCACAGGTCTGGATCTCAGTCCAGATTGGGGGGGAGAAGGGAAACACCAAGGTACCTGGTGAGGTCACCAAAAATAAAGCAAGGATGCCAAAAGTGGTGTTCAAAATAAAATCTTTACTGCAACTCAAAGGAAAAAACATCCAAACATCACAAAACATAAAATAAGCATCAAACTATGATCCCAGAGAAAAATGGGTTCCTTGTACATGTCTCTTGCACTATTATCCACAGCCAAAAAAATCCTAAAATGTGGGTCAACTCTCAGCTTGTAATCCAAATGTCTCCAAAACTTCTTTCAGTTTCTCTTCACCCCAATCTTTCTCCTAGAGCCTAGGCAAAAAAACAAAACAACCCTCTGATCTAGTCTTTTAAGATAAGGGGGGGGGGGGGAGGGGGTTGCCCTTCCCTCTGGACTGATCAATCTGCACAAATTTCCAAATCTCAAATCTCCAGCTTCTATCTTTTTCTCTCTACAAAACAATCTCCAACCACTCAATAGTTATCTTGAAATCCTGAAAGGATCTCTAACTCTCCACTCCCTTTCTTCTTGTTATCACCTGCTATCTAGCTATCTCCTTCTTTCTGGCTCCTACAGCCTTGCCTAACCCTCTGGAGAACTGGGCATGCTCTCGGGGTTATATACCCCCAGAAGTCTTTCTCCCAAAAATCTGGGGTTACTGCTATGGGAGGATTCCAAAAATCTATAAAAGCCCTCCCCACTATCTTACTGAAGGAAAAATACTGGGGATTGAATTAGTGACAGACAAGTCCCCCGACACATATTTATTTTTAAAATGTTTAAGATTGTCACTGTTTCCAAGGGTATCCAAAAGAATTTATAACTGGGGCTGTCTTCACACGTGTCATTCCTCTCTCTTCTTTCCCCAAGATGTGGGTCCCTTTTATGGGGGTGAAGGAAGATCTTCTTGGCCCTGTGTGTTTGTTACCATAGCTCTTTGGGATAGGTACACTTACAAACCAGGCAGGGCTCACTTGATGTGTGTTCAAATTAAAATTTACTGTAATTGCTCTTAAAAGAATCAATAGATGCAAACATAAAATGTCCAGTTACTTCCAGTATCACCAGATTTTCATGAGCCAGGATTTGAATGCTCTCTAACTCTATGGATGTGTCCCTCCAGGCAGGGACTTTGAACTGACTTATCCTCCATGTCATACAATGATAATGGTCCCAAGGTGGCCGAGGTATCTTAGCTTTGACCAGATCCCTTCCCACAGTACCTGAGTTCCACGTCGAATTCTCAACTTTACCTGACAGTGTCCTGTGTCCCAAGGAGGAAACTCCGTTGGATGTCTCCAAGTATTTGGTCTCCCTTGATAGTTCCTCTTCAAAAGATAGGTGCTGGCCTCCCAGGAGGAAAGGCCTATACTGGAAACAGCCACTAAAAGTCAACAGTTCAGCGAAAAGAAGGGGGGCAGAAAAATTATCCCTTTCCCAAAGGTAGAAAAATACAAAATCTGCAAAAACTTGATTCAGGACCTTTTATGATAGCAGGGTGCTGCCACCTGCTCTTATGCTGGTCAAAAAGGTATACAGTCCCTCCTGACCACCATAGACAGGGTGTACAGCCTTCCAGGAATAGAATGGGTACAATATAGCAATCAGAAAAAACTGTAAAAAGCCCTCTTCCTTCCAGCCCTATTAAAGGAACTAGCAAGAAATGTGCCTCTCTTCTCCTATGTCAGACTGGGGGCCTAACTCAGAGAGCACACATCCTTCCCTTCTGAATGCAAATTACATCTGTCCTAACCTCATCTAGACTAGCTCTCCTCCTTGTGCCTAAAGGACTTCCAATTCCAGACAATCTCAGCGGAGGTGCTGTAATGAATGATATGTCCCCTCTGCAGTTGTTGACCCAAGTGTTGGGAACTAGGAACCTCTAGTGGAGTCTCTAGTCTCTACAACCGTATAAATCAAATATATTGTACTAAGCGGTTAACAAGTGAATATATAATCACCTAAAATGAACATAAGACTTTAACAACTTAAAACCCCAATACTAAACATAGTAAATACATAAAATAAATAAATACACAATTTCTTTCAAATTCTCAACAATTGTACTGGACATTTCCAAATGCTTCAATAAAAAGCAAAGCTTTAATTAAGCTGCTTACAAAACAATTTGATGTCAGAAATGAGAAGCTAGTCCTAAGAACATAAGATGTTGCCATACTGGGTCAGACCGAGGGTCCATCAAGTCCAGCATCCTGTTTCCAACAGTGGCAAATCCAGGTTACAAATACCTGGCAAGTATCCAAACATTAAATATCTGGCAAGCACCCAAACATTAAATACCATACTACTAGTGCCAGAAATAGCAGTGGCTATTCCCTAAGTCGACTTGATTAATAGCAGTTTATGGACTTCCCCTCCAGGAACGTATCCAAACCTTTTTAAACCCAGCTACACTAACTAACCTTACCAGATCCTCTAGCAATGAATTCCAGGGCTTAAAATTGTGTGTTGAGTGAAAAAGAATTCTCTCTGATTTGTTTTAAATGTGCTACTTGCTAACTTTATGAAGGGCCCTAGTCCTTCTATTGTCTGAAAGATTAAATAACCGATTCACATTTACATGTTCTAGTCCTCTCATGATTTTAGTCCTATATCGTATCCCCCCCCCCCAGCCACCTCATCTCCAAGCTGAACAGCCCTAACCTCTTTAGCTTTTCCTCATAGGGGAGCCATTCCATCCCCTTTATCATTTTGGTCACTCTTCTCTGTACCTACTCCAGTGCAACTACATCTTTTTTGAGATGCGCTAACCAGAATTGTACACACTTCTCAAGGTGTGGTCTCACCATGAAGCGATACTGAGACATTTTGACATTCTCCGTTTTATTAATCATTCCGTTCCTAATAATTTGTAACATTCTGCTTGCTTTTTTGACCTATAGTTAAATCACAAGTGGATTGTGATATATTAAAGGAGGACCTTGCAAGACTGGAAGATTGGGCATCCAAATGGCAGATGAAATTTAATGTGGACAAGTGCAAAGTGTTGCATATAGGAAAAATAACCCTTGCTGTAGTTACACGATGTTAGGTTCCATTAGGCGCTATCACCCAGGAAAAAGATCTAGGCGTCATAGTGGATAATGCTTTAAAATCGTCGGCTCAGTGTGCTGCAGCAGTCAAAAAAGCAAACAGAATGTTAGGAATTATTAGGAAGGGAATGGTTAATAAAACGGAAAATGTCATAATGCCTCTGTATCGCTCCATGGTGAGACTGTACCTTGAATTCTGTGTACAATTCTGGTCGCCGCATCTCAAAAAAGATATAGTTGCGATGGAGAAGGTACAGAGAAGGGCAACCAAAATGATAAAGGGGATGGAACAGCTCCCCTTTGAGGAAAGGCTGAAGAGGTTAGGGCTGTTTAGCTTGGAGAAGAGACGGCTGAGGGGGGACATGTTAGAGGTCTTTAAGATCATGAGAGGTCTTGAATGAGTAGATGTGACTCGGTTATTTACACTTTCAGATAATAGAAGGACTAGGGGCATTCCATGAAGTTAGCAAGTAGCACATTTAAGACTAATTGGAGAAAATTCTTTTTCACTCAACGCACAATAAAGCTCTGGAATTTGTTGCCAGAGGATGTGGTTAGTGCAGTTAGTGTAGCTGGGTTCAAAAAAGGTTTGGATAAGTTCTTGGAGGAGAAGTCCATTAACGGCTATTAATCAAGTTGACTTAGGGAATAGCCACTGCTATTAATTGCTTCAGTAGCATGGGATCTTCTTAGTGTTTGGGTAATTGCCAGGTTCTTGAGGCCTGGTTTGGCCTCTGTTGGAAACAGGATGCTGGGCTTGATGGATCCTTGGTCTGACCCACCATGGCAATGTCTTATGTTCTTATGACCACCACAACACACTAAGCTGACAATTTCAATATATTATCCATTATGATGCCTAGATCCTTTTCCTGGGTGGAAAATCCTAATATGGAACCTAACATTCAGTCCGATTCAATATCATCATGTAAAAAATGTGCATCCAAACTGGGCTCACATTTTTTGAACATGTACATCCACCTCTCTTGGGCGCTCGATGCAATATGCAAATGAGCTGCCACACTAAAAGGGACATGCAATGGGTAATTTGTGCATCCCCAGTGCTCTGCATCAGGCCCGACATTTAATATTAGTTTATTCACTCCTTCACTTATTCCCAGCAAGGGTTCCAATAGGCTTCAAGGTCTGGCCCCAATGCCTCAGCCTAGGCCCAACACTGGGACCTAGACCAGACAGTGGGGCTGTGGATTTAGCCTAAGACAAGGTCCGATGTCAAGGCTAAGTTCAGAGGCCAGGTTCAGATGCCAGGGCCCAGCCCTTAGGGTTGCTGCTTTCTGTGGTTCCCCTATGAGGAAGCACAGAAGGCTGGATTTTTTTTTGTTGAGCCCTTGAGCATGGCATGATTCTGCTTTCTGTGGTTCCTCCTACTTAGTATCACAACAATACTAATGGGAGGAATCACAGAAAGTAAGATTTTATATTGAACATATTTATTGATTTTCCTTCAAAGAGACTTTAAGTATTACAACGAGCTTTAATACCAGCTCTTGGGCAGGTGTTAAATTTGCCACGTTATAATAGGAACCTTGGCCACACGGCAATTTTTGGCATTGTGGGGTATGAGCTAATAGTCTCATCTACATGGAATTTGAATATCATGAGCGCTATTAGCTATGTGCTCGATTGGATGCGCATTTTGAACATGCTAATCCCCCATATTACTTTAGGGGTTATTTTAGCCTGTCCAAAACATGCATCCAATAGTGTTACCCAGTGCACTAGCCTGAGCGCACTATATTGCATTGGCCTGATTGTGTAAATACAGCATGGGTTATTTTTCCCTATATGCATCACTTTGCACGTGTCCACATTAAATATCAGTTGCCATTTGGATGCCCAATCTTTCAGTCTCATGAGTTCCTTCTGCAATTTATCACAATCTGTTTGTGATTTAACTACTCTGAATAATTATGTGTTATCTGCAAATTTGATTGCCTCATTTGTCATATCCATTTTCAGATGATTTATAAATATATTGAAAGATTTATACGATTTGAAGAGAGACTAGTACCAGTCCAAATGCTAAGACAGGCACTCCACTGTTTATCTATTTCCACTAAGAAAACTGACCATTTAATCCTATTCTCTTTTTCTTGTGTTTTAAGCATTTTGCAGTCCAAAAAAGAGCATTGCTCCTATCCCATGACTTTTTAGATTTCTTAGAAGCCTCTCATGAGGGACTTTGTAAAATGCCTTCTGAAAATCCAAATGCACCACATCTATTGGTTCACCTTTATCCACATGCTTATTAACACCTTCTGAGATTTTGTTCTTTAGAATAGTTTCCACTATTTTTCCCAGCACTGAAGTCAGGCTCACTGGTCTATAGTTTTCCAGATCACTCCTTGAGCCCTTTATACATTTTGGGGTTACATTGGCCACCCTCCAGTCTTAAGGTGCAACAGATGATTTTAATGATAGGTTACAAATTAATTGAAATAGATCTGAAATTTCATTTCTGAGTTCTTTCAGAACCCTGGAGTGTATACTATCCAGTCTAGGAGATTAGTTCATCAATCTGGCCTACTACATCTTCCAGGTTCATTGTGATTTGGTTAAGTTCATCCGAATCAGCATCCTTGAAAACCATCTCCATAACCGGTATCTCCCCAACATCCTCATTAATAAACATGGAAGCAATGAATTAATTTAGTCTTTCCGCAATGGCTTTATCTGCCCTATGAACCCCTTTAACCCCTCAATCATCTATCGGTCTAACCTACTCCCTCACAGGTTTCCTGCATGAGATATATTTTTTAAAAGTTTTTATTATGAGTTTTTGCCTCTACAGCCAATTTCATTTCAAATTCTCTCTTAGCCTGTTTTTATAATTTTACATTTAACTTGACAATGCATATAGATAGATATATCTGATATATAGTATTTATGTATTAGATTTGTATAGAGATATATTTTTATATATATAAAAGAAACCAGTGGATTCTAACAGGATGAGGTCATCTGTAAAAAGGGGGAGGGGGGGAGGGGAACAGGTGTTAGTAATAGTGAGGGTTTTAACTATCCCAAATGGGAAGATGGTGTAGTCCTCTCCTATATCGACCCTGATCAATTTAGTGAGTGTCTCTAAGGCTGAGATCTGGTAAGGCAAGGCGACAGAGTTCCTTTACCTATTTTGCCATGCATTTAGAAACCATTTTTGTGTGAGGGGGGATGTTTTCCACCCTTCTGCCTCTTGTTTGGGTTCCCCTTTTCATATAGATTGTTTTCTTTTTCCTTGTTTTACTGAGTACCCTAGGGTACAGGGACTCAGATTCTTTAACGTCAAGAGGAAAGCTGTCGTTCACTGAGAAAGAGCCACAGGATTATCAGAATCTTCATTTATCCACAGAAAGAAGGAGAAAGGGTGGGAGGAGGAGACCTATGGCACCTCTGGTGACCCACTATCATCTCAAGGAGATAATAGATACCTTTCAGATACAAATAACAGGAGAAGGAAGAACTACAAGAGAGATGTGAGAACTGGTATTTTCTCCATGTAATACATGTAAAGTGACTATAAATTAACACACTATTTATTGGGAGGGAGTCTATTCACTGTCCAACTGATTGGAAAGGCGAAAGATGAAAAGTTAACTATTGGAACTGGCTTAACATCAGAACAAATTTAATGAGAGTAAAGGGTCACACATTTATTAAATAGAGTAAGCTGTGCTTCTTGCTTTGAAAAGATTCAAAGCTGTAAAGAACTTCCATCAAGTGTACCATTTATCAGTAAAGGTTAACGTGGAAATCATGCCAGCTTCCAGCGTGCTTATTACTGTCGTGGTCCTTTACTGAGATTGTTAGTGCTGTTTATCATTGACGGAAATAAACAATTGAGAGCAGGTAATGCACAGGGCATAGAACAATTATCTTCCTCCCGTTCAGAAAATTCTGGACCAGTAGATAAAATAAATATTAGGAGAGACTTTAAGATCTGAGACTATATTTGAGGTGTGGCCCTTGGGACCCTATTGTGGATATCCAGCCCAGCGTATTCACTAGGCAGCCATATTGCAAACCAGTTGCTCAAAGCCCCCATTTTCTTTCTATTCAAGTTGCTGAAAGAAATAAGCTCTCACATACACACATACATGGCCACAGAGAGGCAGACATGTCATACCCAGACAGATTCAGATACACTGATACCTTATACCCAGACAGACACAGACACCCCACATCCAGACTGACAGAGAACAAAACAGGTACCCAGACAAAGGCAGATACAGAGACCCCACACACAGACAAAGTTATGCCATACCAAGACAAACTCAGAGAGACAACGATACCCCAATTGCAGACACAGACACCCTACAGAGAGACGAAAACCCAACACCCAGCCAGGCACAGAAACACAGGCATACAACACCAAGACAGAAAACCACAAACATACTATCCACAGACAGAAGACAGACACAGAGAGGGCATGGACACAACACACCCAAACACAGAGAGAGACACGAGCAGACAGATCACATCACACACAGAAATATAAACCACACACACAGACAAGCAAAGAGAGACACACTCTATACCACACCCAGACACACAAGCCACACACCACAATAGTAAGGGCTGGAAATGTTTTCCAAAAATGGAGGTGCCAGCCAAAAACTTCATTCCACCCTGCCCAACTTATATATATATATATATATATTTTATTTTTTTTTTGCTTTTTTACTGTTTTCACTCATTTTTCCAATTTTTCCAAGTTTGCTCGTATTTTTTATTTTCTCGTGCTTTAATTTGCTTATAAAACTTTTTTTCTCCCTTTCCTACTTCCTACCTCTCTCCCCTTCACGTCCTCATTCTCTCTGGCCTTTTTGTCCATTCCCCTCCCTAACCTCACTTCTTCTTTTTCCCTGGCAGGCAACAGCTCTGATCTCTGACCCCGGGGAGGGACCTGGCAATAGGAGCAGGATCTCCTCCCAGCCTGAGGCCTGAAGGTGGCAGTTCTTCCCGGGTTGTGTCACACCACAGTGGCTGTTTCACTCGATCCGGTAGGGGGCGGCACAACGGTGTGATGGGTGGTGGTGGGGGGGGGGGGGGGAGGCACAAGGTAGTAGGTTTGCCTAGGGCGCCTAATACCCTTGCACCGGCCCTGCCTCCCCCCTGCTTCAGGATTGTTCAAGCTTCCCAGTTGGTTCATGTCTGAATTAGGGGAGGGACCTGAAGGGTTCCCATTGTTTTGTCAAGGCTGGTATCCTGGCTTGTTTCAAGGTGTTCAGGATGGCCTGGGGCAGGACCAACTCTGGTGATATGGGCCTGTGATCATCGCCTGGTCCTGCTAATACCCATAGCTGAGGAGAGGATTGACTGTCCCACAAGAGCATAAGGCTCTGTGAGCTAAGACATGGGCCTTGCTATTCACTGTGGGCCTCAAGATTTGCATGGTCTGCAGGTCAGGTGGGAGGGGGGGATGGTCCACATGGTGGAGCCTTCCCCAGGGTCAGGAGGAAGGGGAGCTGGAAAGAATAGGGCACAAACTCCTAGCAGCATCATGGCCAATTTATCCATCAAATATGCTGTGTTCCTGGGTGCTTAATTAGAAAAGGAAGATAGGAGGGCAAGAGGATCTGGAATCACTATTAGTCCTGTTATTGTCAGGGTCTGCTGCCTTCTGTTAGTTGCTGTGTCTGATATCCACTGCCAGTTTCTGTATCTGCTGCCACTCTTTCTATACCTACAACTGCTGTATACAGCAATCCTCGTTTGCAAAATAATTCTTCAATTACTTTACACACACACACACACACTACCAGTGAGATTGTTTGCTGTGTTTCACTACGTTTCCCTAAAACTGGTGAGAAAGACAGTCATTAAAAACCCTGCATCCAATTAGAATCCCCATCAGTCTTACTTCTGGAAATGTTTATCTGGATCTGTACAGAGTAGACTGTACCCAGGTTGCACATATTCAAAACCTGTTACAGGTTTGCTTATTTATAGTGCTCTACTTTGGAGTATGGATAAATCAATTCTGGTTCCACCCTGGGTGACAGAATAATCATTGTTTTACCTGCCACTCCTAGCTAGTACAGATGAGATTGAAAATATTAAACAATAGAGCTAGTGTTAGACTGACGCTACCAAACATCTTCCTAATATCTAAGTATGGAAAGCAGGAACTTGATTTGGGCTTATTGTGAAAAGGTCACTGGCATTATCGCCCACGCCTTCTTGCCAAAGGTGCATTTTCTTTCTTTTTTTTTTTTGTTTGTGTTGTAATTGATTTTTTTAAAATTAAGAATAAAGAGATTATTTTAGTTAATACAGAGTTACTTTAGGTGAAAAATCAAGCAATATTTCATGTTACATGAAACCATTTCTGAAAGACTTGCAAAACATCTAATGAAACCATTAGAAATATCTGGCTGTTTCTGTGGGCTGGGACTTGAGTATGAGAGATGCAATTTATTCAGTCATGCAGTACATTTTGGTCAGGGGGAAAGAATGGTCCTAGTGGTTAGAGTAATGGCCTGAACCAGAGGAAAGCTAAAGGTTCAAATCCCGCTTCTCCTTGTGATGTTGGGTAAATCACTTTACCCCCCCCCCCCCATTACCTCAGGTACCCCCTTAAATTGTAAAGCCTTTGTACTAGAGATGTAAGGGCAAATTTAAAAAGCCCTACGTGCAGCGAATCCAGGAGACTTGTGCATGACTGGGGCCATGTGGGTTTTAAGAGGTCCCGCAGCCACACGTGTATCTCCTGGTACACACATTGGAAAGCATTTTGCATAAAGGGGTGGTCAGGGTCTGGGTGGGGGTGAGGGCAGGGCATGGGCAGGCCAGGACAGCACCATTAAATCAGTCGACTGCATAAGTTGCTACTGCTATGGACTGCGATTAAGTAGTAAAATAAAAGAATTTAGGATAGTCAGCAAGGTTTTAGGGGTCGGGGCTAGTAGGGTAAAAGGGAGAGAGATTAGGTAGGGGGTTTTAGGAAGTCTTCTCCTTTACAGGGGTGAACTGGGAGGGAACAGGGAAATAGGCCCTAATGGGATGCTGCGTGCATCTACTAAAATCCCCCTCCCCCACTCACGCGCGTGAGCCAGCATTCGGGTGCACATGCGCACATTGATATAAAATAGCAGATTTTATGACATGGGCACATAAATGTACACGTTATAAAATCGGCATGTCCTCGTGCGCGCGCCGGCAAATGCGCGCACATTTGCACAAGCGCCTCAGTTAGAAAGTTACCGTCCCTTTGTACTTGAATATACCACTGTGACATCTAGTAGCTTTATAAAAATAAGCATTATTCCAAGTTTTGCTTCCATGATTTTTGCTGTGGAACGTTTTGCCTCCCAAAAGTCTGAGGGAATTGAAACCTTGTGAAAAAGTCGCGCTGTTTCATGTACGTGCAAGTATCCTGACTTAAGAGATGTTTTGCCCTTTTTCACCTACTTTCACAATATTTTAATATGACTCGCTCTGTCAGCCACCATTATGCTTACCGAGTTCAGCACATTCACCCATTCCATTTCTCCCTGGGCATGAGCAGTGTTCAAGTGCTGATAGCATTAGGCAGAAAGGGTAAGGGGAGTGTAAGGCTGCAGTCTGACTGCAGGTGATGTTATGAACATCACACACAAGTCATATGGCTCTAGTCTGGACAGATTTGCTTTCATGGGTTCAGCATTCTTCCAGCTGTTGTTGGAGCTTGATTTTGCTCTGTGATGTATCATGATCTGTAGAGGGAATGCTTCAGTATTAGATAATTCACAAACAATCTCATTGCTTAAGAAACGTGATTTATAAAACTTTAATGCCTGTACACAGTGAAATCCCAAATATCCTTGTGTACTTCAGATTCCAATCTCATACCATAAACATCTTTATTTTGATGAGCAGAGCACCTGATGTCCTAGTGGCTCGGTATACAACAGTCTACCCTGGATATTCTAACCGTACAAGTCAGCTGTATGGTGAAACATAACCTTATAATTTACTGCCTGCATCAAGTCTTTCTTGGGAAGATACCGTAAAGAATACAGACTTGAAGCAGTGCGTAGGTTATGTCAGTGCCACAGCAGAAGTGTTACACTTTCAGTGGGTCAATCTCAGTATAAATTCTAGAATTTGACAGTGTATCAGGAAATATGAGCATGAAAATAGTTAGGATTGAATATAATGTAGTAAAAAAAGAAGTTAAGTAAAGTGGTTTGTACAGGAGTGTTGATCAGGAACATAATGGGAGGTTATGGCTGTGCTATTGATGATTTCAAGGGTAGGTTGAAATCAGGTTACAGATTGTAGATTTAACATCTGCTAACATGCTATTGGATACTCTTCAAAGTACTGAATGCCTATTATTGTCACTAGGAAATTAGCAGATTTAACAAAGCCTGATAACATCACAAAGCTGATGTATTTTCTTTGAACAGATACGGAATAAAGCAGTGGAATATGGACCACCAACTATGGTTAACCAATTACAAGATTTTGGGCTTGGGTCTTATATGAAGGTGGTCATAGCTACCATCTAGTGCAGGGGTCCCCAAACCTGTCCTGGAGGGCCACCAGCCAGTTGGGTTTTTGGGATATCCTCAATGAATATGCATGAGAGAAATTTTGCATGCACTGCCTCCATAACATGTAAATTTTCTCTCATGCATATTCATTGAGGATATCCCAAAAACCCGATTGGCTGGTGGCCCTCCAGGACAGGTTTGGGGACCACTGATCTAGTGTAATTCACACGTCTTGTCTAACAGGGAAAGGCAAAAATCTGTAGTACCAGCAGTGGCCATAAGGTGTCAGTATCTTCTATTATAATTGGCGGTTTTTGTCTGTCTTGAACATGGGCATGTAAAGTCATATGGAGCACACATATGGATCACACATAGAGGCAGGCTTTGGCTTTGGCCTGCATAAGTCTATAGGTCTGTGGCACCAGAGTAGGTCACATCCAAAGCAGGCGTGCCTGTAATGTGCAGTAGGAAGGATGAATGAAGCCAGGGTGGGTCAAGTCATTGTTGAGGCAGGTGCATCGGTGGCGGCAGTATGGGCACTAGCAGAGGCAGGCTGTACCAGATGTGCTGGCAATGCAAGGTGGTAATGGTGCAAAAGCAGTTGGGAGGATGGCGTGGCAATAGCGGAGAGGGCAGCAGTATCAACCACATTGTGCTTCGGGGTAGTGTGGGGCCATGGCTGGTTTGCTATAGGGGTGGTGGCAGGTCCCTGAGAGCTGCACAGGTGAGGATGCCAGGCAGCAGGAAGAGGCACCAGAAAGTGTAAGAGGGGGCATCAGCAGTGGTTAGAGGACTGTGAGAGAAGGGTTCAGTTGATGGGGATCAGTTGGAAGGCGAGAGAGGGGAAAGTTAGAGGGGATTGACTTAGTTTATGCATGTGTGTGAGAGAGAGGGGACACAGAGTATCAGAACCACACTAGATGTTTGTGTGAGAAAGGGGATTGGTGCCAGGGCTGGGTGGGTACTTGAGAGAGTACCAGGGATAAGGGTTGGAAGGGAAAGAAAGAGGACTAAGGGTAGGGAGGCGAAGAGCTGGGGTGCTGATGCAAGAGAGACTGGAGCCGAGAAGTACACCTCTCTTCCCCAAATCTTCCCACCCCTCCCAATCTGGATCATCCTCTCAAATTTTAATTCTGTTAAAGTCTTCAGTGAAATAATAACTAGAAATCTACTATTTACAGAAGTCTTGTTGCGAAAAAGATATTATTTTATCCACAAATGTTTTGTGGATGTCTGCTAGTATTAAATAATCTGAAAAGCAAATTGGACACATTTTAGGATGAAAAAGAGATTGGTTACCATGATGCTGTAATTAGATTTTGTGCAATAGCTTCGAGCCAGGAACCTAAACTGACTGGGATGTGGAAGAAGATTTTTTCACTGGCTACAGATCCACAGGGAGGTTCTCCCATCCTCTCTATCTCATAGTTAGAGCAGTTGTGTAGCCAGAAGAAGGTGACCGAATGGAGTTCCAGTCTTATGTAACTGTGCTTCATGCTACTATCTTTCAGTTCTGGAATCACCAGCAGACTGTGAATGGCATGTGATGAAATGCAAATAGCAATGAGCGTGTTCATCTGCGCACGTCCTGCAGCCTCCCAGGTAGGTGAAGGTACCCCACTAACCTATCTGTACAGAAATCAAGACCTCATGAAAAAGCTGGCTTATGGCATCTTGCAGATCATAATTAACTAGGCAATAGCAAGAATCATTTTTTCTGTGCTCTCATAGCTGGTTACACATTTGACACATGGTACATAAGACATTTCTCATAAATACATGCTGGAAAAAGAGTCCAAAAAAAATCTAAAAGACTTTTCCATTCACTACACATTTCTTTCTGTCAGTTTCTCCGCAACTGTTTTGTTTCTGTTTCCAGTTTTCTTGGGAAGAGAGAGGACATGTTTTGATCCATGGGTTGAATAGCACAAACTCCACCCTAGTTTTATTTTTAGTTTGTTTCTCTGAGAATCACCAGAAATACATTATAATGCAAACGTGGGACGTTCGGAGGTTGAGCATAATGTTTTGATGTCTACTTTAAATGCGACTAAGCTTGTACAGAAGCTCTAAAATCCCTCCGGAGTGATGCTGTCTCTTCACTGGATGGCCCTGAGCCTTTATGGCAGGGACACTTATTTTTTCATCCATTAGGGCCATTAATTCCCAAAATGTCCACATGATTGCAAATGCTTTTCTCTGAATACTTCCAAGCACCTTTCATAGAGTCGGCAATAGAAGAGTGCATCATAGAGTGGGGAATATGCATTAAAGCGGCAATGGAATCTCTATGTTCAGAAGGTAGACAATGGGTTCCCATCTTACCAATGACATTACAGCAGATATGTTTGGGGAAAAGTCATTATTTGTGCCTCCAACAGTCAGTAATTGCAAAAAGGTTTCATCCTGTGAGCACATCACACCACTGTACTGACAGAAGGGTCGGAAAGATTTAGCTGTCCTGGCATATCGGTGGGATGAAACTGCTGTAAAAAAACAAATATACAGACAAGAAAAATCAGGCTTAAAGGGATCACTGCTCAATGGACTAACAAGCTGCTTCTCAGAGACACCATCTGTGATGCCCAGAAGCAAGCACAGTCCTATGGTCATGGGACATGAAGCCATGATTCCCCAGTGATAACAGCACACAAGGACGACACAATCTGAGAATGGGGATCTGAGTATCAGTTTCAGGGTGTATCCAGGCACAGTGTCTATGGAAGGACAGGTATCATGAGATCTGCAACAGAGAAGACACATTGAGCTTGGAAATCCCTGTGTGGATAGGAATAGTCTCACTGAGATCCCTTCAGTGTGACAATATAGAAGCTGAGACTTTGGGGCATTAGACTGAGACCACTCACAGAAGCACAAGAGCCATCTGATCTACAGCCTATTTATAATGCATTTTCTCCCATTTTGTGTATATGAGGGAAGCTCTGAATAAACCCAGTCTCCAAATTATTAATGTTTTATAGAGCCTAGAGCTGAGAAATGGCAACAACTTGTGAAAATAGGAGCAATTTCTATTTTTAATCCTTCCCCATGTCCCTTTGGGATGTCATGCTGTGGATGAGACCTTCTTACAAAATAAAACATTTTCTCACAAATCAGTTGATGAAAGTCTCTAATTAGACGCTGCATTCATTCCATAGTACTGTGTATTGTACTTTATCAGCTGTGGAGTGAGGAGGAGTGGCATAGTGGTTAGAGGCAGAGGGCTATGAAATAGAGGAGCCAGGATTCAAATCTGCTTTACTAACTGACACTCCTTGGACAAGTCACTTCACCCTGCAGGGCTTCCATTGCCATGCAGGTGAATTTTCAAAGGAGTTACTCATGTAAATGTAACGTACTATCCTAGCAATTATCAAAAGCCATTAGGTGCAATTAATATGGGTAAAACCTATTGATAATTCAATGGCATATATTGTAGCAATTTTCAAACACACACTTACACAGAAAAGTGCATTTGCACCTAGAAAATCTAGTTTTAAGCATGTAAATGAAAATCAGGCCCTTAGATTGTAAGTCCATTTTGGCAGGGAATTATTGTGCTTAAATTCTAGAAATGCTATAAACTTTCTTACTTGTAAAAGTCAGGCTAAAAATGTAAATGTCCCTTCCCCTGTATTGGCAAAGAAACTGCACTTACAAAGCTGTGCAGGTACCAAATGTACAAGAGCTCCAATTTGACTATAAACTATGTCTACTTTTTCACTTTCTTTTCTCTTTCATTGAAAAGATCAGGCTTTGAAGAGCTTTTATTTTGCTTGCCACTTGTTACCCCAAATTGCTGCTTTTTTTTTTTTTTTTTTTTTTTAAAGAGCAGCAAATTTGATACCTTGAATTTGACAACTTTTTTTTTAGAAGGAAGACAATGAAAATTGCAACATCAGTTCAGTTTGTTTGGTACTTCCTTCAGGATAATGTCTCCAGATGGTTGCTTTTTGAGCATGCTACCACAGGAATGGATTTCACTCCTAAGCCAGGGTATGCTGGGTATTTTTTCTGGGACTGGCAGCAGGTACGCCCAGTTCACCTTCCCTTATAGTAGAAGCTGCCATGCTTTGACAGTGCAATCCTACTTGTGACTTTGAGTGCTGCTTGCTGGTTATAGCAAACGCCAATTAAATTCTGCCATAAAAGCTGCCAGAAATCTGCAGACCTGTATACCAAAGTGACTGAAATGAATAAAGGAAAATGAAATCATTTTTACCCATTCGAAAGCAAGAAAGGCACCACTAATAGTGCAAATAAAAAGTGAGAACTGATGCAGTAAAGAAGTTGTGTCTGAATTACTGGTTAAGGAAGGAGAAGAAGGACCAGGTAATCCACCATTATGAAGTCCAGAGAAAAAGGAAAATCTATGAAAGAATCCTAATTTGTTTGCTTTCCAGATACAGAAACTGCCTCGGGGATGATCATTCTTTGCCTTTGGGAACGCCTGCGCCCTTTCTGAAAATCTTGATGCACCTGTGACCATCTTGGCGGGTGTAAGCAGCGTTCTGTACTGATACAACTAAAGCTAAAACAGCATTGAACATCCCTTGTTAGGAAATGAGGAGTTTCATTTTCTGTTGCATGGCATTCATAAATTACTTTTATTATAAGTCATCCCATATATGACATTATTCAACCATGTCTGTCGTTTAGATTGTAGCTAAAAGTTGCTTTTTTTATGTAAAAATTTCTGTGGTGGTGACTGAAATGTGTGCAGACATCCACTAATCACTTTTACTGAGTTTCGTGCTGTGACCTGCCAAATAAAGATTTTTTTAGGATTACAGATTAACATAGTGTGTTTAGACATTTGCACAGTATATTAAAACCTTAAGACACCATCTTATGCTGTGAGAAATAAACTAGAACGATGCCTCTGCATAACAAATCTGATTTGCAAAATAAAAGGAATCTTGTTCCCCACCACCCCAAAGTCATTCTTGTATAGGATTTGTTAGAGAAGTCAAAATCTGAAAGAATAAACCTCCAGAGACCCAAGTTCATTGGCTTTCAAATATTTGTATAAAGCAAAATCACTCTGTATAGATTTATATAGAAAAAAAAATGATGGCCAAGGATGAGACGTGGAGAGTAAATCCGCAAATACCTCTGCACAGGATAGAAGTTAAAGCAAGAAGCCTGAGTGTTTAGCCCTTATTTTGGAAGGGGGGGGGGATTATTTCCCCTAGATCTGAAGTTTTGCATTCATATAAGAACTACATATGGATAGTTGTAATCTTTTACTATAGTAAATGTCTGTGTTGGCTAAGATTCTTTGACCAATTCATACTATTTACATAAGCAATATGTGACTATACATCTTGACAATTTTTGCTGAAAATGGCCACATCAGTTGGCCAACTTTCCCATTTCCAGCAAATACCAATGAGAAGCACTCCCAACAGAAAGATATGCCAAGTCAAAAACTTGTAATGATGTGGTGAGAATAGTCATTTTTTCCCTGCTGTTAATTATTCAGCTGTGGTCATAGCATTTATCAATACTGTTTTTTTCCACCAACCGTTGCATGGTATATTTTATTATTTGTAAACCTACAATATATGACATAACATGATCAATCAGGTCATTTCAAATCAGGAGAAAGGTAAATCAATGTTCAATAATGTAAGGCATTGTCAATGCGTGTACGACACATCAGGGCATAAGTATAATTAATCAAAATATAATCAACTTTTCTAGTCTCATCCCTGAATTTACAGGATTAGCTGATTTCAAAATTCTACCTTGACGTGTGTTACTGACAGAAGTCCTCATTTAGCATTAACAGCTTGGTACTAAACTGTTCTGGAAGATCGAAATTAAGTGCACAATTTCCGTGTTATTGCATTCTCCTATTGGAGGGCACATAGTCACAAATGCCTTTCTAATCTGCAAGGATCAAGGCCATGACATAATCCTCTTGTGATGTTCTGATTGCTCCATCTCCTGTCCTCCAATTAGTCTTTGACCTTTGAAGCATAGAGATGCTTTCTGGACTGAAAGACAGCATTTTTTTCTTATTTCTGCATTTCTTATTTTTTTTTCAACAGTGCACTTCTTGGCAATTAGCAGGAAAAGCAGTTTGGCAGCTACCGATCAATAATTTCATTTTGGTCATGGGACGTTCCCATACCTTCCGCAGCTCTGCAGAGCCTTGAAAGATATTGCTTAGTCCAATTTCCCTCCCTTCCTCATTTGGGGATGGTGGGGGTTTTTTTTTTGGTAGGAAGGGCTTGCTTTAGCCTACTTCTCCTCTATTTATGGGGTTGAGTCCGTTTTCTTCCTTTCTTAGGGACCAAGACTCCCTCGCCTTTCTCCTCATAAATACTTTAGCTGCTGGAGCATCATGGTGCCCCTCACCCTGCCAAGGAGGCCATGGTGGTATAGAAAGATGGTTGGCCATCCTGGGTCGGTCTCTATTTTAGAGAGGTCTGACTAGGTTTTTTTCCTTTTCCAACATGGCTATAAAGGCCAAGACCAAAATTAGAGGAAGATGTTGCCCTGCCTTTAGGTCAAGCTGTACCCTTTGGGAAATAGCTTCCTCTGCCTGGTTATATAAGGAGACCAACTTGGGCAAGGAGGGACACCCCTTTGGAACCTCAACAGAATAAGGTAGGATCTGGTCTTTGGAGTCTTACTTGCAGAATATCCCTCTCCAAGCAGGGCAAATAAATAATGCCTTGGGCCCAGCTCTAATCATCTGCAAAGGCACCACCATAGGGAGTTGATGGGAGGAAGCGGGTGCAAGGATACATTCGCTGAAAAACTGCCCACTTCATGCTTCTCCCTGCTCCCACCCCAAGCATAGCATGATCATGTAAATGGAGTATTGGCTCCAGGCCCCAGAGATCCATTTTAAAATGGGGATAACATGCTGCAAGCTGAACAACTAGCAAGAGCAGGTAGGAATAAGTGCTTTTCTGTTTCTCCTGTGGTTTATTGATTCTCCTGAGCAGGGTTAACCAACAAACATAGGAAACAGCACAAGCAATAGTGCATTCTTGCTCATTCCCAAGGCTCCTCCAGTTCTGTCGGTAATGGACGGGGAGGGGAGAGGGGAAGGGACAGGAGATAGGCTGATAAGCCAACAGAGAGTGCTGCTGCAGAGAGGCGATGTATAGCTATGGCCATGACTAGAGGAGGGAGGAAGAGGAAGAACCATTGGTTGTCCTGAGTAAGAGGGAAATTATCTGATCCACCTGGGGAGAGGATGGGCAAGCTGACCGACGTCTGCCCTGGGGCCTTAGTAGTAGGGGGAGATGGAAGACTACTAGGGGGAGAGAAGCAAATAACTATTGGAGGAGGAGAGGGGAGGATACAAAGAAGGAATGATGGACGAGGGGGGAGGGTATAAATCATAACATGGTATAATGGTATCTAGAGGTGTTACATATGGGGTTTTAAATAAAGTCATTTTAATATTTTATTTTCAAAATAAGCCCATAATAGGGAGAAAATTGCCCGAGACTTCAAAATGCCTCAAAGCCCTGGGTGCTGCATTGACTTATCCCCCTCTATATCTAATTTGCCTATCTTTTACAAGAAGTGGGACGTAACAGTGTCCACCTTCATGGGGGCAATATGGAGACTTTGCAACAGAGGTACACTTTAAATTGTGCACTGTTATTTAACAAAATCATAGAAATGCAAAGGTTTTCACATAAAGTCCTGCAAAAAAATGAGCAGGATCAAAATCTTTTTGTTTTATTCAGACAGCAGGACATCAAAACTAAAGTGCAAACTACATTAAACAAGGTGCAAAATGCAGAACGTACCAAAGTGCATTAAAAAAAACTTTTGAAAGAAGGCAAGAAGATGCCTGCAGGTTGATCTGTCCATGATTTTGGTTTTTTGTTTGTTTGCTGTGTAGTTACAGGACTGCTGAATAATATGGAGAAATCTGTAAAACATGGCTCCTTTTCTCTTGTAAACTTCTGAAGCCCCTATCTAAGGATGTTGTTGTTTCTATGGTGAAGAGAAAAGGAAAGCTAGATACATTTCCACTGAAGGGCATTCAGCTCTCACAGCTGCAAGCTCAGACGGGTCAAATGGATCATTTTTTCATGCAGACCAGAGACTAATGCAAAGGTCCACAGTATCTGTGTTGGCTGCAGATGCTTCTCCCAACAATTCAGAGCAGACTTTTAAATCTGATGTTGTTCCCCCACCTAAAGCTATTTGTTCTGGTGTGGAGTCAACTGAACATGTGAGAAGTGCAGGGCCCGTTTATGCTGGATGTCATGGTTAATCCCAAGGTGATGCTGTTGCTTGTTGCCTCTCCATTGAAGATGTCCAGAATGAATGGTAAAGTTGCAATAGATTTGGTGGGTGCTTTTTCTTCTCTTGTAGTCCTGGCAGCTTCATGGTCGGGAGTAGAGGGGTTGATTCTAGCAGTTGACGTCCCTGGTGGCTCCGAGAATCAAGGGGTCAGTTTTGGGGATGCCTTTCCCAGTGACCTTAGAAGAAATCTGGGTGGCTATTACTAAGCTGGAATCGGCTGTTACTGCGAAGGCTGATAAAATGCAAGATACAGTAAGTACTTTGGAACTACAATCAACAGTTCAAGAAACTATTGTTGCAGAAAATAAGACAAAAATAACTGAATTGGAATCTCAGATGACCTTCCTATGGGCTATGAGTAATATTCTAATTATATATAATGTGTTAATTTTGAAATTTCTACTAAATGAAGAAATTTGTGGATTAACTGTCCCAAAAATCATGGTGTCAGCAGATGATATAGTAAAATGGTATTTATTTGATAGAACTTCTACTGATAGCCAAATAATTGATTCTGTCTATTTCAAGTGTTTATGATTTATTTGATGTAAAGGAGGAAGGTAGTATTCAAGAACTGGAGTAGGGTGGAAACTGGACACCACTATTAGAAACTTTGAGTAATGTGTCTATTGAAAGACTGGCACTTCTAATTATTTATTTTTTTAAGAAACAGAAAATATTGGCAGACAAGGTATACCTAATTCTGTCCATTTGTGCCTGCCAGCTGTGCTGTCACAGGCATTAGGCTGTAGAACATGATAGAAAATCAGTATTTCATTTATACTTTCAGAAGAAAGATTTAATGAATTTTGGTCAAAAAATTTGGAATTTATCCTGATATAACAATAGCTACTTAAGCTGGAGGAAAAATGATTTTACTTTTGTGGCAAAGTAGTTAATTCACTATCAAGTGAATTTTCAGATGTTGCACACGTAATGTGCATATATTTACTTCTGCTCAATATGAGGATAACTTTCAAAACTGCTTGTGTCCACCCATTTAAGTGTGTATATGGGTGCAAGCAAAGTAGCTACAGTATTTTATAACCCTGTGTGGAAAGGTTTCAAAATACAAGTACATATGCATGCACAAATGCTCACGTATGTAAAAACCATGAGCTGTGCAAGTTCCAACTTATCTGGATAAATGCTGATTTATCTAGCTGTGAAGTGGCACGTAGCCGGATAAGTCCAAAAAACACTACTTAGACAGACAAATATCACTTTTCAGACTTATCCAGCAATGTAGGACTACTGCTACTTAGCTGGATAAATCAAAATATAGCCAGATAAGTGCCCCTACTTATCCAAATACATGTGCATTTCTCCATCTCAGTAGCAGGAAAGGTGCTACTTAGCCAAATAAGTTGGAAATTATCCGAATAAGTATGCACAGCTCCTATACCTGCATATTTGTACTTCCAGTTTTACAAGGATACATGTGTAGATTTCTGTCATGTTAATTTGATGCTTGTATGCCCCTTAAGTTGGCTTTTACACGTGTAAATTAGGATATTTTACAAAATGCACATGGTAATGAAATAACCAGTTTTACCATTTAAATTACCAGTTTGCCCAGTCCATCTGCATCTTATAAAGACCCTCCTGGCTCTTCAGTCTGAAGTCTGTCCGTTTCACACAGACCCTCTATCAAGTTATTTTTTTCACTTTAATGATAACAATCACTTAAACCAGATATTGAGCAGAAATAAATATATGCAAATAAAAGTAGTATGCACAGCACTTTGGCATGTTTTAAAATTGCAACTTATTTGTGTAAATGTTGGCCCCACTCTGGAACATCCTGGCATGCCCATTTCTTACACATGCAAAGTTACTTGCGGACCCTGATTTATGCATGTAAGTTGCAATTTTGAAAATAGCATGTATGTATGCAAACAATTGTTATGTGTTATTGTAAGCATGCAATTGCTGATTTTTATGTGCGCAACATTTGAATATTCACCTTTATCTGGTGTAAGTGAATGTAAACATTGTTAAAGTGAAAAAATGACTGAGTAGAGAGTCTGGGTGCAATAGGGGGATAACAGGCTGAAGAGCCAGGAGGGGCTTTACAAGCTGCAGATGGACTGGGCAAATTGGTAGACTAAATGGTAAAATTAGTTATTTCAATGCTGCATGCATTTCATTTATTCATTTATAGCCTATTTTCACCAAGGCACTAAGCAGAGTACATAAAACATGCAGAATGACTGGAATGCTGATAATCACATACAAAATTTACAGGGCTAATGTTAATTTCTAAACAAACCACTGAAGCAATATGTAATATAAAACTTTAATGAGACAGACAGAGACAAAGGAAATAGAGACAGGTACTGGAACAAAGTACAGATAAGTTTGTTCCAGGGAGCAACAGGTCCATACAAATGTATAATCACCCAGTCACTCAAAGTTAGAATGCTAGTTTGAAATTAAAGGAAACAAAGGACTCTGACTACGTGCTGGAATGCAGCCAGCCAACACCCCAGACCCATTAGCTGATTGGTCTAATATATTCCCAAATCAGAAGCCCTGCACTTATCTAGAAATAACACTCTCGATATGTTCTGATTGGTCAGTATGAAAGGTATAAAAGGTTCTACACATTACTAGAACTTTGAGTGTCTGGGTGATTATACATTTGTATGGACCTGTCGCTCCCTGGAACAAAGTATACAACTGATACTCAGAATGAAAAGGACTGCCAGTATCTCATTACTTAATAAAAGGCTTTTATAAAAAGAAATGTCTTTAACAAGCTCTTAAAAGTCTTTGAGCATGTTATAAAATACCCTTATTTATGCATGTAAAAGCTGACTTACAGGGGGTAAGAGTCAAATTAATGCGATAAAAATCTACACGTCTATCCTTGTAAAACTGGAAGTACAAATACACAGGCATATGAGTTGTGCATACTTATCCAGCTAATTTACAATTTATTCAGCTAAGTAGCACCTTTCCCACTACTTAGACGCAGAAATTTTACTTATTTGGATAAGTAGTGGCACTTGTCCAAATATATTTCAATTTATCTGACTAAGTAGCAGCAATCCTAAACAGCTGGATAAGTCTGAAAAGCACTACTTGTCTGTCTAAGTGGCACTTTTTGGACTTATCTGGCTATGTGCCTCTACTTAACTGGATAAATCAGGATTTATCTAGATAAGTCTGAACTTGCGCAGCTCATGGTTTTTACATTAGAGATGTGCATAGGGTGCCCGATCAGTTCCGCTTTCGGGTTCGTGTGGCCGCGGGAAAATCTCGTATTTCCATGGATCGGCATTTTTTTTTCATGAAAAATCATTTTTCGCACTAACAAGAAGTAACAAAAACTAACGGTTTTTTTGTTAGTGCGCACTAACGGGAGGGGAGTTAGTGTGTGCTAACTCCCATTAGCATGCACTAAGCCAAAAAACGATTTTTTACGAAAATTCGGGGAATGTGCAATCGTTCTATCGGTTTCCCAATCCATGACAATTTAGGAAATATCATACGAATTTCCTAATTGTCAAAAAACGATTGCACATCCCTATTTTACACACACAAGCATTTATGCCTGCATATGTACTCATGTTTTATAACCTTTCCGTGCTGGTTATAAAATACACTCACAGCTTTGCATGCACCCATATACACATGTAAACGGGTGGGCGCAAGCAGTTTTGAAAGTTATCATCTAAGGGTTTTTATCCCCCCATTTGTTTGTCTATGGGAAAAGACATTATGGATTAAAGCCAAAGTGCCTTGAGTATTGAAGCAGAATTTAACCTCTGATATCTGTCCAAATGCTGCATAAAACCTAAAGGTCACTTTCATTCTTTCTTTGTCCAGACGGTCACTAGTTACTTTTTGAGGTAATAAGGAATTTGGATAAACTCCAGATGATCTTCTCTTTACTACTTGAGTACATCCAGTGGATTGGTTATCTATAAACAGGAACTGAAAGGTTCTGCGTCATTAAAGTAACTTTTCGATTTACCAAATCTGCAGTCGCATCCTTATTCTAGTTTCCAAGTTTGTTTTCCCCCCCCCAGGCTAGAGAATATTGTAATATGTTTTGCATTTTAGGTAATTTTGCTACCTTGTCTCTCTATTTACTTAATATTACTTTTTATTATACATTTCTTTTTGTTTAGTGGACTTAGAGTGGGATAGTGGGATGTTAGCTTTATTTGATTATTTATATTAATGTTCCTGAGTGCCTTTACCTGCTGCTTCTATCATTAAGAACTGGATCTTGATATATATCTTAAAATTATAAACAAAAAGAAAAACCAACTTATGAAAACATGTGGCACAAAATCTCACATACTGCAAGATAGTTTCTTAATTGTTGCAGGATAGTTAAAGATCTAATGGCTGAAACAACTAGAAATTGAAAAAATACTGAGGTTGCGATAACCCAAACCATTCTCAGAATGCAGGGTGCAAACAGTTGAACATTCACAATCTGTAGAACATAACGGTTACAGCTCTGGGATAAGACAGTAGGCTCAGTATACTGAGATGGTCAGTATTTTCCTGTGTGTACCTGACCCACTGAAATAGCAGGTGCAAGGTCTGCTGGTACCCAAATACCTTGAGGCTAATTTGCAAAGGGTACAAAATTATCTATGGCCCTTGTCTCTCGCTTATCAAGTGAAAATTGCTCCCCAAATGATCACCTTCTAAACAATGTCTTACCAGTGGGATACACGACTCCCAGTCGCATCCTTTGCTTTGATGCCTACACCTTCAAAGGTGTTATTTTCTTCCCCACAGAAATCAGTGAACCCAGACATTTCATCAAATACGCAAGAAAACTACTAATACAGTTGGTGAGTCCCTGTGCTGCTTTATTCATCATACAGTTTGCCCGCTAGTAAAACTGGCCACCCAAATAGAGGTTTAGGGATGTGGACGATTGAGATGTAAACCAGGCAGAGGCAGTGATTGGGATGAGAGTTTGATGCAATTAGAATATAGGGGTGTGCATGGAAAAAAATGTTGTTTCGTGTTATGTCATATTGTTTTGGTTTTATATTGTTTATAATGTTCCATTTTCCTTTTATTTCTTTTTTTTTTATTGTACTATATTTTTATAATGTATGTACTTTACTTAATTTTATGCATAATGCACAGTGAAAGGCTTTAGTGTGCACTACAATGACAAACAACAGAAATGATATTCATTTTCTAAATGTCATTGAGTTGCATGAAACTCATCATCATCATCATTGTTAATGGCACGCTTTCCAACAAGGGAGTTCAAGGCATGTTACAGATCATGCTGTTGGTATCAAGTATGTTACATCTCATAATTACTATAGCAGTGAATTAACAGTTGATAGAAGGTTACCATGGTTACATAACAGGTATAGTGAGTTGCAGTGAGTTACATAATGGTATAGAATGATTACAGAGGTACACAATATTATCCGGATTAGTATTGTTAATGTAGATGCTTTTTCTGAGCTTCATATCTATTTATTTAAAAAAAACATTTTAGCCCGACACCTCCAAACTTTCTGGCCGGGTTACAATTCAAACATACATAGTTAAAAACATCAATGTATAACTGATGGCCATTGCTTCCATTAACAAATTTATTGGAGTCAAGACTGTTAGGTAGAAAGAGGTTCAATTTGGTAAGCCTGCATGAATAAGTAGGTTTTTACTAACTTTTTAAACTCCTGAGGGTTGTGAATTACTAACTTTTTTAAATCCTGAGGGTTGTGACTTGAGCGTATGTCTAGTGGGAAAGAGTTGCAAATAGTAGGTTTTGATATCTATCTCTATCTATCTATCTATCTATCTATCTATCTATCTATATATATATATATATATATATATATATATATATATATACACTTTATATCAGTGTTCCATGTTTCCTTTTCTGGTATGTACAATGTGTATTTAGGAACACTTTAGCCTACATGGTTTGCCTCTTTTTTTCTTTATGGCACTACTATTTCTACATGAACTGTCATTTTGGGAGTCATCCCCTTGATCTGTATTTTGTAATTATAGATTTTAAGTAACTTTTGAGTTTTACTGTGATATTGCATTCATGTTTGATATATTTAGTAGGGATTTGTAGTATGAATCTATTACAAGTCATCATTGTTATTATTTTGATGGACTAGTTCCGTTTACCATGATGATGAATTTATCTGCTATTTGCCTTAATGAGAAAATAGTGTCTCTGAAACTGTTCTTTATAAATGAATTGATAATTTTGATTTTATTATTTATGTTTTACAATTTTAGGGATGTTTTATCGTACATCGCTTAGCGCTTTTTGCAGTAGGCCAGAGGTAGCTAACCTTTCTTGCACCAAGAGCCAAGAAATTGTAATGCATAGTACCAAAGAGCTTCAAATTTTCAGTAGAAGAGGGAAGGGAAGGGGAATATCCCCATCCAATAGTATATCTCCCTCTCTCAATCCTCCCACTCTGTCCCTACTGGTTTCTCTCAACCCCATTCTGTTCTCAGCGGTCTCTCTCAATCCTCCCACCAGTCTCTCTCAATCCCTCCAAACCTGTCCTCATCAATCTCAGTCACATCCTGTCCCCACCAGTCTCTCCCTCAATTCCCCCACCCATGTTCCCACTAGTCTTTCTCTCTCTCTCTCTCTCTCTCTATCTCAATCCCATCCTGTTCCCCCAATCTCTCAATCCTCTTATCAGTCTGTTTTTCAATTTCCTTACCCTGTCCTCACCACCTTATCCCAATTGGATGCCCAATTTTCCCCCCTGGAAAATTGGGCATCCAAATGGCAGATGAAATTTAATGTGGATAAGTGCAAGGTGATGCATATAGGGAAAAATAACCCATGCTATAATTAAACAATGTTGGGTTCCATATTAGGTGCTACAACCCAAGAAAGAGATCTAGGCGTCATAGTGGATAACACATTGAAATCGTCGGTTCAGTGTGCTGCGGCAGTCAAAAAAGCAAACAGAATGTTGGGAATTATTAGAAAGGGAATGGTGAATAAAACGGAAAATGTCATAATGCCTCTGTATCGCTCCATGGTGAGACCGCACCTTGAATACTGTGTACAATTCTAGTCGCCGTATCTCAAAAAAGTTATAATTGCAATGGAGAAGGTACAGAGAAGGGCTACCAAAATGATAAGGGGAATGGAACAGCACCCCTATGAGGAAAGACTAAAGAGGTTAGGACTTTTCAGCTTGGAGAAGAGACGGCTAAGGGGGGATATGATAGAGATGTTTGAAATTATGAGAGGTCTAGAATGGGTAGATGTGAATTGGTTATTTACTCTTTCGGATAATAGAAAGACTAGGGGGCACTCCATGAAGTTAGCATGGGGCACATTTAAAACTAATTGGAGAAAGTTCTTTTTTACTCAACGCACAATTAAGCTCTGGAATTTGTTGCCAGAGGATATGGTTAGTGCAGTTAGTATAGCTGTGTTTAAAAAAGGTTTGGATAAGTTCTTGGAGGAGAAGTCCATTACCTGCTATTAAATTCACTTAGGGGCAGATTTTCAGAGCCCTGCTCGCCTAAATCCGCCCAAAACCGGGCGGATTTAGGCGAGCAGGGCCCTGCGCGCCGGTGAGCCTATTTTACATAGGCCTACCGGCGCGCGCAGAGCCCCGGGACTCGCGTACGTCCCGGGGTTCTCTGAGGGGGGCGTGTCGGGGGCGGGCCCGGTCGTCGCGGCGTTTAAGGGGTGTGTCGGCAGCGTTTTGGGGGTGGGTACGGGGGCGTGGCTACGGCCCGGGGCGGTCCGGGGGCGTGGCCGCGCCCTCCGTACCCGCCCCCAGGTCGCGTCCCGGCGCGCAACAGGCCCGCTGGCGCGCGGGGATTACTTCTCCCTCCGGGAGGCGTAAATCCCCGGAGAAAGGTAAGGGGGGGTGTAGACAGGGCCGGGCGGGTGGGTTAGGTAGAGGAAGGGAGGGGAAGGTGAGGGGAGGGCGTTAGAGGATTCCCTCCAAGGCCACTCCGATTTCGGAGCGGCCTTGGAGGGAATGGGGGTAGGCTGCGCGGCTCGGCGCGCGCCGGCTATACAGAATTCATAGCCTTGCGTGCGCCGATCCAGGATTTTAGTGGACACGCGCGGCTCCGCGCGTATCTACTACAATCCAGCGTACTTTTGCTGGCGCCTGATGCGCCAGCAAAAGTACGCCTATTCGCGTTTTTTGAAAATCTACCCCTTAGAGAATAGCCACTGCCATTAGCAATGGTAACATGGAATAGACTTAGTTTTTGGGTACTTGCCAGGTTCTTATCGCCTGGATTGGCCACTGTTGGAAACAGGATGCTGGGCTTGATGGACCCTTGGTCTGACTCAGTATGGCATTTTCTTATGTTCTTATGCATCTTTCTCAATCCTCCCACTCTGTGACCAGCTTCTCCTTCTTTCTCTCCATCATGCCCTACCCAATATCTGTTTTTCTCTCATCCCCACCAGTATCTCTCGGTTCCCTAACCTGTTCCTACCAGTGTCTTTCTTAGCAGCCCGAGCATAAACATTCCCTAAACCCTTCAAGAACAATGTATTTATTTAAGAACATTTATGAATCACCTTACAGATTACAATAAACTTCTCAAAGTTATATACATCTCAACAAAAAGCACTGCACAACGAATTAAAAGGACGATTGAAACAAAACCAATAAGGACATGGGAATAAACAAATCAGACATTTAAACTGCAGCCACGTCATGGCTAAAGAACAGACTCTTCAACACACAATTACCTGCTTGTTGATTTGTATTGTGGTAGGATGTTGGCCACCTGAAATCAGAAGTCTTGTTATTATTATTCCAATACTAGATATACAAGTTTCACTATCACAGGACTGGTCTCCAAAAGGGATTATTAGAGAGGGTTGGGAGGAACAAAGACAGGACAACTCACAAGTGACCATAAATCCTTTACAGTAAAGGGATTGGCCAGTATGGTCTGAATATATGAAACTGAGTTTCTTCCCAGTAAATGGTCCTTGGTAATGCAGATTGGTTATTTTATTTGATCAGACTGACCGAAGGTCTGATTAAACAGCCATGCCTTAGCCTTTTTCTGGAAAGTAAGGTAGCATGATTCAAGACAAATGGGATGTGGCACCTCATTCCAAAGTTTGGGATCATAATAACAGCTAAAGGCTCTCTGCCTTGTGTGGGTCAATTCTGCAGCAGTCAAATGGGGGACGGCATGAAGGACCATTTGTGAGGAGCAGAGTTCTCTAGAGGGGTGTAAGGTGTCAGGTGCTGGGAGGGGTACTCTGGGGCCTGTTTGTTTACACATTTGAAGATGAAGCAGAAGATCCTGAATTTTATTCTAGCTTCTACTGGGAGCCAGTATAGTTTATATAGGAAATGGCCTTATATGATATGAAGTTTTGGCACCCACCAAGAGTCTGGCTGCAGTGTTTTATATGAGTTGTAACCACTTCAACTTAATCTTGGAGATACCAATCAGTACAGAGTTGCAGTAATCTAATTGACTGGTGATTAGGGCATGGAAGATTGTAGCCAAGTTATGGTGACTGAGGTAGCTGTGGAGTTGTCTGATTTGGCGGAGGTGCATAAAGGAGGTTCTAACTACTTTGCTGATGTGAGATGTCATTGATAGCGTAGGGTTAAGTTGGACCTCCAAGCTTCGGACCGAAGCTTGTGGCTGGAGGGGGTATTTGGTAGGCACAGTAGAAAGTATAGGGAGTGACCCTGTCAGCTCAGCCAGAGGAGTTCTAATTTGGAGGGGTTCAGTTTAATTTTGTGTCTGCTGAACCATTGGGCTGTAGCTGAGAGACAGCTGTTGAGAATGATAATTGAGGAGATTTGATTGGCTCTGGTGTTAACATAAAGTTGAATATTATCAGTAAACAGGTGGCATTTGATGCTGAAAGTCTGGATGAAGTTATAGACTGTTCTAACATAGATGATGAAGTATACTGGGGAAAGGATGGAGTCCTGAGGGACTCTACAAGTAAGGTTTCTGGAAGACGATGATTTGATGGTCCACCAGATTGAGTTCTGTTAGATAGGAAAGACTCAAAACAATTGAGGGCACTACCTGCAATGCCAATATTACCCAACCACTCTATAAGGAGATTGTGGTTGATTGTGTCAAAAGCTGCAGTGAGATCAAGTAAGATAACGATGGTGTCTCCTCCTTGGTCAGTATTAAGATAAATCCCATTTGTGATGTCCAGAAGGATGGAGTCAGTTCCATGTCCTTTCCTGAAGCTAGATTGTTGAAGCCAAAGTAATTTCGCTTCTTCCAGGAAGTTCAAGAATGGTGATAGACTACTTTTTCTACTAACTTAGATAAGAAGATAAGGCTAGAGACTAGACAATAGTAGTCAGGCATATAGGGGTTGTGCCAGGTTTATTTCAAGATAGAATTGATTACTGCCTATTTTAGTGTTTCCGGAATAGAATTATGGGATAGGATGCTGTTCTTTATAGTGGAAAGCCATGGGGCAAGAATGTGTCTTAGGCAACTGATAAACCCTGGTGGGATTGGGTCAAGTGGGCTGGACAATTCCCTGATATGCTGAAGGATGACTTCCACCAATAACAGGGACTCTGCAGCTCGAATATTAACTCTTCCATTTGCACCACTAGAGCTACTCTTCTCCCCCCTCCTCGCCCTCTGCTTACCACCAGTATCATACCTGCCCCCACCCCTCTTACTCTCGCCTCTGCTCCCCTTTTGCTCTCTTTCTCTCCCCCTCACCCCTTCCCTCCAGTGTCCTCTCTTGTTCTTTCGCATACATCCTCCACCATTACCCCTTCTGACTCTCATACACCCACTCCCTATTCCCCCAACATTCACCCCTTTTCAAGTTACTTCCCCAAGAAGCATTCAGTCTCTCTTGCTCCCCCTCCTCACTCTGTGTCTCTTTCAAATCCTTCTCCCTCCAATCAACATCTCAGGCTTTCTCACCCCCTTCTAAATGTTACCTCCCCTTTCCCTCTTTATCTCCTCTAGCTCTCTCTCCCCTTCCCACCTTTACTGCATATGACTGTCACCCATCCTCATACTTCCTGCTTTTTAACCTCCTCTGTCTCTCACACATACCTTTTTTTATCAACATTTCCATTTTTTTTCACCCTCCCCCCATCACTACCATTAACATTTTGCTCACACACCCTCCCCCTGGATTTCTCACACCCCTCCCTATTCTTTTAAACCCCCTTCTATCCCCATCCCAGGCTCTTTCATGCCCCTCCACAACCCGCACATGACTCTCATACAACATCCTATCCCAGCCCTCTCTCCCTCCCTCTATTTTCTTCACCCAAATCCTGGTCCCATCACACCTATTGCAGAACAGGTGATTGCATGGACCTTGGGGAGGAATAAATTGCCAGACAGTCTAATTTGCATTGCTGACTTCAGGAAGATGGGGAGGGAAACAATATCCATCCCCCATCTTCCCATAGCATAAGCTTCTCCTTCTGCTGCTCCCTCCCCTCCAGCTCTTGAGGCATCAATCCCTTTTCATGACACTGCCCCCTTCAAGCATTCACACCCCTTACTTCCCCAACATTCACTCCACGCACTACTCCTGCAAGTATTCATCAACTACATTAACCCCCTTCTCTCCTCACCCTCTTTCAGCATTCACCCCCTTTCTCTTGCCACAAATTATTCTGGCCTGACCACAGTTCTAGGTGACTCCCTCCTCTCCAATGCTGTCAGCTGAATCCCAAGGCTTGGGAGCACATTGAGTTGCTGAGCCAGGTGCAAAAGCCACATTCTATACATGAAAGAGCCACATATGGCTCCCGAGCCACAGGCTGGCTGCTCCTGTAGTAGGTGATTAATAAGTATGTAATAAAGCTATAGACTTCCTTCACATTTCTTAAGTTCAATTATGAGGTTATTTTCATTCAGGCCTATCCAGTACCGAGCGGTAGGAAGAGCTGCGTTAGTGCCTACGGCACCCGCGGTTACCGCCCGCACAGTGCAGCTCACCTACCGCTCGATCCTGAAGCCTAATTATATGTAAATGTAAGCCGCGTCCGAAAAGCCTTAGTCCCGCGCAACCCAGGATACTGGATAGAACGCCTATACAGGATCCTGGGTGCGCGGGCCTAAGGCTTCACGCCACGCTGGTATCTGTCATTTCAAATGTCATTTGAAATGACAGATACCAGGAAGCAACGGCGGCGACAGCGCAGAAACAACGGCAAAACGACTTGTCAGTGTCCCCCCTCCTCTCGGAGCAGGGCGCGAAAAGCCGCCTTGCTCCGGGAGGAGGAGGGACACTGACAGCGGCGAAGCAACGGCGAAGACAGCGGCGAAACGACTTTTCAGTGCCCCCCCTCCTCTCGGAGCAGGGCGGAAAAGCCGCCTTGCTCCGGGAGGAGGGGGGACACTGACAGCGGCGAAGCAACGGCGAAGACAGCGGCGAAGCAACGGCGAAGACAGCGGCAAAAACGACTTTTCAGTGCCCCCCCTCCTCTCGGAGCAGGGCGGAAAAGCCGCCTTGCTCCGGGAGGAGGGGGGACACTAGCAACGGTGAAGCTTTCCCCCAGCCCTGACGCCGGCAAAAAAACGTACTTTTTTTGCAGTCAGCCATGAGCAGGAACACGATCTGGCCTGCCTTAGCTCCTCCCGACAAGATGGCCGCCTGCACGGGGGAAAGCGTGCAATTGGCCGCTCAAGACGTGATGTCATGGCTGACTGCAAAAAAAGTAAGTTTTTTTGCCGGCGTCCGGGCTGGGGGAAAGCTTCACCGTTGCTAGTGTCCCCCCTCCTCCCGGAGCAAGGCGGCTTTTCCGCCCTGCTCCGAGAGGAGGGGGGGCACTGAAAAGTCGTTTCGCCGCTGTCTTCGCCGTTGCTTCGCCGCTGTCAGTGTCCCTCCTCCTCCCGGAGCAAGGCGGCTTTTCGCGCCCTGCTCCGGGAGGGGGGAGAAGAGACAAGCGGCGAAACAACTTACTTGCACGGGGGGAAAGCGGTCTCCGTGGCAGCCCCAGTCCTCTCCCCTCCTCCCAAAGCCAAAAAAAAAAAAAGCTTTTTTTTTTTTTGGCTTCGGGAGCAGGGGAGAGGACTGGGGCTGCCACGGAGACCTGCACCCATGATCGCGGCCGGGGCAGGTGAGCGGGGGCTGGGGGAAAGCTTGCCACCTACCCTTACCCATGCCTCTACCGCCTGGGTCAGGGTAGGCGGTAAGTTTGCAGGTTAAACGCGCAACAAAACGGCAGGGAAAGGTAGCGTTAGTCGGGGCGCGGGTTACAGGATGCTAGGGGAATAGCTAATTGGCTCGTTTGCATGCAATATCGAGCTAATTCGCTCGTTTGCATGCAATATACATGCCGCGGGCGGAAGGGGTTACCCGGGGAATTTAGGACGCGGTAGGAGTAGGTTAAAGGGGATTCGGGATCGCAGGAAGGGCTAACGCGGCCGGAACGTGAGTTAAAAGCGGCTTAGGAGCAGGGTAAACGCGGCCGCACTTTACAGGATAGGCCTGTTTGTAAGATATCTGTGCAGGAGTCTGTTGTTTCAAAGTTTCTGGACTTGATTGAATCTGTGATCTTACTGATTTAATTGTCTGCAAATAACCAGATGGTTTCAGGTATTGCACCAGTCCACAGCTTTAACTGACATGCCCTTCAAACTGTGAAGGGCCTTGTGCATGTGCACAATGCAGTTTGGGAATGTTTTTGGCTACTACAACCTCAGTACTTTTTAATTTTCTAGATTTTTCAGCCACTTGATATTTAGCCATCCTGCACATTAAGTAACCACCTTGCAGTTTTTCTTATATTATGCAGTATGATTTTAATGAGTTGTTTGATGCACTTTGGTAAATTTTGCATTTTGTGTTCTGTAGTTTGCACTGTCAGTTTAGTTTTCTTGCATTTTGAGTGTTTTTCAGGTCTGTTGTCTGAATTAAACACAGGTCTTTTATTCTAGTCATTTTCTTTTGATTAAACAGTTTCAGCTGAGCAGCTTCAATGTTCATGCTCCTTTTCTTGATTTTACACAACTTCCCCTCCCTCAGTCACTTGTCAGAGGCTGGGCATCGCTCCTTGTCCTCTCCCCAACACCTGCTCCTCAGACCCTGGCCACTGCTCCTGTGTCTGCTCTTCACCCACTTGTCAGAAGCCATCCAGGTCTCCTACCCATTCCTCACATATCCTCCTCAGTCACTAGTCAGAGGCTGGCTGCACCACACCCTCTCTCACAGTCACTTGTCAGAAATTCATCACACTACCTCCCTTAACATTTTTCCTCAGTCACTTGTTAGAAGCTGGCCAGGGCTCCCCACCTCTCTATAGATGCAACTGAAAAGATAAGGGAGAAAAGGTTAGCAGTCATAAACTACAAGAGGTCGCGGAAAGAGGAAGAGAGGTGGCAATATCTGGAAAAATTAAGAGAAGCTGGGAAAGTAGTCAGGAATACAAAAATGCAAATGAAAGAAAAAAAATAGCAAATATGGTAAAATGGGTATGACATGACTTTTTTTTTTTTTTTTTTTAGATATGTTAGTGACAGAAGGAAGTGTAAAACTGGAATAGTGAGACTGAGAGGTGAAGGGGAAGAATATGTGGAGGCTGATGATGAAAAAGCAAAATTGCTTAACAAATATTTCTGTTCAGTGTTTACTATGGAAAGGCCTGGAACAGGACCACATAAAACAAATTAAAATAAGATTGGAAGTGAGGTAAATCTCAATCGATTTTCAGAATAGTATGTTCATGAGTCACTAAGTAATTTGCAGGCTGAAGCAATAACCTGTGCTGAAATTCAGTGCTCAGTTTTAATGCACAGATAAAATATTGTTTTAACTCCCAATGCAGTAAGCTAATGCGATGCTAATGCAACTGGAGTTAAAATGTGGGTATACCAAGTTAAAATTGTGGTCAGCAAAAGCTGAACACAATTTTAACTTGGAAGGAGAGGGGATGAACAAGAGAGAGCATATAATTTAGGATCATATAGGCGGTGGTGTGGACACTGAGAGACTGTTTGGGAGACAGAGGAACTATCGCAAAGTTGTTCGAACCTGCCGGGTGAGACACCAAGCCCTCCTGTGAGCCAGCGGAACATCTAACTCCGCCCCCGACGACCCTGACGTAAGTGGAAGGGGCGCAGGCGCCTACAAAAGCGGCGCTTGTAAAATATCTCAGTGCGGTGGTGTGGACACTGAGAGACTGTTTGGGAGACAGAGGAACTATCGCAAAGTTGTTCGAACCTGCCGGGTGAGACACCAAGCCCTCCTGTGAGCCAGCGGAACATCTAACTCCGCCCCCGATGACCCTGACGTCAGTGGAAGGGGCGCAGGCGCCTACAAAAGCGGCGCTTGTAAAATATCTCAGAGCGGTGGTGTGGACACTGAGAGACTGTTTGGGAGACAGAGGAACTATCGCAAAGTTGTTCGAACCTGCCGGGTGAGACACCAAGCCCTCCTGTGAGCCAGCGGAACATCTAACTCCGCCCCCGATGACCCTGACGTCAGTGGAAGGGGCGCAGGCGCCTACAAAAGCGGCGCTTGTAAAATATCTCAGTGCGGTGGTGTGGACACTGAGAGACTGTTTGGGAGACAGAGGAACTATCGCAAAGTTGTTCGAACCTGCCGGGTGAGACACCAAGCCCTCCTGTGAGCCAGTGGAACATCTAACTCCACCCCCGACGACCCTGACGTCACCAGAAGGGGCATAGCTGCCTATAAAATCAGCGCTATATCGGCGCACCGCAGCCGCCGGCGCGCCGCCAAGCCGCACGCCCTAAGGGGCGCGCCGGCTTGTTCCGGCGCAGGACGCGTAGGGCGGAAGGAAGATCAGCTGTCCACACAACTTGCCACAGTGAGGATCCAATAAGGGCTGACAATTAAGAGGTACGTGGTGGCCGCCTATCCTGCTGTTTCGCTCAGTTTTTGTCTTGAGCGTGATTACTAGACATTAGACTTCTGAGTTTTATGGGGAGGAAAAGAAAACCGAGGGCGCCTTTCCCAACAACCCCCTCGGCACAAATTTCAGGCCCCATGGACGCCCACGTTGCCCGTAGTAGCCCTATACCGGTGAATCAGCCGTTAGATGGACGAGGAGGAGAATTTGAGCTCCCATCCATTTCAGGCTCAATGTCACCTTTAAGCCCGGTAAGAGGATCGCCTCCCCAAAATCCAGCAGCTGAAATAAGAACCCCGGGAACTGTGGAGACGCCGAGGACCTTAGATGTTGCGTCGGCGAATCAGTTGGTGAACAGTGGGGTGAATGGAACAGCTGTTAACCCATTAAATATCTTAAGAGGTATGGTGGGGAGGAATATTCAAGGCGGAGAAGGACTAAACACAGAGGGAGAGATACAGGAAATATCTTGGCCTGAATTACAAATCCCAGAGCTGCCTCCAGTTCAAAGACCAGGAGAGATTTCATTGCTTTCAATATGGGAAGCAATATCAGAGTTGCGGAGTTCTTTAACACAGCAGTTAACTCCTATATTTAAGAGGTATAATGAAATGGGTCAAAAAGTTGCTGTTATAGCACATTCCACTATAGAATTGAATCAACAGATGTCTAATTCCCAAGTACAAGTGAATGCTATGCAGCAATCCCAAGAAGCATTGATTAAGGATAATGTTAATTTAGCGTTAAAAGTGGAATCATTAGAAAATTCTGTTAGAAATAAAAATTTAAGAATTATAAATTTCCCAAAAGTTCCACTAGTTAATCCCAAGGATATGTTTAAAAGATATCTAATAGAAGTCTTAAAAATCCCAGAGAACGCTATACCTCCTATAGCTAAAGCTTTCTATTTACCACCTTTTAGGAGAGTACCTGATACACAGAGGGAAGGATTAGATACTATACAAACAGTTCAGACTCCAGTATCAGATTTGACTGCGATTATTGAAACGTCCGACTCTGAAATTGCTATTCCAGCTACTTTAATTGTATCTCTAGTCCTAGAACCAGATAGAGACTGGCTACTGAGATTATTCTTTAGGCATAGACTAGAACTGTTTATGCAATTTAAGATAAATATGTTTCCGGATGTGTCTCGTCAAACACAAAAAAGACGTAAACAGTTTTTATTATTGAGAACTGTTGTGCAACAGATTGGGGGGCTTTTTATTTTGAAATTTCTGTGTAAATGTCTGGTCAAGTATCAGAATGTTTCATATATATTTTTTGACCCCCCCCAACTGTCTCAATTTCTTGCTGGAAAAATTCCTCTTCCTAACTCTGTGGAAACTCCAGAACCGTAGCATCTTGAAAAGAAAGGTCCTTAACAAATGTTGTGCTAATACATCTTAATTGTCAAATACCCACATAGTTAAATATGTATGTGTAATATTTCCTAAAGTAGCGTTATGGGTCCTCCAGTATTGAGGACTTAAGATATAAAGTTATGATGTTTGATTTCTGGTAAAAGAAATTTTTCCTTTTGTGTTATTTATGTAAAACTTTATTTGTTTCAAACAAGGTATTCTTGGAATGTATTTAAAATTCATAAATAAAAAAAATAAATAAATACATTTAGGATCATATTTTCTGTTGTGCTCTTAATTTAGGTGCATCATTTTTTTGTGCTCCTAGCCAGCTATCTGGCCATGGTGACTCAAAAAATAAATGCACTGTCGAGCCTCTGCCACTTGTCCTCCCAAGTACAGGGCAAAGTCCAGGTGGAAGATCCACTGTTAGAAACTTTATTCCACTTCTGACCAGGAGTAAAGTTTCTAGCATTAAGAAAATGTGCGCTCAGCTAGTGCACCTCTCTGCATTGGGAGGGAATGCTTAATGGCCTCATTTGCATGAAATTTCCATGTAAAAGTGCTGAGCTGAGTGCACATTTTTGTGTGCACATTTTATGCAAGTAAATCTTCTTCCTGCATTAGGAGTAATGTTTATCTGCACAAAATAGGAAAAGCAAGAAAAATAGATGCCTCGGCCTTTTTCAAATCCTTTATTGAAGTGGAGACCTTAAAGAATATTACAGCCCAAAGCTGGCCGAGTTTCGCCGTTCTCACAACGGCTGCCTCAGGGGCTTAAATATATATTCAAGTCGTATGCTTGGTTATCAATTGTTTTTGTATTTGTCTGATCAGCAAAAGTACTAGGGATGTGAATCGTTTTTTGACGATTTAAAAAATCCTCCGATATTTTTTAAATCGTCTAAAATCATTAGAGTGCGCGATACAATAGAAATTCCCCTGATTTATTGTGAAAAATCGTAAATTGGGGATTTGGGGGGAGGGCGGGAAAACCGGCACACCAAAACAACCCCTAAACCCACCCCGACCCTTTAAAACTAAACCCTTACCTTCCCCCACCCTCCCAAACCCCCCCCAAAACGTTTTACGAGTACCTGGTGGTCCAGTGGAAGCCCCGGGACCGATCTCCCGCTCTCGGGCCATCGGCGCCATTTTGATGCCACTAATAAAAATGGCGCGATGGCCCGATAAAAAAAAAACCCACCGACCCTTTAAAAATTGACCCCTTAGCTTCCCCCACCCTCCCGACCCCCCCAAAAACGTTTTAAAATTACCTGGTGGTCCAGTGGGGGCGCGGGGAGCGATCTCCCGTTCTCAGGCCATCGACTGCCACTAATAAAAATGGCGCCGATGGCCCTTTGCCCTTACCATGTGACAGGGTATCCGTGCCATTGGCCGGCCCCTGTCACATGATAGGAGCACTGGATGGCCGGCCATGGCCTGCGCCATTTTTAAAGATGGCGCCGGCCAATCAGTGCTCCTACCATGTAACAGGGGCCGGCCAATGGCACGGATACCCTGTCACATGGTAAGGGCAAAGGGCCATCAGCGCCATTTTTATTAGCGCAGTCGATGGCCTGAGAGCAGGAGATCACTCTCCGTGCCCCCACTGGACCACCAGGTAATTTAAAAAAATTTTTTGGGGGGTCAGGAGGGTGGGGGAAGCTAAGGGGTTGGTTTTTAAGGGTTGGGGTGGGTTTTTTGTTTATCGGATCGAGCGTGGCCGATAAACAAAAACCCAATCAGGCCGGATGATAAAAATTTTAAGATTTGAATCGGAACCGAAACCGATTAGATTCCGGTTCCGATTCACATCTCTAAAAAGTACTAGATCTTATCACTTGTACAGTCAATCATATTCTTGTGAATATGTTGTGCCTAATAACTCCTGGATTCAAAAGATGCACTGATCATATAATGCAGCAAAGGTGAATAATGATCCTGACAATCCACTTCTGGATACGAGTTTCCACTTGTAACTCGTATTAGATACAACGTATTCACAAGAATATGATTGACTGTACAAGCAATAAGATCTAGTACTTTTGCGGATCAGACAAATACAAAAACAATTGATAACCAAGCATACGACTTGTTCCACCATCATGAGTCCATGAATATATATTTAAGCCCCTGAGGCAGCCGTTGTGAGAACGGCGAAACTCGGCCAGAGTCGGGCTGTAATATTCTTTAACGTCTCCACTTCAATAAAGGATTTGAAAAAGACCAAGGCATCTATTTTTCTTGCTTTTCCTAATAGCTTTCATAGATTGCATACCTTTGTGCTTCTTGGAACCTATCTGCACAAAATATGCAATTAAATGTTGGTAAAACAATGAGTTCAGCTGAATGCACTTTATTGCAACAGCCAGTTAAAGTAGATAAGGCGATGGGGCCAGATGGAATACATCCAAGAGTACAAAGGGAACTTAGATGTCCTAGCAGCTCCACTCTCTCAACTTTTTAATGCTTCTTTAATATCAGAAGTAGTTCTGGAGAACTGTAGATGGGTGGATGTGGTTCCTATTCATAAAAGTAGAAGTATGTAGGAGGCTGGAAACTATAGACCAGTTAGTCTGACCTCTGTAGTGAGCAAATTAATGGAATCGCTGCTAAAACAGAGGATTGTGCAATTTTTGGAATCCAATGGATTGCAAGATCTGAGGCAGCATGGTTATACTAGAAGTAAATCTTGTCAGATGATTGTGATCAATTTCTTTGATTGGGTGACCAGAGAACTGGATCAAAGAAGAGCACTAGATATAGTGCACTTTGATTTCAGTAATGCCTTTGACATGGATCCACAATGGAGACTTGTAACTAAACTGAATGCCCTTGATAAGGGACCTAGAGTAACAGACTAGGTTAAAAATTGGCTGAGTGGGAGGCAACAATGGATAGTGGTAAATGGAGTTTTCTCTGAGGAAGAGGTTGTTACTAGTGTGCCTTAGGGAATGGTCCTTGGACCAGTTGTTTTCAACATTTTCATGAGTGACATAGAAAAAGTATTTTTGGGAAATGTTTATCTTTTGCCGATGATACCAAAATCTGCGAAGCATGAGGAAAATCTAGTGAAGCATGAGGAATAGTCTAGGACAGTGATGGTGAACTCCGGTCCTCGAGTGCCACAAACAGGCCAGGTTTTCAGGATATCCTCAATGAATATGCATGAGATAGATTTGCATACAATGGAGGCAACACATGCAAATCTTTCTCATGCATATTCATTGCAGATATCCTGAAACCTGGCCTGTTTGTGGCACTCAAGGGCTGGAGTTTGCCATCACTGATCTAGGATCTGGCAGATTTAATGCTAAAAAATGCAGAGTAATATATTTAAAATGCAAAAACACAAGGAAGAAGTGCAGTATTGGAGGTGAAAGTTTTCTAAGCGTAAAGGAAGAGTGGGATATGGGGGTGATTGTATCTGATGACCTTAAGGTGGCCAAACAGGTCGACAAAGCAACAGAAAAAGCCAGAAAGATGCTTGGTTGCATAGAGAGAGGAATGTTCAGCAGAAAAAGGGAAGTGATATTGACCCTGTATAGGTCCCTATGAGACCTCATTTGGAATACTAGTACCGGTATGTACAATTCTGGAGACTACACCTTCAAAAGAATATGAGCAGGATAGAATCGATTCAGAGGATGGCTACTAAAATGGTCAGTGGTCTTCGTGTAAATCATATGGGATATAGATATAAAGCTTTAGCATCTACACCCTAGGGGAAAGGCAAGATATGGAGGATATGATAGAGACATTAAATATATCAAAGGTTTCCATGTGCAGGAGGCATGCCTCTTTCAGTGGAAAGGAGGCTTTAAAGGATGAAAGGGGGTAGATTCAGGAGTAATTTTAGGAAATATTTCTTTACAGAGAGGGTGGTAGATGTGTGGAACAGCCTCCCAGTGGAGGTGGTAGAGAAAAAAACATTATCTGAATTCAAGAAAGCATAGGATAAAAATTAAGAAGATCTCCAAGGAAGTGATGAGAATTAAAATGCTAAATTAATTGGGCGGATGGGCAGACTGAATGAGCCATAGGGTCTTTTTCCGACATCCTCTTCAGTCATTTGTCAGAACCCAGCCACATTGTTTTCCACTCCCTCATATTTCATCTACTGTCCTTTGTCAGTGGCCTGTTGTAGCACCTCCACCTCTTATCTCCTCAGTCACTTAGAAGACACTAGCCACAGCCCTCTCCACACGTCTAAATCTTCTCAGTTGCTTGTAAAAGGCTTGCCATGGATCCTTTTGCTCTTCACATCTCCTCCTCAGTCATTTATCAGAGGTTCACCACATCATCTCCCACTTTCTCAAAACTCAATCACTTTTCAGAAGCCTGCCATGGATCCTTCAACTCCTTCATATCTCCTTGGTCACTTGTCTGAAGCAAACCATGGCATCCTCCCTTTCATCTCAATCATTTGACAGAGGTCTGCCATGGATCCTTCTACACTCTCCCATCACTTCCTCAGTCACTTGTCAGCTCCTCCCACTACCTCCCACCTCCTTCTCATGCTCATGTTGGAGGCCAGCCATGGCTGCTTCTGTTCCCTCCCACCTCAGTCAGAGGTCAGCCACAGCTGCTGCCACTCCCTTATATCTTTTACTTAGTTATTTGTCAATGGCCATCTGCATATATCCTGCACAGCTGCTTGTCAGAGTCCAGATGCCTTACAACTCGTCAAAGGCTGACTGTGGTTTTTCCCAGTACCTGTGATTCCTACTCCTTAGTCACTTATCAGAGGCCAAGGCATCAATTAGGAATTTCTGATTCAGAAAGCAATGGTTAGTTCAGCCTTGGATCCTTGGGAAATTCCTCAGCTGAGATTGTGATGAACCAAGGTACCAAACATTGCATTTTTCCTGACATAGAAACATAGAAACACAGAAACATAGAAATGAAGGCAGAAAAAGACCAATCGGCCCATCCAGTCTGCCCAGCAAGCTCCCACACTTATTTTCCCATACTTATCTTATTCATCAACCACCAAGTTCACGGCCCTTGTTGGTAACTGTTTGATTCAAATTTCCTGCCCTCCCCTGTCACTGATGCAGAGAGAATAATGTTGGAGTTGCATCAAAGGTGAGCATAAGGCTTAATGGTTAAGGGTAGTAACCACTACATCAAGCAAGTTACCCCGATGCTTATTTACCCCGACTGCACAGATCAATGCCTTGTTGGATGTAGTCTGAATGTAAATCCTGTTTTCCACATTTCCCTCTGCTATTGAAGTAGAAAACAGAGGCTGAATGTGAACCGTGGGACTTGTGGCTTATATGTGGCTCCCTCTGAGCCCTGAGCCACCGATGGATGTTGTTCCCATGTTGTAGTTAAACACATTTGGAGGGTAATTTTACAACAGCCGTGTAGGTCTGAAGTCCATGTGTGGAAAGAACATGTGGACATAAGTCTATTTTGAAAATTAGCAGATATTCGCAGAACCCTGTGCAGAGTATGCACACACATTTACGCCTCCTTGGGGTATAAATGTATATGTGTACATTTATATGCATACTTTCAAACGTCTGAAAGCATGCATGTAAATGGTTTCTCCATCCCAGCTCCACCCTTGGGAACACCTCTTTCAAATACACATAAATTTACAAGTGAAATCGTTTCCATGCATACTTTTACGTACACAACCTCCTGAGAAAGTTTCAAAAGGCCCATTTACTTGTGTGAAAACACATTTTATGCACATAAATGCTTTTGGAAATCAATCCCATAAATTCAGTGTGTAAAGCAGCTCACTAACATTCTTTCCTGAATGCTTCCAACATTTATGTATCATTGAGATGTTTCAAAAGTGTAAGAATTTATGCTAGGAGATACCAAAGTGTAGAAGACCAGCTTAAAGGTGCAATTTCTACTCATAAGAGGTCAATATTCAAAAGCCATTTAGATGGATAACTCACAAGTTATCCTTCTAAATGGCTAATTTAAGCATATAAAATAGGGGCACTTCAGGGGCGTTCTGGGGAAGTGCTGAGATATCCTGCTAAGCTAGCTGAATAACTTTAGACGGAGCAGGTCTAAAGTTATCTGGCCTGCTTGGCTGAGGAGCCAATGGGGCGAGGCTACCATCTGTGGGAATATGACCGAACGCCTCTAAATCAGAATCCCCCTAAACGGAACGATACCGCAGCGCCGCTGAGCCTCTGTGGTCTGGGATAGCTGGCAGCACGGCTGGCTAGCAGAACCGCTCACCTCAGAACCGAAGCGTGGACAGAAGGGGGCCGCCTCTCTCCTGTAGCGCACCACACATTCGTGGAGAACAGACCTGGTGCTAAATCTTCGTATATGAACTGATTCTGGATTTCACCCTGAGACTCAGGGAATTTGCATCAATTGTAGGGCCTCAGGGAGAAACACTAGAAATCTCGGGGCCTTTGTATACAGCTCAGCCATTCCCCTTCCTCAGTAAGCCTGAAGAGAATAGGAGAAGCGGGGCAAGTCTGGAGTAGACACTGCAAGCAGCATGTGGGGAGAAACTGGAGAGAGACTGCAATATACACAAACCTCAGTCTGCAGCTGTGATTTCCAGGACTTGGGAATCACTCAGCTAAGGGTAGAGTGAGGATGTATAAGGTCCTGGGGAGGGAGCAAAGAGAGTGCTGGAATCAGGGAGAGACGAAGGGGAAACATGCTGGGTCATCTTGGGAGGGGGGGCAGGTGATGGTGATGGGTAGGAAAAAAAAGAAAGTGTGGATTAGTTGGGGGGGGGGGTTGTGGAAGAGAGAAAGTTGCTAATATTATTCCATTCCTTCCCCCTAACCCATCCTCTGTTAATCAACAGCAATCTTAGGATGGCCACAACTCAAAAGTTCCCAGGTATGTGAGTGTGAGCCTTCTGCCCCTTATTCATAAATGGCCCTGTTGGGCCCAGTGTCTCTTAGTCCCAAAACTTGAACAATCCCTTCTCCCCTTCTGCCACAACCTTTGCCCAGTTTTAAAAAAAATGCTGCAATTGGAATCCCCTGAACTTCACCCCCTGTCACACAATAAACAGGCTCACCCCTCCCCCACTTCAGACTTCCCAATGCCCCCCGATGGCTAAAATCCATCCCTGCCAGGAGGGAAGGTCTTACCCACTTCTAATGGCTCCAGCGCTGCCTATAGCAGCGCTGGAGCCATTGGAAGTGGGTGAGTAAGGTAAGTAAGTAAAGTAAGAGAGAAAAAGACCTCTGTGGTTTTCTAAAGAAGTAGATCAAAAGGATAAGAGAAAAAGGTTAGCATTCATAAACTTCAACATAATTCAAGGGATCAAAATACTATTAAAAATGATGTTAATTTATTAAACTATTCAGAACATGGCATCAGAAATAAAGGTGTTAACCAAATTTACATACACCGCCTCTTCCCAGACTGAGGATGTTCCGGAACCTCCTAGGCACACCATTGATCCCTCTAAGATACTCCTGGCCACTACAGCACCCATTAAGAACATAAGAACATAAGAAATTGCTACGCTGGGTCAGACCAAGGGTCTATCAAGCCCAGCATCCTGTTTCCAACGGAGGCCAAACCAGGCCACAAGAACCTGGCAATTACCCAAACATTAAGAAGATCCCATGCTACTGATGCAATTAATAGCAGTGGCTATTCCCTAAATAAACTTGATTAATAGCAATTAATGGACTTCTCCAAGAACTTATCCATACCTTTTTTGAACCCAGATACACTAACTGCACTAACCACATCCTCTGGCAACAAATTCCAGAGCTTAATTGTGCATTGAGTGAAAAAGAATTTTCTCCGATTAGTCTTAAATGTGCTACTTGCTAACTTCATGGAAAGCCCCCAGTCCTTCTATTATTCGAAAGTGTAAATAACCGATTCACATCTACTCGTTCAAGACCTCTCATGATCTTTAAGACCTCTATCATATCCCCCCTCAGCCGTCTCTCTTCTCCAAGCTGAACAGCCCTAACCTCTTCAGCCTTTCCTTATAGGGGAGCTGTTCCAACCCCCTTATCATTTTGGTTGCCCTTCTCTGTACCTTCTCCATCGCAACTATATCTTTTTTGAGATGTGGTGAACAGAAGTGTACACAGAATTCAAGATGTGGTCTCACTATGGAGCAATATAGAGGCATTATGACATTTTTGTTTTATTAACCATTCCCTTCCTAATAATTCCTAACATTCTGTTTGCTTTTTTGACTACTGCAGCACACTGAGCCGACAATTGTAAAGTATTATCCACTATGATGCCTAGATCTCTTTCCTAGGTGGTAGCTCCTAATATGGAACCTAACATCATGTGACTTTAGCAAGGGTTATTTTTCCTATATGCAACACCTTGCACTTGTCCACATTAAATTTAATCTGCCATTTGGATGCCCAATCTTCCAGTCTTGCAAGGTCCTCCTGTAATGTATCACAATCCACTTGTGATTTAACTACTCTTAATAATTTTGTATCATCCGCAAATTTGATAACCTCACTCGTCGCATTCCTTTCCAGATCATTTATATATATATTGAAAAGCACCGGTCCAAGTACAGATCCCTGAGGCACTCCACTGTTTACCCTTTTCCCCTGAGAAAATTGACCATTTAATCCTACTCTCTGTTTCCTGCTTTTAACCAGTTTGTAATCCACGAAAGGACATCGCCTCCTTTCCCATGACTTTTTAGTTTTCTTAGAAGCTTCTCATGAGGGACTTTGTCAAATGCCTTCTGAAAATCCAAATACACTACATCTACCGGTTCACCTTTATCCACATGTTTATTAACCCCTTCAGGGAAAACAATAGTACCTTCCAGATTGCATGAGAAAGTGTAAATATGGGCCCATGACTCCCATGTAGCAGGACACCCTGGATGGGGACATGTCCATGAACTGCTTCAGTGAAGCTCCAAATAAAGCAAGATGTGAAGGCCTATGTCAACTCATGTCCCACCTGCGCATAGCAAAATCTCTGCATGGCTAACCCTGGGGGCTGTTTCAGCTATTGCAAGTCCCCAGGGAACTCTGGACCCACTTGTCCACAGAGTTTATCATGGACCTCCCCATCTCTAACAGTGCCACCATGATATGGGTGGTAATGATTGACTGTTTCTCCAAGATTGCACACTTTGTCCCATTGCCTGGCTTTCCTTCTGCTTCACAACTGGCATGTCTCTTCACTCTCCATGTCTTCTGCTTACATGGTTTACTGAAACATATAATGTTGGATAGAGAAGTTCAATTCACCATGTGGTACTTGCACTCCCTATTTAAAAAATGTGGTACCACACTTGACTGTATGATAGCCTCCCACCCACACCCACAGGGAATGGGCAAGTGGACCATTCCAACCAAACCCTTAAAACCTTCCTCTACTCTTATGTCAATGAACGCCATGACAACCAGGCCATCCTCCTGCCTTGGGCCGAATTCTCCCATAACAATCACATCAGCGCAGCCACCAGCTCCTCCCCTTTTTTAATTGGCTTATGGAAAACAGCCCTTGACTCCGCTGCCACTACCCACAACAATTCCATCACCTGCGGCTCAATTCTCTGCACAAGAATTGCATGATCTATGGAAATGAACCAATCAGTTGATTGAAAAGGCCGTCACCCAAGCCAAGAAAATGGCCAATGCCCAGAGGAGACCAGTTCCCCAATTTAAGACAAGAGAGAAGATTTAGTTAAGTATCCAACACTTACACCTGTAACTTCTTTCATTGCGTTTAGCACCGTGCTTTATCGGACCTTTCCCAGTGCTACAGAAAGTAGGTCCGGTCAGGTACCAGCTACAGCTGCCGCCTGTGTTAAAGATCCACAATGTGTTTCACATTTCACTGCTCAAGCCAGTACTGCTCTTGTGCCTTTCAGAGTACAACCTGAACTCCAGTAGGTTGTCCCTGACGTGGACATAATATTTGAAGTCCAAGAAATCCTGGATTACTGCCAGAGAGGCAAGCAAATAGAATATTTGATCTCCTGAAAGAATTATGGCCAGAAGAAAATTCATGGGAGCCATCATTCAATATACTGGATCCCAACCTACTAAAGGACTTCTACAACCGGTACCCAATAAAACCCAAACCCAAGGCCTCAGGGAAGGGCCTGTTGCATTCACGGCTCATGGGAGCCATCCCTGAGCCATGTTACTCACCCCTGATACCCAGCCTCTCACTTCTTTATCACGTGGCAAGACGCTGCATGACTGCTGCATCCTTGCAGCCTTCTTAGGTGCATGTGTACTTGATGGCCCGAACTTTAAAGGACCTGCTGCATGAAAAGGCCACAGAGCCTGAAGATGATGTCACCAGCTTGGGTCCTATTTAAGGACCTCATCAACAGCCCTTCTATGCCTTAGCAACACATCCAACTACCCTGTGTAGTGCGTGTTCCTGTTTGTCCTGTTCCAGCCTTGCCTGCCCAGCCAGCCTTTGCCTATCTGGCTCTCTTCCCTTCCTCGAATGGATCCCTGGTTTGACTTTTGCCTGGACTCTGGATACACTTGACCGCTGCATGCCTTGGACCTTTGCCTGGACTCTGGCTACATCTGTCCACTGCTTGCCCCAACTGCTGCCTGGATCCTTGACACACCTGACCTCTGCCTACCTATGACTCTGTTAACAAACAAGTGACTTTAAATGCACTTCCTAGGAGACTCGCATTGCCTTCTCTTCTGCTGTGATGACAGGTTCGATTCGCTTTGTTTGATCCAAAGAAGCTGTTGCTGCATTGACCGTGATCTTTCTAAACAGCTGACAGTGTTCAGCACAGCTTACAGAGTTTGGCTGAAGGTGATACGAGTCTCCTTGGAAATACATTTAAAATCACTTGTTTGTTAATAATAATAATAATAATAATAATAATAATAATGGTTGTGTATTGAAGACTACTATAACAAGTTTTGAGCTGGTGCCATTCGTTCATTCTAAGGTCAAGTTTTATCAACACTGACATATCGTAGTGGGTGCTGAAAGGAAGGTCAACCAGCATCTTTACACAATTTTGGAATTTTAAAGGGCAAGTTTTCAATTGAGATGAGCTATGCTGTTACCTGCATTATGTGCAGTTAAACCTCATGCAATCTGATTAAACTGCATTTGTATAATGGATTCTCAATTCAATGTGAATCTTACATGTTCTGAGTTTTGTATTTGAATTGTGTGGTGAACAACACTAGCAATTTGGTCTTTTATTAATTCATTAATGGTGTTTAGAAATCCCCCTGAAAAAAGCTATTTATAGTGAAACAGGGCACTCTCTTGGAGTTTTTCTATGGATATTTAGTAACATTGTGTATTTTGTCCATATGGCAATGTAGATTGAATGCAATGTGTGTATGGGTGCTGGTTGAGTTATGGGTGTTGCTTGAGTTATGAGGTGTGTTCAATAGTTTTTAAATAAGAACAAATGAGTGTGTTAACCCAGGGCTATTGTTTGTTTTGACAAAATATTTTTGATATGAAAATATATATAAAAAAGAAATGTTTAAAACTGTATCATTAATAAAATTGTGAAGTATATTTTTTCCCTCTTTTTATATCCTAATTGCTCAGGACATGGAAAAGATCAATATACCATCTCAGATTGAAATCATTCATTACATTGATGATGTGCTGATTCATGGGTACAACTAGCAGGAGGTGGTAGATTTTTTTTTTATCAGAGGAGAAGTCCCTTAAGGCCAAGGGGTGGGTTATAAATCTAGAGAAAGTACACAGACAGTGACATTTCCTTGGATTTTCTGGAGGAAGGGAGAACAAGAAATGCCAGAAAAGACCCGAGAGAAAATAGGCAATTGCAGGATTACAAAAGCGGAAGAACAGAAATTTGTGAGGCTGTTGGGATACTGGAAAACCCATATTCCCCATCTGAGACAAATTTTAAAGCCGTTGTATAAATAAATCAAATAGGAAGAAAGCAACTTTCATACAGGGCCAACTAAACAGAAAGCACTTGAGAAAACAAATCAAGCAGTATGATACAGACCATCATATACCTGAAAGGTATTAATGATGCACAAACATCAATCCTTTTCCTCTGGAAAGGAAACTGCAGAACTAGGGGTAATGACTCAGAACCAACATCAGGAAATATTTCTTTACAGAGAGGGTGGTGAATGCATGGAAGGCCCTTTCAGAAGAGGAGGGGAAGACAAGAATAGTAATAGAATTCAAAAGGGGATGGGATAAACACTGCAGATCACTACAGACTAGAGAATGGAAATGAATAATGGGGTTACCTATGAAAACTTTAGGTGTAACACTTCTGCATGGGAATAAACCGCATTCAGTGGCAGTTACTACCCTTAACAGAAAGCACGGGGATAACCTGAATGGAGCAGTAGTTACTAACAAAAAGAAACTTGCTGCGCAGACTTATTGGACCATTTGATCTTTAGCTGATGTCATTTACTAAGTTACTAAGTAAGTACAGATAACCTTGGCCTTGAGTCCAGTGAGGGATGGCCCCTTAGATGTTCATGTCTCATCTACTGCTGAGCATGCTAATTGGTGTCTTTGGCAAATGCAGGAAGGCAAGCGTAAGCCCCTAGGCTTCTGGCCCTGGACATTTCCTGTAGCTACAGACCCATATACACCCTTTTCAATGACAATTCTTGGCATTTTATTGGGCACTAGTGGCCACAGAACACCCCTCATTAATGCATCCGGAGATCCCCATCATGCGATGGGTACAGAGCATTCCAAAGACCAACGAGGTGATCCATGCTCAGAAAAGTAGCATGGTCATGTGGAAATGGTATACCATGGAGCATTCAAAGCCAGGGCAGCAAGGGGTGGCAGTACTGTATGAACACTACAGTTAGCTGAGCTCCCCTGAACCAGGGAGCCACAGACCGTCCCACACCTGAAATGAGCTTACTCATTTCACTAATGAGCTCTCTGGTGTCTGAAGAATACCATATGACAAAATACAGGACAAAGAAAGGGTGGGTATATTGTTCACAGATGGTTCTACTCAGTGCCAAGGAGGGAAATAGCTGTGGCTTTGGGACAGAGCAGTTAATATGCAGAACTACAAACTGCAATATTAGCTCTTCAGAAAAGCTGTGATCTGGGCCATTCCAGCTGTCACCCGTTCACTGACTCATGGACATTGGGGCAAACAGGCTTGCCATTTGGATGCCTCAATGACATAAACATGATTGGAAAATCAGGAGCAAGGCACTTTAGGGAAAAGAGTTGTGGGAGGATATATGGAGATCAGTACAGATAGTTCCCACCAATGTTTATCATGTAGATGCTCACACTCACAAAGATACTGAAGAGGCCTGGTATAACCAAGCTACAGAACCAGCTTCCCAAATTTTCTCTGTAAATTCAGCAGAAGCACTTGATGAGTTAATTAAATGGATCCATACATAGGCAGGACACTTAGGGGCAGAAGTTACCTATCAGTGGACATTATAACGAAAAGTGCCATTAATGCAAGATTAGTGAATGACAATTAATTCTCAATGTGAGATCTGCCAACAAATAAAAGAGACTGCTTAGACCTCCAGTAGAGGGATTAGGACACATCAAATGAGGTAAAGAAGCAGCACAGATCTGACAGATTGATTACATAGGCCCTATGCCGTTATCAGAGGGGAATCAATATGCAGAAACTCTGCTGGACACCTATTCAGGTTACTTATATGCTTAGCCATATAAACTAGCAACTCAGCAGAATACTATAAAGGCTGTAGAGATTATTATCTCACATTATGCTATGCCAGATGATAGTTAATCAGGCAATCATTTCACTAGTCATTCAGTACAGTTCTAGGCTAAATAAAATCATATTTGCTGGGTTATACGTATTCCCTATTAAATGCATGCATCTGGGTTAATAGAAAGAATGAATGACTTACTCATATAACAGCTGAGGAAGCACAATGCGGGCTCCTTAAAGAAGCGGGCATACAATCTGTCAGAAGCCTTGCATGAGTTAAATAACAGACCAGTGGAAGGCAATACCACTCCCTTACAAAGGACGGTGTTGCAATCCATAATCCTACAGGCAGAGATGCTAGAAATTTGGAAAATTGACCCTTAAGCCATACCACCCCATCATATAAGTCCATGTGCCATGGGAGTGGGCATGCATAATCTAGAGCCACTATATATTACTCCTCAGATAAAGAAGCTAATTCAAACAGGTATAGGGGTTAAACCATCTACGCACACCTATAGTCACATTGATGCATGTGCTGAGCTAAGTCTAAAAGGCATATATGTCATAGAAGGGGTTAAAGATGCTGATCACCAAGGGAAAATTATGTTTCTGCTATGAAATTAGTCTGACACAGACTTCAAAGTCAAAGAGAACACTAAAATCGCACAATTGATTTGTGAATAAGTCCTGATTGTCCCCATTTCTGAAATCCATCCACCACAGCAATTTGCTCCCAATGAGCTGCAGCCAGGAATGAAGATTTGTGTCACAGTGCCTAGTAGTGGCACTTGGGCAATGGCAGAAATTATTATCCAAGGATCTGGAGGAAACACCTTGTTGGTAATCATGGAGGAATACACCAATCCTATTGTCATTAACTCTAAAAGATGTACTAAGAGGGAATAGAATCTGGGCACTATAGTGAACATAGCTGTAACAAAGTTTATTGTGGAGACATCTGAAATTGGAGATACCTTAGTGGATTTCATCGTATATTTGAGTCCCCAACTTATTGGAATATTGTCAATTGGGATATAGCCAATTGGGGCAAAAAGGAACATATTATTTGGTTTTGTTGCAAAATCATTCATTGTCATAGGGAATATTTGAATTTATGAAAGTGTGATTGGTTTTTGAGGGTTTTTTTATATTTTTAGTGGATATGAATGGGTATTTGGTATGCCTGATATGGATGTTTGGATGAATGAAATATTTTTAATTGTGGATGTATTAGTGTAGTGTGGCTCACAAATCGGTGGGTATTGTAATAAGGGTTTATAATATTGTATTTTGTGATATTTTGAACATTGTATATTGTTCATATGATGAAAGCATTGAAGCACCTTGATACATATTTTGTAATAAACATTTTGTATTTTGTTTGTTTTATATTAGTAACATTGTGACTATATTATATATATCTCTCATAGAATTGTTATACATCTTTATTAATCCTGTTCTACTGTTTTAACAGAAAAATGAAGAAAGTGCTTGCAGTTGCCCTGTTAGCTATGATAGCATTCATTTACCTCATTTTCAGCATGAATATGCCGATCCTACAGCCTTCATCTCTCTTCACCAACACACACCTAAATCTGTATGGTTAGAAGCCCATGACCTAGTACTGGACCTATTCTCCTAAAGGAAGCCCACACCAGAGTCCATGACAATTCATCATGCCATCAGTTTGCCCAGAGATTTTCTCCATTCTTGCTGACACCTGCATGCACCAGACTGAGAGGTGGGATAAGAATACGACTCTGTTCTGCAATAATAGTGGTAACCGAGCTCCTTGATGGGACTAATCACTCACCCCAAAAATGGAACTGCACCAAGCTGATTTTCATGTTGCTTTATGCACTACTGCTACTAACGTGTCTATTAAATAAGAAGTCTTTTATTGACATGTGTCAGTAATGCTTCTCTGGGCCCCAGGGAGTGGAATGCAAGGGAATGCCTGGTTCAGCATCCTGACCAGCTCAGAAAAGGTTAACTTACAATTTAGAGGGCTCCAGTGAAGCTGGACCTGATACCAGGATAAAGGTTAACTTATCTCTGACACACCTACAGCAAAGCACATTCCTGAGGTTAAACTTATCCTTAACATAATTAGCTACTTTCTACTTGTGACCTCCCTCAGCAGATTTGGTGCATGACAAATGCATTCAGTTTTGCTCTGAGTGCTAGAGTTTCAGGGGGAGGGAATAGGTGCTGTCCCCTTCCCCCTCAAGCTTGCAGAGCCTACACAGCATAAGACAAGACGCACAGCAGACCACAAGAGGGAAATGTAGAAAAGACTGCATTATGTAAAGAATGTTTCACATTGCATTGTTATTATTTCTACTACCTATACACACACACACACATATATATCAATATCTATATCATAGAAAGACTAGGGGCGCTCCATGAAGTTAGCAAGTACCACATGTAAAACAAATCAGAGAAAATTCTTTTTCACTCAATGCACAATTAAGCTCAGGAATTTGTTGCCAGAGGATGTGGTTAAGGCAGTTAGTGTAGCTTTCTTTAAAAAAGGTTTGGATAAGTTCCTGAAAGAGAAGTCCATAAACTGCTATAAATCAATAGGGAATAACCACTGCTCATTGCCAGCATTAGTAGCATGGGATCTATTTAATGTTTGAGTACTTGCCAGGTACTTATGACCTGGATTGGCCGCTGATAGAAACAGGATACTGGGCTTGATGGACCATTGGTCTAACCCAGTATGGCATATCTTATGTTCTTATGTTCTTCTTGCATTATTTTCTTAACCAAAAGCATATAATAAATATGAATCATCCTGGGAACTACTGTCATGCTGACTTGATGTGTGAATGTGTGAGTGTAGTGTGAATTGATTAATGTACTGGATCCTATCAAAGATGGAGACTGTAGGATCTTGGCCTTTTATGTTCTTGGAACCTTACCACATCGAATAGACAGAATGTAATGGAACAACAGTATTTAATTGCCTACTATATAGAGCAGGGGTCGGGAACCTTTTTGGCTGAGAGAGCCATGAACGCCACATATTTTAAAATGTAATTCCGTGAGAGCCATACAAGACCTACCAAATTAATTTACTACAACCCCCACCCTCCTGACCCCCCCAAGACCTGCCAAAAGTCCCTGGTGGTCCAGCGGGGGTCCAGGAGCGATCTCCTGGACTTGGGCTGTCTGCTGCCTGTAGTCAAAATGGCACCGATGGCCCTTTGCTCTCACTATGCCACTGGGGTCGACCAATGGCGGCGGTAGCCCCTGTGACATAGTGAGGGCAAAGGGCCGTCAACGCCATTTTGATTACTGGCAGCCGACGGCCCTTTGCCCTTACTATGTCACAGGGGCTACTGCTGCCATTGGTCGACCCCAGTGACATAGTGAGGGCAAAGGGCCGTCGGCGCCATTTTGACTACTGGCAGCCGACAGCCCAAGTCCAGGAGATCGCTCCCGGACCACTCCTGGACCCCCGCTGGAACTCCAGGGACTTTTGGCAGGTCTTGGGGGGGGGGGGTGTCAGGAGGGTGGGGGGTTTTGTTAAGATTTTTACTTTTTTTATTAAAGATTTGTCTGCGAGCCAGATGCAGTCATCAAAAGAGCCACATCTGGCTCGCGAGCCATAGGTTCCCTACCCCTGATATAGAGTATCCCAACAGATATTAGATAAGACTAAATTTGTAACCATTCTCTTTATATTTTTTTTTACAACTATTTATTCTGCTTGATGTAACTTCTACTCCTTTCCTTCTCCCTTCATTTTTGCTATCTGTTAACTGTAAACTGATGTGATGTACAAACGAACACCGGTATATAAAAGCTTTAAATAAATAAGACTGCACCTGAGAAAACAAAGTATCTTGCTATATACAAGTATTGAGCTTCCCATGGTTCTCTGTAATGTTGAAATCCTTTAAAAAGAGTGGATGGCAATTTCAATGACAATGGTGTCAATCTTTAAATGAGGAGCACAAGGTTGTTTATAGAAAATATTTAAAGATTTAGAGATCAAAAGAGTTTACTTTGAAAAGGAGATTATGTTGGCAAAAAATTATCCAAGGGCACTTTTTGGTGATGTTACATGTTCTCTCCAAGGAGTGACTAGGTGTGTGCACATTTTTTTTTGTGTGAGCAACAATTTGTTTAAAATAATTTTTGAGCAGCAGCATTAGCATTGTATTTCAGTATATATCATGGAATAAAATTTATGCGAATGACCATATTAAACCTGTGAGCAATCCTCCAAAATGTATGAGCAATTGCTTACATGCCCAGCTTAGAGGACTCTATGAGACTAAACTTAATTCTAAAAATCTGGTAGGGGACCACTCTTCCTTTACTGCTGTAGAATTTTCTAAATTACTTTTTCTCTAAGCTAGATAAATTAGGAAATAAGTTGGTACATTGTTCAGTCAACTGTATTGTGAATTCTACTGTTATACCTCCTGAGGATGGTATAGAATCTTTTAATGTTCTATCCATAGAGTTGATCAAATAGTCCTAATCAGAACAGTAACAGAAATACCAATTCATAAGATTATTGTACATCAAAATAACTTTATAATAATACTTTATTCAACACAATCTTGATGTGTAATACAATCTTTTAAGAGAAAAAGTTTTGGAGAATAATTTCAATTAAACACTTTTAATCTATCTAAAACCCTCTATTAAACACCCTCTCTCATACGCAGCATCATATATATACTCTCCACCATTCACACCAACCATTCACCACACTCATCCAATATAATCTTCTCCTAAACCAACCCTCTCTGATGTTCTTACATCGTAAAGTTAAGAATGCATGTACATATACTATATTAATCTTCTTAACAGCCACATGGAGAACCAGTCACTTAATAGTGTTAGCTCATGCGATGTCAAATCTTCTCATGTCCTCTTTGTCAGTGGGAAAAACCCCCAATATGAATTCTCCTGATGCTGCCACATTTCGACACTCAACAGTGCCACAGATCCCACACCAAAACAAAATGGTGAAACAGGTTTGTATATACTATATAGTATTACACATCAGATCTGTTTTGCCATGGAGATGGCTGAATAAAAGATATTCCCCTGATGCAGGCACTGTTGACTGCTGAGTGCCAAAATGCTGCAGTGTCGGGAGGATTCATATTGGGGGGGGGGGTGTTCCCATTGAAGAAGAGGTCCATTGGGGATGTGTAACATTGATAAAGCCGGGAGTGCTTGTATGTGGCAACCTGATATCGAAGATGAGGTCGCCTAGATTCTGCTATTAGAGAAGACCAGCGGAAATGTAAAATCATGCTGGGAGTTCAAATGCTGACAGTGATTTTTTGACATCTTTGGATGGATCTTTAAAAATTATATACAAGCTTGTGCTTGTCATCTAACAAATTGTTTTGAAGAAGTGCAAACAGTTTTCTTTGTTACCTGATTCAACAATATCATGTAACCTTTTTACCTTCGTGGTTACTAAGAAGTTCACGGACTGATTATTCTAAGCACATTTGGATGGAACTCCATAAGATAAGTAGTTATCTTGTCTTCAAGGACATGAGAAGCTTTGACATCAGATGAGCTAACAATATTAAGTGATTGGTTCTCCCATGTGACTATTAAGAAGATTAATATAGTATATGTATGTGCATTCTTGTCTTTTCAATGTAAGAACCTTAGAGAGGATTGGTTTAGGAGGGAGAGTGGAGAGTGGTTTGTATGAGAGGGGGTGTTTAGTAGAGGGTTTTAGATAGATTAAAAATGTTTTACTGAAATTATTCTCCAAAATCTTTTTCTCTTAAAATATTGTATTACACATCAAGATTGTAACAAATAAAGTATTATTATAAAGTTATTTTAATGCACAATAACTTTATAAATTGGTATATTTCTTACTGTTCTGATTAGTACTTTTTGATTTGCCTTTTGACAGAACAGTTTGGGGTGGTCGGTTTGTTTGGTTTAGTGAGACTATCCATAAGGGTCGCCAACTGGCTCCAGATTTTCAGGACAGCTTGATCCAGTCCTAGTTTTACCCCATTGCATGTTGGGACCTATTCTCATTTCCCTATTGCATTCCCTTAGAAAAACAAGACCCTGCAGACAGAGGAGTAAAACCAGGTCTGGATCAACCTGTCCTGAAAATCTGGAGCCAATGGCAATCTTATCCCCTGATATGGTCTAACCTATCCTATCCTGTCCTATACCAAGTGGTAATCTTTTAAATCCAATGCTTGGTTAATGAAGGATTCTGGAAATGGCTTGGTGGGACGTTTGGGATGTATTATAAATGTTTTTTTGTATTATGATGTTTTTCTTCAGAAGTCGAAAAAAGCAGTTGTCTGTCCTATTTTAAGCAACTCTCCCCTCTCCTCCAGCTTCCACAGATATATCTAACTATAGACCTTCTCAGCCTTTAGGCAAATTAATTCAGTGAGCAACAGGGCCGGAAAGAGCAGGAATTAGGCCCGTGCCAGCTAAGAAAAGTTGGCCCCTATGTAAGGTTCTGATGTGATACTTAATAAGAGAAATCGTTTTCTAAATTTCCCAAATAATTTTTATTTATTTAAGAAGGCTTTACGAGCTTTTTTGTTAACAAATTCTTCAATTACAATTGAAATTTGTATTTATACATGTTAGAAATAGATATATTTAGCTTTTTTTTAAAATTTTGCCCAACAAAAGTAGGCCCCTTGAACATAGTAGGCGCTAGCCAAATGGCCATGCTGACACCCTCTCTCTCCTGGAGTGGTGAGCAGTAGTACAGCAATTAGAAGAATTATTACAGGAAAAATAAATATAAACCCTTATCAAATGGGTTTCTCTGCCAAGTACAGTACAGAAACTGCCTTAACTGTTTTAATAGATTCTCTGCAAAGGAGTATGGACTACGGCATAGATTCACTTGTTATTTTATTGGGCCTCTCCACTGCCTCTGAAATAATCACCATGAAATTCTTTTGGGGTTGACAGTGTGACATAGTCTGGTTTGAATCCTTTGGGGCAGATTTTCAAAGGGGTACGCGCGTAAGATACATGCGTAACCCCTGAAAAGCTGCCCCCTCCCCCCCTGCGCGCGCCGAGCCTACGTTACATAGGCTCGGTGGCACGCGCAAGCCCCAGGACACGCGTAAGGCCCAGAGCTTTCCTGGGGGTGTGTGTCGGGGGTGTGTCGCAGCCGGCGCGTCATCGGGGGGCGTTCCGGGGGCGTGGCCGCGGCCTCCAGACCAGCCCCCGGACTGGAACATGGCGCGCCAGCAGCTGGCCCGTGCGCGCCATGTTCCAGTCTGGGGGCTGTTATGCCTGCCTTGGGCAGGCGTAACTTTTGAAATAAAGGTGGGGGGGGGAATTAGTTAGGGCCGGGGGGGGCGGGTTAGTTAGGGGAAGGAAAGGGAAGGTGGGGGGTGCTGGAAAGAAAGATCTCTCAGAGGCCTCTCCGATTTCGGAGCAGCCTCAGAGGAAACGGAGGCAGGCTGCGCGGCTCGGCGCGCGCAGGCTGCCGATTTTGTGCAGCCATGCGCGCGCCAACCCCGAATTTTAAAAGATACGCGTGGCTACACGCGTATCTATTAAAATCCAGCGTACTCTTGTTTGCGCCGGGTGCACAAACAAAAGTACCCGCTTGCATACTTTTTTAAAATCTGCCACTTTATATCAAATCGAACTCAAAGAATAAAATTTGGCACTGAGATTATAGATCCTCAAGTATTTAAATGTGGAGTGCCATAGGGAACTATTTTGTGCCTGTTATTATTTAACATTTATGTTCCACCTCTTGGAAAGCTAATAAGGAATGCGGGGATTCATTGTTTATTCTATGCTGATAACATTCAGATTTTTGTTCAGCTTAGCAAAGACCATGAGAAGGTTTTGAAAGAATTGCCTGAATATTAAGTTCTGATTACAAATTGAATGATATTGAATAAGCAGATATTGAATCCTAAGAAAATGGATCTGTTACGGGCGAGAAAGACCTTTATGAATTTTCCTATGCCAGTGATCAGATTTGGTAACTTGGTTTGACTGTGAAATCAGAAGTTAAAGTTTTGAGGGTTACCTTGGTTTCAGATTTATCTATACAGCCACATGTTGACAATCTGCTTTCTTCCAACTTTGACCTGTTCAGGATCTTCATCCATATTTGTCAAGAAATAACCTTTATACTGTTATCTGTGCAACAGTAATGATTCACATTAATTATCGAAGTGCATTATATATGGGCTTACACAAGAAAATAGTGCTAAGATTACTGTATGTTCAGAAAACTGCTGCGTGGATCTTAATGGGATTAAAGTTATGGGATCATATTACCCCGGTTCTCAAGGGTCTTCATTGGCTTCCTATTCCGAATTGTGAGGGGTCTAATATTCAAAATGAAACATTTATTTAAGTTAACCGAATAAAACTTATCCGCTTAACTTAAATGGGATATTCAGCAGCACAGCTATATGCTGCTGGACATCCATGTATAAGTCTCTATTTAGCCGGATAAGTTATATCCGGTTAAGTTAGACCTGCTCTTTATCAGGTTTAACTTATCCAATTAACTTAACCAGAGAGGTTGCCCCACCCTGATCTGCCCATTCCATGCCCATTGACCATCTGGCTATATACTTAGATGGATAGGTGACTAAGTGGCGCCTGCTGAATGTAGCTGGATATTCAGTGACCACTACTTAGCTGGATAAGTCCAAATTATCTGGCTTAATAGCATTTCGATATTAGCCTCAACATGTTTAAGATAGTCATTTTAATTTTTAAAGCTTTATTTTTAGAGGAGCCTGTTTTTCTGAAAAAACACTGGAGGCTTTATGCCCCTAATAAACTGTGCTCAGCTCAAGATATTGCTCTGTGTATCCCATCTATAAAAGATGTAAAATATGTGGAAAGAAGAAATTGGGCTTTTCCTTATGTGGTTCCCATTTTATGGAATACTGTTCCCACACAGTTACAAATTAATAATGATTATTTATCTTCTGTAAAGTATGTTTTTAGTACAGCTGCATTTAAGTAATAACTAGAAACATACTGATATAAAAAGGACCCTTATTGCTGAAGATCCCATTGTGATGTTTTATTGATGTAAACTGAAATTTATGCCGATTTCCAACTATGATTTTCTAGAGGAAAACTGACCATCAGAACATAAGAAATGCCATTCTGGGTCAGATCAAGATCCATTAAGTCTAGCATCTGATTCCGACAATGGCTAGTCTGGGTTGCAAGTATGTATTTTATTTATTTATTTATTTATTTGGAACTTTTATATACCGACCTTCATGTACCAAAGTGACATATCAGATCGGTTTACATTGAAACGAGAATCGCATAAAAGTATGCATTACATCAAACAAGGGAAACAAAACTGGGAATTAACAAATTCATCAAACATCAAACAAGGGAAACAAAACTGGGAATTAACAAATTAAAACTGGGAATTAACAAAGTATCCGGCAGATCCCATGAAGTAGGACCTATTTCCTGTTACTCGCTCCCTGGGATTGCAATAGCTTACTTTAATCTACCTGTCTAATAATGTTTTATAGATTTTACCTCCAGGAACTTGGCAAAACCTCTTTTAAACCTCACTATGCTAATCACCTTGACCACATCCTCTGTCAACAGATTCCACCGTTTATGTGCTAAGTTAAAAAAAAAAGTACTTTCTACAATTTTGTTTTAAATCTGTTGGTTGTTAGGTTTCGCTTGTTTTAGTATTATTTGAAAGTGTAAATAACCATTCTTTACCTTTCCATCTCAATCATAATTTTATAAACCTCTATCATGTCCCCTCTCAACCTTCTCTTTTCCGGGATGAAGAGACCTAACCTGTGTAGCCACTCAACATAGGAGAGACATTCTATTCCCTCTATCATTTTTATTGCCCTTCTCTGCATCTTTTCTAGTTCCGCTAGATCTTTTTCAGATGGGGCGACCAGAACTCATGGTGCAGTCACACCATGGATCGATACAGAGGCAATGTTCTACATTCCATTTTGGATCATTCCTAGTTATAATTACTGGGGCTTCCAAAGTTTTTTTCTGTAACTGGAGCATCTGGGACCCATCCACCCCGACTCACTGAGTCAATAATACTCAAAAATTACAAACGTTCCATTATTTCACTTTGAAATAAATTGTCCGCAGCTTTATTATTATTATTATTATTATTATTATTAATGATAACCTAGAATCTGGTGCTAAGCCTCAACCTAACAGGGGTTGGGATAATGGGTTTGCAATAAAGAAAACACATTTTAAAAAGTATACAGCATTGACACTAGTTGTGCAGTTGGATTTAAAGAGCTGGTCTGCCCTACAGAGACTGAATTATTCCAATTCAGCTAAGTATTCTTTGTTTTTTAAAGTTTAATCTTTTAGGTTATATCTGACTAGCAGATGATTGATGTATTGATGTGTTTTCTGACACTGTCTGCAGCCCATTGCAAGACAAGAGACAGGTTATTGAATCCTTAGCACTGTTTTTCTGCTGCTGTGTCTAAAATTTTTTTTTAATTTGCTGAAATACTTGTCAAATGTTTTTTATATGAGCTTTTTCTTAAGTGAAGATTAGTGATTTTAACAAGAGATGTTTTTTGCCTATTCTGCTTTTTTCTTTTTTCTTTAACAATAATAGAAGTTCCTGCTTTTTTTGATACAAAACAGAAATACCACCATTCCTCGCAAAACATCAAACAATAAATCAAGAAACAAAAATCATAAATAGTAAAACCATACTAATAAAAATGTTAAATATTTCAAAACAGCTGATGGATAGAACATCTAATAGTTAAAAACTCATATTTCTATCCATTTCCAAAAGTCAATAAAATATTTCAAAACCACTGATACATCAAATATTACCCAATAATTAAAATTAATAAGGTAAAAAAAAAATCTCCTGCTGTCCATTCCTGGGAAATTTTCATTTCCAGATGACCTGAAATTGTCAGGGTTTAGCAGACAGAGAGGAGGGGATTGTTGCATACACATTTTTCTCCATGCTTTCTTTCACATGTGCTCAGTCATATATATATACATAAGAACATAAGAAATTGCCATGCTGGGTCAGACCAAGGATCCATCAAGCCCAGCATCCTGTTTCCAACAGAGGCCAAACCAGGCCACAAGAACCTGGCAATTACCCAAACACTAAGAAGATACCATGCTACTGATGCAATTAATAGCAGTGGCTATTCCCTAAGTAAACTTGATTAATAGCCGTTAATGGACTTCTCCTCCAAGAACTGCCGGACATTTACTCACAGGAGGAGGAAAGGGTAGAAGAGTCGCCGAGCCAGTCCGTCCACCACCGGGAAGGGGGGGAGGGAGTTGGGATGGCCGGAGCAGAGCTAATGTGCATTGTGAAATTAAACCAGACTGAGCCAAGGCAACGCGTGGCCGGGTACAGCTAGTAAAAAATAAGCGGACAGCAACACAACAACTTGTGCGCCCAGGTAAGTGAACTGCCAATTAAGGCGCCGCTTAACTTGGACACAGAGACTACCAAGTGTCCAAAAACTAGATGCACACACCAAGCTGACAATCCAGTAGAGAGCAAACTCTTGTTTGTTCTCTCATACTCAACTGTAAACACACACACACACACAAACACACACACACACTTGCTCATTAGCTCTCTCTTTCACACACTCAATTATACACACACAGATATACTCGTTCAGTCTCTGACACATGATAAATCATATACACATACGGGCTCAAACTCTGTCACAGGCTCAGTCATTCACACACGCTCATATGCTCTATCTCACAAATGCTCAACCATATACATATACACACTTATTCATTCTCTCATGCTCAACTATACACAAACATATATAGGCTCATTCATACTCTTTCATATGCTCAGTCACAGACACACACGCTCATACCTCTCTCACATGTTTAATCACACATACACACTCATACCTCTCTCGCGCATGGTCAGTCATACACACACACACACACATAGGCGCTCTCTCACAAACTCATATCTCTCTCACATGCTCAATCATATATGCTCATACCTCTCTCACATGTTTAGTCAAACATACATACACACTCATACCTCTCTCTCGCATGGTCAATCATACACACACACACACACACACATAGGCGCTCTCTCACAAACTCATACCTCTCTCACATGCTCAATCATATATGCTCATACCTCTCTCACACATGCTCAATCATATATATTCATACTTCTTTCACATGCTCAGTCAAACACACACACATGTTCATACCTCTCTCTCGCATGCTCAATCATACACACATAAGAACATAAGAACATAAGAAAATGCCATACTGGGTCAGACCAAGGGTCCATCAAGCCCAGCATCCTGTTTCCAACAGTGGCCAATCCAGGCCATAAGAACCTGGCAAGTACCCAAAAACTAAGTCTATTCCATGTAACCATTGCTAATGGCAGTGGCTATTCTCTAAGTGAACTTAATAGCAGGTAATGGACTTCTCCTCCAAGAACTTATCCAATCCTTTTTTAAACACAGCTATACTAACTGCACGAACCACATTCTCTGGCAACAAATTCCAGAGTTTAATTGTGCATTGAGTAAAAAAGAACTTTCTCCGATTAGTTTTAAATGTGCCCCATGCTAACTTCATGGAGTGTCCCCTAGTCCTTCTACTATCCGAAAGAGTAAATAACCGATTCACATCTACCCGTTCTAGACCTCTCATGATTTTAAACACCTCTATCATATCCCCCCTCAGTCGTCTCTTCTCCAAGCTGAAAAGTCCTAACCTCTTTAGTCTTTCCTCATAGGGGAGTTGTTCCATTCCCCTTATCATTTTGGTAGCCCTTCTCTGTACCTTCTCCATACACATAGGCTCTCTCTCACAAACTCATACCTCTTTCACATGCTCAATCAGACACACACATGCTCATACCTCTCTCTTGTATGCTCAATCATACACACACACACACACACACACACACACACACACAGAGGCTCTCTCTCACATGCTCAATCATATATGCTCATACCGCTCTCACATGCTCAGTCAAACACACACACACACGGGCTCTCACAAGCTCATACTGCTCTCACATGCTCAGTTAGACATACACATGGCTCAATCATACACACACAAACGTAGGCTCTCTCTCCAAGCTTATACCTCTCTTACATCCTCATACCTCTCTTACATCCTCAATCATACACACACACTTTCATAGACTCTCTCTTTCTCTCATCTAGCCTCCAGGTATGCTGAAGAATCTCCAATGCTTCTTGGCATCATGTGGGCCATACTGCTGCTGCTCATTGCTGCTCCTTGAGGCCCAGCCGACTGCGCTACTTTTAACTGTCAGGCAAGGAAATGGAGGAAAAGACCAATGCTTTTTGCGGCCCTGGGCTACAATGCTCTGCACTACTAGGGCGGAGAGGCAGGGGGAGAAGGAGGCTGATGTTTTTTGTTGACCTACGGGCAGCGCTACACTTCATTATTGGGGCGAGGCAGAGAGGGGTTAGTTATGTGTGCTGCACTGTTCTTCATTGTCCCAGAGGGAGGAAGAAGGAAGAGATCAAATTGCTTTCAATGCTCCATGGGTCTAGTTACTATTTACGGACAGGACGGGAGAGGGAGAATCGTTTTCGTACGGAAAATGGCGCCGGCAGGAGATCGAGTGCAGGAGGTCGTTCAGCGGCGGTCCCGCTGAACGACCTTCTGCAGTCGATCTCCTGCCGGCGCCATTTTCCGTACGAAAACGATTCGCGGCAAGAAATCGCTCCCGGAACCCCGCTGGACTCCCAGGAAACTTTTGGCCAGCTTGGGGGGGCCTCCTGACCCCCACAAGACTTGCCAAAAGTCCAGCGGGGTCAGGTCCAGCGGGGGTCAGGTCCAGCGGAACGACCTTCTCCGTCGAATCGTTTTTGTCTATGGCCGCCGCCATTTTGCGGCGGCCATTTTGAAAAATGGCGCCGGCTGAAGACAACACGATTCTATTGAGGGGGCCGTTCCGGACCGCCGCCGTTCTGGACCACCGCCGGATCCCCAGGTAATTTAAAGCATGGGGGGGGGGGGGTTCGGGAGGGTGGGGGATTTAATTTAAAGGGTCGGGGGTGGGTTTTAGGGGGTTTTAGTGTGCCGGTTTTCCTGCCCTCCCCCTTCCCCCGATTTACGATTTTTTAACGATAAATCGGGGGAATTGGTATTGTATCGTGGCCCTAATGATTTTTTGACGATTTAAAATATATCGGACGTTATTTTAAATCGTCAAAAAACGATTCACATCCCTAGAAACCACCCAACAACAACTCAGCAACTTGGGACTCCAAATAGCTAGAAAGCCATGGCTCCATGAACTAGGGTAGGAGCTCTCAAGAACAGCAAAGGATTACTTTCTGGCACCTTTTCTGCCTTTTTGAGGGCACTTAGCAAATGGGTGGAGGGCACCTTGTGCACACGTGCCTAAAACGGTAGTCAGCGAGGAAGCAGCTGTTACGGTTAAATCACCAGCAGACATTCGAAGGCACTGAGTTCCCTCTAGCCTGTTGAATGCTGCCAGCAGCTCCCTGAAAAGAGTATGAGCTCTGTCTTGCCTTGTGGGCTTTGAGGTCATACACCTGCCTAGACATGTGGGTAAGCCACAAGTTGGTATCTTGAGTCTTCCACGTGACATCGGGATCACCAGCCATTTTTTCCCTGAGAGTTTCATTGTAATTGAGCCACGAAAGCCCTCATACTGCTTGTATGTGCCTGGTATTCCATTCATATAGGACCATAAGGCAAAAGTCTGAGAGAGATCAGCTCTGCAGACCATGGTGGCTAACCATTCAAAAGACCAGACCCAGTTAATCACATCCCATTTTTCTGGTGTCATGGACTCAAGCAGATTGTGATAATTTGCAGGAGGACCTTTTGAGACTGGAAGACTGGGCTTCCAAATTGCAGATGAAATTTAACGTGGATAAGTACAAGGTGATGCATATAGGGAAAAGTAACCATTGCTGTAGTTATACTAAGTTAGGTTACATCTTAGGAGTTACCACCCAGGAAAGAGATTTAGGCTTCATAGTGGATAATACATTGACATTGTCGGCTCAGTGTGTTGTGGCAGTCAAAAAAGCAAACAAAATGTTAGGAATTATTAGGAAGGGAATGGCAAATAAAATGGAGGATGTCATAATGCCTCTTTATCGCTTCATGGTGAGACCAGACCTTGAACAGTGTGTGCAATTCTGGTCGCTGCATCTCAAAAAAGATATAGTTGCACTGGAGAAAGTACAGAGAAGGGCAACCAAAATGATAAGGGGCATGGAACACCTTCCCTATGAGGAAAGGCTAAAGAGGTTAGGGCTGTTCAGCTTGGAGAAGAGACGACTGAGTGAGGATATGATAGAGGTCTACAAATCATAAAAGGACTTGAACAGGTTAATGAAGTCATTTACTCTCTCAGGTAATAGAAGAACTAGAGGGTACTCCATGAAGTTAGCAAGTAGCTCATTTAAAACAAATTGGAGAACATTATTTTTCACTCAATGCATATATAATCTATGGAATTCATTGCTGGAGGTTGTGGTTATGGAGGTTAATGTAACTGGATTTAAAACAATTTTGGATACGTTCCTAGAGAGAAGTCCATAAACTACTATCAATAAGGAATAGTAGCTTGGGATCTATTAATGTTTGGGTACTTGCCGGGTACTTGTAGCTTGGATTGGCCACTGTTAGACACAGAACACTGGGCTTGATGGACCCTTGGTCTGACCCAGTATGGCATATCTTATGTTTTTATGTTCTCTCTCATGGCACATTTGGCCCTGTTTTCTATGCACCTGAAGTAGATTGAATATGTCAATTTAATGGTGCCTCCTGACCCTGCAATGCAGGGTTCTGGGAATGGCATCCCATAGTCTGGGGTAATCAGATGGGCTGACCCACTCAAAGTACTGCTCCTGCAGGGAAGACCCATGAGAGGAGCAAAAGGTAGAGAAGCCACTGCAGGAGCTATTACTAGCAGATCTGGAGGAGTGCCTCCTAGACATTCACATGCACCAAACCTGAGTCCGGGGACCACTGTTACCTGGAGTCGATGAGGACTGGCCATTCAATACCTGTACATTGGGATTTCATTTCATTTATTAAATTTCATATCCTGTTTGTAAAACATATTATCCAGGGATTGATGGCTGAGGGCAAATCCGAAAGCTGTCCGGGGACATTCTCTGACATTAGAAAAATAATGCAAAAGCCCGTTTGCAATAATGCCGGCACCGAAGTAGAGTTGGATATGCACCTGCTAGGCCCTTCCTTGCCAACGCAGGATCTTTCTTTGGTCACTGCTGATGATTGTACTGGCTCTTCAAAGGAAGAAGAAGAGAGAATTGGGGCTGGGTGGCTCCATGCTGGGACTCAGTGGCACTCCCACTCTGGTCTCCAGACATTGGCCAATGGCCATGTCTGCTTCAAACAATCATGTGAACAGAATTAGCAGCTAACTTAACCATGAGCAGAGCAGTAACAACAGCTGTGTTTGTTCCATTGCCTATGATGGTGATGCTGATTCTGATAATCACAGTCTCGGCAGGCATTCGGAGGGGAGTGCCACTCATGGGCATGGGAGTGGGAGTATCTGTCCTGATAATGTCACCTCCCTTCATATCTGGGGGACCAACACTCGCTATGTTGCTCAGAATGGGCCCACTTTGGATAGTATCCAGTCTTGTCCAGAGAGCTGGAGTCACAATGCTGCCATGGCCAGACAGAAAAACATGCTAGAACCTGGCCTCTGTCTTGGCCTTCAAAACTATTGTTGCGTTCTCTGGATCCACTGAGGATTCCATCCACAGCAATGTATGGGACTTCCACCTCACAACTGCCCACAGAAGGTTCCATCTGGCTGGGGGATATACCAGCAGTCTGTCCTGCAAAGAGGGGAAATCCTCCCAGTGGGCACTGGCCATCGGATGCTGCCTCCAAGTCGCCCGCAATATGACTGCTGCCTCCCTGCTGCTCCACCACTTGGTTAGCAAAGGAGGATACCGACTGGGGTGCATTGGTCACTATAGCACCTTGTGGAGGATACCCCCTATGCCACACACCCTGTGGTTCAAATGATTGCTGGATTCTTGCGTGCCCATAAAAGCATGTCTCTCCCCCCATCCACACCGCCCCCTCATGCTCCAGCACAGTGTCCTTGCCCTACCTTGCCAACGTAAGCATTGGGCCCCCTGTTGGTTAGTAGCATCCACTCACTCTGGAGAGGCAGGGGTGGGGCATTTATGACTCATATTAACCCGCCTGCAAGGACTACCCCTTCTAATGGAGGAGCCGAACCATGCATAGGGGCATAATGGGCCTGTGCTGCGGCAGTCGACTGATGGGGGATTTGCAAGGGGCAGTGACAGAGGGGGAGAAAGGTAGACTCTGACTTCTTTCAACTGTAGTCTCCACTCACTGGTCGACCCAGTGCAAGTGGCCAGTGCAAAGCAGCATTTACCCATATTAATATATAAGTATGCAGATATGTACTGTAAATGAGTGCACATCAATAACAGATTTTTTTTATTTTTTAATATTTACTGTGAACTGTTGTGAGCAGATCCACAGGAGGCTTAACTGCCAATTCAATTATCTTTTCTTTAAAATTAATCAGGCTGCTGCTTGCAGAGTTCTGCGCCTGTAAGAGCCCCGCCACTGAAGGTCAATGCAATATAATGCACTCGGTCATCCTCAGAACTGCTTGCAGGTAAGAGATGGCAAAATGGCTGCTGCAGGCAGGAAGAGAGGGCGGTGATCAAAAGGAGAGAAAGACTGAACTCCTCCCCCTTTATCCCTTGCTGTGAGGTACCCCCCCTCTCAGGATGCATGCCATGACCAGCTGCCCCAAGGTCATCACCGCATGGCTTTGCAGCATGCCAGGATCTACTCAATAGAAGCCGCACGCTCATGTGGCATGGAAGCCATGTGCTTGGGGGAAAGGGCAGGAGTGATTGCCCTCCCCTTGTGCCTGCCCCTCCCTCCCCCCCTTTGGAGGAATAACCAGTAAGTGTATGTAGCGGGGAGGCACTGGCAGTGGAGAGAGGGTGGCAGCAGCCTGGGAGCCCCTATACCAGTGGCCTATGTGCACTTCAGCTGTCGCAGCCGCCCCCTTAATGTATTAGCATTTTAATTGTGTTACTTTTTAATGTGATAGGCATATCTGTTTTGTTTTAATGTAATTGTTTTTGCTGTTGTTATAAGTTTCCTGGAGCCTTTAATTGGACAAGTGTCTTGTATATCTGACAAATAAATAAATAAATAAGACACCTGTTGTTTACCGATTCCTCAGTAGAAAGGAAAACCAAGTGTTATTCCTTTACTGTATTTGGAAAAGGATCCGGTAGCTTGATCATTGTTCACTACACTGCAAACAAATTCATTTCTTAACATCACCTCTTATTTTTTTCTCTTTAAGAAAGGCAATGTACAAGGAAGTATTACCAAAGAGGAAACACGAGCTTACATATACAGAAGTATTGTGTAGTCTGGGAACTGGGGGAAAAAAAACCCTGATTTCATTTAATTATATCATACAAGTATATAAATAGACCCTGCCAGGATTTTGCATGGTTCTTTTTTATTCTAGGAGTAACAAATCATACAAAATGGTATTCACTCACGTAAAGGGGAAATATTTTGCCACCTTCAGAGAAAGAGATTCTTAATTCAGAGTGGAACATTTAGCTAAAAAAAAAAATCATACTACAATGTTAAACAACTTCAAATAAAATTGTACAACGTTTTGGAGGCTAAAGACATTAGATATTGATGATTATATGCGTTCACATTGACACCAGAGGAAAATGTTGATTCTGGGACAGAGGCTGACTGTGGGGATTTGGAATTAATTATTTTTCACTGTGACAGAATTAAAGAAGCTCCAGGCTTTTCTTCCCCTTTCCTGGTTAACCATGTAGATTAGAAAAAGTTGGACTATATGAATATCTATTCTTCTTTCAACCCAACAGACTATGCAAAAGAGACATCACCTACAACTGAGGAAAAGCTTGGGCATGCAAGGCTTCTCTTCCTTACTTCCTTGCTCTCTGTCAGGCCGATACAGTAAAGCGCGGCCGCGGTGTTACCCTGTTTCTAACCCGCTTTGTACGCACAATTTGTTCACGTATGTCTAAACCGCGATTCAGTATCCGGTTTTACGCGTCCTTACCGCTTCTTGAAATCGACACGTGTCCCTTTCCGCCCGCGGCATGTATATGATATGTTAATGATCGGATTAGCTATTCCCTCCGATACAGTAACGTGCGCCCAGATTATCGCCTTTTTAACCAGCTATTTTGCCGCGTCTTTAACTTGCAAATTTACCGCTTACCCTGACCCTGGTGTTAGTGTGGTGAACTTAGCCGCCCAGTCCCAAACCAACCCAATCCACAGAAAAAAATGCTTCTCGCACAAAGGGGAAAAATTATCAAAAAAAATACAGCAAAGCGCAGGGCAAAAATAATTTCTGTATTATGCTCGGGCATCGGGGATTGCCAGCTTGACAAGCGTCAGGCAAGCCCCAGCAGCAGCAGCAGAAGGGCGTCCATGGGTGCCAGTCTCCCGTGCGGGCGCGCTGACAGCTCCGGAGCAGCCCCAGTCTCCTCCCGAGGCGCGCACCGCGGCTCCCCTGCCTCCTGGGGGCAGCCGGTGGCGAGAGCGGCTTCAGCAGCCCGGGGCGGATCGGGCGCTCCCCATGCGAGGCGGCTCCCAGCAGCCCCTGCCGGCAAAGGTGCATGAACGCACACCTGTACGCCCAATTTGGGTGCTCAAGGCAGCGAAGGTGCATGAACGCACGCCGTGACCTCGGACGTCCAGCTGGGCGCTCAGGTCACGGCGTGCGTTCATGCGCTTTCGCTGCCTTGAGCGCCCAAATTGGGCGTACAGGTGTGCGTTCATGCACCTTCGCCGGCGGGGACTGCTGGAAGCCGCCTCGCATGGGGAGCGCCCGATCCGCCCCGGGCTGCTGAAGCCACTCTCGCCGCTGGCTTCCCCCGGGAGGCAGGGGAGCCGTGGTGCGCGCCTCGGGAGGAGGGGAGAGAGGACTGCTGCTGGGGGCTTGCGTGGCCGCGGCCAGGGCAGGTGAGCGGGGGGGGAAAGCTTGCCCGTGAAATTTCGTCTCTCTCTTGCCCGTCCGAAGGAGGTGGAAAATCGGAGCTGCGCACACAGGTGCTTTGTTGCGCTCCCTGCCGCCGATCGCCGGCTGCTGGGGCTTGCTGGCACCGGGCGCTCAAGGCAGCGGAGTCTGTAGGAAGACCATCCACTTTCCTGGTGGAATGACATTTGAAACGACAGGTACCAGCGCACCCAGGATACTGTATAGGCGCTGTATACCGCTCTATACAGTAAAATGGATTGCGCACACCTACCGCTTCATGGACGCGCTTTGGACCCTGCTTGCATTTGCGTCTCATTTGAATACTGTATCGAGCGGTAGGTGATCCAAACTGTGCGCGCGGCAAACGAGGGTGAGCCCGGCACTGCCCCTCTCTTTCTCACGCGTCCTTACTGTCTCGGCCTGTGTCTTATGCAACAGTGTCTATTCAGTGAGAGTTTAAATGTTATTATTTCTGGAAGCCAAACAGCTAATCACATGCTACAGTAACAAGATGAGCTGCTCAGGGAACAGGAAGTCAAATTAAGATGGGGCTAGGGAGCTGACCTGATAGCTCAGTGGCAGTGCTGCACATTGCGATGCAGAAGGTCTTCTGATTTGATACCCAAGCTGGGTCTTTTGCTCCCTAGACTGGCTGGGGCTGGGGATGCTATTAAGGCAGCATTCACAGCCCACAGAGGCAGGAGAGGGATTAGTGATCATTGCTTAAGTGGGACACCTGGTGGCTGGATGCAGGGCCTATGACTGCCAGGGTCTAGAAGAGGGGTGATCACCCGCAATCTTTAAGAGCCATAAAAACCTGACCTGTTTGTGGCTCTTGAGGACTGGAGTTGGCCACCCCTGTTCTAGGAGCCTTGCACACAGTTCCTGGCCAAGGACTGCGGCTGCAATGACCAGACTGGTTATGGTACAATGACTATAAAAATAGGGAAAACAAATCCCAGAGAATTGCGAATGAAGGGCTTATGCCACTATATCCTAACCCTGAGACTGAGCTCAAAATACCAAGAAGCAGGAGAAAACTACCAGGATATAAATAAGATGGGGATATTCAGGAAGCAGGACAAAAACAATTTATATTGATTCACAGGAGTTTCTCCATATTCTAGAATAGCAAGCTGTGTGCATCAGTCAAAAACCCCACTCATATAATCAGCTAGATTTAAAGCTGAAAATCCTCCTAAATTTAGCAAGACAACATTTATCTTGTAGGTCAGCTGTTTGTGCAACCACAATTGTGTGATCAAATTTAGCCAGTTAGTGCTGAAAATCAGCGCTGATTTGCTAAATTAAAAGCCCATCCCAGGAACTCCTTTCACTCTGTCCCTTTTTTGACTGCCTCTGTTTTGCACCTTATGATTTAAGGTGCACAGATCTAGCCAGGCAGAGGCTTGGGGGCGGATTTTAAAAGGGTTCTGTGTTTATATTACATGCGTAACTGCGAATCCCCGCTCCTGCGCGCGCCGAGCCTATTTTGTATCGGCCCAGCAACATGCGTATATCCCGGGGCTTGGGAAAAGGGGCGGGGAGTGGGCGGGGCAGGGGCAGGACCGAGGCCTCCGGCACAGCAGCCGTGCCAGGAGATTGCGCCAACACTCGGCCGGCGCGTACAACCTACGCCGGCCCAGAGGCGGGCGCAACGTATTTAACAAAGGTCAGGGGGGAGGGTTAGGTTAGGGAAGGTGGGGGGGGGGGGGCGGAAGGAAAGTTCCCTCCGAGGCCGCTCCATCGGGGCTCCCCTAGGGCTCGGCGCACGCTTGTGCGCGCCGACCCCGGATTTTATAACATGCGCGCGGCTATGCACGCATGTTATAAAATCGGGTGTAGCTACTAAAATCTGACCCTTGACTTATTACCATTTTGTAATTTTTTTCCTACCCTTTTATTTTAATCATTATGGAGTAAATATTCAAAGGGATTTTGAAGGTAAAAATAGCATATGTGCATAAGTAGCCTGTGTTCATGTATATGCTATTTTTTAACCATGAAAGTACACATGTATTTTCAGTTTCGCATGCGCATTTACCTGCACACAAAAAGGGGCATTCCAGCACGGGGCCAAGAGGTATGAACGGAAGTGGTTATTTGATGAGATTTACATGATTATATCAGGCAACTTATTCATACAATTTTATACCTGCTAATTATCTAGCACAATTGGTATTGGACTCATCTGTTGTCTGCTATTTTTGGTGGGAAAGTTTCAGTGAACTGGAGATTGACAGAGATAGCGGCAAACTGCTGATTTCATGTACAGGGCTCTATGCATACGTTATAGTTTTTTAAATGTAAAATATATACATGTACATTTATAAAATAGGTAGAGAAAGTATGCGCTTTCAATGTATTGCAAATGTTTGTGCAAGCTGAAACATAGTACGTATTTTCAGAATTAACTACATGGCATTTTTTTTTTTAACTGAGCAGCATCCTACTGCTCAGTTTATAAAATACTACGATAAATCTCTGCAAATCCACTTGAGCGCACAAATCCAGTAACGCAATTAGGTTTCAAAATTATCATCCCTGTACATTATGTTATAGGAAGGCCTTCCTGTTCGAGAAGATCTTGCATGCTGTTACAGAAAGGAGAGCGCTAGGAGAGCGATCCCATCTTGAGGGGATTGTGTGCCCTTGGGCCTCAGCACTGAGAGTAGGTGAGGCATGTCCCAGCATGGGTGGAGACGGACGGTCTGATCCTCTGCCGGACCTGCATGCTTCTGGAGCCAACACAATGGTGTTGGTTATTGAACAGTCCTCCGACCGTTCCCAGCCCTTTCGGACCTGCCTTAAGGTATCGGCAAGAAGTAGCAGGCCGGACTGAGGATGAGGGCAGACGGAGGCTCTGAAACATAGAGACTCTAGACATAGACTCAGGAACAAGGTACTTGGGTGCACAGACAAAGACTCAGGAACGAGGTACTGCAGGCAAGGTATTCAGAAGCAGGATCAAGGACTGGGTTGAGACTGCGACTCAGCGCGCCCTATACAGCCACTACCCATGGGCTGGTTGCGGACCACGCTTGCATGCGAAGCAGGCTCTAGACGAAGTATGGAATAACTGAAGCTGGAACATGGCAAAGATTCGGTAGAAGCCTGTACCAAGGCGCGCACTACACAGCCCATCCTAGGCTGGTCGCGGACCACGCTGGAATGGCACAGGTTCATTCAGAGTCTTTGGCATGGACGGACACAGTGCAAGGAACTCCGAAGACTGGGACGGAAGCAAGCAAGGATTCTAAAACAACTCAGAACTGAAGCGGAAGTCTTCTGGAGGCTTGTACTTGCGCAGGTGAAGATAGCCTTGTACCATGAGTGCCCTACACAGCCACTACCCATGGGCTGGTCACGGACCACAACTTGGCATGCCAGAAAGGCGGCAATGAGGAGCCTGGGATACAGGACATCAGGAACAGGCGAGGAACATCAGGACTGGATCACAGACATCAGGAACAGGCGACGGACATCAAGACGAGACATGGAGCTCCAACGAAGAACAAAGGCCTGACGGAGTGCTGGAAGGCAAGACATCCAGGAGCATGAAACTCCAATGCAAAGCAATGCAGAACTGAAAGCAAAGTCCTTTTGTAGTGCAGGAAGCAGGCAACTCCCTGGGAGGAGTTTAGATGGGCCACACCCGGCTGGCCCTATAACTAAAGCAAAGAACTGTGGGCCAGCCCCTTAGGAAGAAGGGGCGAGGCCCAAACCAGAGAGTCCAGGAGGAAGCAGAGCAGGCCTCAGGCAGGCCCAGATGGCAAAGAAGGCCTCCCAGGCCTTAGGGCTGTTGTGTCCGTCGGTTCCTGACGCCCTCTCTCCGCCCTCCTTACCGCTTTGGTGCCTCTCTCTTCGTCTGCGGGAAGATTGGCTTCCGTGGCGTCCTTCTGCCGAGGTCATCCGGCGCCCTCGGACCGGCTGGACGCTGCAACCCGCCATGTTTCCTGGAGGCCTAGGGGCGCGCGTATGGCGCGGCTCCGACTGAAGTACCAGTGATGGCGCGAACCTCGGGGGCGTCCCCCGAAGATGACGTCACCCGCAACAGATATATAAGGTCTTAGAATTTGCTAACACATCGAGTTAGCAAGGATTGACTACGAAATTGCTTCGACTTTCCAAGCTACTCTGCCTCCTCGGACTTACCAGGGGTACCCGCTCCTCGGGGGCCTCGCTCTCTCCTTTGTTTTTCAGGTGACAATCTGGTACCGGTACTTGCTCCTCGAAGGCCCTCATTCCCAGACTTTCTCGGTACTCTCTTCTGCCTGGAAGTTATCACTGCCAACTTCATCAGTGAGTTACCATCGCTCTCTCAGAGCTTTCCCTGGAACCAGGTACTCACTCCTCGAGGGCCTATACATTCCAGCTCCTGGGCTTCTATGAGACATTGTGTGAGTGTTACCATCTGGTTCAGTACATGAACTCTGCATACCCTGCCTACTCACTATATTTCAGTTTCTCTACAGCTCAGCCTCCAGGGATCGCTGTTCCAGTATCTGAGGGACTACAGCCCAGCCGGGCATTCCAGCCTACTACTGCCACCTCTGGTAGTTCAGTATACTGTCTAATAAAAGAACTAGTGTGTGTCTGTCTCCATACTCTGAGCCTGACCGGTGGTCCCTCTCGGGATCTTCCCCCAGGGACGTGGTCATCTGCCACTGGTCCAAGGATCCACCCACTAATCTCATAAATAACAACAGATTGCTAATCCTAAGCAGTCTGTTAACTCCGAACTGAACAGATTGCTAACTCCCAAGCAGACTGTTAATCCAAATTCAACAGATTGCTAACTCCATGGATCTGACACAACTGAATGCCTTACAGGCCATACCGGGCCTAGCCCAGCACATTATGGAGCAGGAAGACGCCTTGGAGAAACTTACTGCAACATTTCATCAGCTACACACACAGAAGGTTCAAGGCACAGCCTCCAACCATGAAGGTCAGTCACAGGAGGTAACTTTAAAGACTGCTGTTCCACTGGCGGCTCCAATCCGCTTTTCTGGAGAAATCCAGAAGATCTGGGGCTTTTTGAACCAGTGCTGCATGCACTTTGCTTTACAGCCGTCTCTATTTCCTACAGCTTTCTCCAAGACCACCTGCATCTTTTCATACATGGATGGTAGGGCCCTGTCTTGGGCATCTACCTTGTGGGAACGCAAGGACTCCATTTTGCAGGACATAGAAGGATTTATGGACTTAAATAAATCCGTTTTCGATGACCCTGCTCGAATGTCTGTAGCCGGTTCTGCTTTAGTGGATTTGAAGCAAGGCAACAGATCATTGGCTGAATTTGCCATAGAGTTCAAATCTCTGGCGGCAGAGCTCCGCTGGGACCCCAGATGCCTCAAGACTCTCTTTTGCAGAGGCTTGGACAACCATCTGAAGGACGAGCTGGCCACTTGCCAGACACCTGATTCACTGGACGAAATAATAGCCTTGGCTACTTGGATTGATCATCGGCTCTGGGACAAGGTGAAGGAACTCTGGCCTAGGGTGTTCCCCGGGTTGAAAAGGCCAGTGCTGTCTCTACACCTCAGATGGTTCCAGTAGTCCCTGCTGCCGATACAGATGAACCTATGCAAATTGGTCATGGACCCTTGACTTCCAAGGAGAGAAGATTTCAGAAGAAGCGTGGCCTTTGCATGTACTGTGGTCAGCCCAGCCATGATGTCTTTACATGCTCCACTCGTCCAAAAGCACAGACGGGCCAAAGTCCTACAGGAGGGCTATTCTTAGGCCTTACTGCACCCTCTCTTACGCACTCTCTCCCAGTCTCCTTGACCTACGGACCAGTCACGGTTCAGACTCCTGGGCTGGTGGACTCGGGGGCAGGAGGCAATTTCATTCTCAGAAGTCTAGTGGAATATCAAGTTGAAAAACCCACTACAATTATCTTCCATTCATGGAGAGCCCTTACCAGGAGATGTGTCTTGCCAAACCGAATCAGTTACTCTCCGCACCGGAGCTCTTCATAGGGAATCACTCTCTTTCTTCATACTGGAAAAGGCTGTGCACCTTATCGTCCTGGTTGCAAGTACACCAACCCCAATTTGACTGGGCATCTCTGGATCTCTCCCACTGGGGTCCAGAATGTCATGGGAAATGCCTTAAGGAGATATCGCCTATTATTGGCATGCCCGCGACTCCAGCAGTACCGGGACTGCCGCACCAGTACACCCCCCTCCGGGGATATCTTCTCCAAAGAAGTAGTTGAGATTCTTCCTCCATAGGAGCCCTATGACTGTGCCATACGACAGAAGTCTAAAACTGAGTCTCTGAAAGGACAAGTGCACTCTCTCTCAGCATTTGAGAATAAAGCAACATCGGAAAAGATTGAAGAAAATTTCCAGAAGGACTTTATCTGACCATCTGAGTCGCCTGTTGGTGCAGACACTTGTTTTCGGGGAAAGGAAGACAATACACTAACCAGTGAAGGTTCTTCAATATCTCAAGTCGAAGACATTACACTAACCAGCGAATGTTCTTCAGAATCTCCAGACGAAGATGATACTACTCCTAGTGAACTATCCTCTATATCTCAAGACTCATTTATCACCAATACAGAAGACGAAATAGAACTCAAAATCACAGAGATTCTGGATGTTCATAAAAGGGGCAAGACTTTTGAATACCTTCTAAAGTGGTAGGGTTTCGGCCCCAAATTGATCTCTTGGGAGCCTCAGACAATTATCCTGGACTACGAGATGCTTTGTCAGTTCCACCTCATGCATCCTTCAAAACCTAAGCCTGGTACCCGAAGAGGAAATCGCCCTTTGAAGGGGGGTACTGTTGTGTCCGTTGGTTCCCGATGCCCTCTCTCTGCCCTCCTTACCTCTTTGGTGCCTCCCTCTTCGTCCACGGGAAGATTGGCTGCCGTGGCGTCCTTCTGCCGAGGTCCTCCAGCGTCCCCGGACCGGCTTGATGCTGCAACCCGCCATGTTTCCTGGAGGCCTAGGGGCTCGCGCGTGGCGTGGCCCTGACTGAACTACCGGTGATGGCGCGAACCTCGGGGGCATACCCCGAAGATGACATCACCCACGACGGATATATAAGGTCTTAGAATTTGCTAACACATCGAGTTAGCAAGGATTGACTACAGATTCGCTTCGACTTTCCAAGCTACTCTGCCTCCTCGGACTTACCAGGGGTACCCGCTCCTCGGGGGCCTCGCTCTCTCCTTTGTTTTTCAGGAGACAGTCTGAAACTGCTACTCACTCCTCGAGGGCCCTCGTTCCCAGACTTTCTCGGTACTCTCTTCTGCCTGGAAGTCATCACTGCCAACTACATCAGTGAGTTACCATTGCTCTCTCAGAGCTTTCCCTGGAACCAGGTACTCGCTCCTCAAGGGCCTATACATTCCAGCTCCTGGGCTTCTATGAGACATTGGGTGAGTGTTACCATCTGGTACAGTACATGAACTCTGCATACCCGGCCTTCTCACTATATTTCAGTTTCTCTACAGCTCAGCCTCCAGGGATCACTGTTCCAGTATCTGAGGGACTACAGCCCAGCTGGGCATTCCAGCTCACTACTGCCACCTCTGGTGGTTCAGTATACTGTCTAATAAAAGAACTAGTGTGTGTCTGTCTCCATACTCTGAGCCTGACCATTGGTCCCTCTCGGGATCTTCTTCCGGGGGTGTGGTCATCTGCCACCGGTCCAAGGATCCACCCACTACTCTCCTAAATAACAACAGATTGCTAATCCCAAGAAGACTCAACTCCGAATTCAACAGGAGCAAAACCGGGATAGACTGTCCAGGCAAGGCCCCGGCTTCGGTGCAGCCTCCAGAGAAAAGGTGAGAGACCTCCTGTGGCACACCTACAGGAGGAATTGTAACACATTACTTTGGCAACACATGTAAAATTATCATGCCAATAAAGTGATCTGAATCTGATTTATCCAGCTAATCTCCAAAGTTAGCAGAGTAAATTTTCAAAAATTAACCTGCAACTGCCTTCATTTTAATGAAAGGTTAAATTAATGGTTTGAGATATTGGGTGGAAGATCCATGGGGAGAGTTGGTGTTGGGTTGCATTTGGGAATTTTATATGCACATCTACCAACACAGAATGAATTTCAACTGGGCAGGCTGGATGGGCCATTTTGGTCTTTATCTACTGTCATTTTTATTTGTTCCTGTATTCATTGTTTTTCTTTTTATTTTATTTTTTAGCATAGTTTTTTGTTTTAATGCTCATTGTATAAGTTTTGTTAATTGTGCTTTGATGTTTGTTTTAATGAATGTGACCTTTATGTATGTTATCTTGTAACCCGCCAAATGCATTGGATTGTGTGGGCTATAAATCAGTTTAAATAAATAAAATAAATTTATTATATTACTATATTGATTTGCTTTAATTTATACAGAACAGCTACTTCTACTCAGGAATGGAAACTTCTGAAGTATTAACCACTGTAGAGTGAGTAGAGATTTCATTTAAAAATGAAACATAGGCCTAATTCATGTCAGAAAAGCCATTTAAAGTTTATTTCTGCTGATCAAAGTCCTAGTGTAAAATGAAATCTTTGTGATGCTGTTCTGTAACTTGCTCCTCAGAGTGACTGCACAGTGAAATTAGAATATAAAGCTCAGAGTGCATTTTTTGAGGGCATGATTAGTGGACAATGAACACATTTTGAGCTCTACACTTTTTTTTGTGCAGTACCTAAGAATGTGAAACCTCAATTTTATAATGGGCAAACTGAACAGGTTTGAACTGAAAATCTCAGAGCAGTCACCCACAGGCACCCCTGTGGCTTCATTGTTGCACAATGCCATATATTAGAAGAGAAATGCCTTGAAAGCATGTTTGATTCATGCATCAGATTAGTCTGATCCTGAGTAATAAACTTCTGTTAGTGTTTGACTGTGACGTACCAACATTAAGCCAAGCACCTACCAGAGTAGCTGGAGTGAGAGTGAGCACCTGGCTTCAGGTCAGAAAAAAAGAGGTGGATCATTTGCTATTTTCAGCTCCTGTTTCACTTTCATTCTAAATGCTTTTCAGCATGAAACACTTTGAGGCAAAGGCTAAAAAATCAGGGCTGGCTCATTAGATCCTTTTGACCTGAAGCTAAATGGTCGCTCTACCTCTGGCCTCCTTCTCAACATTGTTCTCCTCCTGTTGAAAAGCCTCCTAGAAATGACATTACAGTCCAGTCTGAAAGACATCTGTGCCAGAGTAGCACCGTATTCTTATTGATCCTCATCTCAGCAGCAAATGCCATAATCACAAACGAAAAAATTACACGTAGAGAATGGGAGACCAACATGATTTCCATGAAAGTGTGAACATGTGCCCAAATCAAATAAGGTGGCTCTGTTTAGGCAAATGATGACAAACAAATATGACACTCAAAAAACAACAAAAATGGATTGAGATTCAAGATTGGCACCAGAAATATATGCAAAAAAAAAAAAAATCAAGTAAAAAAACTGAGCAGAGTCTCAAAACTGTCACAAAAAAAATTACAAACCGGTTCCTTCTTTCCTTAAGGACTGAAGGGTCCTTGAAGTTAGACCGGATGACTGACTGACTGACTGACTGACTGCGGACGAACATGAGGCTACGAGCAGCTTCTGAACGGGGCATTGGCAGTACATGGGATGGTAGAAGAGAGAGAGAGGAAGGAAAAGGCAGAAAGCAAGAAAGAGACAGAGAGCATGAGCAAGAGACAGAAAGAAGGAGGGAAAGCGTGCGAGAGAGAGAGAGAGAGAAAGAGGGCAGAAGGTTTCTTCTTCTCCTTACCGTGTCTTTGGAGGACCTACGTCTCTTGAAGCTGGAGGCCAGGGTGGAGGTGATGGACCTAAAAGAGGCTTTCTTTTTAGGGTCAGGTTCTGCTCTACCATTTTTTCTATCCTAAAATGAATATGTATAAGCAATTAGATCTCTAATGTGTTTTTGTTCTTAATCTAAACCTAGTTTAATATTATCTGAATGCCCTTCCTTTAGGTGAGATAGCAAAGATTCTTACTGGCTCACTCCAAATAATCATCCATATTTGGGTTGTTCACAGCCTGGAGTTAGGAGCGTTGCTGAGACAATGATTAAAGCTAGTCTGAGTGGTTTAAGGTTGGGACAATGCTAATAATATATTGCAAGTTGCTTAGTGGATGAGTGTCTCTCTCTCTCTCTCTCTCTCTTTCTCCTTTACTAGTTATTAGCTGAGTTTAATGCATGTACTGTATATTGTGAGCCTAATTCTCCAGGACAGGAACCTGCCATGCTCTGAGCATAATAACAGACAAGCTCTGGTAATTACAAATTCCCTTTACGAGCACCCTAACCCTCAGCTAATTGGATCTAGGGACAAGATGTAGTGTCTAGCACTAACACATCTGTTAAAGTATTCGTAACCTGACATTTATGTCACAAGAAAGACAGAGGACTGCATTAGAAGAGAGGTCATTGTATGAATATTCTGTAAAAAACAAAAAACAAAAAAAAACTGTATTCAAAAATTTTAATGGTGCATTTGTGCAAAGCGTAATATTTCCAAAAGAAAAACAAAAAGATAAAAATGAAAGAATATGAAGAAGCAAAGCTTACAGTTTTATGACATTATAAAGGAAATCTTATGAACTCATAGAGGGGGAGAAAAGGGAGAGAAATCAATGTTGCTATCTCTGTTATACCGTTAATTTGGTATAACCTAAATTTATTCCACTGGGGCACAGACCACACGGATGGGATAAATTTTTGGTTTCTAGCATACATGCACAAACGGAAAGTAAAGCAAGATGGATGGAATGAAATGTCTTTATCCCATGGCATCTGGAGGGGAATGGCCATGGCAAAGCTGTGATCCCAAAATCAGATTGCTTGTTAACAAAGAAATCTTTCCACTTGCCTGCCTTCTAGCAATGTACCAGACTCTAGTATGCTGACGTTTCCACCTGTGGAAAGGTCTTAAATTGTAAAAGTGCTATTTGCAAGGAGACTGTGTTCTGTATCCCCATAGGACTGCATGCATTGTGGCTTACTGGTGATCCATCATATCTTCTTTACTGACAAAGCATAAAAATTTCTAGAAGGTTGGCAAGTGAAAACCAGTGGTGTGTGTATAGCAGGAGCTTCCCAAACCTATTTTGATAACCCCACTGCCAGTTGGATTTTTAGGATATCCATAATGAATATGCATGTGATAAACTTGCACGCATGAGAGACCTAGTATTGGAAAATTCATCTCATGCATATTTATTATGGATCTACTGATAGTCCAGCTGGATGTGGGGGTCATCAGGATGGGTTTGGGAAGCCCTGGTGTATAGTGCTCCAAGCAGCAGACATCTTCTCACCAGAGCTGGGAGAGCGAGACTAGGCATCTGGAATCCATGGTGTTCCCATGTATGCCTACCATGATCACCAGTAATTGCCATATGCAATTGATTCCACAGCGGCAACATCTCCTATTTCCCCAGTTATGACAGGATATCCCAAGCCAGCTCTCCTTGGACCCAGTTATTTTCTGTGGAACAGATTACAGTTCCTTGTGATGTATCCTGCAATGGCATGGGGAGATAGTTCATGTCACGTCTGTACCCACTCCAGAGGAAGAGCTCCTTCTACAGCAATGAGATCGAATAACAAAATGCAATGGGTGTGCTCAGTCAGAGAGATAAGAATTCATGTGGGAAACTATTCAGTTCTAGTAACTGAAGGGGAAAAGGACATCTTCCTCAGGAGATTCTCACAGACATATTTAGCAGGAGCTAAAAGCATCGTTAGATGTCTAGGTCTCCATGAGTCTGCAGACTCCAGTGGGCAGAGCACACACCACATGGGAAATCTGTTTCTGTACTTTTATGGTGAAGATTTCACGCTTATTTATTTGTTATATCTAAGATAATTTGAACTTTTCAGTAGAATACATGAAAAATCAAGATATGTTACCCCCAGAGGTGAGACGAGATCTTCCACCATTTATCACCAATGCATTACCAGACATCTGTGAGTATGGGCCTGATTTTAAAAAGCATTTGCATGCTTAAAATTGGGTTTTACATGTGTAAATACACTGTAGAGTAAGTGGATTTTTGAAAATTGCTCCAGCAGTATGCTACATTTATGCATGTAACTCCTTTGAAAATTACCTCCTAAAAGTGCTGGTGGCAACCTCGGTGAATTCAATGGCATTATTATGTACAAAGTGGAGACAGTTCTTAAAACTACCTGCATTGAGGACAGTTTGCAGGTACTTTTGCCCATGGGCTTTGCACCAGTTTTCAAGGAACAATTTCGAGCATAGTTTCCCATTGAAAACTGCCTTGAGGAAAAAAGTACCTGCAGAGATTTGCACTTGCTTTATCTGTGGATACTTTTTTCCTTGAAAATAACGTGTATTTTTGAAAATGTAATGTCTGCATATTATTTCCTTCCTCTGACCTAATACGCTCCCAGGAATGTCTTCTTCTTACCTGCCCAAAAGAATGCACATTGTTGATCCCCAAGCAAACCTTTACTGGATAAGGGGTGGGCAATTTTCAGAAAGTCAAGCCACTCGGATAAATTGGCTATCTGAAAATTGGCCTTTAGATTTTAGTCGCTGTGGTATATCATGCTGAGGATGCCATTATCTCACGTTCGCTGAATTAACAGTATAGTATTGCAAAATATCTGGTAATACATTTGGGATTATTGGAGGAAAATGCTCATCACCACTGTGTAACGGGGCAGTTAAATATTGCATCGATGAAATTAGTCATTAACAAATACTGACACTGTTCTGTCCAAGCTGAAAAACAAAATAGTAACATATTTTAATTTCCAGAAAAGCATATGTAAAAGAAAACCAGCTGGTCATGGAAAGGGTTAAAACCAGTGGTACTCAACCTGTGTCATTCCAGAAAAACCCCTTTAGCCGTCTGTTTCCTTGCAGTCTGATTTTTTTCATTGACAAAATACATTGGAATGAATGACAGGAGCTCAGAGCATTTGCAAGAAATGGAACCTCAGAAAGTCATAACCAAATGGTCCTTAGATCTTAAACTCTCGCTCCATATTAATCCATGCTATTCTACAAATATTATTCTGTAAAGAGTGTAACTGTCAAAAAAGCCACAACAAGAGACCCCATGTGGCACCAGAACTGGAGGTTGAGTGACACTGTTTTATGCTATCACCTTCGTTAAACACTTTGGATTTCTATTACAGAGGGATTGTTTTGCTAACAAAAGTGCGTGCAGCATGTTGAAGTCCCAGTTAGAACAGGTACACAAATAGGTTTATTTGTTAGCAGCACGATAAAATTTAAACATATGCCACAGCGTTACGTGAATGAGACATAGCTCTGTGAAAGGATAGCTAGGAGTTAAAGCTAGGATGGTTAGTGTGTCGTGCAAGAAGGTAACGCACCTGTTGGATTATCTTTAAAAGGGTTTGTCATACCTGCAGGTTTTTCCTCCAGACATTAACGGCAGCGAAAGCAAGTTGCATCTGCTTTCTCCGTGCATCCTTGTGCCTTTTATAAGCAATTTCTATGAATATTAAAAATATCCCAGCAACAATTCCTCCAGCCACCAGCATAAATACACCTGGAAGAAGAGGCAGCGTTAGCATATAGAGGACTTAACTCATTCAGTCACCGCAGTTTATAGGCATGGACTGGGAGCATCAAATGGACAAGGAGGAAAACACTTAGAAAGTTTTCTCAGAAAGATCAAAGTTATCTGGAACTGGCTGTGTGAGTCCTCACTTTTTAAACTTTACTTCCACTGCATTTTGTAATCTTAAGGAAATAGTGATTACTCACACCATGCTGCAATAAGACCTAGCATTGCAAAGTCAGAACCTGTCCAGTTTATCCATGATCATCTAGAACTATCTGGAATCCTTAGATTTAAAGAGTTTACAAATTATTCATCATTATTAGGGGCTCAACTCCCATTGTGTCTTCTTCAGTCAAGATATATATTTATATAAAGCCTGAGCAGGATATAAACATGGATCACAGTATTGAGTTGTTAGATTATTCAACAAGGAACCAAGGACCTCTGAGCAGGGGGTCCAGGACAAGGGATGGGATGGTCATGTAGAGAAATGGCACATGTTGCCAAAAGATGCTGCAAGAACCAAGGTAAAATACCTACAGTATCATAGAGTGAGCCATGCTTAACAGGATATAGTTAGGACTCTCTTTGTTTTTAACTCTCATCCCAAAGCATTCTTACATTTTCAGGTGGATGCTTTCTAGTGAGACAGCAGGATTACAACCTCCTTAATCCTCTGAGATGACAGCTGAAATACCAATATTGTAAACCAGGCATTCTTACTCCATACTGGGGATGAGCTTTCATCTGAAACTATATAGACAATGTCTATGTTGTTTCAGGATGTGTTAAAACAGAATGATAGGAAAATGGTGGCTGCTGGGTCTGGAGGGTAGGGGGTTGCTCCAGGCCCCCACTAGACCACAAAGGAGAGGGGTTGGGAGTAGGACCTGGGTTGGGAGTAGGACCTGTGTTTTTTTCCTTTTCTCAATTTTAGTGCCCACTATTTACAAATAGTACGCACCAGTTCTCCAGACAAACATCCCACCCCTGGTGTCTCTGTCCCATCTCCCTGCCAGCCCTGGAGGCAGCCAAAGTTCTCCCAGTAATGGAGAAAGCTGTGAGGAACCCTGGCACAGTTCCTCTCCCAACCCCTCTCCTTTGTTGAAAAGGAGCCCCAGGGGAGCCGGCCCACTCTCCTGACCTTCCCCCAGACTTACCCAATCTTCTCTGTGGTCTGGTGGGGGCCTGGAGCAACCCCCTACCCTCCAGACCCAGCAGCCACCATTTTCCAAAATGGTGCCGGCAAATGGTTGAACAACGCCATTTTGAAAAATGGTGGCTGCCGGGTCTGGAGCATAGATGCTGCTCTTGGTCCAGACTAGACCACCAGGGCAGATTGGGTATGTCGATGGGGTGGGCAGAAGAGTGGGCAAGGGTGGGGTGGGCCAGTTCCTCTGTAGGCTGCTTTTCAACAAAGGGGAGGGATTGGAGGGTTGGGGGTGGGACCTGTGCTGGGGTTCCTCACAGCTATCTCTTTTATTGGGGGAACTTCAGCCACTTCCAGGAAAAGGGATTGGGACAAAAAAGGGTGGGATGTTTGTCTGGACCAATCAGGTTTTTCCCATGCTTTTTAAAAAAATATTTTAGGTTTTGGATAACAGTGCATGATATTTCTAAACAGCATGCACTATTTTCAAATAATGTACTCTATTTCTGAAAAGCTAAAAAAACCAAACAGAAAACAGGAAAAACCCTGAATGACACAAAGGTTTTTTCCCCAAACAATACAAGACAAAATAAAATGAGTCCATACCCATGCTTGAATCTCTCAGCCACTTTTCTCAAATAATGAAAGGATCATTTTCAAAGGCCATTCTTTAGGTAAAATGATGCTTTACATGCAGAAATGTTTTGCTATTAAATTGTGTGCCCAATATGCAGGTAAACATGCACATGTATGTCCAGTGTTCATGTAAATTTCCCCAAATAGAGTGGAAGCATTCCTGGAGGTGAAGTTGGGGAGAGGTTTGCATTTACTCCAATACTTTTACATTTTCAAAAGTATGCATAGAATTTTCCTCACAAATTAAATACACACAAATTAATAGGCATCATTGTATATGGGTAGTTTTGGTGGGATATTTTTCAAAGTGAACATACAAGCATAAGTCCATTTTGACAATTAGTGTAATTTATATACATAATTCCTGAATTCCTAATGTGGACTGTTAAACAAATTATATCCTGATAGAACAGACCATCTATGACCACGATTTCCTTTGCAAAAGGGCAAAGTTTGCTTGTTTATTTTATTTTTTTTGCTGGAAAGTCAGTTTCTTTTTTAAGTTATGTTTAATCTGTTTTTATTAACACAGAAAGCATAATACCAGTAAAAAAAAAAAAAAAAAAAGGCATATGATACATAATTTTTCCTGTTACATATCATACAATCCCAACCCTAAATGTAAAGTATAGGAGGACAATATTTAGTGCTACTTAGCTGGATAAATAGGGACTTATCCAACTAAGTGGCAGCTGCTGAATATCTGACTATGTTCAGTGGCCACCACTTAGCTGGATAAGTATTAATCTGACTCAGTAGATAGCCAGATATCTTGGGCGCAGGCAATAGGTGGATCAAGGCAGGGTAACTTATCAGTTATCTTAAGTGCCTACATTCAGCCTTATCTGGTTAAGTTAACTGAATAACTTGGACATACTACTGGATATAACTTATCCAGCTAACTAGGACATATCCAGTTACAATCAGCTGCAGAGCTGTGCTGCTAAATAATACCCCTTCTAAGTTATCCAGATAAGTTATATCCGGATAACTTAGATAACCAAATATTTTTTAATATTGGGCCCTAGGTGTAGCAGAAAGGTTACCTCATTTCTTCATTTCCATTCTCAAGCCAGTAAGGATCCTCTGTGTTTGTCCCACACCCTTTTGAATTCCATCTTTTCCACCTTTTCCAGGAGGGCATTCCATGCATCCAGCACTTTCTCTGTGTAGAAATATTTCCTGGCAATTTTCCTATGTCTTCCCCTTTGGAGTTTCATATCGTGACCTCTAGTTTTACAGCTTCCTTTCCATTGGAAAATATTTTTTTGCAAATCAATTCCTTTCAGGTATTTGAAGGTCTATATTATATCTCCTGTGTCTCTCCTCTCTTCCAGATATACATATTAATGTCTTTCAGTCTTATTTCATATGGCTTTCCATGCAGACCACACACCATTCTGGTTGCCTTTCTCTGGCTTCCGTTCCTTATTTTTAAGTTGAGGTCTCCAGAACTGAATGCAGTCCTCTAGGTGAGGTCTTACAAGTTATCTGTAAAGGAGCATTATCACCTCCTTTTTCCTGCTGGTTATGCCTCTCTCTATGCAGCCCAGTAGCCACCGCCTTGTCACATTGCTTCGCCATTTTCAAATCATCAGACACTATCACCTCGAGGTCTCTCTCCCAGTCCGTGCATGTCAATCTTTTCCCCCCCCCCCCCTCCCCCAATAAATATGGCTCCTTCAGATTGCATTCCTCATGTTCATGACTCTACACTTCTTGTCAACTGTCAAACCTTTGATTACTTCTTGAGCTTTCCTAGATCACTTCTCATTCTCTCTACTCCTTCTGGTGTGTCTACTCTGTTGCAGGTCTTAGTGTCATCCGCAAAAGGATACATTTTACCTTCTAATCCCTCCACAATATCACTCACAAAGATATTAAACAGAACCAGTCCCAGAACAGATCCTTGAGGAACTCCACTTATCACTTTTCTTTCTTCGGAATAAGTTTCATTTACTACTACTCGCTGGTATCTATTAGTCAGCCAATTTGTAATCCACTTTACCACCTTGGGACCCACTCCCAGGTTTCTTATTTTATTTATGAGCTTTCTATATGGGACCATGTCAAAAGCCTTGCTGAAATCTAAGTAACCACATCAATGGTTCTTCCTTGATCCAATTCTCTAGTCACCCAATCAAAAAAATCAATCAGATGTGTTTGACAAGACCTTCCACTGGTAAAACCATGTTGTCTTGGATCCTGTAACCAATTGGATTGCAGATAGTTCATTACTCTTTCCTAAAGCAGTCTCTCCATTAATTTTCTCACCACCAAGGGAAAGCTAACCAGCCAGAAGTTTTCAGCCTCCTCCCTGTGGACATTTTTGTGAAGCAGGACCACAACGGCCCTTCTCCAGTCCTGTGGCACTACTCCCATCTCCAAGGATCTATTGAATAGGTCTTTCATCGGACCCACCAGTACTTCTTGGAGTTCCTTATGTTGCGGCCTCGGTCGCGAGTCTCGCGACCGAGGCCTTACCTGCTCCGCCGGGACTCCAGCAGCGGGGTTCGGATCCCTTCCTTCTCTTCGGCGCGCCAGCAAGCGCCACCGCTGCTTGGGCCTGTTCGGCCTGTCTCGCGGCCGTGTCTCCACGAGGGAGATGCCGCCAAGCCCTGGAAATCAGCCCCTCCCCTCCTAGGCGTGCGCGCACGTAGGGATGGGTAGTTTAAACTACTTTTCCCGCCGGACTGTGTGCCGTTCCTGGGAGTGATGTCAGACGCCGGTAATATTTAAACCCGGCGTCTGACTGATTCTAGTTGCTTGGCAACAAGGCTCTTGCTTGTGCTCGCAGCAGCGGTTTAACTCTGCTTAGCCAGGATCTTCAGTTAGTATTTTTTCTTGTTTTTGTTCCACTCCAGCTTCAGATCTTTAGCTTCAGTTCCAGCTCAGGATTTTCTGACTGTTTTCTTGGTTTCTGACGCTGGCCAGTTTTTGTTTCTTCACACTTGCTGCTTGTCTCGACAAAGGTCAGTCACATCCATCTTCCTCTCTCTGATCTCCTAAGTCCCAGCGGTCCAGGATCTCACGGGCTGCTCCCAGAGGGTCCTCGGGCTTCCAGGGTGAAGACGTCTCTTCAGTTCTCTTGATCTCCTAAGTCCTAGCGATCCGGGATCTCACGGCGCTCCTCCCGGGGGGTCCTCGGACTTCCAGGGCGAAGACTTCAGTTCTACGTTCAGCTTGGCACCGCCTCTCGGCCTACGGCTTTCAGTGGAGTGTACTTCCTCTCACACCATCTCACTCCGATAGGCTGGCCCAAGGGTCCACCACTAAGCTTGCAACACCTTAAGTATCCCAGGATGTATCTCATCCTGCCCCATGGCCTTGTCCACTTTCAGTTTGCCTAGCTCCTCCCAAACACTCTCTACATTAAATGGGGCTATATCTACAGTACTCTCAGCTGTACTCTTGTTAGCCAGCAACAGTCCTTCTCCAATGTCTTTCTTAGTGAAAACAGAACTGAAGCAATTGTTAAATACTTCTGTTATTTCTACATCTTACTCCACACCTTGCTCCTTGTCTCCGTCCAGTCTTGCAATGCCTCCTCTGGTTTTCCTCCTTTGTCTAATATATCTGAAAAATATTTTATCACCACTCTTTACCTTTTTGGTGATCTTTTCTTTCACTTGAGTTTTCCCCATCCTAATTTCTTTCCTCATTTCCTTCACCTGATATTCTGTGTTCCTCTTTTTCAGTTCTTTTGTACTTTTTGAATGCTGATCTTTTTGCCTTTGTTTCCTCATCCACCACCTTGTAGAACCAGATCGTTTCCTTTTTCTTACCTTTATTTACTCTTTTTACATAAATGTTTGTCGCCTTCATTACAGCTCCTTTTAATTTGACTCACTTTCGTTCCTCTTCACTCATTTCCTCCCAGCCTTCTAGCTCCTCCTCAAGGTATATAGCCTGTGATGTAACACCTCAGCGCTACCCCTAATACCCACTCACGGTAACCCTGTAGTAACTTGGAGGGTCCTGCCAAGCACTGCCCAGAGCTAACAAACTAATATGTTTATTAACAAAATATGGGAACAGTGAATGAAAAAAACATTAAATCTGAAAACAGGAACAGGTAAAAGAAACACCACCTACAGGCTAGCACAGAGAAAATGAGTTCTCCGGGGAAAAGAGTCACAGGCAGAACAATAAAACACAGAGCATACAAACCCCTGTTTCACCACATAGCCATTTTACCAAAGTTTGTGTTTTGAAATCCAGGACCTTGACCTTCATGTGACTTCCCTCCTTTTTGAATACTATATCCAACCATATTGTCTGATGATCACTGGTGCCCAGGTGGGCACCTACCTGGACATTTGAGATACTGTCTCCATTTGTGAGTACCAGATCCAGAAGAGCACCTCATATCGAGGTTTCCATCACTGTTTGTCTGAGCATAGCCCCTTGAAGGGCATCCACAATCTCTCTACTTCTTGCAGCATGGATACTCCAATCCACATCAGGTAGATTAAAATCTCCAACAACACTTCATCCTTCTCCTCACCTGTTGGATGTCTTTGGCAAGATCTTTATCCAGTTCATCTGGATGATATGAAGGCCTGTAGAGCACACCAATGTAAATGGAAGTGCCTTCATCTCTTTTTAACACAGCCCATGGAGCTTCTTCCTTTCCCTATGCTCAGATATTGTGTTTGGCATAAAGAGCTATTCCTCCCCCATTTCTGTAACTTCTGTCCTTTTTGAACAGGTTGTACCTTAGTATGGCTGAATCCTATTCATGAGACTCATTAAACGATGTTTCTGTAATATCAACAATTACCAATCCACTTCCACTCTTAGGGCTTGCAGATCTGCGATTTTTTTGCCCAGACTATGAGCATTTGTGCTCATAGATTTCCAGCTTTTCTCCCTCAGCTTGCGGCTCTTCTTGGACATCTTTTCTGCTCTATTCAGCTGATTTTTGCTAATTTCTCCACCCACTTCCTGGAGTTGTCAGGGGTGACATTCCAACTTCCTTCTGCCACCCCATCCTCTAGTTTAATTGCCTTATGGCATTTTTTTAAATTCTTTATTTATAGAATTTTATAATTTACAAACATAACAATAGTTTGTAAGGGAAATATGTGGAAAATCACAATTTACAAAAACATAACTTCCAAGATAATTTTCAATAAAGATAACAATTCCACTCCATGCAGAAGTACAATAAATAGAAAAGAGAGAGGAGTAGAAGAAATTTTAAGGGAGATTAAACCAAAAGAGAAAAAATTAACTCAGGAATAAAGGCTTAATATAGACATCCAGCGCTACTTAATTAACAATCATGGAAGCACAGAAGAGAAAGTGAGAGGCTTCCGGGACTCAACAAATGTTTTTAACTGTTCTGGAAGAAAAAAGATAAAACACTCATCTCCTTTTTTAATTATACACATGCAAGGAAAACGAAGAAGGAAAGAAAATCCTAAAGAGACAACATCCTGACGAAAAGATAATAAACCTTTTCACCGAATTTGAGTAGAAGATGCTAAATCAGGAAAACTTTTTACTGCTGAAGCAAAAAAAGTAACAGGATACTTCTTAAAGTAATTTCTTATTACAATATTTCAATCTAAAGAGGAAATAAAGGAGACTAATAGAGTTCCTCGATCAATCACCTCCAGTGATGAATTTTCAAGAAAATTAGACAGATCATTTTAAAATGAAATATTAACTGCTGGTCTAGATAATCTAGGTTTGGGAAGAAAAAAAACATGTGTTAATCGATGGTAAATTTTCAGTTGTAAAACCCAAAATATCTTGAAGAAATTTCTTTAGTGTAATATAGGGAATTTCTCTAGCTACCATTGGGAAATTAAGAAACCTCAGGTTAAGGTGTCTAGCATTATTCTCCAAGTGTTCAATAGTCTAGCAAGGGCCACAAGATCTTTTACTGTGGCTACATTAAATTCCTGGACTTTCTTTACATTATCTTCAATCATAGAAACTCTAGAAGACACTAAATTGACCTGAGTCTGTATATACGAAAGGTTCTGCTGAAATTTGGTTGAAAAATGATTCATCTTTACATTCAAAGTGTTTAATGAAGTCCCAAAGCCAGCCACAAGATCCCACAGGGCTTCCAAAGTCACCACCGCTGGGCGAGATGGAATCTTATAAAACTCGCCGCTGTTGATATTACCAGGTAGAGATGATGACAATCCCATCCCAGGCTCCAAACTTGTCTCTCCGGTTGTTAAAGTGAGATCGGGGAGACACACACCGGTTTCCCCGGCAAAATTGAATGCTATAGAGAGGCCCGATTCAGATGGTGAGTCGTGAAGAGAGGATCCCTCAGCTACAGGCCTGGAAGTGACATCATCCCCCGGCATCTCAGAGGGGCTCTCGACACTTATTCACTGCATGGGTGGTGGCCAGATTTCCGGACTCAGGGATGCCTCCTTTGCCGGCGCTCGCGGCTCTCCCAAGATGCCCAGCACATCAGATTCCTCAGCTCCCAACGAAGCTGGTAAGGACATAAATCAGGTGATTTCTAATTGCTGTATAGAAAAGGGAAGGACTCCGAAGGATAAATACGGACCTTCCCCTTGCATTTGGAAGGCATTATGAGCCACCACTCGAAGTTCCAGTAAGAAAATCAAAACAGCAAACACCACACGTCCTTTCTATGCCGCCATCTTGACTCCTCCCAGTATCTGTCTAAATGCCTTATGGCATTTGATTTGAATTTTTCACTTAGAATCTTTTTTCCTGCCACAGTTAGATGTAAACCATCTTTGCATAGAGACTTTTACTGTTCCATACACAGCCCCAGCCCACAATATATCCAAAACTTTCTTCCTTACAACAGGTTTGAGCATTGTATTGAAGTTATCTATATGGCTTAGCCTATCCTTCCCCTTTCTATGAACAGGTAACATTTCCGAAAAGACAAGTCTTTGCCATGTGACTAATCTACTTCCCCAGAGTCTGGAAATCTCTCTGTACAGCTTGAATTCTGTTTCTAGCAAGGTCAATGGTTCCAAGATGGATGATATTGTCAGTTTCAGAGACCTTTCCTTCATCTTTGATTGCACTGACTATATGATTTGCATTTCTACCAGCTGAGGATCCTGGAAGACATTTAACTATATTGTACCCTTCAAAATGAATTCACAAATTAGGATCTCTGATGACTGAGTCTCCCAGTACAAGGAGTTTTCTGTTATGGCTTTTGGTTATGTTATGGAATTTCAGTGCACATTGGGTATCTTCTTTCCTTACAAATATCACTTCAATCTCCATAGCTCAGGGATGGCCAACATTTCATGCACCAAGAGCCAAAAATTGGAATACACAGTACCAAAGAGCCTCAGATTTTCAATAGATGAGGGAAGGAGATGAATACCCCTTCCAATAGAAACTCTCCCACTCTCAATCCTCCCACCCTGTCCCTACTGGTTTCTTTCATATCCATCCTGTTCTCAGCAGTCCATCAGTCTCCCCATCAGTCTCTTTCAATCTCCTAAACCTGTCCTCTCCAATCTCTCTCAATAATATCCTGTTCCCACTAGTCTCTCTCTCTCTCTCTCTCTCTCTCTCTCAATCCCATACTATTATCCCAATCTCTCAATCCTCCTATCAGTCCCTTTTTCAATTTCCCCAATTTCCTGACCCACCAGTCTCTCAATCCTCTCACCCTGTCCCCAACAGCATCTATCTCAATCCTCCCACTCTGTGACCAGCATCTCCTTCTTTTTCTCCATCATTTTCTGCTGAATATTTGTCTCTCTCTCTCTTATCCCCATCAGTATCTTTCATTTCCCTACCTGTTCCTACCAGTGTCTCTCTTGGCAGCCCCAGTATAATATACCGTAAACCCTTCAAGAACTATTTATTTATTTATTTGTTTATTTGTTTGTTTGTTTGTTATAAGAACATTTATTAATTGCCTTACTCATTACAATAAACCTCTCAAAGTGATGAACATTTCAACAAAAATGATTGGATATCAAATTAAAAGGACAAATGAAACAAAATCAATAAGAACATGGGAATAAATAAATCAGACATTTAAACGTCAGCCATGTGGTGGCTTGAAGAACTTAAGATTACCTGGTTGTTGATCTGAATTATGAAATCTGAAATCCTTGTTGTTTTTATTTCAATATTTGATATATGAAGTTTCACTATCACAAGACCAGTCTCCAAAAGTGATTACAAACCATTAGAGACGGTAGGAAGGAACAATGACCTCCCTACCTTCTCTAAAGGCTATAAATCCTTTATAGTAAATGGATTGGCCAGCATGGTTCAAACATATGAGACTGAGTTTCTTCCCAGTAAATGGTCCTAGCTCAGAAGTGGCCAACCTGTGGTTCAGGAGCCACATGTGGCTCTTTCATGTGTAAAATGTGGCTCTTGCCCTCCTGGCAACATGGTAAATAAATAGCACTGCAGAGTACAGGAGAAGAGGGGCTGGAACAGGAAGTACACAAAATAGAACAGAGCAGAGCCATTCTGCACCAGCCTTGCTCAAGGAGGAGCTGGTCAGAGGATTTTCTCTGCTCATCCCAGATCTATCCTCCCTTCTCCCCCATCTGCAATTAGCAACAGTGGGTTGGGAAGGGGGTCAGGCTGGAGCTGACAGGACAGCAAAGAAGAGCCGGTCAACTTCCTGTTTCAGCCCTCCCCATCCTTTCCGACCCCTAGGCCTGCTGCCTTGAATAAAGAGCTCTTACTGGTCTGTTGCCTGGATGGGAGGGGCTCGGAGTGTAAACAGCACCAGGCTCAGCAACTCACTGTACTCCCAAGACTTGGGATTCAGCTGACAGCAGAGGGGAGGAGGGAATCACCCAGAACTCTGGTCAGGCCAGAATAATTTGTGGCAAGAGAAAAGGGGTGAATGCTGAAAGAGGGCAAGGAGAGAAGAGGTTTAATGTAGTTGATAAATACTTGTGGGAGCAGTGCATGAAGTGAATTTTGGGGAGGTGAGAGGTATGAATGCATGAAGGAGATGTGCTGCAAGAGGAGGGGAATGCTTCTGGGGCAGTATTCTGAGAAGGTATTAATGCTGCAAGAGTTTGGGGAGGAGGGAACAGCAGAAGGAGAAGCTTGTGCTGTGGGGAAGATGGGGGTGGATATGGTTTCCCTCCCCATCTTCCTGAAATCAGCAATGCAAATTGGACTGTGCGGCACTTTATTCCTCCCTAAGATCCATGCTGCCACCTGTTCTGCAATAGGTGTGATGGGACCAGGATTTGGGTGAGGAAAATAGAGGGAGGTAGGGAGAGAGGGCTGGGATAAGATGTTGTGTGAGAGACATGTGGGGGGTGTGGAGGGGCATGAAAGAGCCTGGAATGGGGATAGAATGGGTTCAGAAGAACAGTGAGGAGTGTGAGAAAACCAGCGGGGAGTTTGTGTGTGCAAAAGGTTAGTGGTAGTGATTGAGTGGAGGGTGAAAAAATAGAAATGGTGATGAAAGGGGAGTGTGAGTGCCAGAGGGAGTTAAAAGGCAGGAAAGATGAGGATGGTTGACAGTCATAGGCAGTAAAGGTGGGACGGGGAGAGAGAGCTAGAAGAAGTAAAGGGAGAGAGGGAAGGTAACAGAACTAGAAGGGGTAAGAGTCAGAGATGTTATTTGGAGGGGCCCTCCTGTCCTCCACTGTTGCTGATTGCAGATGGGGGTGGAGGAGGGGCAAAATAGATCTGGAATGAGTAGAGAAAATCCTCTTGACTCTTGCTTCAGACCCTCCTTCTGTCTCTGCAGCAACCAGAAGCACTGTGAGGTCATAAGGGGGCTGGCGCAGAATGGCTCTGCTCTGTTCTGTTCTATTGTGTGTGCTTCCTATTCCAGCCCTTCCTCTTCCGTGCTATTCAGTTGCCATGTGGGCAAGAGACACATTTTACACATGAAAGAGCCACAAGTTGGCCACTATTGCCATAGCTAGAGCATCTTCATTTTCCAATACATTTTGTGCTTGTGTCCTTTGAGAGAGTTGGCATCTCTATGTCACAGACCTTATTCTATCAGAGCCCACTAGAATCCATTTATCCTGGATTTCTGGATGATCTGTGGGTGAACATGTGGGCTGCACAATTAGGAAGAGTGGGTGTCTCTGGGTTACAGGTCGTATCCTACCTGAGCCCACTGTAAACCACTTGTTTCTGGATTTCTGAATCTTCTGTGGTAGTGGGAAAAAGATACACAGTAATCCCTAGATAATTTAAATAGCAAAATATGTACTTAGCTTTTTTGGAAGCCTCTGTGCTCAGGAGTATCTGTAGACAAAAAGGCTCTGTCCTGCTACAACACAATGGTATTATGGCTATTCAGTCAGCCCCACCCAAAAGGTACAAGGCCAAAACAAAAGGGGTTTTGTTTCCTTTTACAAAACTCCACTCTTTTCTCTTAATTAAATCGGCCTGCTCAAAAAAACCAAAGATACAGAATAATACAAATACAGACAACTCCTACACTTGGCCCCTAGATAATTTAAACAGCAAAATGTGTACTTAGCATTTTTGAAAGCCTCCGTGCAAAGGAATACCTGTACACAAAAAGGCTCCGTCCTGGTTTAGGATTACTGAGTCCAGCAGGAAAAGTAATAGCTAGTTCTCAGAAAGTGCCCTATTAAGTTTGTTTCTCTAGCCAGGCAGCACCTCCTTCTGTGACTGTAAATGAGATCACTATGTTTCCACACACACGTGGCAAGCAATGATATTCACTCATCAAGTAGACTTTTCATTCGCAGGTCATTAGGTTTGAAACTCTTTAAGCTGCCTCCCTAGAGAGAGCCTGTAAAGTTTGGAAACCAGTCCTATACACTGGTGTGGGAATTAGTCAATGTTTATGAGGTCCTTTGTGAGTTTTCTCTAAAGATGACTGACTGCTCCCAGAACTAAAGGAACCAAAGAAGAGCAGGTTAAAATATGCACAAATTTGGATTTAACATTTGTATATGGTATGAGGTACTTGTGTAATGTTGGAATTCTCCAGGACGCATGATCATGTCTGCTGGCTTTTAACTCTATTTTATGTCCTTGATTGAGTTCTGCTGTAGTTTTTTTGAGGTCAGTCACCTGAACATTTCACCAGATTTTATGCTATGGTAGCATACTTGTGAAGGAATGCCTTTCTTAAGCAGTGCAAACTAAGGAGGTCTATATTCAGATGCTGGCCAGCTGCCAAAGTTAGCTAGATAAAGTTATTCAGTGGCATGTCAACACCACTGAATATACCCACCCATGTCAACGTTAGCTGGTTAAGCTTATCCAGCTAACTTTAGGACCACTCTTTGGTATCCCTAAAGTTATCTGGCTATGTAAGCTTGATAACAATGAAAATCAGCATTTATTTGGCTAACTTATCTGGATAACCAGTTCCTCCCCAGAACACTTCCATCGTGCCCCCTGAGCTAGCCAGATAACCTTTTAGCCAGATAAACAATAATCTAGCTACTTCATGGTCTATCAGTGTGAAGGGATTTTCAGATACCACCATTTGTCCAGTTAAGACCACAAGGTATCCTCCTTATCTGTCCCTTCAACTCATATGACTAAGAAATCAAATATTGTGCCCTATAACGTTACATTTCCGTGATGTGAAGTTATATAACTGCCCCAATAAGAAACTGCCCCATGCAGAAAGAAACCACGCATGACTAAGAAGGAGGACACTGCAGTTCATATAACTCACCTGCCATATTCTCGAATGTGAGTGTAGCTGGAGCATTGCTACGGGAATCACACTCCTGATATCTCACCCAGGTCTTATCCAACTCCTCCATGAAACCATTCTCATGGGACCTGCAGGCAGAAGGAGGAATCTGCGTCATTGCGAAATGACCTCTTTATCCATACTTTTCATCTTTGTATCCATTCAATGACGCCACTGACTAAAGAGAACCGTCATGGGTAATGGATCTCTTCCTGGTTTTACCCTCCTTTCCTATTTTCTTTCATATGTGTTTCCTTAGCCAATCTAGATTACAGGTTCTTTACTGGAACAGGATGGGCTGTAAAAGTAAGGCCCAGCTCAGATGGCCCCAGTGCATAAGAGCCATATGCTCTGGCTCGTGTCTCCCTGACTCGAGCAAGACAGCACTGCTTCCGTTGTTATCTCATTGCATTCTGGAACTTGTGATCCTAAATCCACATGTATATGAAAACACATTTTGCAAAAGGAAATGATACTCTAGTGATGGTAGGTGACAGTATTTCTGAGATATATGAGGTCATGCTAGATTCAGCCTACATATTCTGCTACTATATGACATCATTTCCTGACTCAAGTTCACAGAACAAAATAGCTACAAACCTAAATCAGTTTAAGACTTAGCTGTGGATATCTCGAGCCTGCTGTAACCTTCAGGTAATTCTCAGTACCTTCTTTAGGGGAGCTTGTCACAGGCTACCAATTTATAAAAGATAGTTCACTCACTGTGTTCCCCTATAAGCTGTAGTCAGATCACCTCAATGGTCTCTGATCCTATAAAATCGCAAAGGATACACAGTAGCACTGTGTATGTCCATTAGCTGAATATGAAATGTCTTAGTGACACTGAATGTTTAACAAAGTGCTATGGATGGCTCAGTAGAGGACACCCTTCCTACTGAGGTACTTCTGAATCAATAGCCCTTACAGGGGCCAATATAATAAAATCCATGCTAAAAATGGCACCAAATTTAGCACCAATGTTTAATCATGCATGCGTTATAAACCCGCGGCTCCGCTTTGATGTTATAAATTAATGATATGCAGATCAAACTGGTGCTAAAAATCTGTAGTAAGGCCAATAAACACACAAAAACTGGCATTAAAACAAACATGCAACAAACTATGCTAAAAACAGTGAAAACATCTGGTGCTAGTTAGAAAAAAGGATGCAATGTTCCCTATTGGCTGGTACATGCGAGCTAGGCAGACCTGTGGTGTGATTGGTAGTGCACATACGTCCATCTGTTTTCTTGGACACTCCTCCTTGCATGTACTTAAAAGGCAGACCTTTCCAGGGCCATTTTGTCAGTGCTGTGTGATGTTAGATGAGCTCTGGACCTAGACATTGGAGGTTTTCTATGTAGGAGTGGTGATTGTTCTTGGTGCTTTGTAATTGCTAAGTGGTCTTTTGTGCTGCTTGTTTTTCCCTTGCAAGTTCCTATACTTTTGTCTTTTGTCTGTCTTCTTGAGTGAATCTTCAGACTGCAGCTGATTGCTGATCTGTGACTGTGTCTGTCTGTCCACTTTTGTGTTTGGTTCCTTAAAGAGGAGAGTGTGTGTTCATGGCTGTGGAGAGAATGGAGCGTGACAAAAGAGTGTGAGTAGGGGAGTGGATGAGTGTGACAGGCAGGCAAGTGGTGACAAAGAGACCAAGAGAGTTTGATACATGGGTTGGTGGAGTGTAGCTGTTGTGGGCCCTGGCCGTGGTCGACCACGACCGGTTCCCCCTACCTCTTCTGCCGTGAGCCGGTGCTTCTCTGGTAGGCACAGCGTCTCCCGCTCCAGGGCCGTCCGACCACGGCCTCCCACATGGCTCTAGACGCTGCCGTCCTGCTTACCGCGGAGCTCTCCCTAGATGCGTACATGCGGGAGGCTCCGCCTTTTAAAGGGACCAGGGCGGGAAACTCCGGTCCGGCCCCTTTTGATGACATCAAGACTGAGGGCTATTTAAACCCAGTCTCAGTCTTCAGTTCCTTGCCTTAGCAACAGGTCGTCTCCTCGGAGTGCTAGTTGCTGTTTCCTGTCGTCTCTTGATTCCTGCCTGAAGATCCAGTTCCTGGTCCTGATCCTGATCCTGCTCCTGATCCTGCTCCGCTCTGCTCCAGCCTTCTCTCCTTTCCTCGTACTCTAGTTCCTGTGTTTCTCCTCGGCTTGATCTCCTGGTTCTGACCTTGGCTTGATCCTCGTTCTCGCTTGACTGCTGCCTGTCTCGATCCCTGGCCTGGATTCTTCATCTCCGTCTGCCTGCTGCCTGCCCCGGACCTTCGGATTGGACTCCCGTTCTGCTTCTTTGCTGACAGGGCTCAACCTGCAGGGAACGAGGGCTAGTATAGGTGAAGCTCCAGCTAGGTTGACCTCACCTTCGCCACCAACTGGCGACGGGAACCATTGAGGGCCGTCCCTCTGTAGTAGCGCTAAACCCTGTCCCGGGCCAAGGGTCCACAACCATAACAATAGCCAGGAAGGGGAGAGGAAGCGGGAGGAGAGTGCCCTGCAAGAGCTAAAAGGGACAGTTAGATGGGAGTGGGTGAAAAGAAAGCGGGTGGAGGGTCAGAGCAGATTGAGCAGGAGAAAGTACTGCTCAGGGAGGTGGGGATCCAACCCAGTCATCTTCAGGGAGTGACAAGCAGGTGGGAACCAGCAGCCAGCAGTTGGAGGAGAAGTGGTGACAACGTGATGTACACTACACAGAGGAAGAGAAGGATCTTCTAGTATGGTAGGTCTGCAAGAGCACATGGCAGAAGATATACTTGAAAATCAATAGGAACTAGGGTGACCAACTGACTGGTTTTGAACCGGACAGCCCAGTTTTACAGTTTATTGTATAGTGTCCGGTTACAATAGTAACAGTGACACTGTAAAACCCAGTTAGCAAGCCCTAGTCTTTATTGATCCAGTCCAGTAGCCAATCAGTAGTAGAAGAAAGGCAGCCTTACTAGCGTAATATCAATCAGCTGCCTTCTGTTTACCTTGTGGCGCTGGCACAGTTGCAGAACAGAGGAGAGAGACAAATGCCTTGCCTGCCTTAAGTGTGTGGATTTTCCAACTTTTCTTCCTCTCTCAATTCACCTCGACCCCCGCTACCAGCCTGCCACATCTCCATTCCTTTATTCAAAAACCCTGCTGAATCCCGTCTTCTCCCTGGCTGGAGACTTGCCTGACTTTATCATGATGGCTCCAGGGACTCCAGCTATGGCCCACCTGCTTGCCTCATGTTTTGGCCGACTGGGATGCACTGCTGGCTCACCATCGCGTGCAATTGGGCTTGGATCGAAGAGAGTGGGAAACATGATGGCCGGAGACATTTCCTCTGGCCAAATGAGTCCTTGCTGGTGATGCTGGTACTGCAGCTTTGGTTTTCTGTGCAATTGCCTGCTAGCTACACACGCTACCTTTATGTGCTGAAGTTGGCCTGTCCTCATATCCGATTCCAGCTCCCTCCTGGTAAAGTTGCCCTGTTGCTACTGCAGGGGATGGGGTTGGATATTTCTAATGCTTCTGCCCTGGCCCTCTCTTCCCATTTCTGTTTTTTAGGACATAGGCAGTGCCCCAGTCAGGAAAAAAAATTAGGAGGGTGGGCCTTGCATGTATGTTAGAGTGAGAGAGTATGTATGTGAATAGGAGAGACTAAGAGAGTATGAGCATGTTAGTGTATGAGAGAGAATGTATGTGAGTGGAAGAGAGAGAAATGTATGTGTATGACAGACGGAGAGAATGTATCTGTGTTTGTGATAGAAAGTGTATGAGAACATGTGTGTGAGTGAGTAGGAAAGTAAGATCATGAGTGTGCGTGTGTGTGTATGAGTAAAAAAGAAAATGGACATGTGAGAGAGAGAGAGGATGAATAACAGGAACTGGAGGGCCCTCAGTATGGTTCTAGGCAGTAGGAGCACAGTTATGCAAATGATGGGGAGGAGCACTTTCTGACTCCTTCCTCCCTCCCCTCACCCCAGCCCTCAAATGACCAGTTCAGATCTGTGGAAAAGTTGGCCACCCTAACAGGAACATCTGGGACAGCATCGCCAAGGATGTCAGTGACTGCTTGGATGGTGGACCAACTGAGGCATCGATGAAGATACACCAAGGTGGCTGTCAAGACCAATCTATCACAGATAGAGAAGTTCAAACACAGGACATGAGGAGGCCCACAATGTGATGTGCAGATGACACTGGTGGAGAAGCTGGTCCAGGGGATGCTCCAGCAGGCCAACATTGCTAATGTGCATTCTGGTGTCATTGACACGGAATCTGCTGAAGGAGCAGGTGAGTATGGTGGGGAATGTTTCTCTGGAGTGAAGAAAGCTGGCTGAGAAGGGGTGGTCAGAAGGATGTAATAGTACTTGGCTTTGATATGTTTTTTCTTCTTTTATTTTCCCAGGTGACCTGGGTCAACTGATGGCCATAGAGGAGTCTGCCACAAAGGAACCTGCTACAGAGAACCAACCATCATCTCTGGATCTATCACCTCTTCCTCTGATGGATGACAGAAACAGTCAAGCTCTACGTCACATGGCCAGCCAAATCCATGTCAGACATCCCAAATGTACCAAAAATCCCTTGCACCAGTGTGGGTATTTCCACAGACATCACTATAGTCGGTGATGGAGCTCCACATCATGACATTCTCCCACCAATAGGAGCACCACTCTCTGGCGATGCAATGGCAGAACAGATCATAGAGGAACTGCTTGCAAAGCAGGGACTTACTGAGGTCAGTATGATGGTGGGATGGACGGCAATACAACAGGAGATGGAATGCATGAGGAAGGAGAGGCATTGGCTATGAAGAGAGTCCAGACAATCTGCAAGGGAGAGCACTGCCACTGTCACTGTTTTGATTGATAAGAGTTTGAGCTTCATCCGAGGACACTGTTGGTGTCCCACAAGGACTTGACTCATTCGTATGGGAAAAGAACAGAACCCTTACCCATGCAATCAGGTTCATGTTCTCCCAGAAGGGAAGCTCTTCATCAAACTCTGAAACCACTGAACACAGCAGTTCCTCATGCACATCCAGAGCTGCCAACCATGGCTCCACCCAAAAGGAGTGGAGACGTAACCTAGTGGCTAGAGCAATGGGCTGCAAACCAGGGAATCCAAGGTTCAAATCCCACTTCAACTCCATGTGACCTTAAGCAAATCGCTTCACCCTCCATTGCCTCAGATACAAACTTAGATTGTGAGCCCTCTGGGGACAGGGAAATATCTATAGTACCTGGATGTAATCCACTTTGAAGTGTGTAAAAAAAAAAGTGGTCCAGAACCCCCGCTGAACGACCTCCTGCAGTCGATCTCCTGCCGGCGCCATTTTCCGTATGGAAAACGATTCGCGGCAGGAGATCGCTCTGGACCCCCAGAGACTTTTGGCCAGCTTGGGGGGGCCTCCTGACCCCCACAAGACTTGCCAAAAGTCCAGCGGGGGTCCGGAACGACCTCCTGCAGTCGAATCGTGTTGGTCTATGGCCGCCACCATTTTGCGCCGCCATTTTGAAAAATGGCGCCGGCTGAAGACAACACGATTCAATTGCAGGAGGCCGCTCCAGACCGCTGCCGTTCCGGACCGCCGCTGGACCCCCAGGTAATTTAAGGCATTTGGGGGGGGTTCGGGAGGGAGGGGGATTTAATTTAAAGGGTCGGGGGTGGGTTTTAGGGGGTTTTAGTGTGCCGGCTCACGATTTTCACGATTTTCACGATACTTTAAACACCCAAACGGCAACAATACGATTCCCTCCCCCTCCCAGCCGAAATCGATCGTTAAGACGATCGAGGACACGATTCACATCTCTAACATACATACCTATATAGAATAGAAAAAGTGAACACTATTGACAGAAATTTTAATTACACAAATCTTATATAATTTAAATACTAAAAAAATACTTTATTCAATAAATATATGTGTATGTGTAGGCGAGCTAGGCCTGTGCCTAGGGTGCCGAGATTTAGTGGGCGCCGCTGCCGCTCGCGGCCACTTCAGGCAGCAAAATTTTGAAAGGGCAAAAAGTGCCCCTTCAAAATTCTGCCCAGCCCCCGCCTCACCCTGCTTCCCCCTCGCCCCACCCCCCCCATTGTGCCACCCTCCCGACGCCCCCCTGGTGGTCCAGCGGAGGGCCCGGGAGCAATCTGCTGCTGCCGGGGCTTCTGCTGCCAGTAACCAAAATGGTGCCATTGGCCTTTAGCCCCTACCATGTGACAGGGGCCAACCAATGGCACCGGTAGCCCCTGTCACATGGTAGGGGCTGAAGGCCACTGGCGCCATTTTGATTAGTGGCAGCCGACGACCCGGGAACAGCAGATCGCTCCCAGGCTCCCCGCTGGACCAGGTGTCTAAGTGTCTAATGTTTTATTTCTGTGCCATAAGACTGTTACCACTGCATCTATTATAATGGTTACTTCCGCTTCAGGTACCGAAGAACAAGAACTAAAGGAGCTCTCCTTTCAAGATGAGTTTGTTTGTTTGATGAATATGAAGTTATTGTAAGATGTTTAAAGATACCTATTACTTGTTCTGCATCTCCGATTGATCGTTTATGATTATATTATTATTATTTTCAATAGATTATGATTATCTTTAAGTTAATTTGATTACTGCTTAACTATGTCATTAATTTGTTATTAATTGATTTATTATGTACACATGAGTTTATTCTCTTTTCTTTTCGAATGTAAAGCTTGTTGCTGATTTACTGTTGATTGTGAACCGAGGTGATGTTATTAACGTGCCGCGGTATATAAAAAAACTTCGAAATAAATAAATAAATTAAATAAATGTAAGTGCAATGGTGGATGTCGTGGCATGGTATGTGTAAGAAATCTTAGGTTTAGACCTGCATAGCTAAAAGGTTGGGAAAATCAAATAAGGGAGGAACTGTCGAATCTTAGAAGGCCAAGCTTGGCCCATGCTGTGCTTTTCATGTCCTAGCTGACTAACCTCTGAGCTGGTTTTATAGAATTAGCTAAAATATATCATACTGCTTTGTATTTGTATACTGGTAGTGACCCTCAGAAATGAAAAAACTGGAGATAGGTTTTAGCTAGTCACAGCCAGTTCAGTCTTAATATTGTTTCTTGCTTAGAGTTTCCTGTAGAGTCTCTTGCTCCTACAAATAGTTGGTTACGTATGTGTGAGGAAGTCTATAGGAAACTCCTTCAGACTACCTTAAGGAACTGAGTACAGCTGTCTTGTCCAATCTTCCATAAGATCCAGACTCACAAGGAATTCTGGGTGAAGGGAGGAACCCCTCATCAGAGAATAAGAACTCAGTCTAGAAGGGTTAGAGAGGCCCCAGGGAGCAGCCAGGAATCCAGTTTATACAAAGATCTGCTATGTTTGATGTCTGTGTGCTACCTGAAGTTAAGGTGATCTGCATTCTTTGTTTTATTTTGCTTTTCATTGTAAATAAATTGCACATAAAAAAAACAGCCAGAACCTGCCTCTTATTCCTCTTGGCTGTTTCCCAAGCTGTTATCACCCAAGTTACCACAGTAGATAAAAATATTATTCATATAAGAACATAAGAAATTGCCATGCTGGGTCAGACCAAGGGTCCATCAAGCCCAGCATCCTGTTTCCAACAGAGGTCAAACCAGGCCACAAGAACCTGGCAATTACATAAGAACATAAGAAAATGCCATACTGGGTCAGACCAAGGGTCCATCAAGCCCAGCATCCTGTTTCCAACAGTGGCCAATCCAGGCCATAAGAAACTGGCAAGTACCCAAAAACTAAGTCTATTCCATGTTACCATTGCTAATGGCAGTGGCTATTCTCTAAGGGCCAGATTTTAAATGCCCTGCGTGCCGGCGGGCCTATTTTGCATAGGCCGCCGGCGCATGCACAGCCCCGGGATGCGCATAAGTCCCGGGGCTTCGTAAAAGGGGCGGGGAGGGGGCATGTCCGGGGGCAGGCCAGGGGCAGGGGGCGGGACCAGGGGCGTGGCGCTGGACCGGGGGCATGGTCGAGGCCTCCGGACCAGCCACCGGGTCAGGTGATGGCACGCCAGCAGCCCGCTGGCGTGCGCAGATTTACGCCTGCTGAAAGCAGGCGTAAATCTGGCAACAAAGGTGGGGGGGGGGGGTTAGGTAGGGGAAGGGAGAGGAAGGTGGGGGAAGGGCAAAGGAAAGTTCCCTCCGAGGCCGCTCCGATTTCAGAGCGGTCTCGGAGGGAACAGGCAACGCGCGCCAGGCTCGGTGCGCGCAGGTTGCACAAATGTGCACCCCCTTGCGCGCGCCGACCCCGGATTTTATAAGATACGCGCGGCTACGCGCATATCTTATAAAATCCAACGTACTTTTGTTCGCGCCTGGTGCGCGAACAAAAGTACGCCCTTGCGCAAATTTATAAAATCTACCCCTCAGTGAACTTAATAGCAGGTAATGGACTTCTCCTCCAAGAACTTATCCAATCCTTTTTTAAACACAGCTATACTAACTGCACTAACCACATCCTCTGGCAACAAATTCCAGAGTTTAATTGTGCGTTGAGTACACTAAGAAGACCCCATGCTACTGATGCAATTAATAGCAGTGGTTATTCCCTAAGTAAACTTGATTAATAGCAGTTAATGGACTTCTCTTCCAAGAACTTATCCAAACCTTTTTTGAACCCAGCTATACTAACTGCACTAACCAGATCCTCTGGCAACAAATTCCAGAGCTTAATTGTGCATTGAGTGAAAAAGAATTTTTTTCCCGATTAGTCTTAAATGTGCTACTTGCTAACTTCATGAAATATAGGACAGAACCTGCTAGAAACACAGATAACTAAAGGAGTTATTATTAGTCAAACACTGATATCATGTTATAAGACCAACCAAAAGTGATAATCTCCAATCAATAACTGCACAATGAGTAATGTTTAATATTGAGCAATTGAAACTACATATTGGTCTATATTTCCTGATTTCTTCAGATTTGTATATGGTAATGCTGTCTCAATTCCTGCATGTACATAGGAATAGATAAGAAGTTTTTACTGAAGCTATCTTGGATGTAGTTGTAGTTTTTAACCTTGAGCAAGAGAGCAAGGAAAAAGGGGCCTAAGAATTCTAATTAAGGAATTCTACATAACTAATGTAATGCTATTACCTCCAAGAGGTGGCTATTTATGATAGTTCTAGCAGCCATAGTCTGCAATACTTGTAACTGATTAAATTTCGTGATTCTAAGCCCCATATAAATAGAGTTGCATTAATCAAGATGTGATAAGACCATTGCCTGCATGACAGTTCTCAAATCTTGCTCTTTCAAAAAGGAATATATTTATTTAACTAAACATTAAAAAAAAAACCTTTTTAGAACTGCCTGCACCGGTGGTTCAAATGACAATTTAGAGGTAGATATTCAAACATAGCTGGTTAAGTAAGTTAGCTGGAAAAGACTTATCTGGATAACTTACAAGGGATATTCAGCAGCATGGCTAATAATTTGTTAATTAGCCTGATAAATCTTATCCGGCTAACTTTAGACCTGTTATTGAGCAGCTCTAACTTATCCGATTAATTTAACCGAATAAGTTTGAATATCACTAGTTATTTGGCTAATTTAGCTGGATAAGTAGCTCCTCCCCAGAACACACATATCCCACCCACCACTTATCCAGCTAACGACTTAGGCAGATGAGTACTAATCTGGCTAAATGGTGGCCACTGAAGGGGTTCAGATATTCAGCCACCGCCACTTCTAGTATCTGGCTAAAAAGCACTGATTATTAGCCTCTTACAATTCAGAATAAATCCCAGGCTTTTCACCTGGGCAAACAACTCAATAATGAATGATCCAATCTTAATTCTAGAAAATTGGGCTGGACAAGGAGAGGCTCCCACTTATTCAGTTTCAAGGAGTTATAACCCATTCACCTGGAAATTGTCTCAAATAATACATTTAGCCTCTCAATAATCTCTTACCAAGAACTGTACCAAGGCCCAAGAATTTAATATCGTCTGCATAAATGTATATCTTCTCCCCACAGTTTCTAATAATAGTTGCCAGGGGATGAAGGAACTTATTTATTAAGATAGGAGATAAGGGCGAACTCTGAGGATCTCCAGGAGGAGAGGTTGTGCTTCAGGTGACTGAGCCTTAACTAAGAAAGAGAGAGGATCACAAAGTACAGAGCTAAGGACTCTGTTAAACCTAACAACCCTACCATCTTCCCCTTTCTGGGGATACTGACCTACATGTAAGCAATGATTTACAAATGTTTTCTGTATGTTGTTATGGTTATGTAATGGCAGCAATCCCTCAATTTGAGGATAACCTCTACCACAGATTTACATATGGACTGAGAATGCTCAGGAGTCCAATCCCAGAGCTGCAAATTGCCTGCATATGGTACAAACTTTTCATCCTACCGTAGCTTACTTGCTAGCTGACTGGGGTTTGTTTCCTTTCCTTCCTCCTTTCTCTCTTTTTACCTTCCAGGGCAAGACACCTCACCTTGATGCAGACTGCCACACGATAGCGCATGTGGCGCCATTGTAGTTGACAGCTTGTTCTTTTCAGCTTGTGACATCCATATCTGTTTTCTTGAGGTAAACTTTCAAAGTGTTTTTGTAATGTTTCCTTTGCCTATCACAGGATCTCTAGCTATGAATGAGCTGAGGATAGAGAATTTATTTAGGAAGTCAAGAATTTGACTTCAGCAAACAACATCTGGCCCAATGGAGTTGATGCACAAGGTACCTTAATATTCATTACTGTGGATTCATTGAGAGCACCGGCCTTAGTGCAACAGTCTTCCCACTTGATAAGAAAGATCTTCCTATGGCATTGTTGGTAGTAGTACCTTTCTAGTTTTGAGATGATTTTGGTAGATCACTCAAGTTTTGCATCCATAGATGAGAGTAGAAATGATAAATGCACTATATCTGGATCTTGGTTTCCTTCCTTAAAACATGGTCAGTGAAAGTACACTAGAGCAGTTTCCAGAGGAAACAATAGGCACTGCATCCTGTGCTGGATCTCAGTGCTATTTGCATTTTAACAGCAGTACCAGTGTTTGGGTATGTTAATACTCTCATTATATCAGTGTGTTTGTGGTGTACAAGAAGATGTGGTTCTGGTGTTTGGAGAACATAGTGCAATGTACGGAAACTTTCCCTTGGGAACAGCAGGAAATTACCCCATACTGCCCTGGGCCCTGTTGATAGGAGATAAAGCAAAATTTAAAATATTTTAAAAGTGATTTTTAAGAAGACAGTCTTTGGAACACGCCTATGGGCATCTTTCCTAATTTCTAACCAAAAAGAGGTGGCTTCCATCACAGTAAGACTGTAATAAGAGCACAGGATTCGTCCTATTGGTATCCTCACACTTAGCTGGTCATGTGTAGAGACAAGGCTGTGTGGTGTATCCTCATACATAGATTGCCCTATGGGTGACATGGCCGGGCATGGACAGCCCTATACAGCAGCAAAGGACTGTGCAGTGACCAGGATGTGCAGGAATAGGGCTGTTCATGCAGTGACAGACCTGTGGCAGTGCTTGGATTTTGCATCTTTACACAGTGAGACAGAATATATACAGGAAAAGTAGAGCCAGTACTGACTTGAGAATGTTGAGTGAGACATTCTGCTTCCAGGGACTATCTTTCCGCATACCAATTCCGAAGCCGGAGCGGAAGAAGAGCTCCCCTGTGGTCACCAGGTCACATTTCTGTGAGGCCTCGAATTCCAGCACAGCCGAGTCCCAGATAAAGGCATGCAACTTGCTGAGAGAGAAAGAGGATAGATGCTGTCAAAGCCTTTTCATACTTGTACTCAGACAAGAAGCAAACAGCTCTCACGCAACTGCCGCAACACCATCAGCTGGTCAAGCTATCAATACGCAACAATCACCAATTCACACAGAGGTTAACATTTGATGAGTTGGAAAGTTACCTGGGCGACTTTAGCTAGGTATATTCAGTGGAACATAGCAGGATGAGTGTTCCATTGAATATACCCAGGGAAAGTTACCCAGGTAACTTTAGGACATGTATTTTTCCAACCAGACTCATCTGATTAACTTTAGCCAGATATTGCTGAATATCAGTGCTCACTGACTAAAATTAAAACATGCCCCAGAATACCACCATCATCTTTTTATCCAGCTAAATTTTGTTCAGATTTTGTTCACAGTGTAGTTGGATAAGTGGGGAAAATATTCAAATTTTGGGTTTTGTCCAGGTAACTTGAAAAGTTACCCAAACAAACCCTTTGAATATCAACCACACTGTTCCTCCATCAAGTTAGTCCACACATAACTTTAAAAAGAGATGCACAATTTAAAGTAGAAAATAAGAGACTGCAACTCTATTATATTTATAAATAGGACTTCTATTTTTAGGTGTTTATAAATTTAAGCGTTTATTTTCCAATTAATTAGGTGTTCTTTCAGGTACAAAAATCTGTGTTTATCTGAGTTTTTGCAGTGCTGGTACAATTGCTGAGTACATTTTCTGGTTGAATCAAAAACATACATTTGTGCAGCTGAAGAGTCTTCTGCATTGAAAAGACACAAAAACAAAGTAGAAGATCCAATGCAGGCATGGCAGAGATGAGAAAATAATAGAAGTGTGTTATTTTGGTGTTTATCCCATAAAAACCTTTTTTTTTTTTTTTTTTTTGCATCAGGGTGTTTTATTGGTTTTTAATCTGTTAAAACCTAAAATCAGAAGCCCTTTTATAACACTGAACTTTGAAAACTCTCAAAAAACCTCATTGAACAATTTGCTTGTTTACTGGTGAACATGGGTGAGGACCACCAATTGCAAACATTTGTTAAAACAACAATGTGAGTAGTGGCCAAGAGAGAGAAACAGAAATGCAAAGGAAAAAAAATTGAATAGTTTAAAAAATGATTACCAGACTGACACCTAGAAAAAAACATTATTTTGATATAACAACCAATTAAATAGTAAATAAATACATAAATGAATGAAAAGGACAAATGAGAAATACTAACACCCAACATGGCCATTGGGGTGAAACCTAAGTAATCTTATTATTATAACTAAAGTGCACACAACAAACACAAAACATACATATACAGGACACAAAAAAAATAGAAAAAAAGACTAAAACACATCCAAAGATATTGTTCCTGAAAATTCAAACTCCACTTTTAAAGGTGAATTTTAAAAGTCCGGTGCATGCATGAATAAGTTGGGCTCGTGCACGCTGACCGTATTTTAAAAAGCGCCCAGATACACATGTACGTCCCGCAGCACGCACACTCCAAAGTTTTTAAAACGGAGTGGGGCATGGTCTGGGTGGGGCATGGGCATTTCGTGGCATGAACCAGAGATGTGTGCGCAAATACCTGTCACGCCGGGGCACCCTGCCACGTAACTTTACTTCTGCTATGGATGACGTGTAAGTAACAAAATTAAGAAAAATAGGCAGATCTTTGGGGTTTTAAGGGTCGGGGCTAACTGGGGGGAGGGAAGGCTATCAAACCAGTGGGGTTTGGAGGACCTATCTCTTAACTGAGTGAACTGGGGACAAACTGGTAAAACTGGGAATGTCGTTGGCATGATCCCCTTTTAAGGTCCCCTGATTTATGCAGTAGAAGCGGGATTTGTGCGCACATGTGCACACTGCCAGATTTTTTTTATAATATGCACACTCATGCGTGTGTATGTTATACATTGGCCTCACCCCCGGGCGAGGGCTGACATATTTGCACAAAAGTGCACCCGCACGCCAGTTTGAAATTTATCATCCCTGAGTCTAACATGATTTCTTGGTCCAAGTAAAGGCTGGTTGCTCACTTTCTATACTCTTCCAGTCATGTGGATTCTTGCAAGAAGATGATGGTCACAAGACATAAACAAACACTAAATGGAAAATCTTACATCTAATGAAGAAATCATAAATCCATTTAAACTATTTGATCTGGTTTTTATCTTTTACATTTCTGTTTCTCTGTTTCTCTCTTTTTTTGGCCACCACTCACATTGTTGTTATTCACCTTTATGTGTTTGGCTAGCCTCTCTTTCATGTTTTAAATCATTTGTTAAACCAATGTTATCAATCATCTTCTTGAAGCATTTAACAGCCCTTTCCAGCTTACTGCCTTTGTATTAAAGTTTTTGTTGCTTCTGTTTTACTGAGTTTATAATTTTACCTTTGTTTTTATTGTACCCCACCCTGAACTGTAGAGGATGAGGGCTAGAAATTAACTAAATAAACAAACAAACAAACAAACAAACAAATAAATAAATAAATAAATAAATTGTATTTACTTGTTTCTTTGTTTGTCACCTTATAAAAGAGTGGAGCAGGATAGAGGTCCTGGTTGGAGTTTGGGGGGTAGTGTTACAGAAGCATTTAGAGGTATTCATTGTAAAACTGACATCATTAATAAATATTAGACCTTATAAACAATGAAAATTCTAACAAGAGGACTTGATTTGTACACTGCAGTCTCTGCTAGCTGCATTGTACAAATCAACTCCTTTTCATTGCTTATAAGGACTAAAATTATTTAATGATGTCAATTTTACAATGAATACCTCTGAAAGTTTCTGTAACACCACCCCCCAAACCCCAACCCACCTCCTGAAAACTCCCCCGAATCAAAGTGCCTCCTTACAATGGTGCACATAATGAGTGTCAGGCTGAGCCCTATAGAGAGTTTTTCTCTCTCTCTCTCTTTCTCCCTCCCTCTCCCTCTCCCTCCTGCATACATTTGTATAAACTTTATAAAACAGTGTGTATTTATGGGCGTACCCATAAGCCTGAACACTTTATAGGAGTGATTTTAAACTTCCTTCCAGCAAGTGAATGGCTCACGACATGGTTGATCACCTCTTCTGAGACCTCTTTGGTATACCCCACTCTGCGGAGCATTACCACCATTATAGAGGACTTCATCGGTGTACCCCGTTACCATTACCTGCATTACCTGCATTACCATTACCATCTGTCCTGAGGTACCCTCCTTGGGTATCCCCCATTCCACTGTGAGACTTTCTCTGGCACCCCCCGCTCCGGGTAGTGCTGCTCTTTCTCTTTAATAAGGACTCTAGACTTGAACTGTGTCTGAGGTCAGCTGAGACCTCGCCTCTCGACGGTGAGGCTCACGGGGCTCCTCCCCGTGGGCGGTACCATCTCTCACCTCGGCCCTGGGCCCACACACCCACTAATCCTAACAATGGGGGTAGGAGTGTTCCCCACTGGCTGACACTGTATGCTATTTTAACCTCATTTGGCAGCTCAAAGTAGCATATGAGGTCAACTGGTCCTGGGCAACACAAGGTTCTCCCTCACCCTTCAAACCTACTTTTTACATTTAAAATTTCTACTGTGTCCTGGGAGAGATCAAGTTTTGGACTGTTAGATAATTGATCAAAAACAACCAATCACGTTTGTTTTTCTATCCCTACTTGCATCTAGCTTCTGATCCTTCCTACTTTCTTATACTTTCCCCATCTCTGTAGCTCTCAGAAGAGGTGATCAACCATGTCGTGAGCCATTCACTTGCAGTGAAGGGAATTCCGCAGGTGGCAACACAACCCCAGGCCTCAAGGATCAGCCTCCAGCTGCCGGGTGGATGCCAGTGTCAAGTGAATGCGCCCCCACCCACCCCAGAAATTTCACCCTGCCAAGGAATGGGTGGTACACAGTCAGGGATATCCAAACAGGCAGCTACCCAATGCCCTCCTATCTTTTACCTCTCAGCTAAACCTCAACCTAGATGCCTCCTGAGGCATGCCCCCAGGATGGCATGGGTGGACATGCACAGGTTCTGCATCTTGTTATCCTGGCTATCATCCTCAGGGGTGCCAATTTGGGGTCCCCAGCAATGGGGTCATGGACAATCACACAGACCCAGTGGCAATATCCTCAGGGGGGGGGGGTTCCATGGCCCCCTGTGCACCATGGGACCAGCTGTGCAACACCCTGCAGATTCCACATCTTTTCCACCCCAGCAATATGGGAGTCCCATGGCGCCTGCTCTTCAGTGCCCACTGGCTCCCTCCACTCCAATGCTAGGCAGGGACCTCCTCCCTGACTCCATGCCATCCCAGCATCAGTCTCGGCAGCAGACCTGAGGGTCTTATATAGGAGTGGACATGCCTGCGGGCCCTGCAACTGAATTGTTGACACATACACAAGGACATAGGGTGAGTCTAGCATTGGTATTCCAGATATTGGGGGATCTGATGTTCTTAATACTTCAGCTTTTTTTGAAAGTAGCAATGTGGCTACGCTCGTTGCTGAGGGTTCCAAGGTTGCTGGACACAAACATAAGTGTGGAGGCTGCAGGCACTCCTGCCACTCTGATTCATCAGGTTGTCTGAGTTCCTCCTTGGCATCTTTGGGTTCTTGGAGTTCCTCTGTAGCAGAAGACATGAGGGTCCACCCCAGCCGCAAGCATGGGTTTGCCTGCCTTGAACACTATAAAACAGCTGTGACAGGATGTACCCATTCTTTACAGCGGCGTGTCAGGCACCATCAGTATATTGGGAAAGAAGGGTGAAGTGTTGCTCGTTGGAGATTTTAATCTGTCAGATGCGGATTGAAGCATCCTGCTGTGTCCATCGCTGTCCGATGTCTCTGCTCCGCCCACCTTACCTCGTTGGCGACTCCCTCCGGGGTTGATGGAAGGCTAGCTGCTGCGGCGTCTCTAGGCTGTCCTCCTCCGGCGTCCCTGGACCAGCTCGACGCTGCAAGCCGCCATGTTGTTCTGTTCGGAGTTAGCAATCTGTTCTGTTCGGAGATAACAGTCTGCTTGGGATTAGCAATCTGTTGTTATTTAGGAGAGTTGTGGGTGGATCCTTGGACCGGTGGCAGATGACCATGCCCCCAGGGGAAGATCCCGAGAGGGACCACCAGTCAGGCTCAGAGTATGGAGACAGACACACACTAGTTCTTTTATTAGACAGTATACTGAACCACCAGAGGTGACAGTAGTGAGCTGGAAGGCCCGGATGGGCTGTAGTCCCTCAGATACTGGAGGCTAAGCTGTAGAGAAACTGAGCTGAGCTGAGCTGAGCTGTAGAGAAACTGAAATATAGTGAGAAGGCAGAGTATGCAGAGTTCATGTGCTGAACTAGATGGTAACTCTCACACAATGTCTCATAGAAGCCCAGGAGCTGGAATGTATAGGTCCTCGAAGAGCGAGTACCTGGTTCCAGAGAAAGCTCTGAGAGAGCGATGGTAACTCACTGATGTGGTTGGCAGTGATGACTTCCAGGCAGAAGAGAGTACCGAGTAAGTCTGGGAATGAGGGCCCTCGAGGAGCGAGTACCGGTTCCAGACTGTCACCTGAAAAACAAAGGAGAGAGCGAGGCCCCCGAGGAGCGGGTACCCTTAGTAAGTCCGAGGAGGCAGAGTAGCTTAGGTAGTGTAACCCTTGCTAACTCGAAGAGGCAGAGTAGCTTGGAAAGTCGAAGCGAGTCCGTAGTCATTCCTTGCTAACTCGATGTGTTAGCAAAATCTAAAACCTTAAATATCCTCTGCCTCCTCGGACTTTACTAGAGGTACCCGCTCCTCGGGGATCTCGCTCTCTCTTTTTCTTTTCAGGTCGCAGTCCGGAACCGGTACTTGCTCCTCGAGGGCCCACTTCCCGGACCAGCTCCTGAATACCACTTCTGCTAAGAAGTCATCGCTGCTTACAACATTAGTGAGTTTCCATCAATCTCTCAGATCCTTCCCTGGGACCAGGTACTCGCTCCTTGAGGGCCTACTGCATTCCAACTCCTGGGTTGCCTCAAGAGACTATGGTGTGAGTGTTATCATCAAGGACTTGTTCCAGAACTCTGCATATCTTCTACTCACTTTCTTAGTTTCCCTACAGCTCAGCCACCTTGGGATCGCTGTTCCAATACCTGGGGGACTACAGCCCAGCCAGGCACTTCCAGCTCACTACTGCCATCTCTGGTGGTTTAATATATTGTCTAATAAAAGAACTAGTGTGTGTCTGTCTCCTACACTAAGCCTGACCAGTGATCCCTCTCGGGATCTCCCCCGAGGGCGTGGTCACCTGCCACTGGTCCAAGGATCCACCCACAACTATTCTAAACAATAACAGATTGTTATCTCCAGCAACTCCGTTAATAACAAACTGCTACTCTCAGCTTTAACAACAGAGCTTTAACAACAGATTGCTAACTCCAAGGATCCAGCTTGTCTCCAGGGTTCCAGCTTGTGTCCAGGGATACGGCTTAACTCCATGGATCCGGCGTGACTCTGGGTTTCGGCTTATCTCAGGGTTCCGGCTTAACTCCATGGATCCGGCTTGACTCCAAGGTTCCGGCTTGTCTCCAGGGTTCTGGCTAACTTAATGGATCCAGCACAACTCAATGCTTTACAGGCTATACCGGGCCTGGCTCAGCATATTGCGGACCAACAGGACGCCTTGGAAAAACTTACTTCAGCTTTTCATCAGCTACACACACAGAAGGTTCAAAGCATGCTTCTAACCATGAAGGTTAGTTACAGGAGGTAACTTTAAAGACTGCTGTACCACTGGCGGCTCTGATCCGCTTCTCCGGAGAAATAAACCAGTGCTGCATGCACTTTACCTTACAACCATCTTTATTTCCTACTGCTTTCTCCAAGACCACCTACATCCTTTCCTACTTGGATGGTAGGGCCTTGTCTTGGGCATCTACCTTGTGGGAACACAAGGACCCTATTTTGCAGGACATAGAAGGATTTATGGACTTGTTTAAATCCGTTTTCGATGACCCTGCTTGAACTTCTGTAGCGGGTTCTGCTTTGGTGGAATTGAAGCAAGGCAACAGATCAAAACTCTTGCGGCAGAACTCTGCTGGGACCCCAAATGTCTTAAGACTCTCTTTTGCAGAGGCCTGGATACCCGTTTAAAAGACGAGCTGGCTGCTCGCGAAACACCTGACTCGCTGGACGAATTAGTAGCCTTGGCCACTTGGATTGATCACCGGCTCTGGGACAAGGTGAAGGAACTCCGGCCTAAGATGTTATCTGGGTTGAATCAGGCTAGCTCTATACCTGCACTTCGAAAGGCTCCAGTAATTTCTGCTGCTTATAAAGATGAACAGATGCAACTTGGTCATGGACATTTGACTTCTAAAGAGAGAAGATTTCGGAAGAAGCGCAGCCTTTGCATGCACTGTGGTCAGCCTGGCCATGACGTCTCTACATGCTCTATTCGTCTGGGAAACGGACGGGCCTAAGTCCTGCAGGAGGACTGTTCTTAGGCCTTACCACATCCTCTCCTCTACTTTCTCTCCCAGTCTCCTTGACCTACGGACCGATATAATTTCAGACTCCTGCCCTGGTGGATTCAGGAGCAGGAGGCAACTTTATTATCAGAAGTCTAGTGGAATACTTGAAGATTCCCCTCATCAAATTGAAAGGTCCACTACTGTTATCTTCCATTCATTGAGAAACCCTTACCGGGTAACGTGACTTGCGAAACCGGACCAGTTACACTTCGCACCGGAGCGCTCCATACGGAATCAATCTCCTTCTTTGTACTGGAAAAGGCTATACATCCTATCGTCCTGCGGTTACCCTGGCTGCAAGTGTACCAACCCCAATTTGACTGGGCCTCCCTGGATCTTTCCCGCTGGGGCCAGAATGCCATGGGAGATGCCTTAAGGAGATATCGCCTGTTGTTTGCATGCCTACTACTCCAGTGATGCCAGGACTGCCGCTCCAAAACACATCCTTTGGGGATGTTTTCTCCAAAGAGGCGGCTGATATTCTTCCTCCACATAGGTCTTATGATTGTGCCATAAGACTGAAGCCCAATACTGAGCCACCAAAAGGACGGGTGTACCCTCTCTCAGCTCTTGAGAATAAAGCTATGTTGGAATACATTGAATAAAATCTCCAGAAGGGCTTTATTCGACCATATAAGTCGCCAGCCGGTGCAGGCTTTTTCTTCGTGGGGAAGAAGGATGGCACCCTCTCATACACACACAGACATAGAGGCTTTTAAACACACCCTCTCACATACATAAAGGCTTTCGAACAAAGCCTCTCACACTCACACATAAAAGCATTCAAACAACCTTCTCTCTCTCTCTCTCTCACTTTCTCTCTCTTACACAAACACACACACACACACACATGCATGCAGGCTTTCACACTCACCCTCTCCTCTCTTTCACATGTACACAGGCTGACACATTCACTCATGCATATAGGCTCTCACACATACCCTCTTTCTCTCTCACAGTTGCATACACAGGTTCTCACACGCATCCACTCACTCTCTCACAGTGACACACATGCATACAGGCTCTCTCACACATACTCTCACCCTCTCCCACATGCACACATGCACACAGGCTCTCACATGCATACATATATTCAGGCTCTAATACACACCCTTTTGCTCTCTCACAGTCACACACTTACAGACAGCCCCTCTGATTCAGGCGCTGCTGCTTTCTCACTGACACACATACGCTCTTGCACTCCCCTTTTCTGGGCATTTTCTCTGTACACCTTTCAGCCTTGTCTTCATCCCCCAAAGGATGGGATCTGCAGTGGTGCCCCGGGCCTTGTCTTTGGCCACCACAGGATGGGATCCATAGCAGCCTCTTGTCTTTTGCTGCTGCAGGATGGAATCCATGGTGGCCTTGTCAGGCCTCTTCCTCAGTCAACAAAGAAGCAAATGGTCGCTGCATAGGCTAAGGCCATGTCCATAGAGTCAACGAGCTCCCTGCTTCCCAAACTCCATCCATGCACTACAAAAAGCCAACAGCCAGCCTATTCACAGAGATTTGGCTGATTTGGTATAACACTGGAGGCGGGGCAGACTCAGCAACCCATAAGGGGAGCATCAGAGCTGACCACTGGACTCAGAAGATAAATATCCAGACAATTTCCACACATTTTAACTTCTATCAGACTTCTAGAAATTCATCCTAAAATCAGGAAGCTCTAGAAAATATGCAGACAGTTGGCAACCCTAGAAGTATGTGAACCTATTGGCAAAGCCATCCGCTGGTCAACAGTGACACCAAGTGGACATTATGTAAAGGGGAGGATAAGAACAAAAGAACATAAGAAGTTGCCATACTGGGTCAGACTGAGGACCCATCAAACCCAGCATCCTGTTTGCAACAGTGGCCAATCCAGGTTACAAGTATCTGGAAAGTACCCAAACATTAAATAGAACCCATGCTACTAATGCAGGCAACAAGCAGTGGCTATTTCCTATTGATTAACAGCAGTTTATGGATTTCTCTTCCAGGAACTTATTTATTTAGTTAAAAATGTATTAACCGCCTATCAACATTTTTAGGTGGTCTATAAGTGGTACATCCACAATTATACCATTAAAAAATACAACATTAAAAGCATTAAACATGACTCATATATATACACAATCATGCTATCTAACACTAAACATCACTTGCGCTTGACCATTCCCATGCTGTTTCCAACCTTTTTTAAATTAACTGCCCTAACCACATCCTCTGGCAATGAATTCCAGAGCTTAATTGTACATTATGTGATAAAGCATTTTCTCCAATTTGTTTTAAATGTGTTACTTGCTAACTTCATGGAGTGCCCCCTAGTTCTTCTATTATCTGAAAGAGTAAATAACCGATTCACATCTACTCGTTCTAGTCCTCTCATGATTTTGTAGACCTCTATCATACCTCTCCTCAGCTGTCTCTTCTCTAAGCTGAACAGCTCTAACCTCTTTAGCCTTTCATCACAGGGGAGCCATTCCATCCCCTTATCATTTTGGTCATCCTTCTCTGTACCTTCTCCAGTTCAACTATATCTTTTTTGAGATGCAACGACCAAAATTGTACAAAGTATTCAAGGTGTGGTCTCACCATGGAGTGATACAGAGGTATTTTGACATTTTCCGTTTTATTCACCATTCCTGTCCTAATAATTCATAACATTCTGTTTGCTTTTTTGACAGCTGCAGCACACTGAGCCTACAATTTCCTTGTATTATCCACTATGACGCCTAGATCTTTTTCCTGGGTGGTAAATCTTAATATGAAACCTAATATCGTGTAACTACAGCATGGGTTATTTTTCCCTATAGGCATCACCTTGCAGTTGTCCACATTAAATTTCATCTGCCATTTGGATGCCCAATCTTCCAGTCTTACAAGGTCCACCTGCATTTTAGCACACTCCGAATGTGATTTAACTACTCTGAATAATTTTGTGTCATCTGCAAATTTGATCACCTAACTCATCATATCTCTTTCCAGATCGTTTATAAATATATTGAAAAGCATTGGTCCAAGTACAGATCCCTGAGGCACTCTACTCTTTACCCTTTTCCATTGAGAAAACTGACCATTTAATCCTACTCTCTGTTTGCTATCTTTTAACCAGTTTGCAATCTACAAAAGGACATTGCTTCCTATCCATTGGCTTTCTAGTTTTCTTAGAAGCCTCTCATGGAGGGACTTTGTCAAATGCCTTTTTTTTTTTAATTTACTTTTAATTAAATTTTTAACAATATATGACATACAATATCAATCAAGATAATGGATATTAATCACCAAATACAATAAGGAAATATGAAACATATTGATCAGAGGAAAGGGCAATGTTATGAATAGCGCTGCCTGCGGGTTTCCCCGCGAGCAGGCCACTTACCCCACGCTGTTGTCTTCAGCCGACATGGCAGGACGCCACAGTCGGCCTGCCCACGCGGCCAGGAGGCCGTCCTGCTTCTTCCTGGCTTCCGCGGCCGGAGCTGCGGCCTTCCACGGGGCTGGGACCGCCCCTGACGTTGCTTCCGCTTCTTCGCGGCGCTAAGGCCGCAGCCCCGGGCTCGAGTAGCGGCTGGAGCCGCTGCCGACGTCAGAGCCTGCGTTCAGGCTCAGCCCTGCCTCTCTGACATCTTCCGCACAGACGCTGTGCAGGCTGCTGGCCGTGGTCCTGCACAGCCTCTGCTTCCTGCCTACTAGGCGCGCGGCCGCGTCTTCTTCTCCTATTTAAAGGGCCAGACACAGGAAGTGTCTGGGCCCCACCTAGATGACTGTTTCCTGCCTCAGCCCTATAAAGGGCTGCTCCATTCATTGTTCCAGGCCTTGCATCGTGGAGTGTCATCCCTCTGGAGGCTCCTGCCTGCCAGAGCCTTGTAAGGTCCTATGTTTTCGTGGAGCTCCTCGTCATGTCCGCCTTCTTCATGTCTTCGTCTTGGTGTTTCGCCTGAGGTCCCTGTCCACGTCCAGATGTCTCATTATGGTTTCCTCGTCCTGGTGTTCCTGTCTTCCTGGATGTTCTTCCCTACGCCATGCCTCGTCTTCGCTCTCGAGCCTTCTGGTCCGGTAGAGCAGTGGTCCCTCAGATGCAGTACTCCTGGGTGGACTGCCTGCCGGTGGACGGTTGTCCTGTGCTCCTGAGCCGTCATGTCCCGGATGTGTCTTCCTGTGCTGTCCTGCTCCCGTCGTGGTCCGTGACCAGCCTTGGTGCTGTGTAGGGCGCGTAACGGACAGGGTGGTCCGCGACTCAGTCCCGCGGGTGGCCTGAGTAGGGTGCCCTGAGAGACAGTACCAATGTCCATGCCTTGTGTTGCCATGTGGATCCCAGTGTCTCATCTGCGATGCCGTCCGCATCGATCCCAAGTGTCTTGTCTGCAATGCCATCTGCATCGGTCCTGGTGTCACGTATTCATAGCCCTGGTGTCATGTCTTCAGCCCAAGTGTCGCCCAAGGATGCCGTTGCATCAACCTTCTGTCTTCGTCTGGATGCCGTCGCATCAATCCACAGTCATGTCTTCATGTCAAGGCCCGTCTGCCCTCAACCTCAGGCCAGGCCTGCTGCTCCATGCTGCTCGCAGCAGGTCCGAAAGGGCCCGGAATGGTTGGAGGACCATTCACCTTCCATCATCCTTGGATGTTAGCCATGGGAGCTTGCCGGCCTGGCCGAGGGCACGATTGTTCAGCCACGCGGAGCCACCGTCAACCCTTGGCTTGGTCCGGAAGGCCAGGGCGGGCTGAGGCCCATGGGCACACTAAACAACCCGTTCTCAACAGGCAAACAGACAATTGTTACCATCGCATTATCTATTCAAACAGCAATATTTCACAATATCCTTTACCCTTTTCCCTCCTTTCCCATACCATTACATGATTAAATATCCAAATACTATACAATTGGGGAGACCAAGAATCAAGTTAGGAGTAATTCACCTTCAAAACTCAATATTAAGGAAAATGAGGAGAGTCCCAGTCTCACTTCTTATGCGATAACACTAGTTGGCGGTATTCCCGATCAGTGACTTGGCTTCCAAGAATGACTTAAGCTCATCTGATTCAAAATATCCATATTTAAGATTATTAATTTTTATGATGCATTTGTATGGATATCTTATATTAATCTGGGCTCCAGCTTGCTCAGCTTGTTTTTGTAAGGCAAGAAATTATTTTCTCCTTTGTTGAGTTGCTTTCACAATATCTGGGAATATCCATATTTTTGTCCATATTAATGAACCTGTCTGTTCCTCAGAAACAGTTTGAGAACTAAATCTCTGTCAGAAGGAAATATAAACTTCACAAGCACTGTTCCTCATCTTTCAATGGACTCTTCACCTGAAGCCTCCAATATTGCTGAGATATTAACAGTAGACTGATCTTCTTTTTTCTTATCAAAGGATACAAAGTAGATCTTAGCCAAAGGTGGCAATGCCTCAGCTGGAACTTTTAAAATTTCCTGAAGATATCTCTTGAACTGATCTTGGACTGAAACATACTGAAATTGAGGAAAATTCAATATTCTCATGTTCATATCTTGCTTCATTTTCTATCTTTTCCAGCTTTTTTATTCGATCCATTTCCCCCTGTACCAAATTTCCTTGCACCTTCTGAATTTGAACCACTTTTTGTTCCAGGTCTTCTATTTTTGTTACATGTACTCCAGCTTGTTGTTCTAGAACTTGTTAACATCTGTTTGCCTCAGCTGTAGCTGATGTCAATAAAGATATCAATCTTTCTAGCGATATTATAGCTGACCAAACACTGTTCAAAGTTATTACAGAGGGTTTTTGCCTTTCAGGAATATCAGCAGCTATATCTCCCCTGCCAGTTATTTCCACACCTCTGTTCACTGGCGGTTCCTCCCTTCCCCCTAGGAGCCAATGCCAACACTAGTTCTTGCTGAACAAACTTGTTATCTGCCAAACTTTTCTCTATCAGAGAAACTCCAAAGTTCACATTTTCACTTACTTCAAAATTCGTAACCACTTTCAATTGGTTTCCTTTGGCGTCTAGTCCACACGGGGTTTCCACTCCCGCTGAATCTTTTGTCTGTTGCACCTCACAGATGTTACCAGTATAGAGGAAGAAGGTGTTATCGGCACTCCAGGGCTAAGAGAAATGGACAAGGCAAGTGACGCTGCATTTAGCTCCACAGCAGTGTTCACAGCGCCTCCAACTCCTGGAGAAATACCGGGTCCCACAGCGAAAAAGCTCTGGATTCTCTGTTGAGTCAAGCTTACTGGAGACGATACACAAGGTATATCTCTCAGTTTGCCCTTTCTTTTTGTATGCGACATGTTTTCAAACAGGCACAGCAAGAGGAAATAATTCAGCCAAGAGCAGAGCGTATCCGACGTGTCTCTCCTTCAGGCAGCCATCCCGTATCATCAAATGCCTTCTGAATATCCAAATACACCACATCTACTGGTTTACCTTTATCCACATGTTTATTAACCCCCTTCAAAAAATGGTAGATTTGTGAGGCAAGACTTTCTTTGGTAAATCCATGCTGGCAGTGTTCCATTAAACTATGTCTCTCTATATTTCCTTGATTTTGTTCTTTAGAATAGTTTCCACATTATCTCCTGGCACTGAAGTCAGGTTCACCAGTCTATAGTTTCCCAGATCACCTCTGGAGTCCTTCTTAAACTGGGGTTGCATTGGCCACCTTCCAGTCTTCAGGTACAACTGACAATTTTAAGGAAAGTTTACAAATTGGGAAATTTCATTTTAGAGTTCTTTCAGAACCCTGGGGTGTATACCATCCAGTTCAGGTGATTTGCTACTCTTTAGTTTGTCAATCTAGCCTACTACATCTTCCAGGTTCACCGTGATTTGGTTGAATTCATCCAAATCATCACCCTTGAAAACCATCTCTGGAACCGGTTTCTCCCCAACATCCTCATTAGTAAACATGGAAGCAAAAGAATTCCTTTAGTCTTTCTGCGATGGCCTTATCTTCCCTAAGAGCTCCTTTAACCTCTCGATCATCTAATGGTCCAACCGACTCCCTCACAGGTTTCCTGCTTCGAATGTATATTTTTAAGTTTTTATTATTAGTTTTTGCCTCTATGGCCAACTGCATTTCAAATTCTCGCTTGGGGTGGATTTTAAAAAGGTTGCGCTCATATATTATGCATGTAACCCCGAAAACCCGCTTCTGCGCGCGCCAAGCCTATTTTGCATAGGCCCAGCGACGCGTGCAAGCCCCGGGATGCGTGTAAGTCCCAGGGCTTGAAAAAGTGGGGGGCAGTCTGGGGGCAGGGCATGGGCATGGCCAAAGGCCTCTCCACTGCTGCTGGGCCCGGGGATCGCGCGCCAGCAATTGGCCGGTGCGCGCAACCTATGCCTGCCCAGAGGCAGGCGTAAATAAAAAAATAAAGTTGGGGGGGATTTAGGTAGGGCTGGGGGGCGGGTTAGATAGGGGAAGAGAGGGGAAGAGAGGGGAAGGTGGGGGGGCAGAAGAAAAGTTCCCTCCGAGGCCGCTCTGATTTCGGAGTGGCCTCGGAGGGAATGGGGAAAGCCATCGGGGCTCCCCTAGGACTCGGTGCACACAAGGTACACAAGTGTGCACCCCCTTGCGCATGCCAACCCCGGGTTTTATAACGTGTAGGGATGTGAATCGTTTTTTGACGATTTAAAATATCGTCCGATATATTTTAAATCGTCAAAAATCGTTAGAGGCGATATTTAATAGAAATTCCCCCGATTTATCATCAAAAATCGTAAATCGGGGGAAGGGGGAGGGGAAGGGGGAGGGCGGGAAAACCGGCACACTAAAACATCCCTAAAACCCACCCCGACCCTTTAAAATAAATCCCCCACCTTCCCGAACCCCCCCAAAATGTCTTAAATTAACCTGGGGTCCAGTGGTGGGGGTCCCGTTGTGATCTTCCACTCTCAGGCCACGGGTGCGTTGATAGAAATGGTGCCGGCGCTACCTTTGCCCTGTCATATGACAGGCAAAGGTAGCGCCGGCACCATTTTGCTTCCTGTCCCCCGACGTCACGAGCAATAGGAGATCGCTCCCGGACCCCCAGCTGGACCCCCAGGGACTTTTGGCCAGCTTGGGGGGCCTCCTGACCCCCACAAGACTTGCCAAAAGTCCAGCGGGGGTCCGGGAATGACCTCCTGCACTCGAATTGTGTTGCTGTAATGGAAAATGGCGCCGGCCGTACGGCAATATTGCCATATGGCCGGCCCCATAGTACCTGTGCACTCATAGTATTAGGCTAACTAAATTGGACAGAATTTAGAAGAATTTATTCAAAATAGAGAGGAACTTTTTATTCTTTATTTTGGAAAAGATCTCCATATCCATGTGGAACACTGAAAATATCCACCAAGCATCTGCAACTGTGTTCATCAATCAATGGGACTGCAAAGGAATTCTAAAGTAATATAGCAATCACATGAGGTTTAAACTAAAATACAATGCTAGTATTCTGATCAGATATTGGATGTGAATTTTGAAAACTCATTTTTTTAAATTTTACTAAAATTGAAGTAAACTGAGATATAGGGTTGGGTTAATGGTTTTCTGTTATAAACTGAAAAAAATAATTTTCTTAACTTTCCAATGCTATTAAATTCTTACTATAATTCCATGTGCATTACTTGCAATAATAATATTCTGCATTTTATTTTATTTTTTTATTTTCTGCTTCAGCCTCTCCACCCCATCCCTGTGAGAACTTTTAGTTATCTACCTTATAAATGGGCTCTGACCGACGGCCCGCAAATGCGGGCAAGGACATCGGTCTTAGCCAGCGTAAAAAAACAAAAAACATGGCGGTGTCGGGTGGCAGCGGCAGCGGCGATGGCGGCGGGCGGCAGCGGCAGCGTCGGATGGCAGCGGCGGTGGCGGCGGCGTCGGGTGGCAGCGGCGATGGCGGCGTCGGGTGGCAGCGGCAACGGCGATGGCGGCGGGGTGGCAGCGGCAGTAGCGGGTGGCAGCGGCAGCGGCGATGGCAGCGGGTGGCAGCGGCGGTGGCGATGGCGGCGGGTTACAGCGTTGGGTGGCAGCGGCGGCGGCAGCGACGGCCAGTAGCGCGGGAGGGAGGAGAGAGAGGGAGAGACTGAGTGAGAGGGAGGGAGGGAGGGAGGGACTGATGGAGAGGGAGGGAGGGACTGAGGGAGGGGGAGGGAGGAACTGAGGGAGAGGGAGGGAGGGATTGAGTGAGGGGGAGGGACTGAGGGGAGGGACTGAGAGGAGGGAGGGGGGGGGTGAGGGAGAGTGAGGGAGAGGGAGAATGAGGGAGAGGTGAGAGACAGGGATGTGAGTAAGTGGAAGGGTAAGAAGTTGTGGAGCAGAGAAAAAGGGAGTGAGGAGGGCTGAGGGGAGAGGGGATGGTGTATTGAGACAGGGTGGGGAGTGACTGAGGGAAGGGGGAGGGAGAGAGGTGGGAGGGACTGAGGGAAGGGGGAGGGAGGTGAGAGTGAGGGGAAGGAGGCAGTGGGAGACAGAGAGTGAGTAAGACTGAGGGGTGGGAAGGGGGTGAGTGACGGAGGGGAAGGTGGGAATGAGGGAGAAAAAGTGTAGGAGGGTGCTGTTTTCGAAAATGGACCGAAAACAAAAATGTAATGTAGCCCGTTGTGACGGGCTTAACGGCTTGTTATGTATATATATTACACATGCCCATGTTAATCACATGGTTCAGAAGTGGAGTTATATATGTAGCCCTTCCATAGGTATGGGAGGAGTTACAGATAGTGAGGCTTAACCTGAATACTCCCCAGTCTAACATTATTTAAGGTCAATCACAAATATATTAGAATCAATAAAAATGTGGTAACAGTGCATGCAGATCTATCTCATACATATTCATTGTGGATATCCTGAAAATCCGTCCTGCTTGTGGATCTCAAGGACTAGAATTGGCTACACCTGACTTATGGTAACCACTATGGTCAAATAATATATTTCCCTGCACTGGGTTCAATACAGGTATTCTAATTGATAGATTCACAAACAATATACCCGTATTTACATTTTAAATAGTTATATATTTTATTCCATTTAGTTATTAAAAAAACATACATAAAACACACCCTATATTCACACACATTCACTCATTCATTCAACTACACATCAATTTATACACAATCTTTTAAAAATTAACATCAAATACATACATGTTCCACATTAACATTAAACATATAAATGTTACCCAAATATTGCCATAAACCCTAATTACAATGTAAACATATCCCTTTAATTCAATTACAATGTAAACATATTACTTCAAAATTTTCTTATTTCATTCCCTCAGATTAATTATTGTTCCCTGAACATCTCATATTCAATGTCCTTTATTTTATAAGATCTTTTCAATGCCTGTCCCTTCTTAATCATAATTCAGCTGCTGTCCTGACAGGAAGCTCCTGTTCACACCATTGGTTTCTTCAGGGGATTTTAGCTTTATGTTCACATCTAAATGCTCTGAATAATATTTTCTGAAGTATACAACACCACACAGGCTATCACTGTCAATCCAATGGTAATTAGGGAACCGGTATTCATTTCACTAAACAGATTTTTTCATTTTCAATTTCTCATTCTTTTAAAGTCATCTCTGTTTCCTTAATCATTTTACCGCTTCTCCACTGAAGTTACTTCATATTGTTTGCCGCACCATATAATTTCAACCATCCAGCATTTCCACTGTTTCCAAAAAATCGTTTCACCTAACTGCTGTCTCTCCTACTACCAGCAAAAAGCGCTGCGGCTGCATTTTTTGAAGTAATATGTTTACATTGTAATTGAATTAAAGGGATATGTTTACATTGTAATTAGGGTTTATTGCAATATTTGGGTAACATTTATATGTTTAATGTTAATGTGGAACATGTATGTATTTGATGTTAATTTTTAAAAGATTGTGTATAAATTGATGTGTAGTTGAATGAATGAGTGAATGTGTGTGAATATAGGGTGTGTTTTATGTATGTTTTTTAAATAAATAAATGGAATAAAATATATAACATTTTTAAAATGTAAATACGGGTATATTGTTTGTGAATACACCTGACTTATAACATGTTTGTTGACTTTTATTTCTGTGTATCTAAAGTAAACTAACAGAGCAAACTGTCTTATCACAATCAACTGACTTAGAGCAGTGTCACACACTGCCCATCTATTACACAACAGCACTGTTACAGAATACCCTCACTGTCACACACTGTCCTGCTGCTATACCACAGTTACTGTTAGCCACAGAGTTCCCTTTCAATCACGCTCTGCTCTATTACACCATAGTCACTGTTACTGACTTAGGCCTGATTTTCCTACGGCGCAGAGCTCATTGAATCCCGCAGTAATGGGGGGCGGGGGGCCAAGCGGGGGGCAGGCCTGCAAAAGCCGGCAGTGATCGCACCACCGCAGTGGTATCACTGCCAGCTTTCGTACCCAATAGCGCCACCTTTCATGGTGGCGCTATTGGGCGTGCTACTGGCGGCGATAACGGGTCTTACTTTGTCACTGCCAACGAAGTTTCTGCCACGTCCGCCCTGACGCCACCCCAACTCCTCCTCTTCCGGTCCCGACGCCACCCCGACTCCACCCCTATCTAGCTATCGCACACGAAAAGGGATAGAAAATGACCCCCTTAGACAGTAACTTTTAAACAGGTGCATGGGTGCACATGTGCATGGGTTCATTGGCCCACACATGGGGATACGGCTATTTTATAACATATGCGCGTATATGTGCCCATTTTATAAAATTGACCTCCTGCACATGTTCACACAATTTTAAGTGGGCACGCGCTTATGTGCGCAAATGCCACTTCTAACCTATAAGTGGGGGGATTTTAGTAGACACACCAATGGCATTTCCAGTTTTCCCAATTTGTTCCCAATTCACCCAGGTGAAGATAGGACTTTCAAAACCCCCTATTTAAATAGCCTCCTTTTTCTCCAGTTAGCCCCATCTTTAAAACACCACTGATCTGCCTATATCTTTTTGTTTTACTACTTATACACCAATTATAGCGGAAGTAAAGTTACACAGTAAGGGACCTTGGCGTGCACCTGTGCATGTAAGTATTTATGTGCAAATTTCAAGATGAAATCCAATAACGTACATGCCCCACTCATACCACGTTCCCACCCTGCCCCTTTTCGGAACTTTTCATTTGTGTGCGTAGCAGTAAGAATGCACATACACGGGCAAGTTTTAGAATACACTTGGTGGCGCTGTCCCAACATATTTGTGTATTTCACGGTTTTGGCATGTGCCAGGCTTTTAAAATTCACCTTTTAGCCCTTAAGACATTCCTATTCTTCACTGCTTTCAAACCACTTGACTGTTAGGTCTGTTGAGCTCCCATACTTCATCTCCCTGGCTTTACTTTTGTTTTGTCAAGCCTCAAGTATTCAGCAGAGCCTTTATCCTTGTACATTGTCCCCATTGCTCCCGAAATGCTTGTGTGTCAGTTTATCATTTATTTTAGTTTTTTATACAGTTTGTACGAGCAGTAAGTGATTTTAAATACATAAATGATAACAGAGCTCCTTATTATCACATACTTCCCTCTGCTACAGCTCGGTTACCATTAGTGACTGATTTTCCTTACTTGTCCCGCACAGCCTGAATCGCCTCCATTGCACTCTCATAGTTGTGTTTCTCCATGTGGCGATACATTGTGCTCAGTTCCACCTGCCTCCGGAAATAAATATCCACCGAGCTCTGCTTCACAGTGGCATAGATAAACTTATCCGAGGGGTTCCGCAGCTGGGAAGAGACAGAGAGAATGGTAAGGAGACAGATGCCTCTTACTGAAATAAGAACATGCTAACAGAAAAAGCTCCAAGATATGAGTCCCATCTGCTTCTGAACTTCACAGTGTAGAGAGAGTAGAGTTAATATTTATAGATCAGGCAAACACAGCAAAGATTTTGTATGCAATTTTCAAACAGGTGCAAAGTTCTACCCATGGATCTTGTACCTAATTTTCTGGGGTTTTTTAACTTAATATTTTATTGAATCATATAAAAACAAGTCAAAGATAACCTTAAGTTATAAAAAGTATAAACAGATTAACCTGTCAATAGATGATATTTCCCATTCTTCCACCCTAATAACCCCTCTCCTATCATGCTTCACATGACAAAGAACTATCTGAACTACTTATTTCACTTCAAGAATGAGTCCCCCACAGCCACACGGAGAGAGACTGAATCCTTGTGTGCTGCTGTTAAACGACACATGTAACATACAGTCTATAACCAGCTAATCAATGAAGATAGATTTGGTAGCAGATCCCTCTTCCAAAATGCTGCAGTTTCACAGCACGCGGCACACAAGATCTGTGCTATCAGCTTCATTTTCTTCATTGCCCTTGCTCCTGGGTAGATGGACAGCAGGAGGATCTTTGGATCCTCAGGTATGTTTATACCCAGTAATCGCTGAAATCAATTTGATTTCCACAATCCAGAAAATTTGAATTTTTGCACACTCCCACCAAATGTGATAAAACTCCTCCTTCTCTCCACATGGTTGCCAACTCATAGCAGAACAGGTAGGACTATATTCTGTGCAATTTAGCAGGAGTGGCATACCACCTGTACAAAATCTTGTAATTATTTTCAGTGACTGCGGAGGACAGAGAATTCTTAGTCACCTCGCAGAGGCATTTATCCCACAAGGGCTCATCTAGCATCCCACGCAAATCCTGCTCCCATGCTAGTATATGTTTTGTCTTCTCAACCCAGGGAGGGAAAAGAAGAATATAAATCTTGAACTATAGACCCCTCAAAAGAGCACAGTAGTTCAGAAGAGGACAAATTATTGAAACACCTTATTCTTAATAGATTTTTGGGAGAGAAAACACTGGCCCCGATAATAACAAAATCTGTCCTATTGAGACAACCCAAATTTATCCCTCAAACTCTCAAAAGCCAAAAAAAAAAAGACCTTGAAAATGTTGCCACCAAAACCACAGACCCAGTCGCTCCCACTTATGGAAAGTGGGGCAGCCCCTCCCCCCACCTTCCATGCCGTATTGGCATTAAAGGAGAATACTGCTGTGACCAGTTAACAAACTCCTAGGAGTTTCCCACAGTTGCACAGTAAGGGCTGTGCAAGGATTGATCGAGTGACAAAGTTGACCGGTACGCTGTGAGCTCCACATCAGTGCATGTAAAGATTCATGGTCTAAACATTCCTGCTTCAAATTGGCCCGTTGTTGAAGAATACGTAGTGGGCGCCAGTCATGCAATACCCGCAGCTACGCTGGCACATAATATTGCCAAAATTTGGAATCACCAACCCTCTTTGATCTTTCTTAAAAAAAAAACAGTATTCTCCTAGCCACTCGTGGAGGTCTATGTCTCCAAATATAACTGACGACCCTTCTCTGTAGCAAGTTCATAAATTTATCTGGAATCATTATAGGTAAAATTTGAAAAAAAGTAACTACACCATAGCAATACTGTCATTTTTATTTATTTTATTTATTAAAATTTCTATACTGGTATATGGTGGAAACAGCATATCGGTATTTGGTGGAAACCATCATATTGGTTTACAAAGTTACATAAAAACAAGTAGACTAAAATCAGACATTTAACAATACATCCCGGCCAGAAGTTATAGTGCAACCACACTTCTAGATCTTTAACTGTGTTTTCCATCAGGGGGATATAATTCAGTTGAAATAATCTTCTCCATTTGGCCTATATATGTACCTCAAGATATCAAATATAATCACAGACCCATTTTAAAGGACAACTATCCTGAAGCCGGTTAAATTGCTCCTTTTCTAAATTTATATTCAATAATTCCAACTTCCCCATGTTCACCTTGAACCCAGATACTCTTACTGGTTTTGTCACAGTGAACAGGAAATCATCAGCAAAAAGGGGAGATTTTAAATGATGATTGACCCACCTGTATCGCCTTTACATTTCCCAGCAGCCTTGCTCTTTTCATTAAAGGTTCCACAACCAAAGCAAATAATAAAGGAGAAAATGGGCACCGCTATCTATCTAGTAACCTGATCCAGATCAAAGACTGCAGACTATTTCTCATTCACCTTTATGCCAGCCATGGGGCCAGAATATAAATCTCGCAATCAGACCAAACATTTTGACCGCCTCAGCATCTGTTTGATAATAAAACCAAAGGAGTGGGGGTTTTTTTTTTTCTCATGTGCCAGCCGATCCAAAGTTAATATTTTCCTACTATTATCAACTTCTTTCCTGCCTGGTACAGGCCCAGCTTGATCTCCAGCCACCAAATCTGGAAGCACCCAGCTCAAGCAGGAGGCCAAAACATTCGCCAGTATTTTCAGATCCAGATTTGGAAGGGATATGGGCCGAAATAACCAACAGAGCCGGGGTCTTTACCAGGTTTCGGCAAAATCGTGGTGCCCGACAGGTTCATCGACCTAGAAAGCATCGGCTCTTTTAATAAGGAATTAAAAAGCTTCAGAAGAGGCAATATTTAATACGAATCTTTAAAGTTTTTTAATAAACTTTGGCAGTGAAATCATCCAGCCCAGGGGAATTATTCACCTTTAAAGAAACTACAGCTGTAAGAACTTCCACATCTGAAATCTCCTTATATCTGAAGGCAGGCAACGCAATTCGATCTAAGATAGTATTCTATATCTCCCATTGGAATTGAAGTGACAGCAGCATACAGCTCTTGACATAATCGAACAACCTATTCTGTTCAGATCATTTCCACACAAATTAGTATTTGATTTTGAGTCTGTTGCCTTTTTTCATTGTCATATTAACAATTATATTTGATTTATTCCCGCATTCAAAATAAGGCCTGGATTCATCATCCTATCGCAGAATGATGAAGCCAGCGAAAACGGGGGGGGGGGGGGGGGGGGTTTAGAACATTCCAAGAACAACAGTCCACCCATGGTAATGCTTGTAAACTACTGGAACTCGAGAGAAAATATCTTCAAGGTTACACACATGCCCAAAGAAAATCAGAAAGGAATCATCAGCTACTCCATATGCTCTTGCTGCTCCTGAATCAAGTAAGGGAAGCTCTAGCTGGAACATCACTGCCTGAATTCCTCCTCAGTCGCCTTCCACCCTTGCCAGCTCATTTCTATCAGGACATTTCTCTTCAAGGGAGAGGCATGGACTCCACAGATTGCAGCTTAACAGAGATACCAGCCTTATTTAAAACAGTAGGTACATATTTACTTTCCCTCTGAAAACTGCCCTGGGTGTAAAGGACCCACAGTCTTTGCACCTGCTTTTTCTGCAAGTATATTTCCAACTCCACCCTAAATAAGCCCCTGGGACAGTCTCTCCTAAATCCAACTAACAAGGTAACTTAGTAACCTTATAAATAATGGCAGAAAAGACCGAATTTATCCCTGCTCACTTGGGGAAGATGAGCATACAAATTCCTTTATGCAATCCAACATCGATGCCTCCCATCCTTCCCCCACATGGACGGCTGGCGCCATCTTGTGCTCCTACCATGTGACAGGGGCTGATCAATGGCACCGGTAGCCCCTGTGATATAGGAAGGGCAAAGGCTATCGGCACCATTTTGAATACTGGCAGCTGACGGCCTGAGTGCAGGAGATCGCTCCAGGACTCTCGCTGGACAACCAGGGACTTTTGGCAAGTCTTGGGGGGGGGGTTGTAGGTAATTAAATTTAAAGGGTTGGGATGGGGGGGTTTTCAACTTTAATGGGAAATGAATACCGAAAACGGATGCAACAGATTTGGGTCCCGACGAATACGAATACCGAATCGGACGAATCCATCCCTTCTGCACATCCCTAGTATGTAGACACTTTCAAGGACATACAACAATAAACAAGTCTCAAATCCTGTCTAGCAGACCCTGCACAGACCTGGAGAAGCATGGTCACCTGGAAGGAAAGCATCATCTTGGTGTATCAGGAAGTGATCCTGTAGCTAGGACCTCCTAGTCAGGTGATGCCATATCTTCTCACACCAATGAAGGGTCTCCAAGGGATTGTGCCCAGAAGGGAAGGATTAGGATGGCCATCATAGCTGGTGATTCGATCATTAGAAATGTAGATAGCTAGATGGCTGTTGGACATGAGGATATAGAGTTGGGATGGGGGGACGAGGAGGTGTGGCTGCCCTGGTGTCAAGTCCAAGAGGGCATCATGAGCAAGGTTGCTTTTACCTATGGGCATAAGCACACAAAGCTCTGCCCCAATGACTCTATTGGCCAGTATCCTGAATCTCAGGCAGCAGAGATCAGCCCTTTGCTTCCTACTCCAGCCCTTACCCTCCCAGGCAGCATGCAAATAAATAGATAGGGGTGGATGTGAGCCTACAGTAGACAAAGCACAATGCAAAGCAAATGAAAACCCTCCCTAATCCAGCCCTTTCTCCTCTCTTGTTCCCTCCTTCTTCCCTATCTATAAGGAACAGAAAGGGGGACATGGACTGGAGAGTATAGCAGAACAAAAAAGAATTCCATTTTTATCTGTATATTTCTATTTCTAATTTATGATCCCTTATTCTGTATTCGGTGAAGGTCTGTCTGTGTTCTTCTATGTGTGTTGGAGGTGAAGTATTGTGCTAGCATGTATGTTCTGTTTAGGGATCTGAAGTAAGAACATAAGAACATAAGAAATTGCCATGCTGGGTCAGACCAAGGGTCCATCAAGCCCAGCATCCTGTTTCCAACAGAGGCCAAACCAGGTCACAAGAACCTGGCAATTACTCAAACACCAAGAAGATCCCATGCTACTGATGCAATTAATAGCAGTGGCTATTCCCTAAGTAAACTTGATTAATAGCAGTTAATGGACTTCTTCTCCAAGAACATGTCCAAACCTTTTTTGAACCCAGCTACACTAACTGCAGTAACCACATCCTCTGGCAACAAATTCCAGAGCTTAATTGTGCGTTGAGTAGTCCAGCTTGTTCAATGTTTCCACTAGAAGGTGTATTGGTGTTTTAGATTCAGGTGGAATATTTGCAGTGTTGCCTTTTCATGCAGAGTTGATACTGTTTGAGTTCTTGGAGTTAATACTGTGTTGGTGTGGCAGGCTTGCTATATTGTTTCTGAGTGACTTTTTGCAGAGTTTGTGTTACTACACACAGGGGTAGATTTTCAAACCGCGCAATTTGGCCTACTTTTGCTGGCGCATCAGGCGCTAGCAAAACTACGCTGGATTTTAGTAGATACGCGCGGAGCCGCGCCTATCCGCTAAAATCCGGGATCGGCGCGCGCAAGGCTATGGATTCTGTATAGCCGGCGCGCACCAAGCCGCGCAGCCTACCTCTGTTCCCTCCGAGGCCGCTCCGAAATCGGAGCGGCCTCGGACGGAACTTTCTTTTGCCCTCCCCTCACCTTCCCCTCCCTTCCCCTACCTAACCCACCCGCCCGGCCCTGTCTAAACCCCATCCTTACCTTTGTCGGGGGATTTACGCCTCCCAGAGGGAGGCGTAAATCCCCGCGCGCCAGCGGGCCGCTAGCGCGCCGGGACGCAACCTGGGGGCAGGTACAGAGGGCGCGGCCACGCCCCCGGACCGCCCCGGGCCGTAACCACGCCCCCGGGCCCGCCCCCAAAACGCTGCCGACACGCCCCGAAAACGGCGCGGTGCTCGGCCCCGCCCCTGACACGCCCCGACACGCCCCCGACACGCCCCCTCCGAAAACCCCGGGACTTACGCGAGTCCCGGGGCTCTGCGCGCGCCAGTCGGCCTATGTAAAATAGGCTCACCGGCGCGCAGGGCCCTGCTTGCCTAAATCCGCCCGGATTTGGGCGGATTTAGGCGAGCAGAGCTCTTAAAATCTGCCCCAAAGTGCCTGGTGATTGAGGGACTTTGTATTATTTTAAATGAAGTGACAACATAATTTTAATGTTTTTCCTATGAAGAGTAGTAAAAGGAAAAAAATTCCAGTTCAGCCCAGCCAGCCATTTCAGAAATTGCCTTCAACCAATGTAGCATGACTATTTTTTAATTGATTCATTTAGGTATTTCTTAGGATCTTTTTTTGCAGTATATTTCCAAAATTCACAGAATACATATTCATCGGACTGTGACATGATTTCTGAAACATATATTTTGCAAAACAAAGTTTAATATTTAAAAGTCTGATGTCCAGTTATGTGATTTTACAAGATTAATCTGGGAAGGGTTATAGTGGGGACATAATGATAGGGCGCTGACCATTACGGGGCGCGAGTTATGTGGGGCCATGATCGGCGGGCTGCAAGCAGCACCAACCTGCTTGCGGCCCAGAAAACCGAGAACGAGGTAGGAGTTGGGGCCGAGACTGGAAGGGGGCGGAACGACTGGGGGGGGGGGGGGGGGGCAATGCAACCAGGGTGGGGCGGGTGCAAGGCTGAAAGTGGCAAGGGCACCTAATCCCCTTGCACCGGCCCTGGGGGTAGGGAAGAAAGAGGGGGACTCAGGGCACAGAGTGGATTGGGGGATGCAGGGCAAGAAGTGGGGGAGAAATAGGAGGATTTAGGGCACAGAGTGGAGTGGGGGAGGGGAAAATGGGAAGGAAGGGGAAGGGAATGGGATTGCTTGGCATGGGATGGGGAAGAGAAAGAGGAGGATGCTGGGTAGGAGGGAAGCCAGAGAGAGCTGCCACCATTATAAAAAGAAAGCACTGTGTCAGAGCAGACCCTGGTAAGTGAAGGGGGGGACAGCATAATTCTGAATATCTGCCCCAGGCGCAGAAAAAGCTGGTCCTGACTCTGTGAGGATAGCTTGGTATCTTGCCTGAGGGTGGCTGACCTAGATAAAGTCTTATTACTGGGGAGAAGCCTGTTGTCATGGTACATGTGAAAACCAACATCATAGGAAGGTGGGGGAGGGAGAGGTTCTGGAAGAAAAACTTGGGCTTGTAGGTTGAAAGCTGAAATCCAGAACCTCCAGGGTCGCATTCTCTGACATGCTCCCTGTTCTACACTCAGGACCCAGATGCAGACAGAGCTCCGGAGTCTCAATGTGTTGATGAGATGATGGTGCATGTAAGAACATAACAACATAAGAAAATGCCATACTGGGTCAGACCAAGGGTCCATCAAGCCCAGCATCCTGTTTCCAACAGTGGCCAATCCAGGCCATAAGAACCTGGCAAGTACCCAAAACCTAAGTCTATTCCATGTTACCATTGCTAATGGCAGTGGCTATTCTCTAAGTGAACTTAATAGCAGGTAATGGACTTCTCCTCCAAGAACTTATCCAATCCTTTTTTAAACACAGCTATACTAACTGCACTAACCATATCCTCTGGCAACAAATTCCAGAGTTTAATTGTGCATTGAGTAAAAAAGAACTTTCTCCGATTAGTTTTAAATGTGCCCCATGCTAACTTCATGGAGTGCCCCCTAGTCTTTCTATTATCCGAAAGAGTAAATAACCGATTCACATCTACCCGTTCTGGACCTCTCATGATTTTAAACACCTCTATCATATCCCCCCCTCAGTCGTCTCTTCTCCAAGCTGAAAAGTCCTAACCTCTTTAGTCTTTCCTCATAGGGGAGTTGTTCCATTCCCCTTATCATTTTGGTAGCCCTTCTCTGTACCTTCTCCATCGCAATTATATCTTTTTTGAGATGCGGCAACCAGAATTGTACACAGTATTCGAGGTGCAGTCTCACCATGGAGCGATACAGAGGCATTATGACATTTTCTGTTTTATTCACCATTCCCTTTCTAATAATTCCCAACATTCTGTTTGCTTTTTTGACTGCTGCAGCACACTGAAGCGACGATTTCAGTGTGTTATCCACTATGACACCTAGATCTCTTTCTTTGGTTGTAGCACCTAATATGGATCCCAACATTGTGTAATTATAGCATGGGTTATTTTTCCCTATATGCATCACCTTGCACTTATCCACATTAAATTTCATCTGCCATTTGGATGCCCAATTTTCCAATTGCAGGCCTTCCTGCAATTTATCACAATCTGCTTGTGATTTAACTACTCTGAACAATTTTGTGTCATCTGCAAATTTGATTATCTCACTCGTCGTATTTCTTTCCAGATCATTTATAAATATATTGAAAAGTAAGGGTCCCAATACAGATCCCTGAGGCACTCCACTGTCCACTCCCTTCCACTGAGAAAATTGATCATTTAATCCTACTCTCTGTTTCCTGTCTTTTAACCAGTTTGCAATCCATGAAAGGACATCGCCACCTATCCCATGACTTTTTACTTTTCCTAGAAGCCTCTCATGAGGAACTTTGTCAAACGCCTTCTGAAAATCCAAGTATACTACATCTACCGGTTCACCTTTACCCACATGTTTATTAACTCCTTCAAAAAAGTGAAGCAGATTTGTGAGGCAAGACTTGCCCTGGGTAAAGCCATGCTGACTTTGTTCCAGGCTGCTGACACTAACCTTTAAAGGGAGATAGAGCAGATTTTAAACTAGAACATGGATGAAAGCCAACAGTTGTTCAACACAGGCAGGTTCAGAGTCAGGTATCTTTGAAAGATGTTAATAAAGCAGGGGAATTAGAGCATTCTGCTAGGTTCCAATAAAGACAAAAGTAGCCCAGATGCTTTTAAGCAAAAACACATTCAGGCCATTGCAATATTGTGTGCTCAGCCTAGCACACATGTTAACCCGCGGTTGGACATGCATTTTGGACACGCGTCACAACCCCTGATGTAGTAAAAGGATCAGCACATCTAAAACACATGTCCAAACCAGCGAGTAACTAATAGCGCTCACCACAAGTAAATACCATGTTGATGAGGCTATTAGCTAGTGCTCCCAGTGTAAAAAACCACTGTGCGCCCAACGCACACATTTTAACCCTCAAAAATTAATGCCAGCCCCAGAGCTGGCGTTAAGTCTTGAGGCACCCCAAAACCTGAACAGAAAGTCAGAAAACACTGCAGTGATATTAAGTTGGAGAAACCGTAGAAAGCAGCAACATGAAAGAAAAAAAAAAAGTCTTGACGGCAGTCAGATTAGGAAAACAGATGCTCAATTTATGAGTGTCCATTTTCCTAACCCGTGGCTGTACACGTGTCCAGGGGCGGATGGTGGGAAAATATCAGCCTAGGGGATTTCTTTTAAAAAGGCCCATGTGATTCAATGACCCTCAAAAGCACACTCAGCTTACCCTAGAGAGGTATATAATGTGACCTGGAAACTATATGCCTCTACTGTCAGACGTGAGCCAAAAAATCTCCAGTACCAGGGATGCTCGTCCCCAATTTCCACTTACCTTCACCCAATCCTCAAATTCCTGCTTTAATCCCCCAACCCCAGCTTTAGTTTCACATACAAGCTTCAAACTCCAGCTCCAGTTATGATTTCCCATTCCAGCTTCCAGCTTCAGATTCACATTCAAGCTTCAGGCTCCAGCTCCGAGGCTTGTATGTGAAACAAAAGCTGGAACTCGGAGCTGGAGCAAGAAGCTGAAATGTGAATCTTGGAGCTAGGAGCATGGAGCAGTGACTGAAACTAGAGGCTTGGAGCAGAGCCTGGAAGACAAGCTCCAAACACTGGAATCGAGGGTTTGGAGCAGGCTTTGCTATCTTGACCAAGGAAAGTGAAGCTGAACTCACTGGTACAGGAAAGTTTGAGCTAGAGCTTGACATTGGAGCTGGAGCAAGAAGCTGAAATGTGAATCTTGGAGCTAGGAGCATGGAGAAGTGACTGAAACTAGAGGCTTGGAGCAGAGCCTGGAAGACAAGCTCCAAACACTGGAATTGAGGGTTTGGAGCAGGCTTTGCTATCTTGACCAAGGAAAGTGAAGCTGAACTCACTGGTACAGGAAAGTTTGAGCTAGAGCTTGACATTGGAGCTGGAGCTGAAACTCAGCTCGGAGACTAGATCTGCAGCTTGAAGCAAAGGCAACAATTGTAGCTTGGCACTTGTCAGACTGAAACAAGGCAGGAACTGGAATCTCAAGCAAGTAGAAGAGCTTTGCCTTGGAAGGAAGGCGATCACTTTACTACACAGATTGAGTAGCTTTGTGCTTGCTATTAACAACTTCTTGTTCCCAGCAGCCCCCTTTTAGCCTGGCTTTGGCCAATCCAGTTCCCCCGGAGGGAGTGGCCATCTTCTCCCTCTTGGTCTTTTATGGCTTCTGTCCCGGTTCTTTGGTTGGCTCTGCTATTAAGGTTGCTAGACCTTCATCTCCCAACTGTAGTGGGTTCAAGATTTGCCTGCACCTTTTCCTAATAATAGTTAACTCATTAAAAGATGTGAAACAAAGTGGAAAGAGGTAAATAGTAGTGTGCCTCAGGTCGGATACAGCATGAGACTTCTTATGTTATGTAAGTGTTAAATGTCTGATATAGTGAAAATCGCTGTGTATATCCATCACAGAATAGTCTGCTAGAACCATAACAAAGCAGTTTCTGTACTTACCCTAGGGTCATTAATTCCTGTGATCCTTTCCTCTGGCCTGTCCAGCACCAGGAAGGCAGCAAGGTTGGCAGTGTAGGAAGCCACAATAATCATAGCGAATCCAGCCCACACCATCCCCAGAATCCGGGCTGAAAAGCTGCGAGGAGCACCTGAGGAAAAAAAGAAGGGATGGAGAGTCTCAGGCCAGTGGGAGACAGAGAAGGTCATCAGTTGACTCCATTCAAGACAGGCTAATCCAGGCTTGATTTTACTCATTCCATTGTAGCTCTGCTATTCCTAAGAAGAGTACAAATTAAAGATTGCGCAACTTTTTAATGTCTACAATACTGTAACCCAAAGGCCTTATGTAAGTGGCTGTGTGCTGTGCTGTGCTGTGTCTGGGACCCTCAGTCAGCTGTGAGTGTACCCTAAGAAGAGATCAACAAAGGGTGAGGATGACTGATGCACTCATATTTTTGTAACATTTATATAAAAGAGCAGTGCACCCAAATACACATGTGCATACACAATTAATGGAATGCATGCATCTATGCAGATTATGCTCAGTCATTCTTATGGTGTTTCAAATAGACTCATGAGTGCATCACTTGTCATTGATAGCTCTCTTGGTTCTGTTGATCCCTTTGAGGATTGTCATTTTCAATGTCCAGGGAATGCAAGAATAGAAATAACAGAGAGACAAGCGAGAGAAGACAGGTTCAGGGGCAGTGATGGCATATTGAATCAATTGTGGGGAGGGTCAGGTGTCTCTCCCCTTCACCCTGGTCCTAAAGTGTCCAGTTCTGGTCTGGAACAGTTGACAACCTGGGGGGGGGAGGGGGGGAGAGAAGGAAAGGACCTTATGGGCCTATGCCCAGATCTTTGAAGTGCCTAGCAATGCCCCTAGGGAGGAGTTACATTAGCCAGATAAGTTATCCGGCTAACTCAAATATTCAGAATTAGCCAGATAACTCATCCGGCTAAGTCTGTTCATGCCTGTGACTCAGCTTTGCCTGTTACTAACAGTGTTCCCTATTTTTTTTATATCTAAATTAGGAAGTTTTGCATTTTGGAGTCCTCCACTAGCTTTATCCCCACTTTTTGTAGGAAGTGTCTGAGGAATATAAATGTCATCCCTGAGTATGTGATATGGGTCATTGCCTCTTCACAGGAGGAGATGGTCTTTGCTGCTTGTAGAGTTGATTGACCAAGAGAGGAGCTTTGGAGAATAGGAGAGTGTGGAAGACTTTTGTACTTTTGAAATTTTAGACTAATTCTTGAAGGAAGGGTGAGCCCTAGTATCTGGAAGGGATGGGTCTTAGATCTTTTGTCTTTGCTACCAGCAAATAACAGAGGTGAGAGATTGAGAAGACTTTGAGATGGTGGAAGAGAGATTGGATGGAGTTACCTATTTTTGAGAGCCTTCCTTTTGAACAAGGAATTTTTGTCACCTTTTTCTAGTCTTTATTCATGCTAGAACTTCAAAAAAAACTACCCTACCCTCCAAGAGGAAGGGAGTTTAGAAGTAGATACTGGTGCAGATGTGAGAAGAACATCTAGGGGATCTACCATGGATAAAGAGTCTATAGTGGTTTTTTAAATTTTGATTCTACCGATGCTGTTTCTAATTTTTTCTATACTAACTTGGATTCCTATTTTCAAACTCAAATACATTTTTATTTTGAACACCATTACTGGACTCTCTGGTTCTGTTGGCTAGTAGTGCCCCAAGTGACAAAAGTATTTTCCCCATGGAGGACTCCCCTGACCAGTGACTAGGACAAGCAGAGTGACAGTGTTTTTGGAAGATGGTGTCCACTACAGCACCAAGGGCACAGGAGGTTATCCTTCCTCCCAGTGGATGAATCCCAGCATTGTAACTCCCCGGTTTCAGCCAGCAATCCATCTGGGACCCTGCTACACGCCAAAGAGCTGTCCTAAAGTTTTACAGATAAAGTTATCTGACTAACTTTAAGACAGCTAGCTACATTCAATAGTGTGGCAGCACTTTTGAATACATCTCCAAAGTTAGCCGGATAACTTTTATCTGGCTAACTTTGCTATCTGGATAGTGAGTGAATATGTATCCCCTGCTAATTAGACTAAATTAACTGAATTTCAGAAAGTGAGAGCTATAATCCTAGGGGAATGGCCTGGTCCAGGTGTTATTCAGTGTACATCCTGTTTTTGAATCACAATTTTCAATTCATATTTTTAGAGCCAAAAATCAATCTAAAAAAATCTATCTATGAGGCCTATGCAATAAAATTTATACTAAAATATGTTTAGCTTGTGCACTGATAAAAATGTAACATACAATAAAATGCTACTTAATGTGGGATGCACAAAAAATGTTTATGGACCTGCTATAATAAAGACATTTTAGCATATATGCATGAAAAGCATGCATACTAAAAGAAAAAATGTAGTGTACACATAGCACATAACTAAATCCCCCATACTAGCCAACTTAAAGAGAGAGGATTACTTAGCATGGGGGCTTTCTTTCCACTGAACACAAGTTTAAGGACCCTCCTCTCCCTTCCTCCCCTTGCGCAAATTGAATGCCCTTGGCAGCCCTGATCACCCTCATAATCCCCCTCCCTGATAGAAGTTAAAGACCCCTGATGGTTTCATCACCCCCCCCCCCCCCCCCACACACACACACACACACACACAATTCCATTCTCCTACACAAGAACAGCAATGGGGACCTGGTGCTCCAAAATGGTTCCCCTATAATCCTCCCCCACCACCCCTCCCCGACATACATAAATTCAAGCATAAAGATGAGAGCACCAATATAACTCTCCCCACCCAAGAACAACAACGGGGGAAATTATCCCAAAATAACTTTGCCAACACCCCAACAAGAATGAAGGCAACAGCTCAGTGACAGCAATATAACTCCCTTGCAGTCCCCCAGTAGCTTTCCTCATAAAAGAATAACAAAAGGGGCACAAAATAACACTTCACACACACCCCCCCCCCCCCTGCAATCCCAAGGATGAAGGGACCTCTGTACCCTGATATCACCCCTGAGACCTCTAAACCCAAGGACCAAGAGATTACACTGTGCCACATTGTATACTTTACCTTCTCCTATGCCAGAATTCAGCAGGACCCCCCAGGAGAACCACATGGCGGATGAGAGAGTCAAGGCGTCTTCTTCTTCCTCCTCACTGTTCACTTTAAACCGGCCAAACGGGCTGAAAAATATTACCAGCACATTTACCAGTAATATCACTAGCACCTTTACAGAAATGTTGATAGCAACTTTGATAGCATTAGAACAATCAGGAATTGCATTTGAAGAAGGACCCTGTGTGGTCTCCAAAGATCCCCAAGTCTTTTTTTCCAAGCACAGGGTCTGAGCTGTGAGCTGAGGCGGGCTCCTTTTTGGCCTTTTAGCTGATGCTGACAACATATAGGGGCAGGGTTATTTTCAGTGAGCTTGTAGCATTTTCAGGCCCACAAATACTCTGAACCTGTGCATGTGCAAACAGATTTCAAAGAGAAACTCCCTGTGGTGTTTTCTATATAGTGCTGAGACCATTTTCAGAGCTTAAGAAGAAAATAGCATTGTATGATTCCCGCACCAACAAGTGACCCAGATGTAAACTAGGGGGAGGGAGAATATAGGACAGATCTGTCTCACCCACTGAAGAATCAAAGGTGAATTTGTCATACCACTTAGAGATTTGTATGTTCCAACCCAAAGAGAGGAAAAAAGGAATGGAGGTATCTGTCCTTCCTGAGAGATATGAGGAGAAATTGTCTGGCCCAGGCTCACCCATGAATATTTTTTAAATATCTGCACTGACCAAGGATATCCCTCCTACTTCACACTTAGAAGGGTTTATTTCACGAAAAGAATAATGTGTATCCATTTCGTAGACCAAAAGCTTGCATGTGGTTGAATTTTGAATGAACAAAGTGTGATGTGTGTTATGTAACAAATGGTCATGTGATCATACATAAGAACATAAGAAGTTGCCATACCGAGTCAGTCCATCAAGCCCAGCATCCTAGATCCCATGCGAATATTGTCAGTAATATCAGTGGCTGTTCCCTAAGTCAGGGGTGGCCAACTCTGATCATTGAGAGCCACAAATAGACCATGTTTTCAGGGTGGCCACAATGAATATGCATGAGATAGATTTGCATACACTGCCTCCATTATAATCAAATCCATCTCATGCCTTCTCGTGGCCACCCCTGCCTTAAGTCAATTTGAATATTAGCAGTTTATGGACTTCTCCTTCAGGAATTTATCCAAACCTTTTTTAAACCCAACTATACTAACTGCCTTAACCACATCTTCTGGCAACAAATTCCAGAGTTCAATTGTGTGTTGAGTAAAAAATAATTTTCTCCATTTTTTTTAAATATGCTACTTGCTAACTTCATGAAGTGCTCCCTAGTCCTTCTTTATCTGAAAAAGAAAATAACCGATTCATATTATTTACCCATTCTAATCCTCTCATGATTTTACAGAACTCTATCATATCCCCCTTCAGCCATCTCTTCTCCAAGCTGAACAGACCTAACTTCTTTAGTCTTTCCTCATAGGGGAGCCATTCCATCCCCTTTATCATTTTGGTTGCTCTTCTTTGAATCTTCTCCAGTGCAACTATATCTTTTTTGAGATGCAGCAACCATAATTGCACATAGTACTCGAGGTGTGGTCTCACCATGTTATAATACACAGACATTATGACATTCTCCTTTTTAATCACCATTCCCTTCCTAATAATTCCTAACATTCTGTTTGCTTTTTTGACTGTTACAGCACACTAGGCCAACTATTTCAATGTATTATCCACTATGATGCCTAGCTCTCTTTCCTGGGTGGTAACTCCTAAGATAGAACCTAACAATACATTGTGTAACTGAAGCATGTTTTATTTTTCCCTATATGCATCACCTTGCACTTGTCCACATTAAATTTCATCTGCCATTTGGATGCCCAATCTTCCAGTCTTATAAGGTCCTCCTGCAATTTATCACAATTAGCATGTGATTTAACTATCAGGGTTAAATATTGGGGTTATACTGTCCACCCTCCAGTCTTCAGGTACAATGGACAATTTTAATGATAGGTTACAGATTTTTACTAATAGATCTGAAATTTCATTTTTTAGTTCTTTCAGAACCCTGGGATGTATACCATCCGGTCCAGGTGATTTGCTACTCTTTAGTTTCTCATTCTGGTCTACTACATCTTCCAGGTTCACTGTGATTTGGCTCATTCATCCGAATTATCACCCTTTAAAACTGTTTCTGGAATAGGTATCTCCCCAACATCCTCATTAGTAAACATGGAAGCAAAGAATTCATTTAGTCTTTCCGTGATGACCTTATCGTCCCTAAGAGCCCCTTTAACTCCTTGATCATCTAACCGTCCAAACAACTCCCTCACATGTTTCCTGCTTTAGATATAGATTTTAAAAGTTTTTTTAATGAGTTTTTGCCTCTATGGCCTACTTCATTTCAAATTCTCTCTTAGCCTGTCTTATCAATATTTTACAATAACTCGACAATGCTTATTCTTTTTCCTATTTTCTTCAGATATATCCTTCTCCCAATTTTTGAAGGAAGATTTTTTGGCTAAAATAAACTCTTTCACCTTATCTTTTAACCAGGCCAGTAATTGTTTGGTCTTCCTTGCTTCTTTCTTAATGCATGGAATAAATCTGGAGTGAGCTTCTAAGATGGTATTTTTAAACAATGTCCATGCCGTTGTGCACTCTTAACCTTTGCAGTTGCACCTTTTTTTTCTGTTTTCCTCATTTTATCAAAGCTTCCCTTTTTGAAAGTTTAGTGTTAGAGCTATAGATTTACATATTGTCTCCCTTCCAGTCATTAGTTCATATTTCATCATATTATGACCACTATTGCCAAGTGGCCCCACTACTGTTACCTCTCTCACAAAATCTTGTGATCCATTAAGAATTAGATCTGAAATATCTCTCTCTCTTGTCGGTTCCTGAACCAATTGCTCCATGAAGCACTCATTTATTTCATCCAGGAAATTTACTTCTCCAGCTTGTCCTGATGTTACATTTACCCAGTCAATATTGAGATAATTGAAATCTCCCATTATTACTGCACTGCTAAATTGGTCAGCTTCCCTGATTTCTCTTTGCATTTCATCGTCTCTCTCATCATTTTGGCCAGGTGGATGGAAGTATACACCTATCGCTATACTCTTACCCAACACACACAGGATTTTTACATAAAGCTTCTACTATATGATCTTTATGCTGTTGGTCTCTATGCCATCCTGGACATAAAGCACCACACTCCCACCAAGTTAATCCTCCCTATCATTGTAATATAATTTGTACCCTGATATAGCACTGTCTCATTGGTTATCCTCCTTCCACTAAGTCTCTGAGATGCCAATTATGTATATCTCATCATTCACTGCTATACACTCTAACTCTCCAATCTTACTTCATAGACGTCTTGCACTGGCATACAGACATTTCAAAGTGTGTTTTTTGTTTGTATTAATAACCTGTTTTTCAAATGATAAGGATAATTTGGAATCCTTTAGCTCAGGTGATTACTTATAGGCACATCAACTACTTTTGCTTTTATTGGAACCTCTCTGTTAGGATGCCATAACTCTTCTGTTCATTAGTATCTTTTGAAGATATCTTCCTCTGAACCATGCACTGCTGAGCAACTGTCGGCTTTACCCCTTGTTTTAGTTTACCCAGTGGTGATGCTCTGGCACATAACATATTTGGGGTGATATCCTTGGCAGCATGAGCAGTAGAGGTTCCTATTTCAGTGGTGGCCAATCTATGGCTCAAGAGGCTCATGTTGCTCTTTCATGTGAAAAATGTGGCTCTTGCACTCCTGACCACAGCATTGCAGCAGATGGGAGGGGAGGGACTGGGGCAGGGAGCACACACAATAGAAAGGGAGCATTTTACTTTCTGCCTGGGTCCCTTCCCTCCTGACTTCACAGTGCTATTGGTTGCTGCAGAGATGGGAGGGACTGGAGCAGGTATAAGACTTTTCTCTGCTCATTCCTACTCTATTCCTCCCCAACTGACTGCCACAAACAGCAGTGGAGGGGAGGAGGGTAAAGCTGACAAGACAGCAACAATGAGCCAGTCAGCTCCCTATTCCAGTCCTCCCTATCCTATCCAAACCCCCATTCAACTTGCTGCCTGGAGTAGAGGCCTCTTCTCTGGTCTGCTGTCTGGGATTCAGCTAACAGCAGAGGTAAGGAGGGAGTCACCCAGAGCTCCAATAAGGCCAGAATGATTTGTGGCAAGAGAAAGGGGGTGAGGGGAGAAGGGGTGAATGTAGTTGATGAATACTTGAAGCAGTGCATAAAGTGAATGTTGGGGGGAGGTGAGAGGTATGAATGCTTGAAGGAGAAGTGGTGCAAGAGGGAGAAAATGCTTCTGGGGGCAGTGATATGTTGCAAGGATTGGGAGGGAGGACCAGTATGAGGAGGAGCTTATGCTGTGAGGGAGATGAGGATGGAGTGAACATTGTTTCCCTACCCATCTTCCTGAAGCTAGCAATGCAAGTTGGATTGTCTGCCACCTAATTCTTCCTCAAGGTATTTTTGCAACAGGCGTGAGGAAACCTGGGCTTGAGTGGGGGAAATAGAGAAAGGGAGGGGGGCTGGGGTAGGATGCTGTAAGAGAGCCACGTGTGGTGAAATGTTTGTTACAGACAGGAGGGAACAGGTTGGCAAGACTGAGAGAGATATTGGTAGTGACAAGGTGAAAGAATGAGACTGGTGGGAGGATTGAGAGATTTGGAGGGACAGGATGGGACTGAAAGAGAGAGAGAGACTGGTGAGGAGGATTGAGATAGAGATTGTTAGATACAGGTTGGAAGAATTGAAAAACAGGAAAGGGAAGGATGGGCAATTGACAGAAAGACTGGTGGAGACAGAATGGTTGGATTGAAAGACATTTGTGGGGGAATAGGGAGAGAGATTGGGGGACTGGATGGGATTGAGAGAGAGTGAGATTGGAGGGAACAGGTTTAGGGGACTGAGAAAGAAAGATGGTGAGAAGACTGACAGAGACTGCTGTGAACAAGATGAGATTTAGAGAGAGAGAAAGAGAGACTGTGAGGAAAGGTAGACAAACTGCAAGAGAGAGATGCTGTTGGAAGAGGAGGAGTGCCCCTTTCCCCCAAACCCCTCATCAAAACATGAGGCTCATTGGTACTATAATTTCTGATTCCTTGTCTCTTGGTGTGCGAAAGGTTGGTCCACCCTATCCTGTTCTTAGTGATTGGCATCTAACTTTATTGAGGTGATATCCTTGTCAGTATAAGCAGTGGATGTTTCTATTCCCAGCAAGGTGCACTCACCTGAAGCGGTCTAAGAGATAAAGCATGACTGCCACCACATGAACTGAGAGGCCCACCAGAAGCCAGAGTGTGCTCTGAAAGGGCTGCATGAACGAATCCAAAGTACTACGGGGGATTTCCTACAGCAAGTGAGAGAGAACAGAGACAGAAAATCTGATCAGATAGCTAGGGATGGGAGAAGCACCTTCAAGTAAATCAATTCAGATTAAAGCAGTTCAGATTTTTCCATATCACCTCCAAACATCTAACTTTTCATGGAGCTTTAAATGTTAATATTAATTTATTAAAAAGTATTAAAATCTATAGCTAAATAGTTCCCAGAGTCTGAGTGTGCTTTATGGGATGAATACATAATGATTGTGTGTGTGTGTGTGTGTGTGTGTGTGTGTGTGTGTGTGTGTGTATGTGTGGGTGGGTGGGTGAACTGCGCGCCCATTTAGGATTTCATTTTTCATTCACCCATAACGCACTGATGATCTTATAGCTCTTGAGGGTTGGCTGATCTTTTACCTGTCTAAAAGCTGGTGTCTGGTTATAAAATTTGAATTGACTATAACTGAAATACTAGTTCAGGGGGTGGCCAACCTGTGGCTCAGGAGCTGCATGTGGTTCTTTCATGTGCAAAATGTGGCTTCTGCACTCCTGGCCACAAGGCAGCTGAGCAGCACTGCAGAAGACAGGAGGGGAGGGACTGGGGCAGGAAGTATACACAATAGAACAGAGCAGGAAAGAGCCATTGTGCTCCCTGCTCTAGCCCCTTCCCTCCTGACCTCACAGTGCTGTTGGTTGCTGCAGAGACAGAAGAGAGAGAGGCTGGAGTAGGAATCAGAGGCTTTTCTCTGCTCATCCCTGCTCTACTATTCCCCACATGGCTGCTATCAGCAGGAGGGAGGGAAGGGGTGTCTGGAACTGACAAAACATCAAAGAAGAGCCAGTCAGCTCTAGCCTCCCCCTATCCTTTCCACCCCCCCCCCCCAATCCACTTGCTGCCTGGAGTAGAAGGTTCTCCTCTTGTCTGCTGTCTGGGTTTCAGCAAACAGTAGAGGAAGGGAACGAGTCTTCCAGCCCTCCAATCAGGCCAGAATGATTTGTGGCAAAGGAAAGGTGTGAGCGGAGAAGGAGTGAATGTAGTTGAAGAATACTTGGGGGGGGGGGGGGTGCAGTGCACGACCTGAATGTTGGGGGAGATGAGGAGTGTGAATCCTTGAAGGAGAAGTCATGCAAAAGGGACTGGATGCTTCAGGGGACAGTGATATGAAAAGGGATGTCAGTTGCAAGGGTTGGGAGGGGGAGAGCATGAGGAGGAGATAATGCTGTGAGGGAGAAGAGGAAGGGGTGAATATTGTTTCGCTCCACCTCTTCCTGAAACCAGCAATACAAATCGGTCAGTCTGGCACCTAATTCCTCCCTATTTTTCCACAAGTGTAAGGGGACACTGGCTTGGGTGGGGGAAGTAGAGGGAGGGAGGGAGAGCCGGGAAAGGATGCTGTATGAGAGCCATGTGTGGGGAGATACTTGTAAGAGACAAGTGTAGGACAGGTTGGGAGGATTGCGAAAGATACTGGTGGTGACAAGGTGAGAGGAATGAGAGAGAGAGAGTGGTGGGAGGATTGAGAGAAAGACTGGTAGGGACAGGTGGGGGAATTGAGAGACAAAGAGACTGATGGGAGGATTGAAAGAAAGCTTGGTAGGCACAGGGTAGAGGAACTGAGAGACAGGAGAGGAAAGGGTGGGAAACTGGTGGGAGGATTGAAAGAGATTTGTGGGGGAATTGAGAGAGATAGAGAGACTGGGGGGAAGATGATGGCATTGAAAAAGAGAGACTGGGGGAAAATTGATGGAGACTACTGGGAACAGGATGGGATTTAGAGAGAGAGAGAGAGAGAGAGAGAGAGAGAGTGAGAGACTGGTGGGGCAGGGTGGACAGACTGTGAGAGAGAGATACTGTTAAAAGCGGGGATTCCCCCTCTCCCCACACCTCTTGTCAAAGCATGAAGCTATTTGGTATTGTACATTATGATTCCTTGGCTCTTGGTGTGTGAAAGGTTGGCCACCCCTGTACTTTTTAATATCTTAAATTAGTGGTTTAACACTTGCTACAGTTATTGGCCAATTTAACTTTTCTATCTGTCATTTAAAATGTATTGAACCATATTTTACTGCCTAGCTGCACTTCTGAACAGGGTCATTTAAAATATTTAAATCACTTTTGGCAAACAAATATTGATATCCAAGAAAGCACGTAAGGGAAATAGTTTGGAAACTTTTGTCTGAGTAGATAATGCCACTTTACCTTCTTAACCAGGATGGTGAGTCCTTGGTATTTAAAGGGCTTGGAGAACTCAATGTACTGCGCTCGCTCATTGTTGATGGTAAGAGGAGCCACAATCATGTCTGCCTGACCGCTCAGTAACTCTCCCATCATCCCATTCCACTCCTTCTTATTGCTGTTATTTACCTGCCAAGAGACAGCCAAGCAACAATCAGCACAGCATAAAGTTACTGAGTATTGTACTAACACAAACTAAAAGTAATTCCTTACATATGACTGTTGTTCTCTGATAGTAGCTCAACAGTGAGTTACACTTATGGGTCCCCTATGGAATTCTATCAAATGACACAGGAAAACGGGATAACAGCAACCCCAAAGGTTAGTGCTATCCTCCTTATTGTTTAATTTGCATCTGGCACCGCTGCCCAGTTAGTAGCTGGATTTGGACTGGAATGCCATATGTTTGCTGACAGTGTTTAGATTTTGGCACATACTGTACATAAAGATCAGGTTAATAGTATTAGGAATGTAAGCAGGGATATGAGAGCTATCTCAGAATGGTTAAGTACTAGGCATCTGAAACTTAAACCTGAAAGAAACAACTGGAGATTTTAGGGGTTAAGGTTCCGTTGAACACTGTGACCTATTTAGGAGGGAAATTAGATCAGAAGTGTAATCCCTTTTTGGAGGAGGAGCAGTATCTCAAGTGGCCATAAAATAATTTATTTCTTGGGGCTAACTCCTCAGCCTTTCCCCCTCTTCTTGTCCCAAGGGGTGGGCCCTTTCTATTGGGGGGAAGGATAACCTTCTAGGACTAGGGTATAGGTGAACTCCTCTGTGTGTGTGTTATTGTTACCATAGCTTTTTGGGACAGGTACATTTACAAAACAGGCTGGACTCACTGGATGAATATCCAAATTCAAGTTTACTGTAACTGATCTCATAATAATTAATAAGTGCAAAACATAAAATATCCATGTACATCCAGGGTCCTCAGATTTACAGGAATCAGGTTGTATAGGAGTAGACCTAATTTCCCTCCTTAACCTGTATGGGACCAGGATTCTAGCCTAATCCATCTTAAATCCTACATGGAGAGAGAGAGGTCTGTGGGTAAGACCCTGCTGGGGCAAGATAAGAGTATGAGCCCAGCTGAGATCAGGAGGCCCCAGCGTCTCCAGGAGAGAAGCTCCTGTGTATACAGCTCTACATGAAGGTATTGTACATTGCTAGAAGAAGGTAGGCAGTCTACTAGTTCGTTTGCTGATTGAATGGAAGAATAAAGTTTAAGTTGCATGAAGAAAGGCTGGAGCCAGTGAAGATTGCTCGGCTATCCCACACAGGTCTTAAAGAATCTCTGCCTCTCTGTTCCTCCAGGCAGGGGCTTGAAATGTGCTTATCCTCCATGGGATGGAATGATTACTGTCTCAAGTTGGCTGGAGTACCCACGGATTTTCCAGAAACTCACAAAATCATACAATGACAATTGATGTTAACATACTTAGTCTAACCACTTGGGGTGTGCTAAATCTTGGGAGCCTATGACCAGAGTACACTTTATACTCAAAGATTAACATTACAGACAAATAATGGGCAACATTATACAAGAAAACCACCACAACTCCTATTGGTTCTCCTGGAGGAAGAACCTTTACCCTTTTAGGATGACTGAGACCATTCTATACATCTAAACCTATGAATATAGCAGTGGGAACTACCAAAAAATAATTCAAAAACATACTTGTACTAAAAAATACCTCCACTTAGGACCCAGCGGGAAGACCTTAGAAAATAGGCACCCTAGGCCTCTTCTACCCAAAGAAGTAGGCAACAATGGACTCACTAGCTCCTTTCACTAACTGGCTACAGAAGCACTAAGGATTAAGGAGGGCTCAGTCCCACCCAAAGTAGCAATCCATACCAGCAGCAGGGAGCAATTACAATTCCAAACATCCAACTGTGCATTTTCGGAAGGAAAATGTTGAACATCATCAACACTTGTTTTTCTCATTTGGTCATCAAAGGGGCATCCCAGCTCGGCAGTGGGAAAACTAGCATGAACCTTCACCTGTAAACACTGTCCCAGCACATGGAAGTGACATAGCCAACCAGGAGGTTCTCTGGCCCCAATTGTCATATACTCTTATGTCCAGCTTACAAACACTTTAATACAAAACCCAAATCAGTTTACATCACATTTCTCATTGAGACATGCAGTAAGGCAAATCTCACAACCACCTCTTATATTCCTCTCACAAGGCCTGCAAAAGGAAAAGTTAGACTCTTGCTAATGGACAAAGGGCAGGAGCACAGGATGACTTCAGGAATCTGAAAAGAAGCACAAGTTAGCAGAATTTGGTAAGGACGTCTTATTGAAAGGGGTCCCACCTAAATAAATATTTATGCAATTGATTAGAAAAAGAATCAAAGAACACCATTTTTTATTCCAGCTTTGAAGCATTTTATATTTTTTTCTAAAATGGTTTTTCTTAATAGCTTGTTTTTTTTCCAAATAGAACAAGAAAATATTTGTAACATTTTCCTTTAACACAAAAATCAATATACCACTCTCCTATTATGACACATCACAGTTCACATTATAAGTCAAAAGGGTGAACCATAGTGCTGGAAAATCTTCTTTGCTTCCAGGCCTCTTGTATGGCCAGGTCATCTAGATGCAAGAAGATTCCTCTTTGTAGAGTCCACCTCCCTTTGAGGAATAGCTAACAGTTCTTTTCAAATCCTGGAAATCACTGGCCTTCCAGGCCCAACTGGAAACCTTCATCTGCAAAACAAGAAAAACAACAACCACAAAAACAAGACAAAACAGTACTCAGCACTGTGGCTGCTAGAGCCCAGGAACTGTTCAGAAACTTGGCTCAGTCACTCTTGTGGCTGTTCCTCCTCATCGACAGAGCATGATGCAGGGGCTGGAGTTTCATTGCCATTTCAAACAATTCACTGTAAGTCTTAGTCTCATCAGTAGGTTCACCAATGGGATCACCACAGAGAACCACTCGTGGGCCTCCTTGGAGCTTGGGGCAATGGCCCATTCTTGCCTGTCAGTACTCCAACTGGATTTTGCCTTCCCAGACCTCCCTAAGGATCAGAAACTACTGGACTATTTATCCGATGAATAGCCCCCTTCTCATGATCTTCTTTTCCTTCTCTGTGGATAGTCACTTCCAGAGGCCTATGCAGCTGGGTCCACGTCCTTTTCCTAGCCTTCTTGCTCTGCTGCTTGCATCACCGGGCCCCACAAGCTCTACCTGTGCCTCCTCTGTTCAGCCCTGGAAAATGGCTCACCTGGCCCTGCAACTGGGATTTGGATCGGCTCCTCAATAACTGCCTCCATGATCATGTCGCGGCCCTCCCCAAACTTGAACACTGGGTCCTTTTGAGGGCCTGACTTATCTTCTCCGGTGGGCAGAGGACTTAGCTGAAGTTTTAGTAAAGGGCCTTGCTTTGAGTCTTTTATTCTGACTTGGTTAGTGCTAATATTGCTGCTCTCCTTTGATTTCACAAGGGCTATCTGGCAGATGCGGGCACTCAACACTAGAGATGTGAATCGGAACTGAAATCGGATCCGATTCTGGTTCCGATTCACATCTATAGAGATGTGAATCGGAACTGAAATCGGATCCGATTCTGGTTCCGATTCACATCTCTACTCAACACCACTATTTCCAGAGCACTGATTAGTTGAAGCCCCACTACAGTGACATCAGATGGTGCAGGACTTGGCCAACCCTGGTAAAGAAGATAGCTCTACAGCTGTTATAGTACAGAGTCACCAGTTGTGGTCTCTTTACTCTCTTGCTAGCATGGCATTCAACACATTCCTCCCCTACAAATGAAGCCCACCCAACTAAAGATAACTGCAGCTGGCCCTGGTATTGGAAGAAAAGAGGATGCTCCAGCTCTGACTCTCTTATTTTGGGAGTGCTGGAACTCACAATGGCCAAGCTGACCCAGGAAGCTGTGGTAACTGGTGTCTCTCCTTCTGTTTGCAACAGCGGATTGTCAACTTTGCCTCCAGGCGGGAAGAAGCTTTTTGATTCTGCCATCAGGTCTCTTGGTTGGTTTTGCACCACTAATGTAGATTCGTCGACTCGCCTCTCGCCATCTGTGCAAGTTAGGCCTGCTGCTACTGCTTCAACACTGCTGCCATTACTCATGCTAAGCCCTGTGTTGCAAGCGTGCCACCATTTTTATGCTCTGCTATTGGGTGTACATTATAACCATCACTGATGACCTCACATGCTTACTATGTATGCCCCGTCCTTTCTGGTGAGCTTTCTCTCCCACAGTATTCCCAATGCAGGAAGAACAGCCATTTAGGAATTTTCACAGCTTATCTTTGTAATACTCTAAATCACAATATAGTTGCAAAATATCACTTTTCTCTTCAGTAACATACAGTGCCACATTTTCAATAGGCTTGAGCCCCACGTTGCTAAGCGCCATTTTATATAACCCCTTTTTGGATGATAAGATGTATCTCAAGGGGCTATAAAAAATTTAGTTCTTGGGGATAACACCTCAATCTCTTTCCCTGTCTTCTTGTCCCAAGATGTGGATCCTATCTGTTGGGGGGAAGGATAACCTTCTAGGCCCAGGGCATAGATGAACTCCTGTGTGTGTGTGTGTCAGTGAGACAATGTGACAAGACAATAACTAAAGCCAAAAGAATGCTGGGCTGCATAGACAAACCTTTTCCTTTGGGAAAAAAATCAGCAGAACTAGGGGTCACGATTTAAAACTCCAGGGAGGACGACTCAGAACCAATGTCAAGAAGTATTTCTTCACAGAGAGGGTGGGTGGATGCCTGGAACGCCCTTCTGGAGGAAGTGGTGAAGACTAAAACTGTAAAGGATTTCAAAGGGGCATGGAATAAACACTATGGATCCATAGTCATGCCTAGAAGAATTTCATCTTTCTATACTTACTGCTCCCTTAGGGGCGGATTTTAAAAGGGTTACGTGCGTAACACTTTAAAACCCCTCCTGCGCACGCCGAGCCTATTTTGCTTAGGCTCGGTGACGCGCGCAAGCCCCAGGATGCGCGTATGTCCCGGGGCTTTGAAAAAGGAGCAGGAAGGGGGCATGGGCGGGGCGCCGGTCCGGGGGCGGGACCGAGACCTCTGGCACGAAGGCAAGTTAAGCCTGTCTCAGGCTGTCATAAAGAAGAGAAGAAAGGTGGGGGGGGGGGGATTAGGTAGGGCTGGTGGGCAGGTTAGATCGGGGAAGGGAGGGGAAGGTGGGGGGGAGCGAAAGGAAAGTTCCCTCCGAGACCACTCAGATTTCAGATTTCGGAGCGGCCTCGGAGGGAATGGGGAAAGCCATCGTGGCTCACCTAGGGCTCGGCACGCGCAAAGTGCACAAGAGTGCACCCCCTTGTGTGCGCCAACCCTGGATTTTATAACATGCGCCCGGTTATAAAATCGGGCGTAGATTTGTACGTGCTGGGTTGCGCGCATAATTCTGAATATCCGGCCCTTAGGGTTTTGCAGCCCAAATGCATGATTTTGCATAATTATTTAAATTTGTATTAATTTATTAAATTTTCAACAATATTTCAATACTTGTCAAGTAAATCTCCATTGAAGTGAATAGACTGTACTCTTCCTTATTCATTTTGATCATCAGCTATTAAAAAAATTATATTGCAACATCAGCATATTTTAAGTTCTCTTAAACCTTTTAGTGAACCTCTGGTTTTTGCCAAAAAAGGGGAGGAAGACTGGGAGATTGTTTGATATCTTCAGCTCTGAATTTTGAGCAAGCATATAATGCTGAAAATAAAGGCCAGAATATATGTGGAACCTGCACAGTATGTGAACATGTTCTTGACATTTCAGTATTTCAACATCCATCTTTGAAATGCTTTGATTGCACATCTAAAATCGGGCGTAGATTTTGATTTATGTGATATTGTGTCCCTGTAATTTGATATATATTGGACACACAAAATACAAAATTCGCCAGGATATTGTGGGGCATAGAAGTTGCTTATATACATTGAAGTTACCAGCCTCTTTAGTAGCACACTGCAATCCCTCCACCTAAGTCCAAGCGGCCCGGGTCCCTACGGGCTCCCAGTGGTGAAGCTCTACCTAGCCTCTGTCTCCTTCAGTACTCCACCCCCTGGGGCCAGTTACCTCCTGTTTCCTTTCAGGAGCCATTCCACCCTTGCACCAGGCCAAGGGTCCACCCCCGAGCGCAACACTAACCATAAGAGATGCAGTTTGCTACTCAATTACAGATGGAATATTTTGACACTTGGCGGCCCAGGCTGTTGACATTGAGAGAAATAAAAAGTTGGGTGGACTTTCTTTAATCCATTCCAGAAATTGATTGTGTGAAGGACTGTTTCTCCCTTATGTGCATAAGTGTGAGAGAAGAATGTTGGAAAGACAGCTGAAGTGGAGGAGTACCCTAGTGGTTAGAGCACAGGCTGCAAACTAGGGTTCCAATCCCATTGCAGTTCCTTGTGACATTGGGCAAATCATTTCACCCTCCATTGCCTCCGGTACAAACTTACAGGTCAATTTTAAAAGCGTTGCTTGCACAAAAATGCCCACATACAAGTATATTTTTAAAAAACCGCCAAATACACGCATGTATACCTTGCGCACGTGAGGAATAAGAGGGAGGGGAATGGGCATTCCAGGGCGGGGCCAAGACATGCGCATAACTCAGAATTTTAAAAAATGAAACCAGCGGCACACGTATGCTAGATATCTGTGTAACTTTACTGCTGCTCTTGATGAGGAGCAAGTTGGTAGATTTTGAGTTGTAGGGCTTAGAAGACAGGGTGAAGCATCTGGGTCAATCAGACGACGTGCAGGATGAAGAACCAGAAGGGTCTGAAAGACCTCACTATTAACTGGATAAAATGGTGGACTAATTGGGGAAACTGGGAATGTGCCTCGCGCAAGCATGTTTTAAAATTCACTGGATATACACATAAAAGCTGACACGGTCCTATGGAAGACAAGTGTGCACTAGCTGTGCTCGAGTAACCTCTTAAAATTAGGAGCATACTTATGCACAGTTGGTGCATTTTAAAACATATGCACGCAAGTGCACGCATGATTAAATATTCCAGCGTATCCTCCCTTGCTTGTCAATATTCGCTCATGTCTGGGCGCACGTGCACTCGTTTTCATATCAACCTGTTAGGGGGTCATTTACTAAGCATTTTTCCCATAGACACATAATGGTATAAAACCTTTAGTAAATACACCCCTTAGATTTTGAACCGTCTGGGAATAGAGAAATACCTATAGTACCTGAAGTGCTTGAAAGGCAGATTGTAAAAATAAATAAAATAATGATTAAGGTGAAGACCAAAATAACCTTAAGCAAGAACTTAAGATGGGTGAAAAGCAGCATCCTGATCTATAAATATAGAATACAAGCTTCTGGGAATAATGCCACTGAGTTATTTCAAACTGTTAAACAGTTAGTTGACGATGCCCAGAGTAATAGAAAACAAGGCAATACCCTTCTTACTCCTAGTCACTGCAAAGATTTTGCCATAAAGGATGAGAATGTGTAGGATATTGCTAAGATGAACTGCTCCTCATCCTCACTTAACCCATGCCCTATTGAGAATTATTCCAGCGGACATTGAGCTCCAGATAGCTGAGATTGTCAATTTTTCACTGAAGGTAGTCCACCTACAATGTTAAAACAAGCTTCCATACATCCTCTATTAAAGAAAGTTTTGGTTGACCCTTTTCTTTTTGAGAGTGTCAGCCTATATCCTCCCTTTCCTTTCTTGCAAAGATTATTGAATCTGTGGTGCTCAATCAGCTAACTGATTTTTTGGATAATAACTCTATAACTAACCAATATCAATTTCAGTTCAGAAAACACTTCAGTACTGAGACCCTTCTGTTGTCAAGTTTTGATGCTATCAGATGGGATTTCGATAGATGAATGAAGTATGTAATGATTCTTCTTGATATTACAGGAGCTTTTGCTACCTTAAATCATTCAATCCTCCGACCTGTATCATATTGAGAGTACTGGAGTTGCTGGAATTGTACTGAAGTGGTTTTCTTCATTATCACAGACAGGGTTCAGTGAGTTGGCATTGCTTCTTCAATTTCTACTTGGCATACCATTAGCTCTGGGGTTCCCCAGGGTTCAGCACTCTCACCAAGACTTTTTAACATTTATTTATATGGGTCACGTGATAAGCTGAGCAGGGACCAGATGTGTTTTTTGTCTGCTCAGGCTGTTTCACAATCTATCTGTCATCTTAGATTCCCCAAAGTTGTGAGATTTTGTACTATGCTTTTCGAGACTGATCAATGAATGCCCCCGCATTGGAATTATAGAAGTATGTCATCTAAAGTAGTCAAAAAAGATAAAGAAAAACTGTGGTCTGTTGATGCTAAGATGGTGGATCCTGTGGCTCTATCCCTGACAGACCCAATACTGAGCGACACCTTAGTACAAGTGGTTACATTTGCAGTTGTTACAACTTTAGATACAAAATTTGAACTGTATACTAAATTGGCAGAATCCACAGCTACTATTGTACTATTAATAAAAGAATGGCAGAGGTGGAACAGCATGCATCTACCATAGAAGATGTGGCCTTTGCGGATATGGCTGTGCTGAAAGATCTTTTGCATCGATATGAGGAGAAACTCGATGATTTAGAAAATAGATTGCACCATAACAATCTTCAGCTAGTGGGTATATCCGAAAATATTGCAGAGTCCGGGCTCAGGGGATTTTTAGAAACTTGGATTCTGACCACATTACAATTGGGAAAGGGGCAATCTCAGCCTCTTTAAGATCAAGTGCACGTACCTAGTCAGGCCTAAGTGGGCTGATGCTGCAAGACTTAGATTAGTCATCAAGCAAGTGCTGAATTTCTCACATAAAATGGCAATTCTCCAAGTGCTTTGGAAAGGAACATCTCTGGCTATTGATGGTAATAAAATTCTTATATTTCAGGATTACTCTACTAAACTAGTTGTGAGGCAAAAGGCGTTTTCTCCCATTTGTTCTCAGCTGTTTGAATGTAAAATCCAGTTCACATTGCAATATCCGGCCAAGCTGCAAGTATCTACAATGGAGAATTGCATGTCCTTGAATCACCTGCAGATGCTTGTGCTTTTCTCAATAGATTAGAGGTTAAACAAAAAGTAATAGATGCCAAATGTCTTGTATAAATATTTATTGTGGTGGAGACGTGATAAATATTTATCATGTCTCCACCACAATAAATATCACGTCTCCACCACAATAAATATTTATACAAGACATTTGGCATCTCTCTCTTTTTGTTTACCCTCACAGCTTTCATAGATCGCCTATCTCTTTGTTTTTTGGGTCCGTCCCTCAATAGAAGCATCAGGCTATTTCTTGGCGGGTTGTATATTTTGGTTGCCTCATTGCATTATCGGGATATATATTTCTTTGGTGTGCAGATTGAAGTTTATTGTTTGTGGATTGGAAGCAATGCACTAGAACTTTTAGGACATCATTTTAGAATGAGCAAGCCTACTGTTTTGGGCATTTCCTTTGCAAACAGTTTATAGAGTTTGGAGATTGAAAGCAGAGAGTTAGCAGAAATGCAGGTAATGTGCACAAAAACATGGAGATAGAACAACATGCTGCTTTTTGTTCAGAGGAAGTAGCCCCCTTTTAAAAGAAAAAAGTTTTTAAGCAGCATGACACCGACAAACACTAGTACACAGCTGAGAACAGTTGTAATAACAGACTGGATTCAAAATATAGGTCTAACACTCTTACTCAACAACTGCTTCTCAGATAAGTCTCAACTTAGATCTGATACTTTCAAACTTTGGCCTTGGAATTGGCTTAGTCATAATATTTGCAATATATTGTCAGACTCGCAATATTCAAACAATCATATTTTGTTCCACTAAATCTCGAAGATAATGGTTTGACATCAAGATGTTTGGTTCTAGCATTTATTTTCTCACAGTTTGCAAGCTTTATTATCCTTGATTGTCCTCAAATAAGACAGTTGACTGAGCAACTGACTCTCCAATATCTTGTAGTAAGTGATGCAGCCAACAACTTCTTGACTAGCACAGGCCACTGAGATGTACTCAGCTTCTGTTAATGATAGTACAACTGACATTTGCTTTTTACTGGACCAGAAATTAGATTGTCTTCAAGTTTAAACAAATAGCCCAGTCAGAGTTGGCATATCCTTTGAGCTCAAGATTACCTTTTGTGGACATTTTTTAGTTAAGTCTTGAGTGTGCTTTAGGTACTGCATGACTCTCTTAATGGCATTACAATCTCCTTCGCGAGATTTACTGTTTACAAAGATGAGACATTGCCACTCCAATATCTTGTTGAGTAGTATTGCCACGTACAAAACTACTCCTACTGCTTGTCTATACTGATCATTACTCGGTAAGAGATCATCCTCTCTTTCCAAATTCAGATAAGATGCATCCATTGACGTTGCTGTACCCTTAGCTTCTGACATCCCAAAATGGTTGTGAATTGCACTGATTTTAGCAGACTGATTTAGAACAAAACTCCCATCTTCTTGTTGCTGAATATGGATTGCTAGATAGTATGTCACTTCTCCTAGATCCTTAATCCTGAAGTGCAGGTTAAGAACTTTGCTTACCTTTTGACTTTTTTGAGCTTTTTTCATGGGTAATAATCAAATCATCTGCATATAGCAATACATACATCCATTTTCCATCCTCAAACTTAAGAGTATAAGCATGGACTAGCCTTGCTTCAGATGAGTCCTTGTTCTAGCAAAACTTTGTTTATTTTGCAGTTCCATGCTCTAGCTGATTGCTTAAGACCATAGAGATGTTTTTCTACTTTGCAGATGATCTTATTTTTACCTTTTTAACGTAACCTTCAGGTTGTACCATATTGAAGAGGAGTTGTATATCACTATTGAGAAAAGCAGTTTTAATGTCATAATGTCTCACTTCCACTTCCATATTTCTCAAGGAAGCTATTGCAATGGCAGAACTAAAAGTACTTTGCTTAGCCACTGGTGCAAAAGTAACATCATAATCTAAATCTTCCCCATATTTTTGAGAAAAACCCTTTGCCATAAACTTTACCTTATACCTATGAAATTTACCTTCCGAGTCACACTTATTTCAAAAACCCATTTACATCTGATAGCAAGTTTTCCTGGGGCTAACTCTGTAAGCTCCCATGTCTTGAGTTGTTCAAGAGATTCCATCTCTTCATCAGCAGCTTTCATCCATTTTTGTCTTTCAAACACAGGCAATTTTTGCATTCCTTTACAGAATTCTGGCTCAGGTTGTATCTGAGCAATGTAGGATAAATGTTTAGGTGGGATACCCTTGTTCCACCTTGTGGATTTTCTGAGTGATGACTGAAGTTGTGGCTCCACTTCCTCCCCAGTATTAACTGAGTCATCTATAACAACTTCAGAATCTCTTTGCTCATTTTCAAATAGGGATGTGAATAGTTTTTCTGACAAATGAAAATATCGGAAGATATTTTCAAACTCGTCAGAATTCAGGGGGGGGCTCGAACCCGATAGGAAAACCCCACAACATTTTTCGTGGGGTTGTCTTATTGTTTGGGGGGGGGGGCGGGAAGAAAGGGCACTTAAAAATAACCCTCAAACCCACCCCAACCCTTTACATTTAATTCTTTCTAATCCCCCACCCTTCCAACCCCCCCAAACTTTTTTAAAGTACCTGGTGGTCCAGCAGGGGTCCCAGGAACAATCTCCCACTCTCGGGCCGTCGGCTGCCAGTAAACAAAATGGCGCTGATGGCCCTTTGCCCTTAGCATGTGACAGGGTATCTGTGCCATTGGCCGGCCCCTGTCACATGGTAGGCGTAATGGACGGACGGCGCCATCTTTAAAAATGGGGGGGGGGCGGAAGGGTGGGGGATTAGAAAGAATTAAATTTAAAGGGTCAGGGTGTTTTGGGTTTTTTTTCGGTACGACACAGCCGATTAAAACAGGTAAAAACCGCTTGAACAAAGATTAATAATGAAAGACTTTATTAAACAATGAAAAACAAAAATTAATACATAAAAAAACAGGTTAATTTTCTATAACCCAGCTCAATAATTTTTAAATATATAAGTTTGAATAAAAATTGGAGGCGGAAGGTGTGTTAATGATTACATTAAAAACTTGGCACCCGGATGGTAGCTTAAAATATATGAAACCATCTCCTGCCCTCCTAAATAATTGCTTAAAGTAATAACAAGATAAGAAAAAACATAATATCAGTTGTTGAGCGGGTATATAGGAAACTACCCATATAAATATAAAAACAAGCACCGGGTGAAATTGTGTGTGTGAAATATCTGCACCAAAAGCATACTCTGCCCACTTTCACAAAGTGTCCTATTCATTCTTTCAGCCACACCATTTTATTCTGGGTTACATAAAACTGTGGTCTGGAATGCAATCCCTTGTTTTTCAGAATAGCCTTCGTTTTGCCACTTGGATATTCTGTGCCATTGTCTACCTGTAGTATTTTAGGAAAACTGCCAAATTTGTTGCTTACATGAGCAAGATATTCCTCAAGTGTGAGGTGATGCATATAGGGAAAAGTAACCCATGCTGTAGTTACATGATGTTAGGTTCCACATTAGGAGTTACTACCCAGGAAAAAGATCTAGGTATCATAGTGAATAATACATTAAAATCATCGGCTCAGTGTGCTGTGGCAGTCAAAAAAGCAAACAGAATGTTAAGAATTATTAGGAATGGAATGGTGAATAAAATGGAGAATGTCATAATGCCTCTATATCGTTCCATGGTGAGACCATAGCTACAGTATTGTGTGCAATTCTGGTTGCTGCATCTCAAAAAAGATATAGTTGCGATGGAGAAGGTACAGAGAAGGGCGACTAAAATGATAAAGGGGATGGAACGGCTCCCCTGTGAGGGAAAGGCTAAAGAGGTTAGGGCTGTTCAGCTTGGAGAATAGACGGTTGAGGGTGTATATGATAGAAGTCTACAAAATCATGAAAGGACTTGAATGTGTAAATGTGACAATTATTTACTCTTTCAGATAATACATGGACTAGGGGACACTCTATGAGGTTAGTAAGTAGCACTTTTAAAACAAATTGGAGAAAATTATTTTTTACTTAATGCACAATTAAGCTCTGGAATTCACTGCCAGAAGATGTGGTTAAGGCAGCTAGTGTAGCTGGATTTATAAAAGGTTTGGATAAGTTCCTGAAGGAGAAGTCCATAAACTACTATTAATCAATAGGGAATAGCTACTGCTTTTTGCCAGCATTCGTAGCAAGTGTTATGATTGTCCAATCCGGAAGTGGATCCTAGGGCCGACCGTCACGGAGTGACGAACGGGAGGCAGAACTCGATGGAACCGTAGAATCTTCACCTGGAAACCCGTGACCCCTCCAGAGGAGCTGTTGAGGCCCGGGTTGCTAGGACTTAGGGGTCTTCGCCCTGGAAGCCCAAGATCCCCCCAGGAGGAGCCCGTAGGGACCTGGACCGCTGGGACTTAGGTGAAGGCTGAAGGATCCAGGAAGGAAATACGAACTGGAGTCTGGCAGGCGGCAAGCAGGAGAGTAGGGGACACGGACCGGAGTCAAGGCGGGCGGCAGACAGGCAGAGTAGAAGTCACGGGCTGAAGTCAAGGCAGGCGGCAAGCAGGCAAAGTAGAAGTCACGGGCTGAAGTCAAGGCAGGCGGCAAGCAGGCAAAGTGAACCAGAGTTAGGCAAGCAGAGATCAGGAACCAGGCAGGCAGGCGAAACCAGAGTCAGGCAGGCAGAGATCAGGAACCAGGCAGGCAGGCGAAACCAGAGTCAGGCAGGCAGAGATCAGGAACCAGGCAGACAGGCGATCCGACGGCAACTAGCACTCCGAAGAGAGACCTCGTTGCAAGGCAAGTTGGAGCTCCCAGGTCCCCGGTTTAAATACCCCGCTCAGCGTCTGACATCGGAGGAGGCATGTCTGCACATCCGGGTGCAGACGCCTTAAAACGCAGCCCTTCACGCGCGCGCGTTCCCCTGCCAAGGGGAGGAGTCTCTGGCAGCGTCTCCACGAGGAGACGCTGCCAGGTAAGAGCCCGGTCACTAGGCTAGTGACCGGGATCGCAACAGCAAGGGATCTATTTAATGTTTGGGTACTTCTCAGGTACTTGTGACTTGGATTGTCCACTGTTAGAGACAGGATACTGGGCTTGATGGACCCTTAGTCTGACCCAGTATGACATATGTTCTTATGTTCAGTCTGCAGGTTCTTTTATTAGTATTTAAAGAGAAAGTACAGGTATACGTTCCCTTTGAAAATTGCCAATGAAAGGGTACCCGCAAAGATTTGCACCTCCTTTTTCTGTGGATACCTTCTCCAACCAAAATAATGCATATAGTTTTAAAAATCTAAAACTATGCATGCTGTTGTCTTCTCCAATCTAACCATACCACCATTATAATGTGAGTGAAAATACATGTATTGTGGCACAATGCACATACTTTTACCCGCATAGATGATGGGCAATTTTCAAAAATGCCTTTTACCCGAGTAAATAATCTACCAGGGTAAGATTATGTTCTTATGTTCTTATTTATTTTAAATCTGCCAACTGATAACTTCATGGAATGTCCCCTAGTCCTAGTGTTATGTGAAAGGGTAAATAACTGTTCCCTATTTCCTCTTTCCACCCCACTCATGGTTTTATAAATCTGTCATATCCCCTCTCAGCGGTTTCTTTTCCAAGCTAAAGAGCCCTAATTTGTTTAGCCTTTCTTCATAAGGAAGCTTGAGTTACGAGTGAATCAGACTTTCTAGGAACTAAGGGGAGTGGTAAATATTGACACTTTTTTTCTCCCCCCTCACCAGTACTCTTGTACAGTGACTGATATTACAGAGACAAGGGTAGTCAGTGGAAGATTTTCCTACCTTTTTGTAGGGACAAAAAGTAGTGTGCAATTGAATCAAACTTTGCAGGCCTAAGCAACACAAGATGTAGGTCAAGCAATGTGATGGCTTCTGCAATTTTAATGTGAATACCTGTGAGAATTGAACTGAGGAGAAGTTGCTATTGTTCTTCATATTGAGAAATCAGTCAGTCTTCACCTTACAATTTTGATGCTACTAATAGACAAAGAGTTGAATCTGTGGTTTTAACAAACTTTATATCTAGTCATGAGACCTAGCATTGTTTGCCAGATGTCTTCCAACTTGCACCATCATCTCTGTGAGAATATGCTTATACATACCAGCTAAGACGAAGTCATATCAGAGGAGACCATTGTGAGAGGTGCCAGCAGTTCTGCCTGACCCTTTTTGAATAGCCCCATGAGTTCAGAGATATCCTGGCTCATCTGAATGTTAGCGCTGATGTCACTGTGCTAGGGATACAATTTCCAGCCTGCAGTGCTGCGTGCTGTCAAAGCCACGCACCAAAGGGGTGTACTCCTTAAGAAAAGTTCCACTGCAAGATAAGGGCAGAAAACATAAGGGGAAGATAATTGGAGCCCCTATGAACTGAACTCAACTCCAGTGAGAGGCACTTTAGATGACCACTTGGTGCAGTTAAATGGTCGTGTTACTGGTAGTTCAAGTGAGGAGGCTATTGAAGCTTCTTTAAATCCTGGAGGTCAGGTTGTCCCACCATTAACCACAGCCATTGTGAAAGGGAAGAAAGAATGTGCTCCAGTTTTAGGAGCAGCCGGAGATCCATATATGAAATCAGGTAGCTCTCCAGATCAACATCAAGGTCTTGGGACCGCTTCTCCTCTGAACCAGTGAATCAAGATCAGTATACTTAATGAATGTAGCAGCTAGTAGTCATACCTCTGAATCCGGGAAGGTTATGATACCAGAAATGGTTAATCCACCTTCAGGCCTTGGTGGATCTGATATAGGTGGGCTTGTGCCTGAACCTTCTGATGTGACACTTAAAGACACATATGGATGATGGTTAAATACTGAAATTTCTCTAGCTGATACTGTATCCCAGCTTTGTATCTTTTCTGCTGAAGTTGCCACAGATTTTCAGAACAGACTTGTAGGGCTTGAGAATCATCTTGCGGTTATGTCTTCTTCTCTAGCCATATTGCAATTTACAATGTATGTTGGCATTAAGGATAAACTAATGTGGTACTGTAAATGCAAATCTTTGGAAAATATGAGAGCTAGAAATTTGTTTTTTAATCTTTCCTAAAATTAGATGGCTATTGTCTGTAGAATTACTTAAGTATTTTCTGGAAACTTTGCAGTTTTCTTTTCAGAAAGATTTTACTTTTTCTAAATGTTATTACCTGCCAAATAAAAGTAATCTTATTAAAGTGAATGAGGATTCTATGGATTGCCTGCTCCTATAGACAGTCCTAATTTTTCTTTATTTTTGCAAGACTCAGGTGATATAATTGAAACTAGAGCAACCCTATTGGTTACATTCTCGTCTGAAACAGACAAAGAGGTGGTACTTAAGCAATATTTTAAGTATAAAAATGAATTGTTTTGTGGACGAAAGATTCGGATATTCCCTGATGTTGCTAAAGAGACCCAAATTAGAAGAAAGCTTTTCTTACATTTAAAACAATGTGTAATTGATCTGGGTGCTTAATTTTTCTTGAAGTTCCAGTGTAAATTTATCACTGTTTATCAGGGGAGTAAGTTGATTTTTATCAATCCTGTTAATTTAGAAATTTTTCTTCTTGATAAAGCTGGGTGAATAGATAAGGAGTGGGTTGGATGGATAGGTATGATATTGTAATAGCTTTTCATACCTATCTTTTTATTATTTTCTATTCTTAGATTTTCTTCTAGCTTCTCCCCCCCCCCCCCCCCCATAAGATGAAATATTTTCTTTGTTCATTTTTCCTTTTATTTATTGCATTCTGTGCATCACTTTTCTTTAATTTTAATCCTTGCTTTGGACTAATAAGTTAATAAAGAGATAACTGTAAAAAAGAAGTTATATCAGACACCCACCAATCCTATGCCAGTGGACTGTGGTAACATCCAGTCAATTTCAAATTTTGGATCATATGCATATATTTGAAGTTCCAAGGAAAGAAAAGACTTTGGACTTACAGATTCGGACTGCTGCTGCTACTGCTCACTGCTATTCATACAAACTTCACATCCATGAACGTTGCACCCAAGACTTTACATGATGCTCAAGCCTAAGCTTCCAGACAGGATTCCCTGTTCAGCCCAGCCCTGCTCCATTAACTTTGGAGTACTTGCTGATCTCGCCCTTGCACAATCCTTAAAAGACTAAGCCCATCATGGCTTTTGTTCCTTGACTTCAGAGCTTATAAAGACATCTGAAAGTTCCGGGTCTGCAGTCCTGAAATGATGGCGTTAACCTGTCGCTTGCCTGCCGGAGGTCCAGCTGGTTGCCCTCCATGCTAAGACAGGACCCTGACTCTCCAGAAGGATGACCCAACTGATTGTGAGAAAGCCTGAGATGGTCTTCGTGATGTCTTCATGCATTCTTGATTAGCATAAGATAAAGTGGCTAAATTACTACTTTAAGCTGGTTAGTTTATTCCCAATGCATTTGAGATGTGCAAGTTAAAGTTGGACTAAATACAGGTCTTTTCATAACTTTTTTAACAAGAGTGATTTACTTTGTTAAACCAGAAACTTCAAAACAATATCTACCATATATAAAACCAAATATTTTATGCTGTTATATTAAAACTCTTATTGTCGACCTCTAAAAGGTGTAGACGTCCTGCTCTCTTTACCTGATCTTGAGATGCTTGCTATCTGATTTAAATAATTCAGATAGTTTGTAATTAGTAAGAAACCCTTAATCTTGCATATGAGTAAAAAAATAAATTATGAGGTTAAATGTGTGATACATTTCCAAGCATGCTCCCTGCTGAGTGGTTTACTGAGCTTGCAGTCACTTACCCGCTCCTGGGTTCCAAATTTCCCATCAGCTACCAGATGTACTTCATAAGTAAAATTCATTTCCCGTGATAGTTTGAGCAGTAAATCTATGCAGAAGCCATAGCAGCAATGGAGAACGGTTGGACGGCCTCAGAAAGAAGAAATAGTTTGAGGAAATTGATTTGACAGAAAAAAAAATATTTTATTTTAAAGCCATATTTAAAAATAGTATAAGATACAAGACAACTAAAATGGCAAGAGCTGAATTATTTATCATTGATATCACTAATGATATATGCATTATTGTCACAGTTTATCCCTGGAATAACAGCCCCACAGCTGTTTTCCCACAAGTTTCTCTTGGTGCACTTTTAGAAACAGAAGCAGGATGGTAGGAAAAAACCATGATGGCCTATCTAGACTGCCCATCCGAACCAACCATTCAGCTTTACATTCCCTATCACTTCCTTGGAGATCCTTTGTGTTTATCCCATGTTTTCTTGCACTCAGATACTGTTCTTGTCTCCTTCACCTCCATGCAAAGCTGTTCTACCTTCTCTGTAAATAAATATTTCCTTAGATTACTCCTGAGTCTACCTTGTTTCACCCTCATTCCATGACCCCCTTGTTCTAGAATCTCCCACATGGAAACATTGGAGGCATCTACATTTTTCTATCATATTTCCCCTGTCTCACCTTTCCTCTAGGGAAAGGTGAGACAGGGGAAATATGACCCCATATGCTTTAGAATGACCCCATATGCTTTAGAATGAAGACCACTGATCATTTTAGTAACCACCCTCTGGTTACTAAACCACCCAAAACTGTATACAGTATTCTAAATGAGATCTCACCAGGGATTTATACAATATCACCTCCTTTTTATTGCTGACCATGCCTCTCCCTATGCACCCAAGCATCTTTCTGGCTTTTAGCCTTATCTACCTGTTTGGCCACCTTAAGATCATCAGATATGATCACCCTCAGATCTTGCTCTTTTGTACTTAGAAAAATTTCACCTCCAATACTATACCTTTCCCTTGGGTTTTTGCATCCTAAATGCATAAAAGCATTTTTGTTAGCATTAAATCTTAGCTGCCAGACCCTAAACCATTCCTTGAGCTTCAATAGATTCCTTCTAATGTTTTCCACACTTTCCTGGCTATCTAATCTGATGCTCAGCCCAATGGGAGATTTTTTTTTATAAATTGAATGAAATAAATAGGATTTGTTTAATTCGGGAGCCCTCTCAATTTCATAGCCCCACAAAAGAAAGAAATTGGCCCTATTAGTTTCATATTGTAAATTATTTCATCTGAATGCACATCCCTAGAGCATGCCATGGCATAGCCTTTCATCTCTTTCAGTGGGCTCAGGTGAGAAGCTGTATACTTTGAGGCAGAAATGAACATAGGAACAGCTACTGTGGTGTTCCACAACCCAGAAAGACCTAGCACACTCAGGTTTCAGCCTGCGAGGTGTTCCTGCTGCTATTAGATCCCTACCCAGAGAGAGAGAGATCACAACTGTTTGCCTGCCTGGGGTAAAAGAAGTGGTCAGGTTAGGGTGAGGAACGGGCAAAGAGGCCACAGAGAATGAGGAAATGGAAGGGAGAATAAAAGATAAAGTATAAAATGGTTAAATAAGCAAATCAAAACATAAGAAAATAAAAAAGATAAGCAAACTGAAAAACTAGAAAACATTTGTGAAAACAGTAAAAAAAAAAAAAATGTTCAGTAGAGTGAGATGACGTTTTTCTCAGCTCCTAAAAGGTTTTGGCTGGCGGAGGAACTTTTGTTCGCGCACCAGGCGTGAACAAAAGTACGCTGGATTTTATAAGATACGCGCGTAGCCACGCGTATCTTATAAAATCCGGGGTCGGCGCGCGCAAGGGGGTGCACATTTGTGCAACCTGCGCGCGCCGAGCCCAGCGCGCACTGCCTGTTCCCTCCGCCCTCCCCCCACCTTCCCCTCCCTTCCCCTACCTAACCCACCCCCCCTGGCCCTATCTAAACCCCCCCCCCTACCTTTGTCGGCAAAGTTTGTGCAGCCCCGCTCCATCCTCCGGTCCCGGGGGCTGGTCCGGAGGCCTCGACCACGCCCCCGGGCCAGCACCACGCCCCCGGGCCCACCCCCGAAACGCTGCATCGTTTCGGGAACGCCCCTGGACACGCCCTCACCCGCCCCTTTTCGAAAGCCCCGGGACTTACGCGCGTCCCGGGGCTTTACGTGCGCCGGCGGCCTATGCAAAATAGGCGAGCCGGAAAGCGTAAATCCTTCCGGATTTACGCGCGCAGGCCTTTTAAAATCTGCCCCATAATGTCTAGAGCTACCTTTGTGATTTCATTGGTCTTTGAAGCTGATTGGGATTTCATTTTCCATCAATATTTCAAGTATAAAGATTTGCTATTCTGTGATCAAAAATTGAGGTTGATTTTAAAAGCATTGCTCGTGCAAAAATGCGGATATATGCATGTATGTGGGCCATGTGCGAGCAACATAGATTTTAAAAAGCCGCAAAGTACGTGGGTGTATACCTATGCATGCGTCAAAAATAAGATGGTGATAAAGGGGTGAAGCATGGGCATTCCAGGCCACAGTTATGCACATAACTGTATTTTAAAACAGGAGACCGCGACATGCATTGGCTTGTTATCCCTGTAACTTTACTGCTGCTCTAGATGAGGAACAAGTCTGTAGATCTCGAGTTTTAGGGCTTACAGGACAGGGTGGGGGTCTGGATCAACTGCAGGGTATGCAGGATGAAGAACTAGAGCGGTCTTGAAGACCTATATATTAACTGGGCAAACTGGTGGACTAATTGGAAAAACTGGATTGTGCCTCGTGTGAACATGTTTTAAAATCCACCTACATACAAGCGTAAAAGCCAGCAAAGTTTTAGGAAAGATACGTGAAGTACGTTTCTCAAGCAATCTAAGATTAGGCACATACTTACCTGAGGGAATTGTATTTTAAAAAATATGTGTGCACGATTTAAAATTACAGGTGTAGGTTTACCCACATTAACTTTCATCTGCCATTTCGATGCCCAATTTTCCAGTCTCACAAGGTCTTCCTGCAATTTATCACAATCTGCTTGTGATTTAACTACTCTGAACAATTTTGTATCATCTGCAAATTTGATTACCTCACTCGTCGTATTTCTTTCCAGATCATTTATAAATATATTGAAAAGTAAGGGTCCCACTACAGATCCCTGAGGCACTACACTGCCCACTCCCTTCCACTGAGAAAATTGTGCATTTAATCCTACTCTCTGTTTCCTGTCTTTTAGCCAGTTTGTAATCCACGAAAGGACATCGTCACCTATCCCATGACTTTTTACTTTTCCTAGAAGCCTCTCATGAGGAACTTTGTCAAACGCCTTCTGAAAATCCAAGTACACTACATCTACCAGTTCACCTTTATCCACATGTTTATTAACTCCTTCAAAAAAGTGAAGCAGATTTGTGATGCAAGACTTGCCTTGGGTAAAGATTGCTGACTTTGTTCCATTAAGCCGTGTCTTTCTATATGTTCTGTGATTTTGATGTTTAGAACACTTTCCACTATTTTTCCTGGCACTGAAGTCAGGCTAACCGGTCTGTAGTTTCCCGGATCGCCCCTGGAGCCCTTTTTAAATATTGGGGTTACATTAGCTATCCTCCAGTCTTCAGGTACAATGGATGATTTTAATGATAGGTTACAAATTTTGACTAATAGGTCTGAAATTTCATTTTTTAGTTCCTTCAGAACTCTGGGGTGTATACCATCCGGTCCGGGTGATTTACTACTCTTCAGTTTTTCAATCAGGCCTACCACATCTTCTAGGTTCACCGTGATATGGTTCAGTCCATCTGAATCATTACCCATGAAAACCTTCTCCAGTACGGGTACCTCCCCAACCTCCTCTTCAGTAAACACTTAAGCAAAGAAATCATTTAATCTTTCCGCGATGGCCTTATCTTCTCTAAGTGCCCCTTTAACCCCTCGATCATCTAACAGTCCAACTGACTCCCTCACAGGCTTTATGCTTCAGATATATTTAAAAACGTTTTTACTGTGAGTTTTTGCCTCTACGGCCAATTACTTTTCAAATTCTCTCTTGGCCTGTCTTATCAGTGTCTTACATTTAACTTGCCAACGCTTATGCATTATCCTATTTTCTTCTGTTGGATCCTTCTTCCTTGTATTTCAAAAATTCTTGAGAAAGTAATTAACAATCAACTTACAGATTATCTTGAAAGGCATAGTATCCTATATCCGGTGCAAAATGGATTTAGAATATATTTTAGCACTTAGACCCTATTAACTTCATTATAAGATTACCTGCTATTAAGTTCACTTAGAGAATAGCCACTGCCATTAGTAATGGTTACATGGAATAGACTTAGTTTTTGGGTACTTGCCAGGTTCTTATGGCCTGGATTGGCCACTGTTGGAAACAGGATGCTGGGCTTGATGGACCCTTGGTCTGACCCAGTATGGCATTTTCTTATGTTCTTATGTTCTTATATTATCCTCAGAGGAGCCGATAACAGCCAAACTTACTTCCTGATCATGCTAGATATTTCAGCAGCATTTGACACAGTTAATCATAAAATCCTCCTGGATAGACTAAACAAAATAGGCATCAAAGACTCCGCACTGAAATGGTTTGACTCTTACTTAAAAAATAGATCCTTCAAAGTAAAATTTCTTGATAATGAATCTCAACCAATTGATCTCCAGTATGGAGTACCACAGGGATCCTCTCTATCTGCAACCCTTTTTAATATGTATATGCTTCCATTGTGCAGAATTATATCCGGCTTCGGTCTAACTCACTTTGTCTATGCTGACGACGTTCAGATTTTAATTCCGATCGAAAAATCTATCGACCTAACTCTTAAGCTCTGGGATATATATCAATCTGCCATAGAAAAAGTATTAACCCAAATGAATCTTTCCCTAAATACAAATAAAACTGAAATTCTATACATCTCATCTAAATTATGCAAGGCAAAAGAACTTGGAATTCAAGAAGCAGCTAAAAAATACCCCATCTCCCTGGAAGTAAGAGATCTAGGAATCTTCCTAGATTGCGAATTCACAATGAAAACGTGCATTAAAAAAATCATTAATGATGGTTATTTTAAATTAAACATTTTTAAAAGATTAAAACCTCTTCTATTCCTAAAAGATTTTAGAACAGTTTTACAGGCTCTTGTTTTGTCTAGATTAGACTACTGCAATTCATTATTTTTAGGCCTACCAGCAAATGTTACAAGACCACTACAACTTCTGCAGAACTCAGCAGCCAGACTTTTGACAGGAACTAAAAGATCTGATCATATTACCCCAATATTAAAAGACCTTCACTGGTTGCCTATTAAATATAGGGCTCAGCATAAAATCCTGTCCCTAATTCATAAAACGCTCTACAATGAAAAAATTGAATGGTTAACTTCTTCACTTCATTTCCATATCCCTTCAAGAATTTCTAGATCAACAGGTACAGGGATGTTGCCAATTCCTTCCCCTAAGCTTGCGCATCGAAATAATGTAAGAGAAAGGCCTATTTCTATTGCTGGACCCCAACTATGGAACTCTATACCACAGGAATTACGATTGGAAGCTGACATTAAATTATTTAAAAAGGGCATTAAAACATGGCTATTCAAACAAGCCTTCCAAAAGCTGTTAACTCAATGATTTAAGAATATTGATTTTATACCAAGGTAATATATATTTTTTATTTTAATATCTCTACTCTTTCTATACTGCTTCTCTAACTGTTTAAATTTTGGATTATTTAGTTTACTATTTTATTTTATTTATATTATGAAACTATGTATTTACTTCCTTTTTCTTTTGGAAATGTAAATATTTTTAAATGAATATTTGATAACTACCTTAAACCGATTTGATATGCTCGCATGAAAAATCGGTATATAAAAATTATTAAATAAAATAAATTTTGAATGACTATCTTTTGGCTAAAAAAGCTTCTTTCACCTCACTTTTTAACCATGCCGATAATTGTTTTGCCTTCTTTCCACCTTTTTTAATGTGTGGAATACTCTGGACTGTGCTTCTAGGATGGTATTTTTAAATACTGTCCATGCCTCTTGCACACTTTTTACCTTTGTAGCTGCTCCTTTCAGTTTTTTTCTAACAATTTTTCTCATTTTATCAAAGTTTCCCTTTTGAAAATTTAGCACAAGAGCCGTGGATTTGCTTACTATCCCCCTTCCAGTCATTAATTCAAATATGATCATATTATGACCACTATTGCCAACCAGCCCCACCACCGTTACCTCTCTCATAAAATCCTGTGCTCCATTGAAAATTAGATCCAAAATTGCTCCCTCTCTTGTCGGTTCCTGAATCATTTGCTCTATAAAAATGTCATTTATTCCATCCAGGAACTTTATATCTCTAGCATGTACCGATGATACATTTATCCAGTCAATATTGGGATAATTGAAGTCTCAAACAAACACGTTGTAAGCAAAAATTCTTTTAACCTTCTGTGTGCCAAATTTCATTTAGTTTATATATAGGACCATCATAACACCCACGGTATTGCAAGCAAGTTAGCCTGTATTCTAACCACTATGGGTCATGTTTAATCATTGGTCCAAATCTATCAAAAGTTTTTTTTATTGATGAATCTATTTTTTGTTTTTTCAAGCAATTAGATCTCCGAAGCGTGGTAGCGCCACCAGTAAACAAGGGAAGTACCGTTCCACATCAATTTTAGAAAAATTACAAAAAAACAAAAAATAGATTCATCAATAAAAAAGACTTTTGATAGATTTGAACCAATGATTAAACATGACCCATAGCAGTTAGAATACAGGGGGTGCACAATTGTGCAACTTATGTGCGCTGACACCCGCAGCCTTCCCCTGTTCCCTCCCAGTCTGCTCTGATTTCGGAGCGGGCTGGGAGGGAATTTCCCAACTCCCTAACCTAACCTCCCTTTTTCCTAAGCCTCCTGCTCCCTAGTCCTCACCTAGACCACCCTACCTTTATCTTATCTCTTGGCACGCGATCCCCCGGCACAGCAGCAAATGTACGCCGGGAGCCTCTGACCCCGCCCCCTCCCCACCCATTTTTCAAAGACCTGGGACATACGCGTGTGGCTGGGCCTTTCTAAAATAGGCCCGGCACACGTAGTCATTTTAAAATCCGGGCCTTAGTTCTTAATATCGTACATTGCCCACTTTTGCATCAATAATGGCTTGCAATCTTTTGGATAGTTGTAAACGAGGCCCCTTATTTTCTCATGTGTTAAAGCTGCCCATTCCTCCTGGCAAATAGCCTCCCAATCCTGTAGACTCTTTGGTTGTCAATAATGAACTGCATGCCTGAGTTCCCCCCAAAGTGGCTCAATGATGTTAAGGTCAGGAGACTGCGATGGCCACTCCAGAACCTTCACTTTCTTCTGCTGCAGCCACTGAACGATCGACTTGGCCTTATGTTTCATATCATTGTCATGTTGGAAAGTCCAAGTGCGCCCCATGTGCAGCTTCCTGGCTGATGAATGCAAATTCTCCTCCAGTATTTTCTGATAAGATGCTGCATTCATCCTGCCATCAATTTTCACTAAATTCCCTGTGCCGCTGTAGCTCATCTCCCCCCCCCCCCAAAAAAAAAAACCAGTAGAGATCCACCTCCATGCTTCATGGTAGGGATGGTGTGCTTCTCTTCATAGGCCTTGTGAACTCCTATCCAAACATAGGAGCAGATTTTAAAAGCCTTACACGTGTAAATCCAGCCGGATTTACGCGCGCAGGGGACTTGTGCGCCGGCGCATACAAAGCCCCGGGACGCGCGTAAGTCCCGGGGCTTTGCTTGGGGGGGTGTCAGGGGTGGTGCCGGCCCGGCGGCGTTCCAGGGGCATGGCCGAGGCCTCCAAACCAGCCCCCAGGTCGGGGAATGGCGCGCCGCAGCCGACCGGCGAGCGCAAGTTACGCCTGCCTTGGGCAGGCGTAACTTTATGAACAAAGGTGGGGGGGATTTAGTTAGGGCTGGGGAGTGGGTTAGGTAGGGGAAGGGAGGAGAAGGTGGGGGGCTGGAAAAATGTTCCCTCCGAGGCCGCTCCGATTTTGGAGCGGCCTCGGAGGGAACGGAGGCAGGCTGCTCAGCTTGGCGCGTGCAGGTTGCACAATTGTGCACTCCCCTGCGCGCGCCAACCCTGGATTTTATAACATGCACACGGCAGTTTTGAGGCTTCTCTAGATGCTGTTTGATGTATTGTAAGTGGGCATTGGTGCAGCAATGGTTTTTTCTGGCAACTCTACCATGCAGCCCATTTTTGTTCAAGTATCTCCTTATTGGGCATGCTGAAAAACCCACACTATTTTGTTTCAGAGAAGTCTATATTTCAGTAGAAGTTGCTTGTGGGTTTTTACTTTGCATCCCAACAAATTTTCCTAGCAAGTTGATTCTGAAATCTTTCTTGGTCTACCTGACCGTAGCTTGGTATTAACAAAACCCCCACTCTTTGCTTCTCGGCTGTCTTCCCCACTCTCTACCCAGCATTTGGCTGACTTAGTTTTTGGGTACTTGCCAGGTTCTTGTGGCCTGGATTGGCCACTGTTGGAAACAGGATGCTGAGCTTGATGGACCCTTGGTCTGACCCAGTATGGCATTTTCTTATGTTCTTATGACCTCTACATCTCCAGTATAATGCAGGGGCTGCAGCCTCTGAAGTAAAGGGGGCTGTGGTGATGGCATCAGCTGTGACACATCCCTAGATCTTGTAGAGGCAGGCAGCTGTAACAAGGGCAGCAGCATGAAAATCCAGCTGCAGGTAGCAATGCTTCTGTTTCTTAACAGCTTGCTCAAGGTGGAAGTTAAAGGTCTTATAACTTCCTGCTGTGAGCAAGCTGCACAGGAGGAGGGAGGACTGCCTGGAGCACGCACCGAGCTTGAAAGAACACAGGAAGAGATTGGGAGAAATTATCCAGCCAGCCTTTCTATTTTCAGGTTCCGGTGCCAAGTTTGTTTTCTTTTTTTCAGGAAAGAATCCTGTAGCTTACCCTGCCCAAAAGTGGTGGGGCCATGGCCCCTGTAGCCCACCTCATTCAGATTTTTATGTGAGAGAGATGGGAACAGGGCAAAGAGGAGGAAGAGAGAGAAAAAGTGTGTGTGTGTGTTGAAATCCCTATGCCTCAGCAATAGAAAGGCAATAATATTCAGAGAGATAGCCGTGTTAGTCTGGTGTAGCAAAAGACACGAGGAGGTTGGCACCATATAGACGAACCAATTTACTGAGGCATGAGCTTTCAAGGACAGAGTCCAATTTGGCAGATGAAAGAAAGAAAGAAAATAAATTATACAGACATAAGCAAGGTTGGAATACAACTTTATTTTTATAATGTAAAATAAAAGATGAAAATGTTTGTCAGTGTGGTTCCGAATTTTTTCACTTTTGCCTCTGAACCTACGCCTGAGCTGCTACAGTAAACCGTGGGGCTGTGCCTTAAGACCTTGTGCTCCACTGTCTGACCTAAAGGGAGCAGGTGTGGGACAACAGCACCAACAGTACCTAGGGGTGGCAATACCCTAAATCTGTCACTGATTCTAAGTAATATATTGAGGTCTAGTCAACCTTACATATGTAAAGCTGAAGAGAAGAAGGGAATTTTTTCAAAATAAGGAATGAGTCCACAATAAAAGGTGCACACTTTTAATTATAAAGTTGAAATATATAAAAAATGAACAAGACAAAGAAAGGAGGAGACATAGAACCACGATACAGGCAAATCGACATTTTTAGTAATACAGTTACTATTAATGCTGGTGTTTACGTTATATTCTAAATATTAAAGTTATTGGAATCATGGTAACATAGTAACATAATAGATGACCTCAGTTAAAGACCCATCCAGTCTTCCCACTTATTCTGTCCACAGAGCTAAGGGCATAGGGGTAGATTTTCAAAGGGTTATGCGCGTAAGATAAGCGCATAACCCCTGAAAAGATGCCCCAAGCTGCCCCTGTGCATGCCGAGCCTAAGCCCCGGGATGCGCGTATGTCCCAGGGTTTTCAGAAATGGGCAGTCCGGGGGCAGGGGCGGGGCCAGGGGCGGGGCCAGGGGCGTTCCCGAGTCCTCCGGCACTGTGGCCATGCTGGAAGTTTGTGTGGTGGCAGCCTGCTGGCAGGTGTAAGTTTTTTTCAAACAAAGGTAGGCAGGGGGATTTAGTTAGGGCTGGGGGGTGGGTTAGATAGGAGAAGGTGGGGGGGGAGCGGTTGAAAAATTCCCTCCGACGCCGCTCCGATTTCGGAGCGGCCTCAGAGGGAACGGAGGCAGCCTGCGCAGCTCAGCGCGCGCAAGTTGCACAATTGTGCACCCCCTTGCGCGCGCTGACCCTGGATTTTATAACATGCGCATAGCAGCACGCGCATGTTATAAAATCGGGCGTAGATTTGCTCACACCGGGTTTCGCGAACAAGTCTGCGCCCATGCGCAGGTTTTAAAATCTGCCCCATAGTATACCCCATCTGTCAGCTGCAGAAGCTTGACTGCTTGCAAGATATCTCTCCTTATCCTTCAGCATTTATTGTCTTCTTCATTGTTTGTCTACCATCCTGGTTGATGATCCTACAAGTTCCCATGCTTAACCTAGCACCTAACTCTTCCCCCCATGTCTTACCATCAAGTTTTGTAATACTCTAAGCAGCTACCAAATGTAATGGAGCTATTGCCCAAATGTCCAACCTCCTAGGTCCCTGTGGCCTTGTTAGATGGTACCAGGCCACCAACAACCTAATGGCACCAACCCAAATTGTTTCTGAGGAGTTGTAGATTGCTGGCTTCAAGCTGGCTACTCCAAGGCCTGCAGTGTCATTAGGTTAGCCTATTAATTATATTTCGGTTTCAGAAATTACAGTAAAACTGATAAAGTGTGCATAATGGACGTGCAGGTTAAATAATTTTGTTTGGGTGGATTTTTTTCTCTTCATTTTTTGGTTCATTTAAAGGCAAATTTTCAAAATGTTACCTGTATAAAATATAGCATATATGCATGTAAGTAACCTCTGCTCATGTATTCTGTATTTTATAAAAGTCAAAAATATGCGCATATGTTCACTTTTGCATGCACATATATGCATGTAAAAAAAGGGTCAATTTAGGGGCATTCCAGGGTGGGCTAACGGTTACACATGTAAGTTGCTATTTTAAAAAATACCTGTGTATAATTTTCCAACTTGTGAATTTTTACACCTACTAATTATCTGGTATAACTTATATTAAACATATTGGGGTAGATTTTCAAAGGGATACGCGCGTACCCCCCAAAAACCTACCCCAAACCCCCCCTGCGCGCGCCGAGCCTATTTTGCATAGGCTCGGTGGCGCGTGCAAGCCCCGGGACGCGCGTAAGTCCCGGGGCTTGCATGGAGAGGCGTGCCGGGGGGCGTGTTGGGGGCATGACGGTGATGATGCGGCGTTTCAGGGGCGTGGCGCGGGTGACGTGGCGTTTCGGGGGCGGCTCCGCGGGCGTGGTTTCGGCCCGGGGGCATTCCGGGGGCGTGGCCGCGCCCTCCGGAACAGCCCCCGGGTCACGTGAAGGCACGCCAGCAGCCCTTTGGCAGGCGTAAATCCGGCGATAAAGGTAGGGGGGGGGTTAGATAGGGCCAGGGGGGTGGGTTAGGTAGGGGAAGGGAACAGAGGCAGGCTGCGCAGCTCGGCGCACGCAGGCTGCCCAAAATCGGCAGCCTTGCACGCGCCGATCCCGGATTTTAATGGATACGCGCGGCTACGCACGTATCTATTGAAATCCCACGTACTCTTGTTCGTGCCTGGTGCGCGAACAAACGTACGCGCTCGCACAAAATTATAAAATCTACCCCAGCTATTGTAGTGCTGACAAAGTGGGAGGTCTAGCAGACTGGGGGGAGTTCAAACTGAAGAACCAGGAGGGTCTCAATGATTTGGAAAAGGACTGGGTGAACTGGTGGACTAATTGGTAAATTGGTTAAGTTCCTCCATGTGCGTATGTTTTAAAATTGGCTGATTTACTTATGGGAATAGGTGAATAGAGATCCTGTGGTGCAGTGAGAGGGAGAGGATGTGATTCCCTTTCTCGGGTTGCCCTCTGCCTATCTACCCCCATTGACCTCAAAATACGCAATAGATTTTGATTCTGGAAGCGGGATTCAACATTCCGTTGCAATCCTTCTGCTGTGCTAGCAGTTATGTCTATACGAGTTGCAAAAAACGACAGAAAGAAGGAAAAACCTAAATAATCTGAATCTAAGATGGCAGAGGGGACTGCCAACTTGGAGAAAGAACCTCTCCAGAATGCCACGATTGCTGATATGAAAGTGGCAGTAGTCGAAGCTTTGGGACTCAAGCTTCAGAAATATTTGATAAACTGGAGGAGGTCTCTGCGATGATGACAAGGTTTGAAAGGCGATTTGCAGAGGTGGAACAGAAAAACTCATATACTCAAGATGGCCTGCTTTTTGTACAAACAGATCTATAATATTACAATTAGTGCTTCAAATGGAGTGGCTTGAAGATCTGGAAAACAGATCTCGCCATAATAATTTGCAATTCATCAGCTTATCTGAATCATTGGAAGATCAAGATCTGCTGAGATTCCTGGATTACCAAAGAGTTGGGGCTGTGAGAAATGAACAGTAAACTGCGATTTGAGAGAGCACATAGATTAGTCCCCAGGCAAAAGAAGACAAGTCGACCATGTGTTGTAATTGCTAAGGTGCTTAACTTTGCTCATAGAAATGAAATTTAAGCACTTCACTCAGGGAAACAACTCTGCCATAATAATAATAATAATAATATCTTAGTTTTCTAGGACTATTCAGCTGAGCTTTCAGCACAACACCGTGCATTCGTGCCTCTATATGCTAAACTCTATACATTGGACGTTCGTTCTGCATTGATTTATCTGGCAAAACTATGAGTTGCGACTTCTGATGGCGTGATATGGTTCACAAACATCAATGAGGCCCAAAGGTTTGTTGCAGCGCTGGAAGCTAAAACAAGCACTGAGCAATAACTCCAAGTTTTCCATACCTTGTTGATTGTAACTTTGACTTATTCCTTTTCCTTTGTTATCTATTATTTACCAGAATTGTTACCTCAGTTTTACCCTTTGTTAAAATGTAAACCGATCCGATATGGTTATCTACTATGAAGGTCGGTATAAAAAACTGCTAAATAAATAAATAAATAAATAACTTTCAATTGCACCTCTGTTAGTCAAGAGAGTAGCGATTTGGGTCTCTCAATTTCTTCAGTTACTTGACGACGATGAATATGGAGATGAGGTCTTTTGACAGTGGAGCCTAGTGTTTGATGCTGGACTAGTTGCTTAGTATTCGCTGCCTTGCTCTCCGTTTAATGTTATTTTTGTGGTTTGCTAGTTTTCTCTGTTCTCAATTATTTACAATTTCCTGTGTTGTTTGGTACAACTGCTGGAATGTCCATTTTATTTGCATTTTGCATCATTGATAGGTGGCTTGGAATTATTAACATGGGCAGCTTGCACTTCCGTGTCAGACCCCCCGCCTCCCCCGTCCGTTTTACCGGACACCCAATATATTACACAAACTCCGTTTTGGTGAAAACAAGGCCGCAGCATTTATTAATTCCATTAACACAAATTAACATATTATAATTTCCGGCACCCGAGCCGTCAGTGTTCACTGATCCTGTAATCCGGGCTTCCAAACAGGCGTCCGCCGTGTTAAGCCAGTCCGCCACCATCTTTCGGCCCCCCGCCGTGCCATAGCCGGGGGGCCATTCCTCCGGGCTGCCCACGCCCAACACACGCCCCTTTTCTTTCCCGAGGACTTCCGGTCCACCCCGACCTTGTCCTCGAAGTCCCCCTCCACCTTCCGGCTCGGGTACCCCCGCCCCTGCTGCGACTAATGTCAAACACATACAACATTTTATTAACATCAACCTCGCCCCTACTGCTCCCTATGCTTCCCGACCCTCCCCCCAGGTCCCCTTCCTCCTGCTAGTCTGGGTGGGTGGGTGGGGAAGATCGCGAGCACTGTCCCGGTAAAAGACCGGGCTCAGCGCTCGCCGCCGCTTAAAGGGGGCCTCAGCCTCGCGATATCCGCGAGGCTGACGTCAGCAACGTGATGACGCGGCGGCCTCGCCGTGCCGCGCGCGTCATCACGCCCCTCCCCCGTGCCCAGGCCAGATGATGCGGCGGCCTTGCTGCGCCGCGCTCGCCCCCCCACCCATCCCGTGCCGTCGCCGCGCGGCCTCCCGGTCCCTGCAGGTAAGCGCCCCGGGGGGGGGGGGAAGGAAGACAGGCGGGGGGGGGCCCTCCCCTCGGCAAGCGCCATGTTAAAGGGGGGGCCCTCCCCGCATGCCGCGACTCGGCCCCGACTTTGAAAGGGACTGGGAAGTATCTGTTGATTTGATTGGGGTGGTACAGGGAGAGGGAGGTCCATATGCACTGAAATTGATCTCATTTAATAAAATATGGGATTTGGGTATTGGGGATAAGGTGGAGGGTACTTGGAGGGGAGGTAGAGATATATTGTTTGCTCTATAAAAGAATCAACCAGTATTTGCCTTTATTGTTTTGGTTTGCAATATGTGCTGAAAGGGATGCTTTTTTTTTTTCGGGTGGGGACCTATGATGGGAGGGTCCTAACCTTGCTAATATATGTCTTTGATGCAATTTCTATGGAGTTTAGAGTTAGATAAATGTTACAGAAATGTGTAAAGATAATTTCATGGAATGTGTGCGGGGTAAATTCCATGATTAAAAGAACTAAAATTCTCACTTCACTGAAAAAAAATAAGCAGCTGATATCCCTTTTTTATAAGAAACTCATTTAAGTGATTTAGAACACATCAAACTGAACAAAGATTCGGTTGGTAATGTTAATTATGCCTCCACCTCCACGAGATCTGCAGGATATTAACTCATAAAAAATTGCCAATAACCATCAAGCAGGAAATTAAGGATCCCAATGGTAGATACTTGATATTGGTCTCAGTGCTTGACCATAAACCATTGGTGTTCTATAATATATATGCCCCTAGTAATTATGATCATGCATTTTTTTTGAAGCTTCTAAAAACTATTTCCTTTTATGGATGATGGGTTAGTACTGAGAGAGATTTGAATATTGTCAGAGATTCAACCCTGGATAGATTGAATCATAATGAGATGATAAGAGCTCTCTCAAACAAAGGAATACCTTTTTTGGAAGAAGAATTACATTTGGTGGATGTATGGCCATTGGCGGGTGCTCCATCCGTTAAAAAAAGATTTCAGGCATTTACCAAGAGCTCATTCTACTTTCCCCAGATTAGAATATATTTTAGTAGAAATATGTTTTGGGGGCTTATTGACACAGGTATTGATGAAAGTTTGATCTCTGATCATGCTCCGATATGGGTTCAATTTATAGAGTTGGTGATCAGATAGCTAACAGCTGATGTTTCCCATATTACCTAACTACAGATCTGCAATTTCAGGATTATTTAAGAATGAAATGGAAAGATTATACTACTATTAATGACCCCATTTTGTTTTGGTATACTACAAAGTTAGTATTTAGAGGCAGCATTATCTCGTATGATACCCAGAGGAGGAAAGATATTGACAAACGGTTGTTATAGCTGAATGTCAGGTCAGTAAAGTCAAACAATCTTTTCTATTATCTAATACAAAAATGAATAAGGAAAATTATCTAGCAATACAAATGGCATTAAATTCACTTATCTGAGAACTAAAAAGAGCAACTTATAAGTTTAAGTGCACATGTTATAAAATCGCGCACACATGGACACGCGCGTGTAGATATTAAAATCTACCCCTAAGGGTAGGAAAACTTTTGAACAGAACCATTTTAGTATTTCCTTTATTGCCGTGGTTTGTTTAATGATTGTGCTATTCTGTGATGCATAATAGTTTAATTTGAAACACATTAAAAATAACAGACGTGTTTGTTTTCACTCATGTTTTCTTAAAATGCTACACATCTTACAAATTCTGCCAGGGGTATGTAAACTTATGATCACGAATGTAGGTAATGAATAGGAGTGCACCCAAGTTAGTGGTGTGGCTAAGCATAATAGCATGAAAAAATAAATGTATAAAGAAGCCAGTGGGATGGATGAGGCAAGCAGGAAATGGGCAATACTGAACCTAGTGAGATGAGTAAGGCAAGTAGGGGGTAATGGATGGATGGATGGTGCAGGTACAGGCAGTTAAGGGGTGAATAGGTAAGGCTTTGATTATTTATTATCTGGAGAGATTTGGTTATTAATTACAAAATATAGTTTAATTATTGGAATAGTTTGATTATTGATTACCTGGTACAGTTTCATTGGGCCCATTACAGAATACTTTCTTGACTTTATCGCCATTGACAGTGAATTCATCCTTACAATTCCCATCTGGTAGAGTCGACTTCACGTACACAAATGGCTCCTGATGAATTGTAACTATCTGTGGAGAAAATGAAATGACCTGTTTTACATGACTGCTTCTATGTGGACTTTATTTATAGCTGCAGTAGAGACTTTTCTGGAAATACATATTCGTTATAAAATAATTTTCTGGCGTCAGTAGATCAAGCTCTGCACATTTGAGTAAGAGATGTAGAGCAGTCTATGGATCCATTGGTTGGCATGCTAAGACTGAAACTGCAGTAATATTTGAAAGCCTGAGGACAAAAGTACTGATTTTAGATGGTACTGATATCTCCTAAAACAGCTAACATTATTAGAGGTATTTCCTTTGAAATTCTTGAGGCAGAGCTTGGGGGCACTGCTTAAGCTTGCTACCTTTCCTGCATGTGAGAGGTGCAATAATCATCATAAGAACTGGGTCCTGAAAGTTTCTTTAACTATCTAGAAAGGAAAAAAAACTCAGTTGAAAAAAAGGTCTTGAAAAAAATCTCCCTGTGGATTACTAAGAGATGTTATTTTATGTTGTACCATTTATAGGCATGCCTATGCAACCATCATCAGCAATTAGTCAACCTACTGCATTTCTGAAGATAATACCTGGGGATGTGAACCACACTATCAGAAACCAGTGACTCTACCACTGCAATAATGAAGTAACTCCTCTAATACTGATAGTAGATGAACCTTGTCTATTTCAATCTGATTGTTCACTTCCTCTCCAGATTGATTTATAACAACATTCCTTACCTTTAGTCTTGTAGACATTTGATATCCCTGAGGTTTCTCAGTTTCCCCACCAGGCCAAATAATCTTCCGGTCATTCTGCAAAACCTGCAGCATTCATAGAGCAATGCAACAGAGATGATGCAGGAGAAGGGTAAGCAATAGTGGAGTAAATGTATATGATCAAAACAAGGGAAGGAGGGGGGATCCAACTGAAGGGAAATAAATCAAATAATTTGAATGTACAGCAGAAAATGCAAAGCAGCTTTTTTTTTGTTTTAGGCTAGTTTGCTTGGTAATACATTCCAAGCTAAGCACTAATTAAGAAATGGCAGAACACTGTGTTTTCAACAATGCATAATTCAGAGGTGTGTAAAATATTCTGCAGCGAAATAAAATCAAAGATCTCTGTGGGAGAGAGTCAATTAGCCACCAAGCTATTCTGAACAGTTTTTATGCAGCAAGAGAAAAAAAATGTCACATATAAAATATCGACTTAGAACATTCTATGGATTGTTTGTAGCTCGATCTTTTTTATGCCTTACAAACACACCAGTGTTCTTTAAAATACTTAAGCCATCAATTTTGTAATTAAAAATTGTGTGTTTAGTAAAGGGCATCAAACGGACAAGTCAAATGCGGTTTCATAACCTTTGACTTACTGTCCTGACCATCATCATATGCCCATGAAGAGTCAATTTCTAGTTTTGCTGAGTGAAACTTTTCTAAAATCAATGTCCCAAACAACGAATGAAAAATGCAAGTAAACAGTTTGTACTTAACTTTTAGTCTTCTCGTTTCTGGCACAATTTATTGCATTTCCCTCTATAAATTATATTTATATTATTTTTAATTACAAAATACTAATACAAGGCGAACGGCAGAAGCACACCAGAGATGGCAGAGGGCAACCAAGCCTAGAAGCCGACAGGAGGAGGACACCTCGACAGCAGCAGAACAGTCCAACATTGAACAGCTGTTGTCTGAGATTTGGGAATAAGCAGCGGCGCATGGGACAGAGTGGATCCGACAACGCATGTCGAGAATAGAGCCCCCTACATCGCGCAGAAAAAACACTGGACCCCCCCCCCCCCCCCCCCAAGCGGGTACCAGAGCCATTGCACTCCTCAGTGACAATCTCGCGGTGTGGAAGATCGACGGGGCAAGATACTGCGACAGCTTCAGACTCGTGGCGGGGGCGATCGGCCTCTTGTCGGAGAAACACAAGACCCCAGCAGGCATCGACACAGATGGTGACATCTCACCGAGGAGCTTCTAGGGCCCTCATTACAGAAGCAGTAACTCAGGCTGCAGCGAGGAGTGGGCTGAGCCGTCAGGAGTTAAGAAAAGGTAAGCCCACTTTTTTACGGACTGACTCGGACACTGGTTCGTCATCGAACTACAGTGACGACGAGCTGGCTTTGGCTAGGGCTATACACACAGCGTTCAAGTTGTACAAAAGAAAGCGGGTGTCTAGGTGCAGAGGTTCGGCTGCAACTGTCTGGTACGCTAACCCTGTGATTGACGTTGCAGCCCTTGGTGAAGTTGCAGCCCCTGGTGCGGGCATGCTAGCTGACCCAAGTGTTGACACGCTCGCCCCGTTGCCAGTATACCCCAGTACAAGCATTCCCACCCCAGTTACGGACTCTCAAACTATGGCGCCCCCGGTTGCGGAGGAAGTATTGAGTGGGGTAACTTCTTTGGCGCACAGCATCCCCTTGCTGATTAAGAATAAGATATGGAAACATAAGTTTATTGATATATTTTCCTTGCTGATTACAGATTTGGACGATGAGTCAGGAAAAGGGTGACCGGGAGAAGTAAAAGATAAACGACCCAAAATTGCCAAGAACATTCACAATTGGATTAAGGCGTTCCACATTTTTATGAGCGTCATTGCAGAGCGCGAGCCTGAGCAGTCCCCCTTTCTCGTTAGGTATATCGACACCATAATGAAAGCCCAGAACCGTGGCGGGTCTCTAGCGCCATCAAGCAGGATTTAATTGTCTGAATGATTTTAATGGTCACATTTTGGCAAGATCCACCTAGGCAGAATAGTGAGCTGGAGCTATTTACAGATGCTTCAAGAGGCGTTGGCTTTGGCATCTATTTCCAAGGGGCTTGGTGCACTGAATGCTGGTCTTCCCATTGGTTGCAACACAAGATCATCAAGGACCTAACTTTCCTTGAGCTGTTTCCAATCATAGTCACCCTCAAGATCTGGTGAGAGTCACTTGTTAGGTCCCATATTGTTTTTAGATCGGACAATATGGCTGTGTGCAGGTTATTAATGCGCTTTCCGCTCTCACTTTTGAGTCTAATGCACTTATAAGACAGTTAGTGCTTACTTGCTTGCGTTTTAATATAACTTGCTGTGCTGCGCATATCCCTGGTGTACATAATTACATTGCAGACTCACTCTCTTCCGATTCCAGTTGACAGAGTTCCCATGCCACGCCCCGATGGCAGATCGACTACCAACCCCATACCAAGGAGGTCTGGCAACTTGGACCCCCCACCCCAAGTTTTGGGACTTAATGTCGGGATCCTTATTGGAAGATACACGACTGAGTTAAAGACAAGCCTTGCTAGACTTCCAGAGCTTCCTGGGAACTGAAACAAAAGAAATCGACAAGTGGCCAATCTCTGTGACCTCCCTATTGAGATACATCTTACACTGCAAGAGCCAGGGAAAATCCAGAATGGCAGTGGCCAACCGCCTAGCCGGCTTGTCTTTCTTTTCCAGAATATTAGGATTCCCCAGCTGTGCTTCACTATTCCTGATAAAGAGGGCTATATTGGGTTGGCAAAGGGAGGTTGGTAAGACAAAGGATTCTAGGAGACCTTCTGAGATGTATCTTTGGGTCCTTGGAAGTCGTCTGCTCTGATACCTTCGAGTCTAATCTATTTAAATGTGCATTCTCTCTGTCATTTTATGTGGCCCTGCGTGTTAGCGAGATGACTGTGCATTCTGCGAATAGCCATCTGCCGCATGTTTGCAGAAGAAAGATATGGTGCTCGTATATAGAAAACTCACCCTATCCATCCACAGGTCAAAGACTGACCAATTGGGTATCGGGTCCAATATCATCCTCCAAGAATGGGATGGGAAGACACTTGCCCAGTGCGATGCACCAAGGTATACTTAAATCAGCGCCCGCCTTGTGGCGGACAATTGCTGGTACATGCGAGGGGTAGTCTTCTAACCAGGTACCAGTTTAGTTCGGTACTCTGCAAAGTGCTGCAAGCTATGGGCGCCGAACCAGCAGGTTACTCATCTCACTCTTTCCGTATAAGGGCAGCAACCACGGCCGCAAAGTTAGGATTGCAGGACAAGAAAATAATGGCAATAGGCAGATGGTGTTCAGGGAGGTTTAGCCATTACATGAAACCAATCGAGTATTTTGCCCAATAGTATATGACATGACTCAATTTCTTTGCTTTTATCTGCCAACAGATCGGGGTACGCAGAAGTAAGTCACATGGATTATTGGGCACTCTTATGTGCGTTGGGCGCATAGGAGGGCCCTTGAATGGCCGGAGGGAGGACACCTCGGCATGGCGGTGCATCGAGTATCTTTGCTTTGGAAAGGGATCCCGGGGATAAGGTGGGACCAGTTGATGCCGACTGTCCTTGAACTAATAAAAGACAAACCCCCCCCCCCCATCAGCTATAATCATACATTTGGGGGGGTAATGACCTGCCCCACATTAGGAGCATTTTACTCACACAAAAAATACAAAGAAATTTGGTTACACTGTATAACATGATCCCACAGTCGGTAATTGTCTGGTCCTATATCACCCCCTGTAGGATCTGAAGAGGTGAGCGATCACACCATGCTGTAGAAAAAGTTAGAATGAAAATTAATAAATGGATTGCAAAATTCATGCCCACAATTTACGGTCTATGGGTTAAGCATGATTTACTTGATGAAAGCCCAGGTTTGTTCAGACCAGATGGAGCACATCTGTCTGATATAGGGTGGGATATTTTCAATATTGATCTCCAAGCTGGAATCAAGGCCATCTTGCCACTAATGGCCGCAGCTGATGGAGTGGGTTGGGGGGTTCCCGGTAAGCAGATTCGCTACCAGGGAACCATGGCGTGGTGACCAGCAAAAGTGACACCTCCCCCCCCCACCCCCCCGCATATAGGTTATGTAGGTCACGGGCATGGGGCCAGTGGCCCCGGAGCACTGGAGCAGGCAGCTCTGACTGGGCAAGCGGCCCAACAGTCCGACACAGACCCTCGATGCTTCAACAGCCAAGAGGAGAGAGAGAGGAGTACTGAGGTACTTAGTCCAATCGACCCTGACTTCTATGGTCGGGCAATGACGCTATGGCTTCGATGGTAGCTGCCCAGCTTCTACAGCCAGGGGGGTGTACATGCGCGTCAGCAGAATTATGGGCTTAGCGCTTGGTAGTGGGGGTACTGGTCACCAAGAGTTAAATAGTAGTTAGGTTAATAATGTTTTACAATGTTGTATTATTATACTATGTTGCTGTATTTATAATTGCTGTATTTATATGGGCTGCGGCCATTAATTTATGCATCCAATAAAACTGTTATCGAATATTAAGATGCGTGAGTCTTTGGAATAAATTAAGTTTCCTGGAGGGGGGGGAAAGCAAGAGGGAGTTGCCTTTCCACTGCCCACATTGTGTACTTAACTTTTAGTCTTCTCGTTTATGGCACAATTTATTGCATTTCCCTCTATAAATTATATTTATATTATATTATTTTTAATTACAAAATTGATGGTTTAAGTATTTTAAAGAACACCAGTGAATCTGGCAATTGATGTATGTTTATAATAAACTGTAAGGCATAAAAAAGATTGTTCCACTAGTTAAACATTGGGTTAAAATGGCCCATACGGAGCAAGATCTTAAATTTTTTGACATTCATCAGCTACTTATCAACCATGGGGATGGGGGGGGGGGGGGGAGGGAGAGAACATTTCTAGCAAACTTATATATAAAGAACAACATATGATTTTTGAATGCCACACTCTTAGCCCTAAAGGATTTAATTGTGAGATCGACTGATCAGCTTTATTACAAGATAGCATCAGTTGTATGATTTGTTCTTTTGAATTCAATAGGACCACGTAATGGTGACATCATATTAGGGATGTGAATCGTGTCCTCGATCGTCTTAACGATCGATTTCGGCTGGGAGGGGGAGGGAATCGTATTGTTGCCGTTTGGGGGGGTAAAATATCGTGAAAAATCGTTAAAAATCGTTAAAAATCGAAAAATCGAAAAACCGGCACATTAAAACCCCCTAAAACCCACCCCCGACCCTTTAAATTAAATCCCCCACCCTCCCGAACCCCCCCCCAAATAACTTAAATAACCTGCGGGTCGTTAAAAATCGAAAAATCGAAAAACCGGCACATTAAAACCCCCTAAAACCCACCCCCGACCCTTTAAATTAAATCCCCCACCCTCCCGAACCCCCCCCAAATAACTTAAATAACCTGCGGGTCCAGCGGCGGTCCGGAACGGCAGCGGTCCGGAACGGGCTCCTGCTCCTGAATCTTGTCGTCTTCAGCCGGCGCCATTTTCCAAAATGGCGCCGAAAAATGGCAGCGGCCATAGACGAAAAAGATTGGACGGCAGGAGGTCCTTCCGGACCCCCGCTGGACTTTTGGCAAGTCTCGTGGGGGTCAGGAGGCCCCCCACAAGCTGGCCAAAAGTTCCTGGAGGTCCAGCGGGGGTCAGGGAGCGATTTCCCGCCGCGAATCGTTTTCGTACGGAAAATGGCGCCGGCAGGAGATCGACTGCAGGAGGTCGTTCAGCGAGGCGCCGGAACCCTCGCTGAACGACCTCCTGCAGTCGATCTCCTGCCGGCGCCATTTTCCGTACGAAAACGATTCGCGGCGGGAAATCGCTCCCTGACCCCCGCTGGACCTCCAGGAACTTTTGGCCAGCTTGTGGGGGGCCTCCTGACCCCCACGAGACTTGCCAAAAGTCCAGCGGGGGTCCGGAAGGACCTCCTGCCGTCCAATCTTTTTCGTCTATGGCCGCCGCCATTTTTCGGCGCCATTTTGGAAAATGGCGCCGGCTGAAGACGACAAGATTCAGGAGCAGGAGCCCGTTCCGGACCGCTGCCGTTCCGGACCGCCGCTGGACCCGCAGGTTATTTAAGTTATTGGGGGGGGGGTTCGGGAGGGTGGGGGATTTAATTTAAAGGGTCGGGGTGGGTTTTAGGGGTTTTAGTGTGCCGGCTCACGATTCTAACGATTTATAACGATAAATCGTTAGAATCTGTATTGTATTGTGTTCCATAACGGTTTAAGACGATATTAAAATTATCGGAGGATAATTTTAATCGTCCTAAAACGATTCACATCCCTACATCATATTACATGCTCAGAGCATGTCTCTGATTGGTTTGTGTATATAAGATAGAGGGCATTGTAATGAGCAGCTGCAGCATTTTTTGGCAATAGCTGATGTGCAGTGATTAAAAACCAGCAGGCAAGTAATCGTTTAGACTTATGGGTTTGATATTATATTATCTTATGTTTTTGTTATAACTGTGGGTAAAATGCATTGTTATATATTTCTTGTAGAAGATTTGCTTAGATTTGCTTAGATTCTATTGAAGACAGTGATGATATGATATCAGCTTCTTGAGGAGAGGAAAAACTTTTTCAATATTTAATTTATTATATCATTCATAGATAAGTAAATATATATAAATACGTAAATATATATATAAACTATATAGATCTATATGAGAAAAAGCGCCAGTGCTTAAGGAGTTATAGCAGTTCAACATGCAGTGCATTTTAAACATCCCTTGAGAAAGCCTCAATTTGGTGAAACAGAATGGATCCTTTCTTTGTAGGGATGGAATTAGTTAAAGGATTGAAATAGGATTGAGCAATATATGAACATATTTTATCTATGTGTATAGGGACTGAGCGTGTGTTAGTCGGAGACAGATGAGTTTAGGCAGTTTGAGTGATTAGTAAGTGGAATGGTATTGTTGCAAAATATTTATTGTGATATCTGTGATGTTGTTTCCTGCTATTTTTTAGTAGTGAAATTTGTATTAAAAATATTTCTGTATCAATGTATTTTTGTATTATACATTGAGTATCAATTATTGTAAGTGACATTATGATTTTGAGTAAAATTGCTTAACTTAATTGATTTTTTAATATAAAAACTTTTTTGTATATTGTTAATTAAAAGTTGGACACATTTATAGTGTTCAATTCCTTCATATTTATGCATAAAAAAGTTTGAGCCACAAATAATCCATAGAATGTTCTAAGCCACTACTTTCTTTTTGTATCATATCTTGATTATGTAGTAGCTTTTTTCCTTTATTGACATTGGCATAAAAAAATACCTCCAAGAACATGGTCTTAAGATGGATTAAGGTTTTGAATCAAAAAATATCAATCATAAAGTCTAGAGAGGTTGATATTTAAAGGGTTTACAAAGATAACCGAACAAACCGGTTTTTGGAATTTTTCCCCAACTCACCAAATATATTGTGTATGGGCAAATCGATGCCTGCACAGAATTTGCCCAGATAAAAAGAGGTGGTGCCGGGGACATTCCAGAAGCATGATGACACTTTATCTGGCTAGTACTGATAGCCCGCGGACAAAGATACCCGAGTAACTCTAGTCAACTCTAGTAGAGTCATCCAAATAGCTATTCTAAAGGTCCCCCCTTCCCCCGACATCACCCCACCCTCCAGGCATTCGTTCCCTTTCCCTCCCCTCCACATAATAAAAAAAATGCAGCTAGAAAAAAACCACAATATTTCCCAATAGCCCAATAATGCCATTGACCTTCCTATCTGCCTTTCCCCATCCTAGGCCCGGCAGTAGGCACAGTGCTTGATCTGATATCATCTTCTGCTGCCCTACAGAGCCAATCTCATGCTAATCCCTATAAGATTGACCCCTTTACAGCAGAAGATGATGTTGTGGTTAAGGACCCAGCTAGGTTGGGGAATCCCCTTCTGGAACAGTCTAGTGCTACAGGGCAAGAGAGAACTAAGCTAGGGAATCTTCAATATATACCAGCCACCTCTCCCACAGGTTGAGCTCTTTGGTTCTGGTGGCCAGCAGGACTTAAACAGGGGCTTGGACTGTGGCTAATGCTGATCATGAGACTGGAGCTGAGGCAAGGCTGGAACCAAAGGCAGGTGTGGAACTAGAGTCTGGAACCAGGTGCACATGGTGATCTAAAAGTCTCTGGGAGTGCACAATAGATGAAAACAAGGTGGGAACTGGCCTTTCTTGTAAGGTTTTTTTTCCTTGTTTTTAAGTACAACAGTCAAACACAGGTTCTCTGACACAGCAGGTACCTTTACTGCTGCGTTATAGCATTTTCCTTTTGCTGCTTTCTGTGGAGAGAGATTATCTCTGCAAGGAACATTAAGAGGTTGTAAATCAGATTTAACAGAACTCTGTCTCGGCACAGACTTTACAGGTTTGATTTACTTTTCCTTACTGTGGGGAAAGAGACATCAGGAATTTTTAACACAGAAGGTATTTTTATCAAAGTTCAATTTATGTACTCCCATAGGGCTGGGGTGGGAGAATTACAACACCAACACTTTAGAAATCCTGGTGGGGTATGTCCCTGACAGTGTATGCAAACCCAGTAAGGCACTGAGAGTTTAATAAAGCTAAGAACATTTTTTTAGTGAGCTTATCAGGCAGACCGAAATTCCTGGACTCACTGCGGATGGGATAGTATTGCCTTGTCATTCTGTTGTGGTTGAAGATGCAGCTAGGCTGGGGAACCCCCATGGGAACAGTCCAGGGCTTCAGGTCAAGTCAGAACTAAGCTAGGAAATCTTCGATCTATACCAACCACCTCGCTCGCAGGTTAAGCCCTTGGGTTCTGGTGGCCGGCAAGACTTAGACAGGGGCTTGGACTGAGGCTAATGCTGGACTGGAGCCAAGGCAAGGCTGGAACGAAAGGCAAGCATGGAACTGGAGTCTGGAACCAGGTGCAGGGAGGCGTGGCACATTGGAATAGGCTGGAACCTGGAACACTGGAGTAGACTTGGACTCTGGAACAGGACAGACAAAGACTAGACCAGACAGGTAACACAAAATGCCTAGGAAGTCCACTGAGCAAGGCAGAAGCAAAAGACCGAGGGAGGCCATTGAGCAAGCAAAAGCAGAAGGCCTAGAGAGGCCACTGAGCAAGGCAAAAGCAGAAGGCCTAGGGAGGGTACCGAGCAAGCAAAAGCAGAAGACCTAGGGAGGCCACTGAGCAAGGCAAAAGCAGAAGGCCTAGGGAGGGTACCGAGCAAGCAAAAGCAGAAGACCTAGGGAGGCCACTGAGCAAGGCAAAAGCAGAAGGCCTAGAGAGGCCACTGAGCAAGGCAAAAGCAGAAGGACTAGGGAGGCCACTGAGCAAAGCTAGAACAGGAGGCATAGGAAAGACATGGAAAGCCTTGGAACAGAAGGCTTAGGAAAGCCACAGGGCAAAACTAGAGCAAAAGGCTTAGGAAAGCCACAAAGCATTCAAAAGTGTGGGGCTAAGCAGAGAGCCAAGCAAACTTGATGACAAGACCCTAAGCATAACCAGAGGCAAGGTTAAGAACATAAGAACATAAGAAATTGCCATGCTGGGTCAGACCAAGGGTCCATCAAGCCCAGCATCCTGTTTCCAACAGAGGCCAAACCAGGCCACAAGAACCTGGCAATTATCCAAACACTAAGAAGATCCCATGCTACTGATGCAATTAATTGCAGTGGCTATTCCCTAAGTAAAATTGATTAATAGCCATTAATGGACTTCTCCTCCAAGAACTTATCCAAACCTTTTTTGAACCCAGCTACACTAACTGCACTAACCACATCCTCTGGCAACAAATTCCAGAGCTTTATTGGGCGTTGAGTGAAAAACAATTTTCTCCAATTAGTCTTAAATGTGCTACTTGCTAACCTTAAATAGTAAGGACCTTGCTGAGTCATGGGATTACAGAGACTATGAGTGGAGAGAGGGTAAGAGCAGCTCCCTGAGGGCCTCTCATGGTTGGGAGGCTATATAACAGGCAGAATCACAACAGATGACTTGAGATTAAGCTCTGTTCCTGCTGTTTGCCAGGAGGGGGAGCAACCATCTTAGAGATGATTGGGAGGGCAAGGCCAGCAGTGATATAAGGATATTTTTTTCAGGCACAATTTCTTTTTGTTGCATCAGGCAGATGTTTGGCTTGCCTCAGATGAGAGATGGACATGAAGGTCTGAAAACCTGGGGTGGCAAAGGGGGGAAGTAAGACATTTTATTTAAGGAAGGAGCACTTGCCACCTCTTGCTGCCCCACTCCTGGAGTGACGCCTATATTCAACCCAGAATGAAGTGAATATATGAATATTAAAGTGCTGGAATCTGTCAACTGTAGCAGCATTTAATATTCAAAGGAGATAAGAGCCTCTGCTCCTCCTGCTAGGTTTTGTGGACACTTTTGGAGGCTCAAAGGTATGGGTTGAGATTTGGCCCAATGCCTTTTTTGGGTAGCGAATGGGGGGATCAAAGAGTTGATAGCCCATTACTTTTCTTTCTCTTGAGGGCTAGGAGGAAAGGGGAATCAAGTGTCACTCAGCCCCCTGATTTTTTACATACAGCATGTGGAAGGGAGGAAGACTGGGATGCCACTGGCCCACAACTATTTTTTCAATATTCAAAAGCTCTGTGAACAACAAAGTTACCCTGATAATTTTATCTGGATAACTGAATTCAAGTGTATTCTGTGCCACTTTTCCACTAATAAGCACCACTGAATATCCAAGGTAAAGTTATCCAGACAAAGTTATGTGGGTAAATTTGCCACTCAGCAGGCTTTTGAATATGGACCTTACAATAAAAAATATGGGAACATTCTCAGAAAAAAAAATATTAATCCATGTCCCCTTCACAATCTAAGAACTGACCTATGTTTATTAATAATAATAAAATAGGAGGCATACACAATGAAAATAATCTTAAAAAATGTGTTCCTTTTATGTAATTCGGCTTCCATCCCATACTCCATAAATGGCATGCCTAGGCAGCTCTGGGATTCTTGCTGATCTGAAGGGGTGTTTACTACAAGGAGTACCTTTCACACTGGTCATTGGTCAGTAGGGGTCACCAAGGTAGCAGCAACCATCTTCCATTCCTCCTTACATGCCTGTATGCACCTCTGTGGTGCAGCACCCCTGCACTGCGTGCAGTCCTTAGCAGTCTGTGACAGATGGCATCTGAAGCTGGCTCTCTATGCTGCAGTACATAGTGCTGCAACTTACACCATGAGACTGGCCCCAATGAAAAATGTTTAAGTATTGCTTGAATGCATATATATTGTCAGTATTCTTTTCTTGTGTTTTTTCTCCATTTTTATACCCTCTGCAGCTTAAGCCATTGTACTGGAAGCCAGTAGCCCTTTGTCTAAGGACCACAGACCACAACTCTTTTTGTATATGTACACCCTGAGCTGACCAGCCGGGGTCACTCCTGTCCAATGACTTGGACTCCCTCCCAGAGCTTCTGTTCCTGCCAGCCAGAGAAGTAGGACTGAGCATGGGAACTGAAACCAGGCCTCCCATATGAAATACAGTCCTGTCAATGAACCATTGGATGGACCCTGACTGAATGTACAGTATTTTTAATTTACTCAGCCACCGGTGTATGCAGTCCATTCCAAAGAATGTGCTCTGCAGCAAACCGTATAATACCATATCACTGGAAATCAAGACGTACATGACTGCCATTGAAGATTCCAACTTGGACCAGCTTACGATTCTGCAGGTTCATGATGCTATAATTGGCAAATTTCCTGTCTCCATCTTCATTAAACTCCACTCGCCCAGTTACACCATCTGGGTATTTGGAAGACATCAGCACCCTACATTGAGAAGTAAACAGCATGCAAATGTAGCTTATAAATCTCTCTTAGAGTTCCATGAATATTTATATATAATTTCCAAGAGCAACAATATGGTGACAACATGTGGCATCTATACTGCTTATGATTTATTATTCTTTTTTATTGTATGTATATATCCAATGTATTTATTGGATTCATTTAATTTATTATATGTACTTATTTATCACATTATTTATTGTATTTATGCATGTCTATCACTTAGGAAGAGGGGTTTTATCTATTCATTCTAACATGTAAATTTTACCTCCAGTTGCTAGGAGGCAGTTATTGTAAGTGTATTTTCTCTAAGAATACAGAGATCCATAGTCAGATACTGGCCGGCTAACAAAGTTAGGTAAAGTTAGCTGGGGTAATCTGCACAGAGTGGCACTCAAATTCTAACAGTGGGGGTTTGGCTATATCAGTCTTCAAAAAAGGCTGAGTTAATCTGCAAGGAGAGACTATGGTTAAACCCAAACATCTTTGAGAAAGGGCAGACTAGATGTTTGTTGACAATGGCCTAGCTAGTTTTGGTGACTGTATGGATATTACAAAACTTGGTAATAAGAAATGGAAGAGAGTGTGAATGTTGAATTATGTTTGGGACTATAATAATCAAAGATGTTATCACACCTTTTGTTGCTTCTTTGGTCAATTTATGCCAATCATTTGGGTTATATGCCTAGTGCTTTGAAACAAGCCTTGGTTAAACCATTACTAAAGAAACCACATTTAGACCCAAAGGACTTGGCCAGTTATTGGCCAACCTCTTCACTGTCCTTTATTGCACAAATTGCCAAATCTATTTTATTGTATTAAAATAGCTGGCAGATTTTGTTGAGGATCATCAAGTCTTGAACCAATTCCAATTTGGATTTAGAAAGTCTTTGAGCACCGAGATCCTACTACTCTCAACCACCGATGTTATTAGAAGAGGTCTTGATGGTGGCCAAAGTTTTATGCTTGTATTGCTTGATATTTCTTTGGCCTTTGATACCATCAACTACCAGATCCCCCTCTAATGGTTTCAGTCTTATTTTGATGGTCAGAGGCAACAAGCAAGGATTGGTAAAAATAGTTCCAATTGATACTCGATGTCTACATGAATCCCATGAAGCTCAGCTTTAGTGGTGATGCTTTTTAACATCTATGTATTGCCTATTTGTAAATTACTGGCTTGTCTTTGTGAGGGATATAGACTGTATGTTGATGACATACAATTCTATTTCTCTATGGGTGCCTCTTGATCTGAATCATCATCTACAATACCTCTTTGGCTTATTCATAACAAATTAACCTTGAATTTATCTAATAATGAAATTTTGGTGATTCATCTCAATAGCTTTACAATGATTCCATCTGTCATCTTTGTGGAAAATGTTAAATTGCAAGTTTCTTCTTGTGTAAAAAGTCTTGGGGTATTAATTGATTTCAATTTGTATTTTCTTCATCAAATCAAAACTGTAATCAAGGCCGGCGTTTATAAATTGAGATCATTATGTGACCTGAAACCAATGTTCCCTCTAAGGATTGGGTTGCTCTGGGCAAAAGGTTTTGCTTGTGAGCAAAGCCTTTTAGTTTCTTTTCCTAGTGAGCACTACTTTCTTTGATGCAAAAAGCCTACCAGTTTTATGTTCACAGCAACCCAATCCTTACAAGGAACATTGGTAGCAGCATGCACACAAACTATCTTACATACACACACACACACACACACACACATGCCCTAACACACTTTCATATTCACTCTCATGCTCATCCTCACAAAAACACACACAGACTCAGTCACTCATTCCTCTCTTTCACTCCCCAGACTCTCGTGTGCATGCACACTCACTCAGATCTCCTCTTCTTCCACACACATACTCATCTCAGTAACTGCAAACCCTTCACTGCCAAACACTTTGAGAAGTAACACAAACCCCTGCCAAAAAAAAAGACACATAGAACCTTGATATACCATACTATACCAGCACTATCTCAGGACTTAAACAGCAGCAGACTTATTTATGACTTATACCAGGACCTAGAATATTAATACACCACCTCAGTACTTTTTAATATATTTAGAAATGATCTGGAAAAGGGTACAATCAGTGATCAAATTTGCAGATGGCACAAAATTAATCTGTGCTGTTAAATCACAAGCAGATTGTGAGAAATCGGAGGAGGACCTTGCGAGACTGGCAGATGAAATCTAATGTGGATAAGTGCAAAGTGATGCAGGTAGGGAAAATTAACCCACATTACTACAGCCAAAATGATAAGGGGGATGGAAGACCTCCCCTATAAGGAAAGGCTAAAGAGGTTGAGGCTGTTCAGCACTCTAGCACCTCAAAATATTCCTATAAACTATGCTTGGTTTCCTTCCACTCAAAGTACGATAAATGGAAGATGTGGCATAGCAGATTGAGCCTTCCACATCAAACATATCTGACAGAAATTCCTTATTAACATGTACCCAATCATGTACTTTAAGAGATTGGATATAGCGCCTAGTTTTCAAGTATGTGTAAAAATGTTTTTGGTCCAAATCAAATTTTGCTAACACCTCTTGAAAAGATTTCAGATTTCCATCCTCATTTAAAAATTTTGAGATCACCTTCAAACCAGGAGTTGCCCATAATAATAATAATAATAATAATAATAGTAATAATAATAATAAACCCTTCTGTCTTATAAACAGAAATCCTTCAGTCATCTGCTAGCAAAAATCAGATTATTAATCCCAGGCAAAAATTGTTGGTTGCTGACTGCTGGTAGAAACTGAAACTGAGCTATTTAATTGAAGTGAAAAGCAGAGATACCTCCAAGTCTGAACCAGTAAAGTACCCTTAAAATTGCTAGGCAGAGTTAATGAAGAATGCAAATCATAGCCCAGAATGGAAGATGTAAAAAGGACCCTTTTTAGTCTTATGGGGTATAAATTGAGTTTCCAGTAGCCAGTCAGCCACATGTCTTAAATTACAGGCAACATTATACAATTTCATGTCTGTTACTCACATATCCCTACTGTCCCATTTACATGTTAACTTGGCCAAGGCTATTTTTGGTTTCCCATTCTTCCACAAGAGTTTTTCAAACTGGCACAAATAAGGTATCATCTGAAACATATAGAGCCATTTATGCAATATTATCATTTGAAAAAGGTTCACTCTGCTCACCAAAGACAAAGGGAAATCCTTGCAATTTTGTAACAGGGTCTTTATTGACTTAATCAACTTCTGAAAGTTGATTTTATAAAGATGTGCTGGGTATTTATGTAATGTTATCCCTAAGTAAGGAAACAAATCTGATACCCACTACATCGTGAATTCTTCCACCTATCTATGCCATAACTGGTTTAAAGTAGATAATGTGCTCATTTATCCAGATTTAATTTTAGTCCTACTATCTTATCCTCTGGTGGCAAATTCACCCATCAAGGCCTGCAAAGAGGCCACTGGATCCGCTATGTGGAGAAGGATGTCATCCGCAAAGATGGCCAACTTAGAAAACTGCATGGCCAATGTCCCTAATGGGATGTACTTAATCAATATGTTATCCCTAATGTTCATAAGAAGTGGCTCTAAATAAATAATAAACAAAATGGAGATAAGAGACATCCCTGTCTGGTGCCTCTGTTTAGATGAATATCCATTGAGTTATAACCATTGACTGAAACATACGCCTGGGGATTGCTATATAGGCTATGGCATATTTAGACAAAATATCCTGTTTTCCCAAATGCTTGTAATGTTTGAAACATAAAATCCCATTCTAGCCTATAAAACCCCTTTTTCACGTTCAGGCTCAGCAATGTAGATAGTTTCTGCTGCCATTTACTACTTTCCAGGGAGGCGAGAATTTTATGAATATTCATTATCGTTTAAAACTATCTGATCCTCACCAATAATTGTGGGTAAAACCCATGCCAAGTGCTTGGCAATGATCTTTGCTAATAATCTGATGTCAAAATTTAATAAAGAGATCTGGCGATATAAACCCGGAGGGTCCTTGCCTTCCTTTGGCAGCACAGTAATAACTGCATGATTAGATGCTAATGGGAAATGTTCCAATTCAATTAAGCGCTCAAAGATTTATCCCATTGGTGTGGCTACCTTTAGGGCCAATAATTTATAAAATTCAGCTGAATAACCATCTGGATCTGGGGCCTTTAACAATTTAGTATCTTTAATGCCTTGTAAAACCTATTGTAGCTGCAGTGGTTGATTTAGTGCCCTTAACTGTTCTTCCGTTTATTTGAGGGATATGAACAGAATGTAAGTATTTGGTGATATCCTGTGGTCTTATTTATTTAAAAATTTGTATACTGCAAATCAAAATTTCTAAGCAGTTTCCAAAAACATTTCATAAAATCAATGTATATAAAACATAAATAATAAAAACATGAGCATAAAACAAACATGATCATGAAAAATGGTATTAAAACAAGCAATAAAAATACAAGACAACAATATTAATGTAAACAATAAAACAATGGTCCCAGAGCAACTCTGTACAGAGTTGGTAATAATCTCTAAATGTTGTATTGATATCTTCCCCAAATTTGCCTGTTCCATCTTGCACTGTTGCTATATATTTAACATGCTCCCAATGTTTTGTTAAATTGGCAAGGGACCTTCCAATTTTATTACTGTTTTGGTAAAACTTACATCTGTAACACATAATACCTTTTTCTGCTCTTTGATGGAACAACATATTAAGAGCAATCTGTTTGGAAATTAATTTATCTTTATTCTTTCTAGAGGGATCTTGTTCATACTGCTGTTTATCAGAATACAATTGTTTTTCCAGGGCTAACATAGTTGAGGTTGTTGCCTTTTGCTTGGCCACAGTATAAGAGATAATATCCCCCTGCAGTACCACCTCGGCAGTCTCCCAAAACAGTAGAGGTAAGTTTTGATGATCAGCATTGTGAGAGAAAAATATGTCCCATTTCTTTGTTGAATATTCCCAGAAGGCCAAATCATTATAAAGATATTTTGGGAACCGCCAAGATGGGCTCACCCCTGTAGGATAAAATCCCTCCAAATCAACCCATATGAGCACTTGATCAGAGATAATGAGAAAACCTATTTTAGAGTCTAAAACTCTAGAGAAAGCCTCCTGATTTATACGGCGATAATCAATCTGGGACTGCGTATTATACATCCGAGACACATGAATAAACTCTTTCCAAGGGATAGAGAGCCCTCCATGTATCCACTACGTCTAAATTATGACGTAAGAAATCTACTCCTTTTCCAGTGTACCCCAAAGGGCCCACAGTGGCAAAAGAATGATCCAGCTAGTTATTTGAAACACAATTAAAATCCCCTCCTATTATTAGGGTAACTTTGATGTACAGAAGTAGCATCCTAGCCAGATGTATAAAAAAGGGTTGTTCATAATTATTAGGCACATTAATATTACAAAATACTATGAGTTTCCCAAATAGGATGTCTTCCACCACCAGACATTGCCCCCTCACTATCAGTAATTACTCTAATGTCTTGAAACAGTATTGCCTTTCCAATGAGGAGTGCTACGCCTGCTTTTCATGTACCTGACTGCAATGAATGAATATACTTTCTCCACCCACTGCCTCTGTAACTTGTAATACTCCGCTTCATTCAAATACATCTCTTGAGTCATTGCCACATGTTCCCCACACCTTTGTAAAGCTTGCAAGACTTTATATCATTTAATTACCGAACTAATAACCCCCACATTCCAGGTCACACATCGAATGGTTGCTATGGTCATTTAAATTTCTGTTGCATAAATGTGTTTTAAAGTTTCTTCCTCCCAGTGACCAGTTAAGGCCCCCTAGCCTAGGCCCCAGCCTCTTAAACTGAGTAGTCATCTGATGAAGCACAAGCCTCCTTCTTCCAAACTTCATTGCAGTGTGATTGCTCTCTAGGAGTCCTTCTCCCCTACCTTCCCCTTCCAACTACCCATTCAACCATAACCATAACTTTTGAAACTTGATCAAATATAAGCTTGAGGGAACATGGTTTATTTATGTTGGAGCCCCACTCCCCACAAATACCTAGACCCCCATAAGGAACTCACAAACAATTAAACTTTGCTACTGTCAGATATTAAATTCAAATAGTTCAGCAGATTATAATAAATTGCTATGGATCAGCATGAGCTTGCTCAAAATTCAGTACCAAAAAGAACTGAAATGCTGAAAGTTTCTCCATAGGTTAAAAAAGGACAGAACAACTCTTTTATTCACTATGGGCCGGATTTTAAAAAGGTTATGCACGCCGGGCCTATTTTTAAAAAGCCCGGCAATGCGCATAAAGCCCCGGGACGCGTGTAAGTCCCAAGGCTTTACTAAAGGGGCGGAGCATGGGAGGGAAGGTCTGGGGCAGGGCAGGGGCGGGGTCAGGCTCCCAGCACAGTGGCCATATTTGCCGCTGTGCCGGGGATTGTGCGCTGGCAGTCGGCCAGCAGGCGCAAAAGGTAAAATAAAGGTCGGGGGTAGAGTAGGGCTGGGGGGAAAGGTTAGGAAAAGGGGTGGAAAGGTCAGGCTAGAGGGAAGGGAAGTTCCCTCTCAGGCCGCTCCGATTTTGGAGCAGCCTGGGAGGGAATGGGGGAAGGCAGCGCAGCTCGGCACACACAAGGTGCACAATTGTCAAGGGAAACTAAGTCCAGTGATTATGAAATTTCTAAACCGGGTAACGTGCACACCTTTTTAAAATCTACCCCTATGGTCTTCATGGTGTTCCATTTATTATTTACTGCTCAGTCTACAGCTCCAACTGCAGATTACCCATCTCAAGCTTCCAGCTGGGTGTTAAAGAATACTTGCACCTCCACTGCAGACTTGAAAAAATGAGTATTATTATTATATGTCACTTTTAATTTAACAGAGCATACGGCTGGTTTCCGCCAATGGAAGGCTCACGGACTTACCTATGTTGGTCATGTGCTGAATGAGGACAGGCATATGTTATCCTTTACGGATCTCCGACTTCAATATGGGTTAGCCCCGACTCAGGTGTTCAGTTATCTTCAATTGAGACATTATGTGCGATCCTTGTCGGAGGCCAGCCGAGCACCGGCGGGCTTTGCCGCCTTAGATAACCTTTTTAAACTTACTGCGCAGAAGGTACCCTCCTTATCTTATTACTATAAACAACTCAGGGAACTCCTCAAACAGGACTCTTTTTCTATCTTGGTTGCCCGATGGAATCGGGATGGCTTGTTTGTTCTTACTGTACCCATTCTCAGAGCATGCTTTGCCAGGGTTGCAACCCTCACGTTGAATATGTATTATCGTGAAATGCAGTTCAAGTTTCTTAGACAAGCTTATGTCTCCCCCCAAACTGTGTTTCACATGGGCCTGGCCCCTTCCACCTGTTGCCCTAAGTGTACTACTGGGGTGGGCACGCTTTCCCATTCCTTTTGGGCATGTCCACCAGTCCGACGGTTTTGGGGATGCCTTGCTCGGTACTTGATGGACCTGCTGGGTGTGGTTCTTCCCATTAACCCTCTATTTTTTCTTTTTGGTTATGGCCCCAGAGTAAGGGTTCAACGGGGAGTGCGTCTCTTTATTGGTAAGGCATGCTTGGTGGGGAAAAAGATGATTTTATTGCAGTGGCGTGCCACGGAAGGCCCCTCCTATTGGACCTGGAGGAACCATCTACATCGTCTTCTACAGATGGAGGATATCAGTTCCCGACGTTCTCCGTCCGCCCGCCGGCGCTTCTTGCTGGTCTGGGACTCTTACATTCAAGCATTACCGCATCGGGCCCGTAGTCTGCTCCTGAATGATTATCCTGCCCAGGATGCCTAGAGTGGACTCTATGTTCGGGATGATTACCTGTGCTTTCTTATACAGCCTATTGCTTTTTGTTTTTTTTTGTTTTTTGAACTCCGGGGAAGGGGGGGGAGGGAGGGGTGGGAGGTTGGGGTTTGCCTAGATCTTGTCGCTGTTACTTGTATTTGTTGTCTAGTGAGGGTTCAGTTACCCGCCCTCCTAGATTTGTATTGTTGTTTCTTGCTGAAACTTAATAAAAATGTTTTACACTAATTTAACAGGAAGCTGAAGAACAAATCAATCTTGGTGCTGGACCAATCTGGAGTATATCGGGGTGAAGACCTTTTGTCAGGTTGAAACCACTGCTGAATAATCCACGAACAGCATCATGGACTGTCCCTCATACTCCAAGGACTGTGTTTGCTGATATTGCTGAAAGATCTCCTCTTTGTGGCAAAAGTTTAGAAATTTCATATTCACTGGTCTTAGTTTCCCTTGACCAGTGTTACGTGCTCACAGCTTGCTATATCTGTGGTTTACCATATGCATCAGCAAGACCTAGAGTTCTCGGCAACCATGATTCCAGTGTTGCTCACAGATCATGTTCACTGATGCTCTCCGAGAGGCCTATAAACCTCAAATTACTTTGACACAAGCAGTTCTCACTTTTGGTGAGGGGGGGCCACTTAGGCTGTCCGCCATCTTGCTTACTGCCAATCTGCATCTGCTCTTATATTTGCGCACTGCTTTTTCTGCCATCAATGCATTAAACTGTCCCAAATTCGGATCAAAAGGAAGCTTTCCTCTCTATGCTATCAGTAGAGACCTTAATAAAGTAGCAATCTGCAGTTTAAGCCTTGATGAAATGCGATACAAGGAGTGGAGCCCCAGAGCTGCTGAGGAACACTTCATCACACTCTCACCACATAGCTTGACCTCCAACACCAACATTTTAAAGCTTTTGTAAAACTCTGACAGAACTTCTCAAAAACAGATTTTTTTCTTTACCAACTGCTAGAAAGGAAATAGAGAGATTTTTCTGCACATGCTCAGACCTTTCACTGGGAGGATATCAATGTCACTTGATCCAGATGGCAGCTTTAGGCTATTTAGAAAGATGCTTCACCATGATTTGTCCTCTGTCAGGTCTCCTTGCCAACTTGTCCTGCTTTGGCTCCAAGGAGAGTGTGATGTCACACAGGCAACCGTTGGTTACTATAGTTACCAATCATTTATTTACTCAGCAGTGCACAGCCATACACTTGAATGGGAAACAATCAAATGAGCAAAGTTTTCATTTAATTTGTGGAAGCCCTCAATTCATTTCAGGGTCCACAAATGAAACAAAAAATTGACTTATTGACTTATTTGTTGTATTTTACCCATTTGTTTCAAAGTAATGCACATCCTTACAAACCAAACCCTTTGATTTGCCCTTTTGGAACTAACAAACAGGCTGATGCAATATTGGCATGCGAAAAACAGACCCTTATGATTGAGCACCCGCTTTCCTATGCACACCCATCCACCTCTCCCGGGCATGTGATATGGTAGACTAATGAGCTGCAGCGTTAAAATGGAGGCGCTTGGGGAAATTGTGCATCCCTAGCACCTCCTTGGCATCAGGCACCCAGGAGACATGGCTGTCAGTATGGGATAGGAAAATGGATGCTCATCACCCATTTTCTTCCGCTACCGGCACAATATACAAGGCCTGGACCGTATATATTGAGCTTGTATATTGGGCTCCCAGTATTTTTTTTTTAAGACTTTTTATTTTTTGAACATGCTGCTTTTCGTGGTTCCTCCTACTTTGTATCGTGATGATAATTTTAGGAGGAACCACAGAAAGCAGGATTTTTGTTTTTTTAGGTTTAGCCCTTGAACGTGGCATGCCTTAATGTCAACTCCCAGGTTGTCATTAAATTTTCCACATTACAATGTGCGCATTGACCATGCGGGACTTTTTTGAATTGCAAGGTAATCGCTAATAGCCTCATCTACATGGAATTTGCATGTGATGAGCTCTATTAGTTACATGCTGGTTTGGATGTGCATTTTGGATTGGGTATAAGTCTAGTGCATGCAAAACACATGTCCATCCATGCTGACCTGAGCACCCTATATTGCATCGGCCTGTCAGAGTGTTATTCTAATTGGTCTTCTATTGGGTTAAGTGTACTTTGCTTATATTTGGTAGTAGGTTAGTGGAATTCTTGCTCCTGCCCTTCTGTGAGAGAGGGAGGTTTGGATAAGAATTTAGATATTAGTAGTATATTTTTCTTGAATTACAATGTTTTATTGAATTATTATTCTACATTATATGCAATAAACTATAATTATATTGTAAACCACCGTTGAGTCTTGTTTAAAAAGAATGGGTTATAAATGTGAAATGTAATTTAAAAGACTAAGAAGGGACCATTTTCAATTCATGGCTCAGATCTTACACTTGATCTTAGCCAAAAAGAGGTAGAGAACCCTGAGCAAATTCTCTGTATATTTACAGTGCCAGCTGACTTGTAGAGCCCAGCTCCATATCTACTTGAAATACCTGGAAGACAGCTTCTGTCAGGGGTGTGCATTCGGTCCCTACGTATTGGCAATCCACAATGGATGTTGCCATTTTCATTGTATTCGTGGGAAAGCGAAATGTATCGCAATTCCCCACGAATACACGAATCTTCGCCGAATTATTCGGCCGCCTAAATAAATCAATTTAAACAACCCCCCCTCCCGACCCCCCCCCAAGACTTACCAAAACTCCCTGGTGGTCCAGCAGGGGGTCCGGGAGCCATCCCCTGTACTCTCACACCCTCGGTGCCGGTTTCATCATGGCGCCAATAGCCTTTGACCTACTATGTCACAGGGACTACCGGTGCCATTGGTCAGCCCCTGTCACATGGTAGGAGCACAAGATGGCGCCGATGGCCATGTGACAGGGGCTGACCAATGGCACCGGTAGCCCCTGTGACATAGTAGGTCAAAGGCTATCAGCGCCATGATGAAACCGGCACCGAGGGTGTGAGAGTGCAGGGGATGGCTCCCGGACCCCCCGCTGGACCACCAGGGAGTTTTGGTAAGTCTTGGGGGGGGTCCGGAGGGTGGGGGGTTGTAGTTAATTTTAATTTTAGCTGGGACATGAATAGAAATCGCTGTATTAACGCATCGGGGCACCATACGGCCGAGTGTAATGTATCTGCTCCCCGACGAATCCGAATCCTGAATGCAACGTATGGCGTCCCTCTGCACATCCCTAGCTTCTGTTAGGATTTCAAGGAATTTTCAAAACTAATCATCTTAATGGATTAATTACTCTCAGCACCTTGGAATCACCACAAATGTCTGGAAGAAACTGTGTATCTTCTAAGAATGTGCATGCAAAAAATTTCTGATTCAGTTTGTTTCATATGTTTTTGGCCTAATTTGATTTTGGGGTTTTTTTAACATGGATTTTTTATTTTGGGCAATTAGTGTCCACTATTTACAAATAGCATTCACTATTTGCTAAAATGAAACATCTGAAAATTTTGGGGTTTTCAGGGGGTACCAGCCATTTGTTTCATTGAAACAGAATGAACCAAAAAGAGGCTTTTTTGGTTTGGTTCTTCATTCGTTTTAAATGAATGTATATCCCTAGTATCTTCACTGTATGCCATCATTGCTAAGAGCGAACAGAAAACATTTTAAGATCTATTCTACACCCTCCTTCTACTGGACACATACCTGTGTAATGTATAATCAGGTAAGAAGATCTGATATATATATATGTTGATTTGGATTTGTTATTTATTGGAGTGGAGGAGTAGCCTACTGATTAGAACAGTGGGTTATCAACCAGGAAACCAGCATTCAAATCCCACTGCTGCTGCTTGTGACCTTGGGCAAGTCACTTCATCCTCAGGTGCAAAGGGGGAGATTTATCAAGCCATGAAAGGACTATAATATGCTTTAAACAGCATTTATCAGGTAATATTTCACATAGTTTATACATAAAATCTGTCCCTTATTACAATTAGCTGCTTTGCATTCATTTGCATGCAAAAAAGTGCATAATGCATGTAAAGCAACTAATTCCTAGTAAATTCTATGTAAATAAAACAACACAGCTGTCTTAGAAATTTTTCAGACACATTATTTATCTACACGTCTTCTGGAAACATTATAGTGCAGGAGCACCGGGCCCCTAACATGGGTCCTGATAATCCTGTGCTAGAATTAAAAGGAAATGAGGCCCAACATGACTCCCTCACCAAAAAAAGTGTAAAAAAAGTCACCAAGTGTCTTATGAGACCCCCTCTCGCCCACCCCGGGGCTGCCATTTAAGGTAGCCCCACAAAAAAAGTTTTTAAAAAAGATAAAGCCCACCACATGGTGATGTCCTACCCCCTGCCCAAACTCCTCCCCGTTAAATCCAAGTCTTTCCTGGTCCAATACCAGACTCTCCTTTTAATTAAAACCCCATCCTAAGAGCTGCCTTCCAAAATGGCGCCAACCGGCCAAGGGGCTAGGTCCTCAACTGACCACCAATTCAATTTTTAAAGGTAGGAGGGGTTGGGGTACTGGGACAGGGGCACTAGCCTTCCAGGATAATTTTGGCGGGTTGTGGGAGGGGTGGAACCCTATCTGGGTTTCTACTTAATGGAAAGAAGGGACAGCTCTAATGCGATTTGATGAATGACACTGTATAATTACTGTGCAACTTGTCAGCAGAGCCAGTGCTTCCATTAAACAAACTAGGCAGTCACCTATGTCAACATTTTTTGGGATAGCAAAATCCTACCAGCATGAAGCCAAGAGGAGTGCTGTGCCAAAACCAATACCACCAAAGTAGGGAGAGATGTGCCAGAGCCACTGCCACTGGTAGGAGGGAGTACTGTGCTAGTGGTATGTTAGGAGGGGGGCATGCATGACCAAAGGTTCGCCTAGGGTGCCAAATACTCTTGTTCTGACCCTGCCTGTCACCTAAATTCAGCACTGTTAGATTCGGTGAATTAAGTTTGATGTGACTTTGATATCTTGCTTCTAGAATTAGCATTGGTATCAGAGTGATTTAGAAGTTTTCTGCAGGGGCACAGAAGGAATGGACCATCTAGCAGACCCTAAATCACCTCCATATCCAGGTCAGGATGTCAAAAGCCAACATAGCAAAATGGAGATACTCTATAGAGCTGAGACCTGCATTTGTCATGAGAAGAAGATTGTGCAACACCTTTCAGGATAGGCCATGTACAGTACAAAATCTTGATGAAGCCATCACATGAGCACTGAAATGTGCTGGTCAATGGAAAGATATATGACTCTGGTGGATGGATATGAGAAAAAGACCAGCTATCATGGCCAAAAGAAATATTTCTATAAAACTGGTATACAATAGGTTCAAGTCATTAAGAAAAAGGGTCTTCTCTCATAAGAAATTTGCAGTTTCCTCAGGGCTAAAGGGATTAACCTATAGGGATGGCATTCCTTTTTGTCATGTACTTCCATCTCCTGCTGTGCTACATTTGCAGCCAGTGCTTGACATGTTCCATGCAATTCTGTTGTTAGAGCAGGAAGCAGCTTTGAGGACTTCCCCAAGCAGTAATCCTTTGAAAAGTGATCTCTGATATTTTACAAAAACTGGATTACAGGTTTCTATTCTCAGTGTCAGCAGTAATAATTTTCCATCCCATTTAGTAAGAGCTGAATGAATTGTCCTCTTCTAATGTTGCCTGAGTTTTCAGGTGTAGAGATTGCATTATAACTGGGGAAGATTATACTATAAGAAAGAACATCAAATCTGCCCCTTACCTCTTAAAAAGGGGTCCTGTTTTCCAGATGTTGGTGTTTCCAACACAACCTCTAGGTGGGTCAGTGATGTTCTCTTTCTCCAATAGCTCATGTATGGCCTGCGCCACCACACCCACAGCGTCGCTGATGTGGGCTGTTTCATTCTTGCCATTGATAAGCTGTAGACCCATGACCCCTAAAGGAAAGGCAGAGCAGTGAGTTAATCTTTCAGTAGCCCTTGCTTTAATACTAGTTATAGTGCCATTAGGATACCCCTTTAATAACATTCCAAAACCTCCCTACCCCAAATAATTATTATAACCATGTCACCATTTCTAAGTTTTATAACAATACAACACAAGTCTAAAATCAGGGATTCCTCAAACTTGCCAAAGGAAGAGCCAACTTTGGTATATGGTAGCTTAATTAAATGCTTCATGAGTGCAGCAAAGTTTCTTTGAGAACCAAGAGGATTCACACCACTTGCTCCGTAAGACAAATTTTCAGCTGAGAAGTAAATTCTGCAGTATTACCAACCCCATTTTACCAGGAGGTTTCAGCATAGTGTTGGTATTCTATTTCCCAGTCCTATTGATGGGTAACAAGGGCAGGAAAGAGTTGTGCTGGAGGTCAAAAGGACCGAACCTGACTGATTTTTTCATGATGCTGTAAATGGAATGAGGTAATAATACAATCATGTCAGAACATGGTATACAGTAGCAGTACAGTAGTGCCCAGGCTAGTACTACCGAACTTTAAGAATGCACATGGGTGATTTTCCATTATTGTCAGAACACAGTCTGAGGGCCCTATAATAAAAACACACAGTATGGAAGAGTTGAACAGAATACTGATAGGGCCAGTACCTTGCTGTGTAAGACCAAGGTTTCAGAAACTTGGTGACGTAACAATGTGCATTTGGTAACAGTGCTATTTTCCAAGAACAAGTCAAGCAATGAAAGACCATGATATGAGGGTAACAAGTTTAGCACGTATTAGGGGTGACAGCCCGCAGAGTAAGACAACAATTTTATTATAAGAAGAATAAATCAGGTCCTGGACCTAAATAAGTAGATATTCAAAGGAAAAAGAGTAAGTAAGTTACCCAGATAAAACTTATCCAGCTAACTTACATGGGATATTCAGCAATATGGCTATGCTGCTGAATATCCCCATTTTCAGCACCACTTAACCAGATATGTTATATCTGGCTAAGTTAAACCTGCTCTATGGCACATCTGACTTATCCAGTTAATTTAACCAGATAAGTCTGAATATCAGCTCTCTTTTGGCTAAGTTAGCTGGATAAGTAGTGCCACCCCGTTACGCCCTTTGCCCACCCCTAACTTAGCCACTTATCTACTTAGCTGGATAAGTGGCGTATCTGGCTAAGTAGCTTTGAATATTGGGCTCAAAAAGTCTACATTGTGCAGGAATGTTTGTTTCTTTATTGGCTTTTTTAATGGATTTTCCCTGATGCAGACATGGCTTGAGTCAAACACGCATCAGACAAAATGTGTTTTGATGTTTAATTACATTTCAATGCTTTTATTTGAATTAATTGCCAGACAGGACTATGAGCATCTCTGAAAACCAGTTTTTTAGAGATTGAATCAAATATTCAAGCCTTCTTGGAAGCGATAATTTTAGTCTATTTTGTAATGTGGTACAGCTCAGATGGCTCATGTGACAGTTCATACAGTACCATCAGGTGCAAAGCGTAATGCGTTTCCAGAGATCTCTCTTTCTCCCACCAGCCAGACATATCCCGGTCCTGTCATGTTCAGAAATGCTGCTGATTTGTAAACTGTGGCTGCATCATCCTCACTGAAAAAAGCAGAAAAGAAGCTGTATTTAAAAAGACTGTCATGACTTTGTGAAAAATTACCTTCTTTCTTTCTTTCACTTTAGACACTGGAAAATCACAGTCTAGAAATTAAAATCAAGCAATACGGGACTGGCCTAGTGACTCAGGTTTTAGTGCTGTGTGCTGCTGCATTAAGAATACATGTTCTGATCCCCTGTCCATCAAGGTAGGCTGGGTCTGGCCATGCGATAAAAGTGATGCACTCTGATTAGGGTTACTACCTGGCTCCATGTCAAAAGGAACAGCCTGGATTAGTCTGTTCTTTATGACATGGAGCCAGGTAGCAACCCTAGTTCACACTGTAGTTACTTATGCCAGCCAAAAAGCAGAGCTGAAGATGCACCTCAGAGAACACACCCCTACAGTCTTCAGGCTGGCAAGGATTCACAGCGTTGCCCGTATGCTGTTCAGAGAAGAGGAATCAAATATGGAGGGCACAAAGAGAAAAAGGCAATAAAAATTAAACAATCTGAATGTCAAATGGCTAGTAACAGCTGTGTTATTATGGCAACACAGTTAGGGACTTTAGGAAAGTGCTGGTACAAGAAAGTTCCAGAATGCACAGTTCTCAGGTTGCACTGTGGTTTTTGAACTTTTTTGAATTTTCTGGAATATAATAAATGCTCCCAGATCCACACCTAGGACCCCAGAGGCAGACCGATCTTAAGATTCTCAACGTGTGGCTGAGATTATTGGTGCAGGAAAGAGAGTTTTAGATTTGTTAGAACTGGAGAACATTCTAGGGAGCCTATTCTGACAGGATGGACTCAACCTTAAGCAGAGAGTGGAACCAAGCTACTTGCACTAACATTTAAAAAGGAGATAGAGCGGCTTTTAAACTAGACCATGGAGGAAAGCCAACATCACTCAGACGTATATGGTTCCAAGGAATATATCTAGCAAAGATACTTGCAATAAAGGGAATTTAGAATATCCCAGTAGAAAGGCTGCCCAGATGGATGTAGGCAAAGCTGATTCTAAACTGCCTGTATGATTTGCTAACAGGACAGATCAAATTGGTGGAGGTGTGCCACGATATATTTAAAAAATGGCATAGACTCAAGCATGACACAGATCCTACAGGAAACAAAAAACTGTGGAATTCTACTGGATAAAAATTCCATGTGGACAGGTAAGAATATATAGTATTGGATGTTTACTATCTACCACCTGGCCAAAATGAAGAAACAGACTGTGAAATGCTAGCTGAAATTTAAAAAGCAAATACATTTGGGAACACAATAATAATGGGAGTTTTTATTTACCCTAGTATTAACTGGGTCAGTGTCTCATTGGGACATACTAAAGAGGTTAAGTTTATAGATGTCATAAATGACTACTTCAGGGATGAGAGGCAGCTACTTTAGATTTAGTTCTCAGTGGAATACATGACCTGCTACAAGGGGTTACTGTGTTGTGGACATTAAGATATAGCTATCATAATGAAATAAAATTGGGCATTATCAATGGAGGGAGGACATTAAGTAAAACTGCTACAGTAGCATACAAGTTTAAAAAGGAAGACTATGACAGAATAAGGAAAAAAGTTAAAAAAAAACCCTAAAAGGAGCAGTTACAAGGGTAAATCTTTACAGAGATATGGATATTGTTTAAAAAAAACATTTTGGAACATAAATAAAATATAGTCCATGTATTAAAAAGGTTGATGTAGGAGCAAGGCCCAAAGAAACTTTCTAACTTACTTTGTATGCTGACTAAACATGGAGTTGAGTCCCAAAGCAGTCAGATTCTTGGTTATTTCTCCCTGAACATAGAACATTATTTTGCTGTAGATTAGCATAATTAAAGGCCAGTATATATTTCCTTTTGGCCTCATTTTTATATATTACCTTTTTTATATAGACATTAGTAGTTAATGTTTTTAGGTGGATCGTCTAATCTTTTTTTTCCCATTTCTTTTTTTGAATTCTGCTGACTTCTAGCAGAAGTCTTAGTTTTCTCTATTCAGCTGACCTTTTACATTTATCTACTATCTTAAGTTTCCTGCTATTTATTTGGTCTGTGTGATAAGGAAAGAGGGAAAAAAATGTGTTTTCTTAAGGCAGATGGTGGGTTAGATGGCAATCACAAGCTGAACTGTTAACTAGCCAAGGGCTATGAAACTGTCAGAAGTATTGTATATGTCAGTGGTCATCAACTCATCAAAAATGGACATTTGAAACTGCAAAGACTGCGAAAAAAAAAACAAAAAAAAAACCCCCTGTTAGTATTACAAAGTGCTGCCAGGTACTTTCGACCTGGATTGGTCACTGTCAGGGGCAGGATACTGGGGTTGATAGATCTTGATCTGACCCAGCATGGCAATTCTTATTTTCTCAGTATTGTTTAGTTTATTGTTTTTCACTGACATTTCCTCTCCATTTTTTCATAATGTCAAGGTATGGGAGAGTGTCTCCTTTTGGACCCCATGCTTCAGTACCACTCATCAGCCTAGTAGGATTGCTATTGTAAAAATAGTCATTCTTCCTGTGCCAGGGCCTGAGTGCATCACCTTCACGATGTGCTTTTATTCCAAAATTAGATTTAAAAATTTTGATTTTATTTCTTTGATATAACATTATTCCAACAAAGATGAAAATAGTGTACAATAAATTCAAAGATCATAACAACGAAGTACATACAATTATATCAAAATAGACTTAACACAACAAACTAAACAAAACACAGACCAAAAAATTGTAGGATAAATACTGATGGGAGCTGGTAAGAATGGGACTCCTCAGTTGGCTCTGCAGTTATCTATATCTGGAGCTTTCATATTATGTGCACAGACTCCAAACTGTCCTCCCTGAAGCTGAACAGACTTCTGATTCTGAAGAGACAGGGAAACTGAGCATTTGAGAAGCAATCTAATTTTTTAAGTCATCAGTAAAATCAGCACAGCACCAGCAAAATCTCTCTCTCTTATCTCCCCTTACTCTAATCTATCTTTGTCCCATTTTCTATTTCTCCTCCCCAGAGCTGTTTTTTTTTTCTGTTTCCCCATCTTTTAGTCCCTCATCCCATCTCTATCCTTGTATGCCACTTCTTTTTCTTCCCCAACCATTGTTCTCTTTTGCCTTCAGAAAAGCCTCTCCCATTGTCCCCCAACTCAGACTATCTTCCTTCTCCCATATCTCTGTCCCCTGCCTACTGGAGGTTGATATTAAATCCAAATAATAAATATATAATATTTAGCTGGAAAACAGAGTATTATTCTGAGAACAACCCAGCTAGCTTATACTTCCAGCATTGCTGTCAGAGTAATGCTGCAAGCTGTTGGGAGGGTTACGAGACTACTATGATCCCAGTGGTTGCAAGGGCTTTTGGAGGATACTGGATACTAGGGTGAGAGGAGTAGGGATGATTTGAAGGGATGCAGGAGGAGGTATGAGGAGAATCCAGAGGTCAGTCTTTTTGTTATCAATGGCTGGGAACCTTTGGTCAGTGTTTGGAGGGACTTGAGGGTCTTGGGCCAGCAGGCTCCATTGTTGTGGGGCTGAAGTGGGGGTCAAAGAAAAGGCCATTAGATCCAGTAGGCTGTATTTTTTTAATCCGATCACCACTTAACCAGATATATTCTTTTGAACAACGTCGGTTGACCTTAAAGTTATCCTGGTATATGTACCCAGATAACTTTGAAATTTAGCTAGCAATATTCAAAGATAACTGGTTAGGTTCCAAAGTTTAACAGCTACATATCTTTGGAACCTAAACAACTTTAAATCGGGATATTCAGCAGAATACTTATCCCACTGAATATCCTTAATAACTTATATGGCTATCTTTATCTGGATATGTTATCTGTTTTCTACTTCTTTGAATATTGGCTTCTTGGTATTTAAGAACATAAGATTTGCCATACCAAGTCAGACCAAACGTTCATCAAGCTTAGCATCCTGTTTCCAAGAGGGACCAATCCAGGTCACAGATACCTGGCAGGATCCCAAAGGTTGATAGATTCCATGCTGTTTATCACAGGGATAAGCAGTGGATTTACCCACATCCACTTTAATAATGGTTTAAGAACTTTTCTTCAAGGAAGTTATCCAAAGCTTTTTAAAACCAGCTATACTAACAGCTTTTACCACATCCTCTGGGAATGAATTCCAGAGTTTAATTATGCATTGAGGAAAAAATATTTTTCTCCTATTTGTCTTAAATGTATTACCTAGTAATTTGATTGCATGTCCCTTAGTCTATTCTTTGAAAGAGTAAACAACCAATTCATGTTTATCCATTCCACTCCAATCATTATTTTATAGACCTTTATCATATCTCCCCCTCAGAAGTCTCTTCTCCAAGCTGAATAGCTCTAACTTTTTTAGCCTTTCCTCATAGGGGAAGTTTCATCCCATTTATCATTTTGGTCGAAGTTTTCTGTACCTTTTCTAATTCTGCTATATTGTTTTTGAGATATGGTGACCAGAATTGCATACGATATTTAAAGTACGGTTGCTCTATGGAGTGATACAGAGGCATTATATTCTCTGTTTTATTCTCCATGTCTTTCCTAATAATTCCTAGTATTCTTTCTGCCACACAATGAGCAAAGAATTTCAACATATTATCTATAATGACGCCTAGATCATTTCCTGAGTGGTGGCTCCCAATGTGGAACCTTGCATTATGTAGTGATAATTTGGTTTGCTCTTCCCAAGTGCATCACTTTGCATTTGTCCACATTAAATATCATCTGATATTTAGATGCCCAGTCTCACAAGATCCTCTTGCAATTTCTCACAATCCTCTTATGATTTATCAACTTTGAATAGTTTTGTATCATCAAATAATTTGTTTACCTCACTGTTCCCATCTCTAGGTCAATCCAGTGGAAGCACTGAGAGGAGAAGATCATCTTGCTGGTGGCTAAGGAAGATCAGTAAGTATTGCTTTGGAAAATTTTAGGACTTAAAATGTTTTGGGGAGAGGTGAAATAGGGGGTATATTCTTTAGTGTGTGTGTCTGTCTGCCTGTCTGTCTAATATAAAATGCGAATCAAGGTAATTAACAGTTTAGAGTTTGTATGTGTCTGATATAAAAAGCAAGCCAAAAGTAGGTAATAGCTTAGAGTTTGTGTGTATCTAAGTAAAAAGGTTGAAATAGGTCCGTACTCACCATGAAAAGGTGTTTGAGTAGTATAATTGATTTGAATAGGTGCCAACATTTGTTAAACAGAAAGGGGTAGATTTTCAAAGGGTTACGCGTGTAACCCCCGAAAACCTACCCCAACACCCCCCCCCCCCTTGCGCATGCCGAGCCTATCTTGCATAGGCTCGGTGGTGCGCACAAGCCGCGGGATGCGCGTAAGTCCCGGGGCTTTCCTGATGGGCGTGTTGGGGCGTGTCAGGGGGCGTAACTTTTAAAACAAAGGTGGGGAGGTTAGATAGGGCTGGAGGGTGGGTTAGGTAGGGGAAGGGAGGGAAAGGTGCGGGGGGTGGAAGGAAAGTTCCCTCTGAGGCTGCGAGGCTCAGCACGTGCAAGCTGCCGATTTTGGGCAGCCTTGCACGTGCCGACCCCGGATTTTAAAGGATACGTGCGTATTTATTACAATCCGGCGTACTTTTGTTTGCGCCTGGTGCGCGAACAAAAGTACGCGCATGAAAAAAATCTACCCCAGAGGAGAGCAGTGGGTCACTTAGGCTAACTAATTGTAGTGTAAATCAGCAAAGGGATTGTGTAGTACTAACTTGCCTTTGAAGCACAAGATATATTGTAGGGGACAAGCTAAGTAACCCTCAATCCAATTGAAGCAATGAGAGGAGAAGATCATCATGCTGGTAGCTGAAGAGGATCAGTAAGTAGTGTTTTGGAAAGTTTTAGGACTAAAAAGTTTGGGGGAGAGGTGAAACAGTGGGGTACTCTTTAGCGAATATGTGTGTGTGTGATATAAAAAGCAAGCCAAAGGTAGTTAATTCTAGTGTCTGTCTTTCCCTTCCTCCAATCCTACTTCCAACCGCCCCTAGTTCATCCTTTGATTTACAGGCAAGAGACACTTTTTTTTATTTATATTTTAATGACTTTAAATCATTTACAACCAAATTAGAAAAGTATAAGAATATTAGTGTAAAAAGGAAACAATTATGAAATATATAGATACAAATTATGCATGCTATATCACCACTCTAGCCCATATTATGAGGGAAACACCATCATGTCCTGCTCTTATATGGACCTGAGAGAAAATAAATCAACATTCATTCTATCCAAATATCTATAACCCTCTGCCTTATCTGTAAGGAAAGTCTCAAGATGTAATGGGTCAACAAAAATGAAACTATTTTTCTTGTATACAATCATACCCTTAGCAGGATACTGGAGAAAAAATGTCCCATCTATCTTTACCTATCTAAAACACAGGATTGCTCCAGCCCTTATCAATAGTTAATTATCCCCTTGCTGGTCATTACCAGATTAAAAGCAAATACACCAATACATTTAAAGGACTCTAATCTGCGCATTCTTACTCCTTAGTAACCTAAACTTAACTAAGAACTCAACAAAATTAAGATGAAAGCAGAATTCCAGCAACAAGAGGGGGCCTTCCAGTCTCTTCCACTGAGTGTCACATGTATGATTTTTTACCACTGGTGAAAGTTTATATGTGTGTAGCCAGTGCAAAGAGCTCCTGACTCTCAAAGAATGAATCCAATCTCTGGAGACTAGAGTGGCACACCTGGAGGAGCTGAAGCAGACAGAAAAGTATATAGAGTACACGTTCAGCGACATAATAGCCAAGCCCCAACTCCAGTCTGGCAACCCTGGTGCTGCTTTGTAGGAAGAATACCTCCTAGTCAGACAGCATCATCCTGGTGTAGTGAGAAGTGATCCTGTAGCAAGGACCAGATGATGTGTTGTCTTCTTGCACCAAGGATCAGTCTCCCAAGACTATTGCCCAGGAGGGAAAGGCTAGGTCAGCTGTCATAGCTAGTGATTCAATTATTAGAAATGTAGATAGCTGGGTGGCTGGTGGAAGTGAGGATCACCTGGTAACTTGCCTGCCTGGTGTAAAGGTGATGGACCTCATGTGTCTGTCACCTAGATAGAATTTTAGACAGTGCTGGGGAGAAGCCAGCTGTCCTGGTATATGTGGTCACCAATGCAAAGGAAAATATGGGAGGGAGGTTCTGAAAGCCATATTTATGCTTTTAGGTAGACAGCTGAAATCCAGAACCTCCATGGTAGCATTTTCTGACCTGCTCCCTGTTCCACACGCAGGTCTCCAGAGGTAGGCAGAGTTCCAGATTCTCAAGGCATAGATAAGATGATGGTGCAAGGAAGAGGGATTTCATTATGTAAGGAACCTTTTGGGGAAGATGTAGTCTTTTCCAAAAAGACTGGCTCCACTTTAACTAGGGTGAAACCAGGCTGCTGGTGCTAACCTTTAAAAAGGAGATAGAGCTGCTTTTAAACTAGAACAAGGGGGAAAGCTGACAGATGCTCAGCAGCACATGGTTTGGAGGGAGGTATCTCCAAAGGAGACTAATGAAACAGGAGAGTTAGAGCATCCCAACAGAAAGGTTCCAATTAAAGCAAAAATATTCCATATGCCTATAAGTAAAGAATGATATGAGCTAAAAGATTCTAAATTATCCCTGTCAATTGAGAAGCAGGTGATTAATACAAACAAAACAAAAAAAAACCACACTTTGAAATGTCTGTATGCCAATGCCAGAAGTCTAAGAAGTAAGATGGAAGAGTTAGAGTGCATAGCAGTGAATGAAGAGAAGGACATAATTGTCATCTCAGAGACATGGTGGAAGAAGAATAACAAATGGCGCAGTGCTACACCAGGGTACAAATTATATTGCAATGATAGGGGGGATCAACTTGGTGGGAGGGGGGCTTTATGTGCAGAATGGCATAGAGTCCAACAGGATAAAGATGTAGCAAGAGACTAAGTACACAGTAGAATCTTTCTGGGTACAAATCCCATGTGTGTTGGGGAAGAGTTTAGCGATATATATACTACCATCCACCTGGTCAAAATGATCAGATGGACGATGAAATGCTAAGAGAAATAAGGGATGCTTACTAATTTTGTAGTGCAGTAATAATGGGAGACTTCAATTGCCCCACAGTACACTGGTGCAGGGTAAATGTTTATTCACCATCAATTTCTATGGTATGCTAAACTTGAAGAATTCAGAACATCAAGAATATATATAATTCAAACAGGCAACTCCATGAATTCCAAATAATGCTTTAAACTCGGTCCCCCGACACGGTCCCGTGTTTCGCTTAGGCTGCGTCGGGGGGGAACCAGGGATACATTCAAATCTAAAGTGTAAAAGCAAATAAAAGTCAACTCAAGAAAATGGTGAAAGCGGCTACATTATAACATCCGTTAAGCAAAGGTACATACCTCTAAAATGTCACCCGGAGCGCGCAGGCTCTCACAGGTGTCAGCCATTTAAACACAGGAAAGAGCGCGAACGTGACAGCTTTCGCGAGAGCTGTCAAAAATTTGACAGCTCTCGTGAGAGCCGTCAAAGGCCAGCAAATCTCGATGAGTCCGTCCTAATAAAACAGGTACCACTCAATTTCTCTGTTCAGACCCTGGGGGGCAACTGTATTAAGCGTAAAGATCCACCTCTGCTCCCTCCGACCCAGAACCTCGGGGAAGTCCCCACCCCGAAGGGGGGGACGTACTACCTCGATAACTGAAAAGGAGAGGTCAGAGACGGTGTGACCAGAGTCAATCCAGTGCGAAACCAGGGGCTCATCTACTCTATGAAGGCGAATGTTTGAACAATGCTCAATCATGCGGGTCTTTAGCATTCGCATGGTTTTGCCAACATAGAGTAGAGAGCAAGGACATGTTACAATATACACCACACCCTTTGTAAGGCAGTCTGATGTGGAGCGGAGTTTAAAAGCTCGCCCCGTGCTGGGGTGTGTAAACTCAGAGGACGATGTCGTGTGGCTGCGCTTGATGAGTGAACGCTTTATAGAGCGCGGTTATCCGCACAGAGTGGTTAAATGAGCTTTCAAGAGGGCGTTGTACTCTAACCGGGAATGGCTATTTCTACAGTCCACTCACTTAGAAGACGACACTAACAACTGTATTTTACCATTTTCTATTAAGGGGAGAGCCATTTCCACGATGATCAGGAGACATTGGGCAGCTCTGGCTATGACTGAATTGTTAGACAGTTCGCTTCGTTTTACCTTTAGACGTGGCAAAAATCTGCGGGACCGGCTGGTCCATATATCCCCTTCAGATGACAGTCTTGACAATTTTGGAATACACGGTCCATGCGGCCACTGCACCATGTGCAGCCACACGACATCGTCCTCTGAGTTTACACACCCCAGCACGGGGCGAGTTTTTAAACTCCGCTCCACATCAGACTGCCTTACAAAGGGTGGAGTGTATATTGTAAAATGTCCTTGCTCTCTACTCTATGTTGGCAAAACCATGCGAATGCTAAAGACCCGCATGATTGAGCATTGTTCAAACATTCGCCTTCATAGAGTAGATGAGCCCCTGGTTTCGCACTGGATTGACTCTGGTCACACCGTCTCTGACCTCTCCTTTTCAGTTATCGAGGTAGTACGTCCCCCCCCTTCGGGGTGGGGACTTCCCCGAGGTTCTGGGTCGGAGGGAGCAGAGGTGGATCTTTACGCTTAATACGGTTGCCCCCCAGGGTCTGAACAGAGAAATTGAGTGGTACCTGTTTTATTAGGACGGACTCATCGAGATTTGCTGGCCTTTGACGGCTCTCGCGAGAGCTGTCAAATTTTTGACAGCTCTCGCGAAAGCTGTCACGTTCGCGCTCTTTCCTGTGTTTAAATGGCTGACACCTGTGAGAGCCTGCGCGCTCCGGGTGACATTTTAGAGGTATGTACCTTTGCTTAACGGATGTTATAATGTAGCCGCTCTCACCATTTTCTTGAGTTGACTTTTATTTGCTTTTACACTTTAGCTTTGAATGTATCCCTGGTTCCCCCCCGACGCAGCCTAAGCGAAACACGGGACCGTGTCGGGGGACCGAGTTTAAAGCATTATTTGGAATTCATGGAGTTGCCTGTTTGAATTATATATATTCTTGATGTTCTGAATTCTTCAAGTTTAGCATACCATAGAAATTGATGGTGAATAAACATTTACCCTGCACCAGTGTACTGTGATACTTGCTTACGTGCAAGGTTTTGCTTCTTTTCTCTTTAGACTTCAATTGCCCCAATATTGACTGGGTAAATGTAACATCAGGACATGCTAGAGAGGTAAATTTCCTGGATGGAATAAATGGAACAATTAGTTCAGGAACCAATGAGAGAGGAAGCCATTTTAGATCTAATTCTTAGTGGAATGCAAGATTTGGTGTGAGAGGTAACGGTGTTGGGGCCCTTGGCAATAGTGATGATAACATGATTACATTTGAATTAATCACTGGAAGGGGATAATAAATAAATCTACAGCTCTAGCACTACACTTTCCAAAGGGAAACTTTGATAAAATGAGGAAAATAGTTACAAAAAACTGAATGATGCAGCTACAAAGGTTAAGAGTGTCCAACAGGCGTGGACATTGTTTAAAAATACCATCTTAGAAGCATAGTCCAGATATATTCCACACATTAAGAAAGGTGGAAGGAAAGCCATAAGATTGCCAGTATGGTTAATAGGGATGTGAATCGTTTTTGAACGATTAAAATTATCGTCAGATAATTTTTAAATCGTCCTAAATCGTTAGAGTGCACGATACAATACAAATGCCCCCGATTTATCGTCAGGGGCATTTGTATTGTATCGTTAAATAGGGCACGGGAATTATTTGGGGGAGGGCGGGAAAACCGGCACACCAAAACAACCCCTAAACCCACCCAGACCCTTTAAAACCAATTCCTTACCCTCCCCCACCCTCACGAACCCCCCCCAAAATGTTAAATTACCTGGTGGTCCAGTGGGGAGGTCCCGGCACGATCTCCTGCTCTCGGGCCATCGGCGCCATTTTGGCTGCCACTAATTAAAATGGCGCCGATGGCCCGATAAAAAAAAAAACCCACCCGACCCTTTAAATCGACCACCCTCCCGACCCTTTTTTTTTTAGGGAGGCCCGCGCAGCTAAAAAAAACCCCAGCCGACCCTTTAAATCGACCCCACCCTCCTGACCCCCCCAAAACCTTTTAAAATTACCTGGTGGTCCAGGGGGGCCTCGGGGGGCCTCGGGGAGAGATCCAGGGGGGCCTTGGGGAGAGGAGAGATCCATGGGGGCCTCGGGAAGAGATTTCCCGTTCCCAGGCATCAGCTGTTCTAAAAAAAAAAAAATGGCGCCGATGCCCCTTTGCCCTTACCATGTGACAGGGTATCCGTACCATTGGCCGGCCCCTGTCACATGGTAGGAGCACTGGATGGCCGGCGCCATCTTTAAAGATGGTGCCGGCCATCTTTACTCATCAGCCCCTATTATACTATACTCTAGCCGTAGTGGAAATAACTCATAATAAAAACTTTAAAAAATATATCTGTAGCAGGAAGCCTATGAGGGAGTTGGTTGGACCAATAGATGATCAAGGGCTCAAAGGGATACTTAGGGAAGATAAGGCCATTGCGGAAAGACTAAATTAAGTTTTTGCTTTGATGTTTACTAATGAGGATATTGGGGAGACACAAATTCCGCAGTCAGTTTTCAATGGTAATGATTCAGATGAACTGAACCAAATCATGGTGAACCTGGAAGATACAGTAAGCCAGATTGACAAACTGAAGAGTAGTAAATCACCTGGACCAGATGGTATACAGCCCAGGGTTTGGAAGAAACTAAAAAATGAAATTTCAGACCTGTTACTAGTAATTTTTAACCTATCATTAAAATTGTCTATTGTACCTGAAGACTGGAGGGTAGCCAATGTAACCCTGATATTTAAAAGGGATATGATAGAGATGTTTAAAATCATGACAGGTCTAGAACGGGTAGATGTGAATCGGTTATTTACTCTTTCGGATAGTAGAAAGACTAGGGGGCACTCCATGAAGTTAGCATGGGGCACATTTAAAACTAATCGGAGAAAGTTCTTTTTTACTCAACGCACAACTAAACTCTGGAATTTGTTGCCAGAGGATGTGGTTAGTGCAGTTAGTATAGCTGTGTTTAAAAAAGGATTGGATAAGTTCTTGGAGGAGAAGTCCATTACCTGCTATTAAGTTCACTTAGAGAATAGCCACTGCCATTAGCAACGGTAACATGGAATAGACTTAGTTTTTGGGTACTTGCCAGGTTCTTATGTCCTGGATTGGCCACTGTTGGAAACAGGATGCTGGGCTTGATGGATCCTTGGTCTGATCCAGTATGGCATGTTCTTTTGTTCTTATGTTCTTATGATCCAGGAAATTATAGACCAGTGAGCCTAACTACAGTGCTGAGAAAAATTTTGGAAACTATTCTAAAGAATAAAATCACAGAATGTAGATGGTTCTGGTTTAATGGGACACAGCCAGCATGGATTTTCCCAAGGGAAGTCTTACATCACAAATCTGCTACATTTTTTGAAGGGGTTGATAAATATGTAGTTAAAGGTGAATAGGTAGATATAGTGTATTTGGATTTTCAGAAGGCCTTAGATAAAGTCCCTCATGAGAGGTTTCTAAGAAAACTAAAATGTCATAGGATAGGTGGTGATGTCCTTTTGTGGATTGCAAACTGCTTAAAAGACAGGAAATAGAGAGTAGAATTAAATGGTCTGTTTCCCTGGTGGAATAAGGTAAACAGTGGAGTGCCTAAGGGATCTGTATTTTGGCTGCTGCTTTTTAATATATTTATAAATGATCTGGAAAGAGATATGATGAGTGAGCTGATCAAATTTGCATATGACACAAAGTTATTCAGAGTAGCTAAATCACAAGCAGATTGTGATAAATTGCAGGAGACTGAAAGATTGGGCATCCAAATGGCAGATGAAATTTAATGTGGACAATCGCAAGGTGATGCATATAGGGAAAAATAACCCATGCTGTAGTTACACAATGTTAGGTTGCATATTAGGAGTTACCACCCAGCAAAACGATGTATGCGTCATAGTAGATGATACAATAAAATTGCCAGGTCAGTGTGCTGCAGCGGTCAAAAACGCAAGCAGAAAGTTAGAAATTTTAGGAAGGGAATGGTGAATAAAACAGAAAATATCATAATGCCTCTGTATTGCTTCATGGTGAAATGGCCCCTTGAATACACTGTGCAATTCTGGTCACTGCAACTCAAAAAAGATATAGTTGCATTGGACAAGGTATAGACCAAAATGATAAAAGGGGATGGAATGGTTCCTCTATGAGGAAAGTCTGAAGAGGAAGTTAGGGCTGTTCAGCTTGGAGAAGAGATGGCTAAGAGGAGATATGAAAGCAGGCCACAGAGAGCCTCAGGGGAAGCTCCAGCTCTGCAGATATGACCAACATACACCAACCCACATAATTGGATCACCCGGCCCACCGGGGTGTGCCTGAAGCCCAAATAGGCCAATCTGCCCATGGTCTCCTTTTTGAAATTTAAATGCTATTGCAGTAGATTTCCTTAATGTCCTTCCTTTAGTTATCAAGTCAAATTTGATCATGTTATGGTCACTATTGCCAAATGGCCCCAACACCATTGTTTTTCACACCAAATTGTGTGTTCTACTAAGGATTAGGACCAAAATAGCCCCCTGCCCCCGTCGTAGGTTTTTGTACCAGCTGCTCCATGATGCAATCATTTATTTCATCTAGAAACTTTACCTCCTTAGCATGTCCTGATGTGACATTTATCCAGTCAATACTGGAGTAATTGGAATCACCCATTATTATTGTTTTGCTAATTATGTTAGCTTCCTAATTTATGTTAGCCAGCGGCGGATTCACAATGTGGGATCGGCCCGGGTATTCGTCACCCAGGCCAGCCCAGGACACATCACGTGGTCTGCCGAGCATGGCTCTGTCACGGCCGCGCACGGCAGACCACGTGACTGGAGCGATTGGCCCACCGGGGTATGCCCAATCCCCTGATTGGCCAATCTGCCCCTGATTTCATCATCTGTCTGTTCATTCTAGCCAAGTGGACAGTAAATCACCCCACTGCTCTTATATTTCCCTTTTCACATGGATTTTCTATCCATAAACATTCTAGGGTGCATTTTGTTTGCTGCAGAAATTTTAACCTGTGTGACTCCATGCTCTTTTTAAATAAAGCTCCATCCCTCCATCCCTCCACCAATTCGATCCATCCTATCATTGCAATATAATTTGTACCTTGGTATGACAGTGGCCCATTGGTTATCTTCCTTCCACCAGGTCTCTGAGAAGGTTGAACTTAGTGGGTCTTCTTTCATTTCATAATGCTCTCGCTACTTATGTTGCTTTAAACTTTAGTTTTATCAACATCAAACTGATACTCCTGAATTTACTATAACCTACAGCAGGGGAAGTAGATAGTGAAAAATGCCAGTAACTTCAGGAACAAAATAAAAATCAGAAATTAAAAGATTATGGAAACTATTATGTCTTCCTTCATGGTACCTGAATGAATATTTGGAGTGAACAACCAAAAACCATAAGAAAAAGCTGATTGTGCTGGGTGACTCAGTCATCAAAGGCACTGATTTGGGAATTCTTTTCGAGGGAACACTATAGTTAAAAGCCTTCCGGGATCATTGGCAGGTAGAAATGCTAATCAGATAGTCAATGCAATCAATGAAGAAAGTAAGGACTCTGAAGTTGACATTATCATCCTTCTGGGAAACAATAACCTTGCTAGAAACAACATCCAAGCCATACAGAGAAATTTCCAGACTCTGGGGAAACAGATTAGTCACATGGCAAAGACTATTGCCTTTTCAGAAGTGTTACCTGTTCATGGAAAGAGGAAGGAGAAGTGAAGCCATATAAATATTCAATGCATGGCTCAAAATCTGGTGTAAGGAAGAAATTTTTGGATATATTGGGCGCTGGGGCTGTGTATGGAACAGTAAAAGGCTCTATGTCAAAGATGGCTTACGTCTGTCTGTGGCAGGAAAAAAAGTCCTACGTGAAAAGGCATTTAAATTGGAGGATGGGGGTGGCAGAAGGTAAATTGGAATGTCACCCTCGACATCTCCAAAAAGTGTGTGAAGAAATAAACAAAAATCTGCTGAAAAGGGCAGAAAAGATGTCCAAGAAGAACAGTAAGCTGAAAAAAAGAAGCTGGAAAGCTATGAGCACAAATGCTCATAATCTGGGCAATAAAATTCCAGACCTGCAGGCTCTAATGGTGGAGGAGGACTTGGACATCATTGCTGTTAGGGAGACATGGTTCACAAAGTTTTATGACTGGGATATGGCCATCCCGGACTTTAACTTATTAAGGAAGTACAGAGAGGACAGGAAAGAGGGAGGAGTAGTGCTTTATGTCAGAAACAATATACAAATGATTACAATGCAAGGGATGTGGGGTAGGGAAGCATTATGGAATGTCCTAAAAAAAGAAGATAATCATTCCTTTTACATTGGTGTGGTCTACAGGCCTCTGATTCAGAAAGAAGAGCTGCATAGAGATCTGATTGAAGACATCCAAAATGTGGGGAAGAAGGGAGAAGTGTTGGTCGTTGGTGATTTTAATCTCCCAGATGTAGACTGAAGTATCCCTTCTGCAGAATCTACAATCATTGGGAAGAGATAGTTGATGCCCTTCAAGGGGCTCTGCTCAAACAAATGGTAATAGAACCTATGAGGGAGGGTGTGATACTAGATCTAGTGCTCACAAATGGGAATAATGTTTCTAATGGCCACTCAAGTGCTCACCTGAACACAAGTGATCAACAGATGGTATGGTTTGATATCATGAATAAGATACAGAGAAGTCAAATGAAGACTAGAATTTTGAATTTAAAAAATACGGACCTTGAAAAAATGGGGATGTTCCTGGAGGAAGAACTAGAAGACTGGGAGAAAATGGGTGAGGTGGAACCACAGTGGGCCAATATAAAAGAAGCTATTACAAAAGCAACAAATCTATATGTTAGAAAAGTAAATAAAAGTGCAAGGAAAATGAAATCGATTTGGTTCTCAAAGGAGGTAGCTGCAAAAATAAAGGCAAAAAGATCAGTCTTTAGGAAGTATAAAATATCCCAAAAATAGGAACACAGGGAAGAATACCTGGAGAAACTGAAGGAGATAAAGAAAGAAATCAGAAAAGCAAAAGGTCAAGCAGAAGAAAGGATAGCCAAAGAGGTAAAGATTGGTGACAAAACATTTTTCAGATATTTAAGAGGAAGAAGGAAAGCCTGAAGTGGTATAGTGACGTGAAAGGTGACAAAGAGCAATTTGTAGAGACAGAGAAAGAAATGGCAGAAGTATTAAACAAATACTTCAGTTTGGTGTTCACTAATGAAGACCGTAGATTAGGACCGTTGCTGGTTGACAAGACCGTAGAAGAGAATGTGGTAGACACAACTCCTTTTACAGATGAGAATGAACGGGAAGAGTTAGGACAGCTGAAAGCGGATAAGGCCATGGGGCCAGATGAGGTACATCCCAGGATACTACAGGAACTCAGAGATGTCCTGGAATATCTGCTGAATGATCTGTTCAATAGATCCCTGAAATAAGAGTTGTGTCAGAGGATTGGAGAAGACCAGTTATGGTCCCACTTCATAAGGATGCTACTAAATAAAAGGCTGGAAACTACAGGCCGGTTAGCCTCACCTCAGTGGTAGGAAAATTAATGGAGATGCTTCTGAAAGAAAGGATACTGAAATATCTAGAATTCAGTAAGCTACTGGACCCGAAGCAGCATGGATTCACAGGGGAAGGTCCTGTCAGACAAAACTGATTGATTTTTTTGATTGGGTGAATACATAATTGGATCAAGGAAGAACTTTCAATGTGATCTATTTGGATTTCAGCAAAGCTTTTGATACATAGAAACATAGAAACATAGAAATGACAGCAGAAGAAGACCAAATGGCCCATCTAGTCTGCCCAGCAAGCTTCACACATATTTTCTCTCATACTTATCTGTTTCTCTTAGCTCTTGGTTCTATTTCCCTTCCACCCCCACCTTTAATGTAGAGAGCAGTGATGGAGCTGCATCCAAGTGAAATATCTAGCTTGATTCGTTAGGGGTAGTAGCCGCCGCAATAAGCAAGCTGCACCCATGCTTATTTGTTTTACCCAGACTATGTTATTAGCCCTTATTGGTTGTTTTTCTTCTCCCCTGCCGTTGAAGCAGGGAGCTATGCTGGATATGCGTGACGTATAAGTCTTCTCCCATGCCGTTGAAGCAGAGAGCCATGCTGGATGTGCATCAAAAGTGAAGTATCAGGCACATTTGGTTTGGGGTAGTAACCGCCGTAACAAGCCAGCTACTCCCCGCTTTGTGAGTGCGAACCCTCTTTTCTTCTCCCCTGCCGTTGAAGCAGAGAGCTCTGCTGGATGTGTGAAGTATCAGTTTTTCTTCTCCCCTGCCGTTGAATCAGAGAACTTTGCTGTATATGCATTGAAAGTGAAGTATCAGGCTTATTTGATTTGGGGTAGTAACCGCCGTAACAAGCCAGCTACTCCCCTCTTTCTGAGTGTGAATCCTTTTTTCCACATTTCCTCTTGCTGTTGAAGCTTAGAGCGATGTTGGAGTCACCGTAAGCCTGTGTATGTTTATTTAATAAGGGTATTGACTCCAGGCAGTAGCCATCATTCTGGCGAGTCACCCACTCTTCATTGGCAGCCTCTTGACTTTATGGATCCACAGTGTTTATCCCACGCCCCTTTGAAGTCCTTCACAGTTCTGGTCTTCACCACATCCTCCGGAAGGGCATTCCAGGCATCCACCACCCTCTCCGTGAAGAAATACTTCCTGACATTGGTTCTGAATCTTCCTCCCTGGAGCTTCAAATCGTGACCCCTGGTTCTGCTGATTTTTTTCCTTCGGAAAAGGTTTGTCGTTGTCTTTTGATCATTAACACCTTTCAAGTATCTGAAAGTCTGTATCATATCACCTCTGCTCCTCCTTTCCTCCAGGGTGTACATATTTAGATTCTTCAATCTCTCCTCGTACGTCATCCGATGAAGATCCTCCACCTTCCTGGTCGCCCTTCTCTGTACCGCCTCCATCTTGTCTTTGTCTTTTTGAAGGTACGGTCTCCAGAACTGAACACAGTACTCCAGGTGAGGCCTCACCAAGGACCTGTACAAGGGAATAATCACTTCCCTTTTCTTACTCGATATTCCTCTCTCTATGCAGCCCAGCATTCTTCTGGCTTTAGCTATTGCCTTGTCGCATTGTTTCGCCGACTTCAGATCATTAGACACCATCACCCCAAGGTCCCTCTCCTGCTCCGTGCACATCAGCCTTTCCCCCCCCATCGAATACAGTTCATTCGGATTTCCACTCCCCATATGCATGACTTTGCACTTCTTGGCATTGAATCTCAGCTGCCATATCTTCGACCACTCTTCCAGTTTCCTTAGATCCCGTCTCATTCTCTCCACTCCTTCCGGCGTGTCCACTCTGTTGCAGATCTTAGTGTCATCCGCAAAAAGACAAACCTTACCTTCTATCCCGTCCGCAATGTCGCTCACAAAGATATTGAACAGGACCGGTCCCAACACCGATCCTTGTGGTACACCACTTAAAACCTCTCTCTCTTCAGAGAAGGTTCCATTTACCATCACACATTGTCTTCTGTCCATCAACCAATTTGCAATCCAGGTCACCACCTCGGCACTCACTCCCAAGCTTCTCGTTTTATTCACCAGTCTCCTGTGCGGAACCGTATCAAAAGCTTTGCTGAAATCCAAGTATATGATATCGAGTGCTCTTCCTCTATCCAATTCCTTGGTTACCCAGTCAAAAAAGTCAATCAGATTTGTCTGACAGGATCTTCCTCTGGTGAATCCATGCTGCCTCTGGTCCATCAATTCTCCGGACTGTAGATAGTTCACTATTCTCTCTTTCAACAGTGACTCCATTACTTTTCCCACCACTGAAGTGAGGCTAACTGGTCTGTAGTTACCAGCCTCCTCTCTGTTCCCACTCTTGTGAAGAGGGACCACCACCGCTCTTCTCCAATCACTCGGCACCACTCCTGTTTCTAGGGATCTATTGAACAGGTCGCACAGCGGTCCCGCCAGCACATCTCTGAGCTCCTTCAGTATCCTTGGATGAATCCCATCAGGCCCCATGGCTTTGTCCACTTTCAGATTCTTTAGCTCTTCCCATACATTATCTACTGTAAATGGATTTTCCTCTGTTCCGCTTCCCTCCAGTTTCTTGTTGTGTAGAGATGGTCCTTCTCCAGGGTCTTCTTTAGTGAACACAGAGCTGAAGTATTCGTTTAATATTTCTGCCATTTCTTCGTCTCCCTCCACACATTGATCATTTCCACCTTTCAATTTCACTATACCACTTTGGACTTTTCTCTTTTCGCTGATGTATCTGAAAAATGTTTTGTCACCATATTTTATCTCCTTGGCAATCCTCTCTTCTGCTTGACTTTTTGCCAACTTGATTAATTTCTTAGTCTCCCTCAGTTGAATCAGATATTCTTCTTTGTGCTCCTCCCTTTGGGATCTTTTGTATTTCTTGTATGCAGTTCTTTTAGCTTTAATTTTGTCAGCCACCTCCTTTGAGAACCAGATAGGTTTCATTTTTCTTTTGCTTTTCTTTACATTTCTAACATATAGAGCAGTTGCCTTGGTGATTGCTCCTTTTAGATTGGTCCACTGTTGATCCACATCTCTCTCATTTTCCCATCCATTTAGTTCTTCCTCTAGGTACTTCCCCATTTCCTCAAAGTCTGTGTTTTTGAACTGTAAAACTCGGGTCTTTGTGGTTCTTTTCCCTATTCTTTTAGTGATATTAAACCATACCGTTTGATGATCACTGGTGCTGAGGTGGGCGCCCACCTTGACATCAGAGACGATTTCTCCATTATTGAGCACTAAGTCGAGAATAGTTCCTTCTCTCGTGGGTTTCAATACCATTTGTTTGAACAAAGATACTTGCATGGCATCCAGTATTGCTCTACTGTTTTTAGATTCTGCAGATGGGATTTTCCAGTCTACATCTGGCATATTAAAGTCACCAATGATCACCACTTCCCCTTTCTTACCTATCTTATGGATGTCTTCAACCAGATCTCTGTCCAGCTCTTCCTTTTGGTTTGGAGGCCTGTAAACCACTCCAATATAAATGGATGCTCCATCATCTGTTTTTAGGTCGACCCATAGTGCTTCTTCCTTGCCCCAACTACCTTGCAGCTCAGATGCTTGGATATTATTTCTGACATAAAGAGCCACACCACCCCCTTTTCTATCCACTCTGTCCTTCCTTAACAAGTTATAGCCTGGTATTGCCGTGTCCCAATCATGAGATTCTGTGAACCATGTCTCTGTGATAGCAACGATGTCCAATTCTGCCTCTGTCATTAGGGCCTGCAGATCTGGGATTTTATTTCCCAAACTATGAGCATTTGTAGTCATAGCTTTCCAGGTACTCTCTTTACGGTTATTGCTTTTCCTGTACTCCTTATGAGACTTTAGTTGAGATTTGTTATTCACTTTACTCGTTCCTTTTGCAGTTGTGCCATTGATGACAGAGTTATCCATCTCAATGTTTTTCTCTAGAATTTCTTCAGTTAATATAGGGAGGGCTTTATGTTCTTGTTGCATATGATACTGTGTGTGTCTCCTTGTTACAGGTCTAATTCTACCAGAGCCCACTGTGATCCTGTTTTTTAATGATTTACTTGATGAACTGATTGAGTGGGAGGGTGTACTTGTTGGCTTCCCATCTGTCAAGAATGGGTGACTGTGGGACACATGTGTTATCCTACCTGACTCTACTGTATTTCTTTTTCTTGACTCCTGGTTATTCTTTGGTGTTGGGGAATTATTTTCTGAGTAATGCAATATGGGTGTAATCCTTTTAATTGAAGCTAATTGAGCTTTAACCTCAGTCAGCTCCGTTTTCAAAGAAGAGAGCTGTGCACAGATCGGGCAAGCTCCAAGTCTCCAGATGCTTTCCCTCAGAATAAAGGCTCTACAACAGCTGCATTGGATAGTTCTCATATTGGTTAAGTTTGGGATTGGTATGTCCTTAGCTGTTAACTTACTAATTGATCTTGTTGCTAATGCTAATTTAGACAGTCTATATTAGTAATCTAATCCCAGGGGTGGGTGGGTAGAGGGGTAGGGTGAGAGGGAAACAAACAGTTGAACCTGGGACAAGCAGGACACTTTCTGGAACTTTATTAGTCCTTTAGCTATTAAAGGACCCCCTCAGCACTTCTGTGCCAATATTAACCAGATTATTAAAGAACAGCTATACAATAATAGAAAAGCAGGTATACTGGATCTTAAAAATAACAGTTTGCAAGCAACAATTACAATTATTGTATAATAACAGACCTAGAGAAAGGTATAAAACACAGAAGTTCTACTGCTCAGAGAGCCCAGATTTTAGTGCAGCACAAAGCAATTAATTAGAAGAATAGTGAAAGAAAACAAGCAGGGGTTTTGGTTTTTTTTGTTTTTTTCTTTTTTCCCTCAGAAGAGCACCACAGAAAAGTAAGAGTCTTTTATCCCCCAGAGAGCACCACAGAAATGTAAGAGTATTATCTGCACAGGAACAGAAGAAGGAACCTTTCTGGGACTGCCTCAAGTAGTCTGCAATGCCCAGCCAGGTCACTATTTACCTTCTCTGCTACACCCAAACTGGCCTTAACTGGACACCTTAGGAAACTTCTAGTTCTTACTTATTAAAGGACCCCCTCAGCACTTCTGTGCCAATATTAACCAGATTATTAAAGAACAGCTATACAATAATAGAAAAGCAGGTATACTGGATCTTAAAAATAACAGTTTGCAAGCAACAATTACAATTATTGTATAATAACAGACCTAGAGAAAGGTATAAAACACAGAAGTTCTACAGTCCTGCATAGGGGGCTTGTGAATAAAATGAGAAGCTTGGGAATGATCGCCAAGGTGGTGACGTGGATTCCAAACTGGTTAACTGATAGGAGACAGTGTGTAATGGTAAATGGAACCTACTCTGCAGAAAAACCATGTTAAGAGGAGTGCCACAGGGATTGGTATTGGGACCAGTTCTATTCAATATGTTTGTGAGTGACATTGCAGAAAGGATAGAAGGTAAAGTTTGTTATTTGCAGTTGATACTAAGAGTGGACATGCCTGAAAGAGTAGAGAGAATGAAAAGAAATTTAAGAAAACTTAAATAGTGGTTGAAGATTTGGCAACTGGTATTCAATGCCAAGAAGTGCAGAGTTATGTGTCTGGGATGTGGTAATTCAAATGAGCTATATGTGATGAGGGCTGAAAGACTAATATGCATGGACTAAGAGAGGGATCTGGGGTGATAGTGTCTGGTGATCTGAAGATAGCGAAGCAATGTGACAAGGTGATAGCTAAAGCCAGAAGAGAGAGACAGAGAGAGAAATAACCAGTAAGAAAAAGGAGGTGATGATGAGACTTTGGTGAGGTCTCATCTTGAGTACTGTGTTCAGTTCTGGAGCCCTTATCTCAAAAAGAATAGAGGCAGGATGGAGGTGATCCAGAGAAGGGTGACCAAAATGATATGGGGTCAGAATCGAAAGATTTATGAGGAGAGGCTGAAGGATCTGAATATCTATACTATGGAAGAGAGGAGATGCGGGGGAGATTAGATACAAACCTTCAGATACCTGTGAAAGGTTTTATTGATGCTCAAAGATCAAACCTTTCCATTGGAAAGAAATCAGTAGAACTAGGGGGTCACAGAATGAAACTCCAGGGAGGTTAACTCAGAACCAACATCAGGAAATATTTCTTCATGGAGAGAGTGGTAGATGCCTGGAATGCTCTTCCAGAGGAAATGGTGAAGATGAAAACAGTGAAAGAATTCAAAGGAGCACACAATAAACATTGTGGATACCTAAAGGCTAGAGAGAGGAATTGAAGAAAAGAGTGCATGGGGGTAAATTGTTGGTGCTGTAGTTACTACCCTTAACCAATAAGCCTTGATGCTTTTTATGCAACTCCATTATTGTTCTCTGCTTCAATGGCAGGGCAAAAGTGTAATTGGATTCAGACAGGAACCAACAAGGGCCTTGACTTTTATGTTCAGGGGAAACTGCTGAACATGGGGGTAACATACATGGAGCGGCAGTTGCTATCCTTAACAGAAGGCATGGGATTACTACCCTTAACCAGTAAGCCTTGATGCTTTTCATGCAACTTCAACATTCCTCTCTGCTACAACGGTGAGAGGGGGGGGAGGTGGCAGAAAAGAGGAATTGGAATCAGGGACAATCAATACTAGCCCAGTCTGGGATACTGATGCGCAGACATAAGGGATAAAACACAGGGCTGCTTCTACGGCCGAGTCTATAAGCAAAGCACGTCAAGCAGCACTCTCTGAATTTTCAAGAAGGCTCATCACCCAGTAAAAATGTCGCTAGCAGTAAATGTTTGTAAGGCTTGGGAATAACTGCATGGAATGTCAGTTGTCACCCTTAAGAGAAGCACAGGAGTAACCTGCACAATGTGGCAGATGCTACCATAAGAAGCTTGCTGGGCAGACTGGATGGACCATTTTGTCCTTTTGTGCCATCTATGAGCAAAGCATTGTGATTGCCATGTTAGTCCCCTTGAATATGTAGAATTAAGAGTCAATGAACACTTCGATGTTGATTGCTTTTTATCAGATTATCTCAATATATATGTGACTAGTATTCAGTTAGATATTCAATAGATAATAAATAAGACAGTATTGAGGAAATATTTTTGATAGAATTGCTGCATTTATGTGGCACTGTGCCTATGAAGCTTATCAATAGAAGTTCAGATGAAAATAATAAAAGGCACGCAGTATAATGTCACTGCAGGAGAGTGCTATGCTCCTGCATTTACACTTCTTACACTGGCTGAGGCTAGCTGGCATTTGGCCTCACAGCATATCTGAGGCATGTAATGTAGGACAATAATGCACTCCCTGCTGTGCCATCATTCAGTAGTAACATAAAATACCGCAACCACAAAGCACAAAGTGTCCGAGTCAGCTTTCTTTAGAGCGCAGTAACCTATTCAGTTTTAATCATTGAACCGAAATGTTAACTCTGATGCCAGGAGATAGATTTTCAACTTAAAAGTGTTGTCTGGTGGTTACAGCAAGAGGCTGGGAATCAGAATTTCTGGCTTCTTATTCAGTTTTGATTGGATAGGTCTTGTGTTCATGAAGTGGGCATTTTTCAAAGTCATTTCAGCAGATAAAATAACAGTTGAGTTTGAAAATTCTCATACCTCCTCATCAAGGATACCTAAGAACAGAAGAATTATCATACTGGGTCAGTATCCTTTATTCAACAGAATACTGCTGGAAAAAGTATTTTTTCCCAATCCAGGTCACAACTCCCTGGCAGGATCCCAAAGAGTAGAGAGATCCCATGCAGCTAATTTCCAGGGATAAGTAGTGGATTTCCCCAAGTCTACCTGATTAATAACAGTTTATGGACTTTTCCTCCAAGAACTTGTCCACACCTTTTTTAAACCCAGCTATGCTAACTGCCTTTGTGACATCCTCCAGCAATGTGTTCCAGAACTTAACTGTGGATTGAGTGAAAAAAGTTTCTCCAATTTGTTTTAAATGTGCTACTTAATAACTTCATGTAGCATCCCCAAATCTTTATGGTTTTTGAAAGAGTAATCAATCAATTCGCATTTACCCTTTCTTCTGCACTCTGGATTTTACAGACTAATTTATTTATTTGATTTATATTCCACCTTTCAGACACTTCAACTTCTATCATATCCCTCCTCAGCCGTCTCTTTTCCAAGCTGAACAGGCCTAACTTCATTAGCCTTTCCTCATAGGGGAGCTGTTCCATCCCCTTTATCATTTTAGTCACCCTTCTCTATACCTTTTCCAGTTCAGCTATATCTTTTTATGCTGCAGTGACCAAAATTATACACAGTATTCCAGGTACGGTCTGACCATGAAGTGATACAGAGATATTATGACATTCTTCATTGATTTTCCATTCCTTTCCTAAGAATCCCTAGCATTCTGTTTGCTTTTTTTGGCGGCTGCTGCTGCTGAACACTGAGCCATGGATTTCAAAGTATTGCCCACTATGAGTCCTAGATCCTTTTCCTGGGTAGTAACTCTTAACATGGAACCTAACACTGTGTAACTATAGTTTGGATTATTTTTCCCTATGAGCATGACTTTGCATTTCTCCACATTAAGTTTCATCTGCTATTTGGATGCCTCAGCCTCATGATCACAGAGTGGGTACAGGGATAGGACAACACAAGTTCCATGAGCCCTTTGATTATTGCCCTTCTGAAAGATTGGCGTGGAGGAGTAGCCTAGTGGTTAGAGAAGCAGGCTGCAAACTAGGGAATCCAGCTTTCAAATGCCACTGTCACTCCTTGTGACTTTGGGCAAGTCCCTTCACCCTCCATTGTCTCAGGTGCAAATTTAGGGCCTGATTTACTAAGGCTTTTCTCCCATTCTGTGTCTATGGGGAAAATGCTCAGTAAATGAGGCCCCCTTAGATTGTAAACCAAAGATTATGCCAGCATGGTACATGGGCTTTGGGATCCAAGTGTGGTCCTGCTATTGCTGCTAAATCTGGGCAGGTAGCCATTGCCAATGCTATTTTTTTTAGGACTCAAGACATGCTGGAACAGTGATGGCTGGGCAACGAGAAGGAAGAAAGCTGAGAGGAGAATGTTCCAATAAGCTTAGAGACGGGGTAAGAAGGATATAAAGGCATGGTGAGGATGGAGAAAAAAAAAAACAGGCCACAAGGTAGGAAGAGTATAAAAGGCATCCTTAGAAAGGGAAAGAAAAGATGAGAATTTTGAAGTATCAGGAAATGTGGAATATAATTAAGTTGATGGCTTCCTGAGAACATGACTAAGTCAGTGAGTAACCTCCTAAATGAGCCAAGCAAACGGGGCAATCAAAGAGGAGCTTGAAGGGGAATCTGTTATTTATTTTGAATGAGCGAAAATTGGAGTATTTTCAAAGTGCAAATATTTTTCATGGAGTTTAGTCACTTGAGTGTTACCTCGCGACAAGCTGGGACAGCAAGGGCGCCGGGTTCCGGGTCTCTTCAGCGACATCCTCCGGCAGCAGCTCGGGAACTTCGGGTATTTAAAGGACTGAGCCCAGCACAGCATTGCCTCAGCTACAGGCTTGCTTGTGCTGGTGCTCCTGCGAGTGACTTCTGGTTTCTTGTCTGATTCTGACTACGGATTGCTCCTGGACTTGCTCTGCCTGCCGCCTGCCTTGACTACAAATTGCTCCTGGACCTGCTCTGCCTGTCGCCTGCCTTGACTACAGGTTGCTCCTGGACCTGCTCTACCTGCCGCCAGCCTTGACTTCGGACTGTTTCTGGACTTACCTTGCTCGCCCCTGCCTGAAGCACGGTTGCGATCTCCACTGGCTGAGATATCCCTTGGATCTACCATTCCGGAAGGTAAGATCCTTGGCTACCTTGGATCCACATATTTAACCATAACATTGAGACCCTATCGGGCGGATTTTAAAAGCCTTGCTCATGTAAATCCGCCCGGATTTACGCGAGCAGGGCCTTGCGCACCGGCGCGCCTATTTTCCATAGGCCGCCGGCGCGCGCAGAGCCCCGGGACACGCGTAGGTCCCGGGGTTTTTGGAAGGGGGCGTGTCGGGGGGGGGGGGGCCGAACGACGTGGTGTTTTGGGGGCGGGATGCGGCGTTTCGGGGGCGGGCCCGGGGGCGTGGTTTCGGCCCGGGGGCGTGGTTTCGGCCCGGGGCGTTCTGGGGGCGTGGCCGCGCCCTCCAGAACCGCCCCCGGGTCAGGTCTCGGCGCACCAGCAGCCCGCTGGCGCGCGTGGATTTACGTCTCCCTCCGGGAGGCATAAATCCATGGATAAAGGTAGGGGGGGGTTTAGATAGGGCCGGGGGGGTGGGTTAGGTAGAGGAAGGGAGGGGAAGGTGAGGGGAGGGCGAAAGAGAGTTCCCTCCGAGGCCGCTCCGATTTCGGAGCGGCCTCGGAGGGAATGGAGGCAGGCTGCGCGGCTCGGCGCGCGCCGGCTGCCCAAAATCGGCAGCCTTGCGCGCGCCAATCCAGGATTTTAGAGGATACGCGCGGCTATGCGCGTATCTTATAAAATCCAGTGTACTTTTGTTTGCGCCTGCTGCGCAAACAAAAGTACGCGATCGCGCAGTTTTTAAAAATCTACCCCTATTTGTCTCTTGAGAATCTTGCTACAGTGGTACAGGTGTTGATAACCTCTAGATTACATTACTACTGTTTATGTGGGTATTCCCCAGTCATCATTTAGATGACTCCAGTTGACACAAGAAGGATCTTTGGGGGGTTAAGCCATAGAGATCATGTTCCCCTTAATTGTATGGCCTGTGTTGGCTAATGGTTGCTTGCTATAGTCCTAGACTGTTGTCTGCAGTTTTTGGGTGAGAGGTCTGGCTGAACTGTTGGGGGTTCAGAGTGAAGTGCTAGAGGGTCTAGGTAAACTTGAGAAGGAATGGGTGAACTGGTGGAGGAATAGGCAAACAGGTGATTCCAAGTATGCATGCAAGTATTTTCAAACTGGTATACACACATATTTTATAAAATACCTGCATCCGTGTTTAATTCTGGATGTTTGTGCAGTGTCACAATTATTTCACACGTAAAATATATGCGTGTATGTTTATAAAATTGATAAAGAAAATATGTATTTTCTTGTATTAGAAATATTCACGCATACTGAAACATACATGCATGGGGCAGAAATACGTAGTATTTTATAAACTGTGCAGTTCCCACCACACAGTTTATAAAATACTAGAATTAAGCTCCAAATGTTTACTTACATGGATAAACGATGTACTGCAGATAGGGAATCAAACTTTCAAACCTATTATAAGGTTATGCGTGGCCTAGGACCAGAGAATCTCACAAGTAAGCTAGTCCCCTATGTGTTTCATAGTCTGAAATCGTCATAGGATAAAACTCCTGAGAGTCCCTGCAGAGAAGGAGATGCACCTGTACACGCTGTGAGAGAAAGCATTTTCAGTGGCAGCTCCCTCCGAAAGAAAGCTGCTCCTATTGGATTTTTCCACTTCCCTTATGGAAGTAAAAACCTGGCTATTTTGTCAAGCATTTGAATGGGCAGTACAGTGACTCTGTGGGGATTTTATCTCTGGAGTTTTAGTTCAAGAGGTGTGAAGGCTGATATATAGTATCTGAGGTAGAAGATTTTCTGTTTTAGTGTTGAGTTGTTAGTGCTGGACATATTGTTTCTGGCATTATTTAGAGATAAAAAAATACCCTATGTCCCCTTTTGTGGGTGTTTTATGAATATAATAAATCATGTATGGTTTTTGTGTATGTATAGGAAGGATCGTGTGCTAGAGGTTATGTAACATACTATCAATATAATCATAATATGCAATATTTGATATTTGTAAATTGCTGCAGGTCAACCGCAGTAGCTACATAGAAATTTGAACATATAAAGTGAAGGACAGGAGTGAGTATTTTAGCTTTTAGTTTTAGCTTTTAGGTTTCTTTTTGTCATTGCTTTCTGGAAAACTGTTCACAGATCTTTGCAGCTGGTGGATCACAGGCTGAAAGTCATAATTAAGAAATAAGGCCCAACCTTTTTGGTCTTTTATTGATCGAATAAGGATTTCTAGGGGTTGTAATGCCCTATTACCATTAATTCAATTAATGAAGGGCTGAAGTGGAGGCCAAAACAGTAACAGAATTCAAGAAAGCCTGGGATAAGCATAGAGGATCCTGAGGTATAAGGATGTGAGAGTAAAGGCGGTTTTCAGGTAAGCTCTGCAGCATCGCATCAGAAGAGAATTTTCAAAGCCATTTACATGGGTTCAATCATGACTGGTTGTCCGAGAATTGTCCTCCCGGAATATGGCCTATAACAGGGGTCAGGAACCCATGGCTCGCGAGCCAGATATGGCTCTTTTGAGGGCTGCATCTGGCTCGCAGACAAGTGTCGCTACACTTTCCAGTCCCCCGCTGACCCAGCTGCTCCCCGGTCCTCCTCCGCCCGGGCTTAAAATGCTGTCAGCCCGGGCAGAACGCGGCAGGACAGCTGGAGTCAGCGGCACCGACGTGCTCTCTTCTTCCCGCCCCCCCCCCCCCCCCCCGTGGCCCGGAAGAGGAAGTGGAGAGCATCGGGTGCGTGCGCGGCAAGAAGAGGCCACGCTAGTGTCCGACGAAAAGAAGACTGCAGCGCGGCTCGGAGGAAAATGAAGAGCTTCAATCGCGGCCGATGGGACTCCGCCTCCGCGAGGGCTGAAAATGAAGGAGGTTAGCGTTGGGAGGAGGCTGCTGCTGCCGCGAGTTCCCGGGGTGGGGGTGGGGGAGAGAGAGAGTGAATGAGCGAGCAAGCATGTGTGTTTGAGATCCTGTGTGTGTGAGTGAGAGATTGCATGTATGTGAATGATTGAGAGCCTGTATATGTAATCATGCCGGTAATCATTTGACCTTCCTTCCATCTTTCTTAATGCGAGGAAATCATATGGACTGTGCTTCTAGGATGGTATTTTTTAACAATGTCCACATCTAATGCACATGTTTACCTTTGTAGCTGCACCTTTCAATTTTTTTTTTAACTATTTTTCTCATTTTATCAAAATTTCCCTTTTGAGATATTAGTGTTACAGCCTTGGATTTACTTACTGTCCCCCAGTCATTAATTCAAATTTGATCATATTATGACCACCACTGTTACCTCTCTCACCAAATCCTGCACTCCACTAAGAATCAGATCTAAAATTGCTCCCTCTTTCAGTTCCTGAACCAATTGCTCCATAAAACTGTCATTTATTCCATCCAGAAACTTTATCTCTCTAGCATGTCCTGATGTTTCACTTACCCAGTCAATATTGGGGTAATTGAAATCTAATAACAAAAAATGTGGAAACCAAAGTATTTTTAGATTATAGCCTAAGAAGGTGTCAGCAAGCCTGACGTTATATGTCTTTAGCATAGACACTAACCGGTCTTCTCAATCATCCACCTTCATCATCCTTTAATGCTTCAAACATAATTTTTATAATTTTTTTCTTATTATTTAAAATAGTCCTCCATCCATAACATCAAAATGACTCGGACTCTTAAAAGTCATGCATTATTATCTCGGGCATGACGTCAGTATCTCTGGGTATATCTAGCCTCCCCCTCCGCTACCACCTTGAGTTAGCAAAGACTTCGCTTCGCTACACTGACTGCTCTAAGCTGCTTGCTTAGATGCTGCTTTCACTCTAAGGGCCTCTCTCCTGCAAGAAGCTCTAGACACCCACTCCTCGGGGGTCTCTTGCTTCCAACTTCCCTTCGGGGTTCCTCACTAACTAAGACAACCGCTCCTCGGGAGTCTCTCTCTCTATTCTACTTTCAGGATATTGGACCTTTGGGTATTCGCTCCTCGAGGGCCTATCTACCTTATATCCTGCACCACGGACCTTCAGTCCCACCATTCTACCACCAGGAAAATGCCTTCATTCTGTGAGTACCTCTACGATCCGGCGCTCCAACTCCACCCACCAGCCGCAGCGTTACCTGCACTGTGGGCTCCCGCTTATCGTGAACATCTGGGTGAGACTATACTTCTGAGCCTGTTGAACGTACTGGCACTTCGTGGATTTGTGCCTTACCTTCCTGCTTTCACCATCTATCTACAGTAGTACAATAAAGACTCTATCCATACTGAGTCTGCTATCTGTGTCAGCCTATCTCAGTGGTTCCCCACGGGGCTCCTCCCTGTGGGTGGAGTCATCTCCATTGCGATCAAGGGTCCACAATGCCAGAAACACAACAAGAGTGTTGTATCGGTGCTTTGCATAGCACACTGCCTCTCTCTCCAAGATATACCTTATATTATTATACTATTTTGTAGCATTTTTTTTTAATTTTTCATTTATTCAATTTTCATATTTAAACATAAGCATTATTACATGCCTTAAATTTCAAGCAGAACATGTAAACTTATCACATATCATATCAAGTATAAGGGAAAAAAAAGAATTATTACTTGAGAAGAAATTTTTCCATATTCAAAACTTAATAGAAATTAATTATAATGGGAATATTTCTCCCTAATTCTGCTTGATTTTACAATGTAATTTGGGAGAGAACAAAAAAATAATATAGGAGCACATTGTTTTTTACCTTGTCTTAATAAACAATAAACAGAAAGAAGAGAGTTGTGGGATTACTTAATTTATGCCGGTATGTGGATCAGATCTAGATTCACTTTTTGAATTCAAAAACATTTCCAATTGATCTGGCTCCATAAATACATATCTATGATTTTCTAGATTAAGTATACATTTACAAGGAAATTTTATAATTACTTTCGCGCCTATTTGACGTGCTCTAGGACAAAGAGTAAGACATTTTTTTCTTCGTAGTTGCGTTGATCTAATAATATCTGGAAAAATCCAAACTTTTCCTCCAAGGTATAGCTTTTCTCTATTACGGAAAAAACTCTTTAATATCATGTCTCTTTCAGCAGAAATTGCAAACTTCACAAGTAAAACACCTCTCTTTTCTATCTGTTCTTCTTGTGATGTTTCAAGAAATCCTGACAGATCTTCAAGTGGAGATATTGACTCCGAACGACGCCCTCGATTTTCATTGTCCCCTGTCTCTCCACCACTTCTCTGTTCTAGCCCAGGTAGATAATAGACTTTTAGAATTGAAGGCATTTTATCCTGGGAAATAGACAATGATTCTTGGAAGAAGTTTTTAAGCTGCTCCCTGGGGGATATTAATTTACATTTAGGAAAATTAATTATTCTTAGATTATTATATCTAACATTATTTTCCATGATTTCCAATCTTTTCTCTAACCTAGAGTCCCCTTGAATCAAGCCAGTTTGAGTTAACTTAATCTGGTTAATTTGTTCATCCATTTCCTGGATTTTTGTTGAATTTGCTAACACAACACTGTTCACCATACTAAATTGTTCTTGAAATCCTTTAATAGTTACCGTCAAAGCTGTGATAAACCATTCCACACAGTATCTAAGGTAGCGGTTTCAGGCTTACTCAAAATTTTAATCTCTGGCAGTTTTACCGTTGTGGTTTGCTTTATATTTCCTGATTTAGTCTGATCCATCTGACTCCTTGCTGAATTGGTGATCGATGGCAGCGAACTGCTCTCATCGCTCAGCACCCTGATGTTTAATTCTCTCAAGGCAGTGAAAATCCCATCGCCTTGGGCTTGCCCTGTCGCTCCTGCAGCTGGGCCTACCTCGAACGTTTCCTCCGTCTGGTGCATCATAGGCATCAAGGATTCTACTGGGTCCAGCGCTCCATAGTGGGCAGGGTGGGAGGGAGTATCCGGCTCTCCAGGGCTCAGAGATGCCTCGTTGAAAAGCACAGAGGTTTGCTCCTCCTCCCGTGCTACAGCCGACTCTCCTGAAGATATCCCCACTGCAGGAAAGAACTCCCGGATCCATGTTTGAACTGGGGTAGGCTTAAGGGGGGGGGGTCGAAGTTCCCTCCCTTACCTTCCCCTTTCTTTTAGAAGAGAGGAAGCGTTCAGGAGAGCTCCCGTTTTGGTGCTGACTTTTGCTTTCTTATTGCCTGAAAATTACGATGCCACATTTTGTAGCATTTTAATAAAAGAAGTTTGTTTTCTCCACAGCTGTTGGCTTTAAGCATTTTTATTTCAGGGAACCACATCACCAGAGTTGGTGGAAAAGTTGGTATTCTTTAAGATAAATCTCCCTCTGCTGCCTTCCCAGAATTTCCATATAAGTTGCAGAAGGACTGAGTGCACTAGCTACACCAAACCAATTCCCCCACATTTTAGCCTTATTACCTTGCTGTGCTGACATTTGCCATTTTTGCTCCACTGCCCGGCCTGCTCTTCATGCCCTACCTCTCTTCTGGTTCAGTGCCTTGCTGTATCATTACCACACTATCTGTCACTGCCTGATCAACTTCTCCTGCACTGCCACTCTCCTAGCTATACAGAGGTTTAGTTCCACAAAGAAAAACCCTTTCTCATCCCCCACCCTTCTCTGGATGCCTTAGAATCTTGGAGCCTTGTTACTACTGCTACCTGCTGCCCACCTGCTACTCATGCCCTGCCTCTCTTCTTGCTGTGTTGGTCCATTGTTCCTGTCCAGCCTGCTCCTCTTGCTTTATTTCTCTCTTGGTTCAGTGCCTTACAGTGTTGATGCTGCTTGCTGCTTCACTTTGCATACTGTGCCAAGGGGTGTTGGCTACTCATTTTAATTTTATTCATTTATTTTAACATTTTTATATTCTGCCTATATCAATGCTCATCATTCTTAATGCCTTACCCCTCACTCAAAGGTGAATATGCAAAAGTTGCATGAATAAAAATCAGGGTCAATGAGTAAATTTGCACATGTAAAAAAGGGGTGGGTCAACATTTCCACAAGTAAGTTGCTATTTTATAAGCAATTTATGCATGTAAATTTGGCAGCTTTCTCGCATGTTTTTACTCCTGCTCAATATCTGGAGTAAGTGATCATAAATGTCTTAAAAGTGAAATACTGACCTCATGGGATGTCTGGGGGAAATGGGAGAACTTCAGGCTGAAAAGCCAGGAGTATCTCAATGACTTGCAGATAGACTGTGCAAACTGGTAGACTAATTGGTAAAACTGGTAACTTCATTTCCATGCACATGTTAGAAAATCTCTCAACTTACAAGGGAGGAGGGAGGGAAGCATCTAATTTATTTGTGTTAAACTTACTCATCTATCACTTTAAAATTAGACATAACAATGTGTGGGCATACCAGTTGCGCACACTTATCTGGTTAAATGCCTACTTCTCTGGCTACGTAACAGCTTTGCCACTTTCCTCTCTTTGAGTGCCTAGAGGTCTTCATGCCACTTGGTGCTTCTTTGCTTCTTTTTTGTTGCCTTGGGCTGTTTATACCACTGTATTCTTCTTTGCCCCTCTCACTTTGCCTTGAACTGTTCATGCCACTATTGATGCTGGTTTCTCCCACTCTTGTTATCTTGAAGTGCCAATCTCTTTTCTGATGCCTGCCCACAAGCTTCATTAAACTTGAATAGAAATCCCTAACATTAAGAGTCCAACATAGGATGCATTGCTTCTTTAACTGAGTTTAATGGAAAAGAAGGAAACAATGTAAGGAATGAAATGAATGAATCTGGGAACCAAAATTAATAAAACATGGAAATCAAACTGAAACAACAAACTGAACTGAAAATATTTTCCATTCACACCCCTACCAGATAAGTGTTCTGCTGAACACAGCCAGATAAAGCTATCTGGATAACTTTAGGACTGTTTTTTTCCAACCAGACTTAACTGGCTATAATAAATATCAGTGCTCACCAGCTAAAATTTAACCATGCCCCTGAAATGCTTCCATTACCACTTCTTTATCTTCCTAAATTCTGTGTGGGTAATGAGTTACCCAAATAAAATTTAGCCAAAAACTGCTGATATTTGGACTTAGCCGTAAGTGTTTAGTTATACGCATATAGGGGCAGATTTTCAAAGCCTACGCACGTAAATCCAGGTGGATTTACGTGCGTAGGGGGGGTATGCGCGCCGAGCCTATTTTGAATAGGCCCGGCAACGCGGGCAAGCCCCGGGACATGAATATGTCCCGGGGCTTGAAAAAGGGGGTGAGGCGGGGGTGGGGCCAGAGCCTTCAGGCACAGTGGCCATTTGCTGCTGTGCCCGGGATTGTAGGCCGGCCATCGGCCGGCACGTGCAACTTACACCTGCCCGGAGGCAGGCACAACTTCTAAGTTAAAGGTAAGGGAGGGTTTTAGGTAGGGCTGGGGAGTGGGTTAGGGAAGGGAAGGGAGGGGAAGGTGGGGGGGTGGAGGGAACGGAGGAAGGCTGCGCGGCTTGGCGCGTGCAAGTTGCACAATTGTGCAACCCCTTGCGTGCACCGACCCTGGATTTTGTAACATGTACGCGACTGCGCGTAATTCTTAAAACCCGGCCCATATTCAGCAGCATAGTTGTGTCACTGAATATACATCATCCTTCACAGAGAGAGCGGTGGATGCCTGGAATGCCCTGGTGAAGACCAAAACTGTGAAGGACTTCAAAGGGGTGTGGGATAAATACTGTGGATCCATAAAGTCTAAAGGATGTGAATGAAGAGAAGAGGCATAGGGGTGTCTTGCGGGAATTACGGCTACTACCTGGAAATTAATACCCTTATTCAATAAACACATTCACTGTCAATGCAACTCCAGCATTGCTCTATGCTTCAATGGCAAGAGGAAATGTGGAAAAAAAGGTTTTGCATTCACAGAAAAACCAGGGAGTAGCTTGCTTGTTGCAGCGGTTACCACCCCAAACCAAATAAATCTAATACTTCACTTCAATGCATATCCAGCATAGCTCTCTGCTTCAACGGCAGGGGGGAAAGAGGTAAAGAGGATTTATATTCAGGCAACAACCAACAAGGAATGAATTACATAGTCTGGGCAAACAAATAATTATGGGAGTAGCTTGCTTGTTATGGCGGTTACTACCCTGAATCAATTAAGCCGGATACTTCACTGGGAACACATATCCAGCGCAACACACTGCTTCAACGGCAGGGGGAATAAAGAAAAGAGGAATTATATTCAGACAACTAACAAGGACTGAATGGCATAGGCTGGGTAAACAACTAAGCGTGGGAGTAACTTGCTTATTGCAGCAGTTGTACCCCTGACCAATTGAGCTGGATGTTTCACTTGGATACAGCTCCAGCGCTGCTCTCTATGTCGATGGCGGGGATGGAGGGAAACTGGAACCAGGGAGTTGCTGATGGGAGCCAAGAGTAACAGATAAGTATGAGGCAAAAAAAAGTGTGAAAGCTTGCTGGGCAGACTGGATGGGCCGTTTGGTCTTCTTCTGCAGTCATTTCTATGTTTCTATGTTTCTTAGCCAGATAAGTTCTAATTGGCTAAGTTACTTAACCAGCCAGTTTTGAATATTAATCCCTCTATATCTTTTGGATAACAGATTTATTTATTTACTTTCAAAGATTGATAACCCACACCCTCCAAACGTTTACAGCGCGATTACAATCAATACATACATAAAAGGCTCAAACAAGAAGAACATGCAAAATAAAAACACAATATATTCACAAAAGAGAACAGGCATTGCAGATTCTCACTGAGCTCCTAGTGATGTGACCCTGTATTACTGTTTCTGGATCAACTTTTTCTCTAGATTGTAGAGTGGCATAGGATAAATACAGCTAAATGGTGGAGATGAAGAAAGGAGGTAAACCATGTTAATTAGGGTAACCTTAATGGAGTAGCAGTTACTACCCTAAGGAATATAAAATTCTACAAAATTATAAAAAATAAAAATAAACTTTCTAGGCACACTGGATAAACCACTTGGGTCTTTTTCTGCCATAATTTACTGTGTTAGTGTGTTAGAAACCAGAAAAGTGATAGGGTAGGAGGAGAAATTTGTATTTATTCTCTTTTTTTCACATTTGGGGAAAAACACCCAGTATAAACAAGAGAGAAATAGAGTGCGAGAATTAGGCTGGGATCCCAGAAGAATACAACATAAGAATAAAGTGGTACAACAGAAAAGAGGTGGGGTGGGAGGAAAAACTTGTATTTTTTCAGTATTTTAACATTTTATTTACACTTCAGTATAACCAAGAAAGAAGTAGGGTGGAAGAACTAGACAGGGATCGAAGTAGAAAACAACAAAAATGCATCAAAAACTCCAAGGTGGCATGGGCATGGCAGCTAGGCATAGTGGCAGCAAGACCCCCAGGATAGTACATCTGGGGCATGGCAGCTAGGCAGAGGGTTAGCAAGACCTCCAAGGTGGTATATCTAGAGCATAGCAGCAAGGCACAGTTGGAGTAAGACCTCCAAGGTGCTTTCACCATCTTGCCACTCACATAGAAATTCAGAAAATCCCAGTAGAGGCAAACTGATTTTCAGAAAGACCAACTTCAAGTTTGGTACCAGCCTTGAATGATGAGGGCTTATGATATCCCTGCCATTTAGAAGATACATTCACTGAGCATACTGGTTGGTGGGCAGAAAAGATAATACTTAGCCATCTTAGGCCTGGATTTTCCATTCTCGCAGAGAATGGTAAATCCCGGCGGTAATGGGGGTGGGGGTGGCGGGCCTGCGAAAGCCAGCAGCGATCGCACCACCGCGGTGTTATCGCTGCCAGCTTTCGCACCCAATAGCACCACCGTGAAAGGTGGTGCTTTTGGGCGCGCTACTGGCAGCAATAACATGGCTTACCTTATCGCCGCCAGCGAAGATACTGCTGCTTCCGCCTCCTCACCGCCCCGACTCCACCCCCTGCTTGCTATCGCATGCGAAAATGGACTTTTCGCGTGTGATACAGATAGAAAATAACCCCCTTAGTTAGGTCTGGCCAGACTGCAGACTTGTATGCCCAATATGCCAGTGGATCTATGTCCATGTCCTCTGTTAGATAGCATGTCACAGAAAATTCTGCTGGTGTCCTTTATGCTGGGGTGGGGTGATGGCCTATCTTGCCAGCTGCTTTAGCTAGGGCCTGCATCAGGAGAGATGGTTCTGTAGGGGGAATGTGGCTATGATGCATTGAGGTGGGGAAGGAAGTAGCAGGGTGCTATTCTTGCTTGCACTGCTCTCTGGTGTGGCCACTCTTTCCTGTGTTACATCCCCACTGTGCTTCTGCCTCTCATGCTCCTGTTCACATAACCTAGTTGCCAGCATCTCCTTCATGTATGTGAGATGCTAGCACTAAAGGATGAGTCTCCCTTTAACCCATGAATCACAAAGTGTGGCAAGCATGTATGTATGTATTGTTTTGTGTCAGATGTTTCAGTCTAATTGGCATCTGCTGTTGCAAGGAGTCCACAAACTGTAACACCTCTGCTTCCATTCCCTCTTGCTCACAGAAATACTAACTTTTCCTCCAGAAAATTTACTGTAGGGATGACCCCACCCAGAGTAGTGCTTCTGGAACTCAGATCCTCCATATGGGTTTCAGGATTTGAAATGTCTGTATGCCAATGTCTGAAGTCTAAGAAGTAAGATGGGAGAGTTAGAGTGTATAGCAGCAAATGATGAGATTGACATAACTGGCATCAAAGAAACTTGATGGAAGGAGGATAACCAATGGGACAGTGCTATATCAGGGTACAAATTATATTGCAATGATAGGGAAGATCAACTTGGCGGGGGTGTGGCACTTTATGTCCGGGAGGGTATGGAGTCCAACAGGATAAAGATCATACAAGAGACTAAATGCTCAGTAGAATCTATATGGGTAGAAATCCCATGTGTATTGGGTAAGAGTATAGTGATAGGAGTATACTACCGTCCACCTGGACAAAATGGTAGGGATGTGAATCGTTTTAGGACGATTAAAATTATCGTCCGATAATTTTAATATCGTCTTAAACCGTTATGGAACACAATACAATAGAGATTCTAACGATTTATCGTTATAAATCGTTAGAATCGTGAGCCGGCACACTAAAACCCCCTAAAACCCACCCCCGACCCTTTAAATTAAATCCCCCACCCTCCCGAACCCCCCCCCAAATGAGTTAAATAACCTGCGGGTCCAGCGGCGGTCCGGAACGGCAGCGGTCCGGAACGGGCTCCTGCTCCTCAATCTTGTTGTCTTCAGCCGGCGCCATTTTCCAAAATGGCGGCGAAAAATGGCGGCGGCCATAGACGAACACGATTGGACGGCAGGAGGTCCTTCCGGACCCCCGCTGGACTTTTGGCAAGTCTCGTGGGGGTCAGGAGGCCCCCCACAAGCTGGCCAAAAGTTCCTGGAGGTCCAGCGGGGGTCAGGGAGCGATTTCCCGCCGCGAATCGTTTTCGTACGGAAAATGGCGCCGGCAGGAGATCGACTGCAGGAGGTCGTTCAGCGAGGCGCCGGAACCCTCGCTGAACGACCTCCTGCAGTCGATCTCCTGCCGGCGCCATTTTCCGTACGAAAACGATTCGCGGCGGGAAATCGCTCCCTGACCCCCGCTGGACCTCCAGGAACTTTTGGCCAGCTTGTGGGGGGCCTCCTGACCCCCACGAGACTTGCCAAAAGTCCAGCGGGGGTCCGGAAGGACCTCCTGCCGTCCAATCGTGTTCGTCTATGGCCGCCGCCATTTTTCGCCGCCATTTTGGAAAATGGCGCCGGCTGAAGACAACAAGATTGAGGAGCAGGAGCCCGTTCCGGACCGCTGCCGTTCCGGACCGCCGCTGGACCCGCAGGTTATTTAAGTCATTTGGGGGGGGGTTCGGGAGGGTGGGGGATTTAATTTAAAGGGTCGGGGGTGGGTTTTAGGGGGTTTTAATGTGCCGGTTTTGCGATTTTTAGATTTTTAGATTTTTCACGATTTTTCACGATATTTTACCCCCCAAACGGCAACAATACGATTCCCTCCCCCTCCCAGCCGAAATCGATCGTTAAGACGATCGAGGACACGATTCACATCCCTACAAAATGGTCAGACAGATGATGAAATGCTAAGAAAAATCAGGGAAGCAAACCAATTTGGCAGTGCAATAATAATGGGAGATTTCAATTACCAAAGTACACTGGTGCAGGATAAACTTTATCACCACCAAATAACTCAAAAAAGCTTTATTAAAGTTCCAACGAACAGGGGTAAATCAGTATATAGCTGGCAACTCCATGAATAGAATAGCAGAGATATTATAGCGGTCCCCCGACACGGTCCCGTGTTTCGCTAGGCTGCTTTGGGAGGGACCAACACGAAGGTTATTATCTTCTAGCAATGGTCAATGGAGCGCATTGCTAGAAGATAATAACCTTCGTGTTGGTCCCTCCCGATGCAGCCTAGCGAAACACGGGACCGTGTCGGGGGACCGCTATAATATCTCTGCTATTCTATTCATGGAGTTGCCAGCTATATACTGATTTACCCCTGTTCGTTGGAACCTTAATAAAGCTTTTTTGAGTTATTTGGTGGTGATAAAGTTTATCCTGCACCAGTGTACTTTGATACTTGCGGATGTGCAAGGTTTTTCGCTTCTTCTTTATTGGATAGATTTCAATTACCCCAATATTGACTGGGTAAATGTAACATCAGGACTTGCTAGAGACATACAGTTCCTGGATGTAATATATGATTGTTTCATGGAGCAATTGGTTCAGGAACCAACAAGAAAGGGAGCTATTTTAGATTTAATTCTTAGTGGAATGCAGGATTTGGTGAGAGAGGTAACGGTGATGGGGCCACTTGGCAACAGTGATCATAACATGATTAAATTTAAACTAATAACTGGAAGGGGGACAATAAGTAAATCTGCAGCTCTAACACTAAACTTTCAAAAGGGAAACTCTGATAAAATGAGGAAAAAAGTTAGAAAAAAACTGAAAGGTGCAGCTGCAAAGGTTAAAAGTGTTCAACAGGCTTGGACTTGTTTAAAAATACAATCCTAGAGGCATAGTCCATATGTATTCCACACATTAAGAAAGGTGGAAGGAAGGCAAAACGATTACCGTCATGGTTAAAAGGTGAGGTGAAAGAGGCTATTTTAGCCAAAAAAATCCTTCAAAAATTGGAAGAAGGATCCATCTGAAGAAAATAGGATAAAACATAAGCATTGACAAGTGTAAAACATTGATAAGACAGGCGAAGAGAGAATTTGAAATGAAGTTGGCCATAGAGGCAAAAACTCATAATAAAAACTTTTTTAAATATATCCAAAGCAAGAAACCTGTGAGGGAGTCGGTTGGACCATTAGATGACCGAGGGGTTAAAGGGGCTCTTAGGGAAGATAAGGCCATTGCAGAAAGACTAAATGAATTCTTGCTTCCGTGTTTACTAATGAGGATGTTGGGGAGATACCAGTTCCGGAGATGGTTTTCAGGGGTGATGAGTCAGACGAACTGAACGAAATCACTGTGAACCTGGAAGATGTAGTAGGCCAGATTGACAAACTAAAGAGTAGCAAATCACCTGGACCGGATGGTATGCATCCTAGGGTACTGAAGGAACTCAAAAATGAAATTTCTGATCTATTAGTTAAAATTTGTAACATATCATTAAAATCATCCAGTGTACCTGAAGACTGGAGGGTGGCCAATGTAACCCCAATATATAAAAAAGGCTCCAGGGGCGATCGGGTAACTATAGACCAGTGAGCCTAACTTCAGTGCCAGGAAAAATAGTGGAAACTATTCTCAAGATCAAAATCATAGAGCATATAGAAAGACATGATTTAATGGAACACAGTCAACACGGATTTACCCAAGGGAAGTCTTGCCTAACAAATCTGCTTCATTTTTTTAAAGGGGTTAATAAACATGTGGATAAAGGTGAACCGGTAGATGTAGTGTATTTAGATTTTCAGAAGGCGTTTGACAAAGTCCCTCATGAGAGGCTTATACAAAAACTAAAAAGTCATGGGATAGGAGGCGATGTCCTTTCGTGGATTACAAACTGGTTAAAAGACAGGAAACAGAGAGTAGGATTAAATGGTCAATTTTCTCAGTGGAAAAGAGTAAACAGTGGAGTGCCTCAGGGATCTGTACTTGGACCGGTGCTTTTCAATATATATATATAAATGATCTGGAAAGGAATACGACGAGTGAGGTTAGGAAATTTGCGGATGATACAAAATTATTCAGAGTAGTTAAATCACAAGCAGACTGTGATACATTACAGGATGACCTTGCAAGACTGGAAGATTGGGCATCCAAATGGCAGATGAAAGTTAATGTGGACAAGTGCAAGGTGTTGCATATAGGGAAAAATAACTCTTGCTGTAGTTACACATTGTTAGGTTCCATATTAGGGGCTACCACCCAGGAAAAAGATCTAGGCATCATAGTGGATAATACTTTAAAATCGTCGGCTCAGTGTGCTGCAGCAGTCAAAAAAGCAAACAGAATGTTAGGAATTATTAGGAAGGGAATGGTTAATAAAACGGAAAAGACATAATGCCTCTATATAGCTCCATTGTGAGACCACACCTTGAATACTGTGTACAATGCCTCTATATAGCTCCATTGTGAGACCACACCTTGAATATTGTGTAAAATTCTGGTTGGTCCCTGTCACATGGTAGGAGCACAAGATGGCGCCGGCCGTCCATTTCTCCTACCATATGACAAGGGCCGACCAATGGCACCGGTAGCCCCTGTGACATAGTAAGGTCAAAAGCTATCGGTGCCATTTTGAATACCGGCAGCCGACGGCATGAGTGCAGTAGATGGCTCCCGGACCCCCGCTGGACCACCAGGGAGTTTTGGCAAGTCTTGTGGGTGTCAGGAGGGTGGGGGGTTGTAGTTATTAAATTTTAACCGGGAAACGAATAAGAATGGAGCGCATGAACGGATCGGGGCCCCCCCCCCCTTGCCGAATGCAATGTATCTGCCCCCCCATGAATACGAATACCGAGTGTAACATATGCTGTCCCTCTGCTCATCCTACCATGTGTAGCATTCACACTGGTGCAGATATTGTTAGTGAAATGCATGCTACTCCCCTCTGCATTAGCCAGCTGTGCCTGCATGTGACTACAGCACTGACTGATGGGGATAACTTTCCTACTTAATGTAGTCCTGGAGGGCACGTTCTAGTTGAGGGCTACCACATGCAGCAGATGCTTTAAGCCCAGCCCATATTCTCCTCTACCTGTAAGGGATGGTCATCCAGGGCAATCATTTCCCCAATAGACCTCACTACTATTTTTGAAGCTGTCTACCTTTTGTCCGAGGACTGTGATATGGAACATCAACCCGTTTTCTCTGTGATGGGTTGATGCTGCAGATGCATAGCAGGGGGCTGCTGGCCTGCCACCTGAATAGTGGAAGGGGCCATGGGATAATCTTCGGAAAGAGTCTTCTTCTTTTCAACTCCCTTCCTCTAACTGTTGCTTTGAGTGGCAGAGGGGGGGTCCCCATGCTAGTACTGCCATCCTTTCCATGATGCCAATGCTAGAGGGTGCTGCTTCTGCAGATGATGCTGCATACCAGCATTTGTCAGATGCCCCACTATCTTCCCTTGACTGATTGCCTTACTGCAGTGAGTACACTGAGCATAACTTGGGTCCTCCCTTATTTTAAAGTGATTCCAGAGCAGGGGATGTCTTGTGTGTTCTCTTATTTGCATCCTTGGGAGCTTCTGCTGGCACTGGATTTGTTTTTGAGGTTGGATCTTGCAGAAAAAGGCCAGGGGCCTCACTCATGCTCTTTACCTGCACTGCCTGCTTTTCCTGGGGGTTGCTCTCAACACCATCGTATTATCTAGCTCCCCCATTATTTCACTGGAGACTAAGACACTACTGACTAACCTCCCAAATTGTCTTCAGCTAGTAGATCTTCAATTTACAGCTGAAAGTCACCAACAAACAGAAGATTGACAATTTTATTATTTGTTACCCATTATTAAATATTAAATTGAAACAGTATACACATATATGATTATCCCAAAATCATATAAATGGTAACCCCAACCCATCTCTCATTTAGAGTATATTACTGAACTATGTAACCGTAAAATATTGGCACACCATGGATATCTTAGAAACCTAACCAACCTATTTCGTGCCGAAATGTGAACCGTTGTGATGGTATATTACTAAACGACGGTATAGAAAAAAATTTTAAATAATTAGATAAATAAATTTAGGAGATCCCAGACAAGATTCTTTCACAGAATCAGTTGCTGAAAATAGTGTCTTCATTAACTCAGAAACTTTAACCATACAGATGCATGCTGCTGGTTTTGGGTGTTGCACTTATGATGGCCCTGTCCTGCTAATGCCAGCCTCTGATGATGTTCCTGCCTTTTGCCCTGGTCCAAAATAAGAGGGAAAGGAACAAGTAATGGTGGCACATGCCCTCCAAATTTAAACTTCTTCTGGATTGAGCTGACTTCCACTTCTGGCATTCTGTGGCTAAAAATGTTCCTTTTAAGTTTAGTGGAAGGACTCCCTTTTACCTCACTGCTACTATACTGCTTGTTATACTTATGACAGGCTGGGCTGGCTTTGCAGCAATACCCAATCCTCTGCTCCTGTCATTCCCTGGTTTGCCCTTTCCTCACAGTGGTATGATGGAATTTGAAGTGCCTATTAGGGGTTTTGATATCACAAAAGAATTTATTGATACTGTACCACCACCATTGTTTCCTCTATGCTCTGCATGTGTGCACATTCACACAGGTTGTGAACTCTGGGCACATGGCAAAACAGTGCACATAAGAAATCTCAATATTATATAAGAACATAAGAACATAAGAAAATGCCATACTGGGTCAGACCAAGGGTCCATCAAGCCCAGCATCCTGTTTCCAACAGTGGCCAATCCAGGCCATAAGAACCTGGCAAGTACCCAAAAACCAAGTCTATTTCATGTAACCATTGCTAATGGCAGTGGCTATTCTCTAAGTGAACTTAATAGCAGGTAATGGACTTCTCCTCCAAGAACTTATCCAATCCTTTTTTAAACACAGCTATACTAACTGCACTAACCACATTCTCCGACAACAAATTCCAGAGTTTAATTGTGCGTTGAGTAAAAAAGAACTTTCTCCAATTAGTTTTAAATGTGCCCCATGCTAACTTCATGGAGTGCCCCCTAGTCTTTCTACTATCCGAAAGAGTAAATAACCGATTCACATCTACCCGTTCTAGACCTCTCATGATTTTAAACACCTCTATCATATCCCGCCTCAGTCGTCTCTTCTCCAAGCTGAAAAGTCCTAACCTCTTTAGTCTTTCCTCATAGGGGAGTTGTTCCATTCCCCTTATCATTTTGGTAGCCCTTCTCTGTACCTTCTCCATCGCAATTATATCTTTTTTGAGATGCGGCGACCAGAATTGTACACAGTATTCAAGGTGCGGTCTCACCATGGAACGATACAGAGGCATTATGACATTTTCCGTTTTATTCACCATTCCTTTTCTAATAATTCCCAACATTCTGTTTGCTTTTTTGACTGCTGCAGCACACTGCACCGACGATTTCAATGTGTTATCCACTATGACACCTAGATCTCTTTCTTGGGTTATAACACCTAATATGGAACCCAACATTGTGTAATTATAGCATGGGTTATTTTTCCCTATATGCATCACCTTGCACTTATCCACATTAAATTTCATCTGCCATTTGGATGCCCAATTTTCCAGTCTCACAAGGTCTTCCTGCAATTTATCACAATCTGCTTGTGATTTAACTACTCTGAACAATTTTGTGTCATCTGCAAATTTGATTATCTCACTTGTCGTATTTCTTTCCAGATCATTTATAAATATATTGAACAGTAAGGGTCCCAATACAGATCCCTGAGGCACTCCACTGTCCACTCCCTTCCACTGAGAAAATTGCCCATTTAATCCTACTCTCTGTTTCCTGTCTTTTAGCCAGTTTGCAATCCACGAAAGGACATTGCCACCTATCCCATGACTTTTTACTTTTCCTAGAAGCCTCTCATGAGGAACTTTGTCAAACGCCTTCTGAAAATCCAAGTATACTATATCTACCGGTTCACCTTTATCCACATGTTTATTAACTCCTTCAAAAAAGTGAAGCAGATTTGTGAGGCAAGACTTGCCCTGGGTAAAGCCATGCTGACTTTGTTCCATTAAACCATGTTTTTCTATATGTTCTGTGATTTTGATGTTTAGAACACTTTCCACTATTTTTCCTGGCACTGAAGTCAGGCTAACCGGTCTGTAGTTTCCCGGATCGCCCCTGGAGCCCTTTTTAAATATTGGGGTTACATTTGCTATCCTCCAGTCTTCAGGTACAATGGATGATTTTAATGATAAGTTACAAATTTTTACTAATAGGTCTGAAATTTCCTTTTTTAGTTCCTTCAGAACTCTGGGGTGTATACCATCCGGTCCAGGTGATTTACTACTCTTCAGTTTGTCAATCAGGCCTACCACATCTTCTAGGTTCACCGTGATTTGATTCAGTCCATCTGAATCATTACCCATGAAAACCTTCTCCATTACGGGTACCTCCCCAACATCCTCTTCAGTAAACACTGAAGCAAAGAAATCATTTAATCATTATACTGACCCACAGTGCACAAATTTGAACTCAGCTTATAAAAAATTGCATGAAAGAAAATTTTTGCACACTTAGCCTTTCAAAATGTAGAAGAAATATTGACCACCACTCACAGTATCACTCTAGTGTTTGCAAAAATGTCCGTCATACTCACCCATATTTAGATACATATACACTAATGTATATGGAAACAGAAAGTAGGACTAAATGGTCAGTTTTCCAAATGGAGAAAGGTCATTAGAGGAGTGCTCCAGGGGTGTGTATTGGGACCTGTGCTGTTCAGCATATTAATAAATGATCTGGAGAAAGGAATGCCAAAAAGAAAAACAAAGGCCAGGCTCCCTGGCAGCATAAGCTCTTCCAAACAGGCACACCCCCAAATACCAGTACAGATAGGCCCACTCCATGTACTGGGCGGAAGAGCCTGAGGTGTCAGGGGCAGGGGGAGGTGTACACTACAGGCATATATGTACTCATCTGCCAAGTTAAACCGCATATCTTGAGTTCAGACACTGCCAGTTTTCACACCCCCTATCTGAACTCTATGAATAAACAGTGTCAGGCTAAGCTGGAATAGGAGGTAAAGTGAGAGGTCATTTTTTCCTCCTCCTACACATTCACCTATCTGAGGCATCCTTCATAAAGAATTGAAGCACAGGATTGATTGTGTCAAAAGCCCATGTGTGCTAAATGTGTACTCTGTGGGGTACATTTTAAAAAAGATCACGAGCTCGTACTTTTGTTCGCGCACCAGGCGCAAACAAAAGTACGCCGGATTTCAATAGATACGCGTGTAGCCACGCGTATCTTTTAAAATCCGGGGGCAGCGCGCGCAAGGGGGTGCACATTTGTGCATCTTGCGCGCGGCGAGCCCTGCGCACACTGCCCGTTCCCTCCGCCTCCCCCCACTTTCCCCTCCCTTCCCCTACCTAACCCACCCCCCCAGCCTTATCTAACCCCCCTACCTTTATCGCAAAAGTAACGTCTGCTCGAGGCAGGCGTAACTCACGCACGCCGGTGGCCTGCTGGCGCGCCACCACCTGACCCAGGGGCTGGTCCAGAGGCCTTGGCCACGCCCCCAATATGCCCTCGGACTGGCGTCACGCCCCCCAGAACACCCCCCAGAACGCCCCAAACGTCGCGCCGCCCCCGACACACCCCCAACACGCCCCCCCAGCAAAGCTCCGGGACTTACGCGCGTCCCGGGGCTTATGCGCGCTGCCGAGCCTATGCAAAATAGGCTCGGCGCACGCAGAGGGTGGGGTTTAAGGGTTATGCGCATAACTTAAGCGCATAACCCTTTTAAAATCCGCCCCACAGTGTATGCTTGGTGTATGTAGGAACAACTAGCCCTACGTCACTCCCAGACACCGATAAAGACAGACGGGCGGATTTTAAAAGCCCTGCTCGCGTAAATCTGCCCAGATTTATGCGAGCAGGGTCTTGCGCGCCGGCGCACCTATTTTGCATAGGCCGCCGGCGCGCGCAGAGCCCCGGGACGCGCATAGGTCCCGGGGTTTTTCGAAGGGGGCGTGTCGGGGGTGGGACCAGATGACGCGGCATTTCGGGGGCGGGACGCAGTGTTTCGGGGGCGGAACCGGGGGCGTGGTCCAGGCCTCCGGACCAGCCCCTGGGTCGGAAGACGGCGCGCCAGCAGTCCGCTGGCGCGCGTAGATTTACGTCTGCTTCTCGCAGGCGTAAATCTAGGGACAAAGGTAAGGGGGGATTTAGATAGGGCCGGGGGGGGTGGGTTAGGTAGGGGAAGGTGAGGGGAGGGCGAAAGGAAGTTCCCTCAGAGGCCGCTCCGATTTCGGAGTGGCCTCGGAGGGAACGGAGGCAGGCTGCGCGGCTCGGCGCCTGCAGGCTGCCTAAAATCGGCAGCCTTGCGCGCGCCGATCCAGGATTTTAGAGGATACGCGCGGCTATGCGCGTATCTTATAAAATCCAGCGTACTTTTGTTTGCGCCTGCTGCGCAAACAAAAGTACGCGATCGCGCTTTTTTTTAAAAATCTACCCCAGAGGCTAACACTGCTCATCACTCACCCAGACACACACAGACAGATAGATCCATTATATTTTATTGTACAGCAACCTCCAGGATGAGGTTTACCTACCTATGCCCAATTGGGATATTCCTGGTCTGTTCGTCATCAGCCATCATTGATGACTATGCCAAGCTTGTCCTTATCTGCTAATGAGGGTGTCAGAGTCATTAAGCCTCACAGAAGATTATCTACACCTGGCAGCATGACAGAAATCTGTCAGAAGCATATATGATAAGTAAATTGTCAGAGTTCCAGACAAGGGCCCCTCCATAAGAACATAAGAAATTGCCAAACTGGGTCAGACCAAAGGTCTATCAACCCCAGTATCAAGTTTCCAACAGTGGCCAATCCAGGTTACCAGTACCTGACAAGTACCCAAACACTAGGTCCTATGCTACTGATGCCAGTAATAGCACCAGCTAATCCCTATGTTAAATTAATAGTCGTTAATGGACTTCTCCAAGAACTTATCCAAACCTTTTATAAAGTATAAACCCAGTTACACTAACTGCAAAAACCACATCCTTTGGCAACAAATTCCAGAGCTTAATTGTGCACTGAATGAAAAAAAATATTTCTCCAATTAGTTTTAAATGTGCTACTTGCTAACTTCATTGCGTGCCCCCCCTAATCCTTCTATTATCCAAAAGAGTAAATAACCAGTTTAAATCTACATGTTCTAGACCTCTCATGATTTTAAAGACCTCTATCATATCCCCCCTCAGCCATCTCTTCTCCAAGCTGAACAGCTCTAACCTCTTTAGACTTTCCTCATAGGGGAGCTGTTCTATCCTCTTTATCATTTTGGTTGCCCTTCTGTGTACCTTCTCCAGGGCAACTATATCTTTTTTGAGATTAGGTGACCAGAATTGTACACAGTACTCAAGGTGCGGCCTCACCCTGGTGCGATAAAGAGGCATTATGACATTTTCCATTTTATTCACCATTCCCTTTCTAATAATTCCTAACATTCTGTTTGCTTTTTTGACTGCCACAGCACACTGAGCCAACGATTTCAAAGTATTATCTACTATGACGCCTAGATCTTTTTCCTAGGTGATAGCTCCTAATATGGAACCTATCATCATGTAACTACAGCATGGATTATTTTTCCCTATATACACACCTTGCACTTGTCCACATTAAATTTCATCTGCCATTTGGATGCCCAATCTTCCAGTCTCGCAAGGTCCTCCTGCAATTTATCACAATCTGCAGCTTCTCATCAGGGGGCAGGTGACTGCAGCCCACTTGCATGGGTTCCTATTAACCTCAGGGATTAACCTCAGGAGTCCAGAATATGGATGGAGAGGGTGGATACTGGAAGCAAAGTGCTAGGAGGATAGGTCGTCACACTTTATGTTCTTGAGACCTCTCCTGGAACCGTCGGTCAATACGCCCTGTTCAGGCGATAAGATTATTCAGGGATGTGGGAACATCCCATGCTGTGAGCTCATCCTTGATTCAGCCTGCAAAGCCTTGGAGGAAGATGACTGTGAGGCTATCCTCGCCCCAGTTTAACTAGGAGGCAAGTGTTTGGAACTCTATTCTGTATTCAATGAGAGTTCGAGAGCCTAGCAAATCTGTAATATCTCCACTGCTAGGGAGGTATCCCTTCTGGGCTCATCAAATATCAGGCAGAATTTGTGCAAGAAACTGGAGAGGTTCTGAAACAGGGGATCTTCACGATCCTAAAGAAGAAAGGCCCACGCCAGTGTGGTGCCAACCAGGATGGAGAGGATGTATGTGACCTTTGCGTGATCATCCAGAAATAGAGCAGCCTAAATTTGGAAATGCATCTGCCATTGGTTAATGAATCCCTGGCACTGCTTGGGATCCCCATGTAACCCATAGCTGTGGCACTACTCTGGAGGACATGGGGAACACCAATGGAGGAGTCACTAGTGATGTTGGAACTGGTTTCAGGGAATCCATCCTGACGGCCAATCTTTTCAGGGTTGCAGTAACCTGGTTGAGTACCTGCTGTTGTTCCAGCAGTCGATGACCTAGACCAGGTATCACTTGGAGCAAGAACAGGGCTGCCATGTCTTCAGCAACCTGTTAGGATAGTTGACTGTTGTGTTGGGATGAGGCTGACAACCTACAGGGGGAGGCCATGTAGGTCCTCCTTGCCAACTGGCAGGGCAGATGATGCAGAGACTGAACTGGAGCTTCGCCTGAACCAACCCCTTTCCCCTCAGGTTGAGCTTTTGGATTCTGGAGGCTGGCAGGACTTAGGTGGCAGTCTTTGGGATGTAGGCTGATGAGTGGATCTGGGATCAGGCTGAGATCGGAGGCAGGTGACAGGCAAGGATAATGAGAGTCCAGGCTATGATCAGTAACAGGTGGTAGGCAAGGATAACAAATATCCAGGCTGAGGATAATACAGGTAATCGTCTAAGAGTAAGAATGTGGTAGCTAGGTAATGCTGGAGGGACGAAGGCCAAATGAAGAGTGAAAGTAAGGCTGGAGAAGCTGAAGAAATGAAGACTGGAACAAGATGGAGAGTTGAAGGACGCAGCAACTAACACTACCCAGAAGGTAGTCGACCCATTGCTGAGGCAAGGAATGAGAGTCAGGAAGTCCATTATATATGCCTAGGCATCTGACATCTCTAATCAAGTGCCGCAGGCCTTTTCCCGCCATGGGCTCTTTAATTAGGGCTGAGTTCCACGTGCAGGAAGAGGAAACGATGGCATCTGGCTGTGAAGCGGAGGAGGAGTGGTAGCATCTGAGCACAAGAACGATCGAGGAGCCTGGGTGAGTGCTGGCTCGCAGGGTCATCCCGCAAGCTGGGAAATGGAACATTTCTAATTATCTTTTGAATCTCAGTTTGAGATAATGTATCAAAAACTTCCCATCAGGATAATAATTTTATATTGGGAGTCAACAACTTTTCACTTATTATGGGAAATATATCATATAATTTCTCTATTTTTGTGGGAAACAATCAGCCATTGTATTGGAATCTTGTTTAGTTCTAACCTGGTTATTATCATTGGGAGCTATTACATTTTTTACCATTAAAAATAGGGATTTAGCATTGAGCCCTGTATTATGAATTTTCTTAGAATAATATTTTTTTTGCAGCTTCAATTGTTTATTTATATCTTAGGTGCTGGATTTTATATATATCCCTTGATTAGTAGGTGATTTGTTCTTACGCCATTTGCATTTACATTTTCTCAGTAACCTTTTCTCTTCTCTTAGAATAACAAAGTGCTTTCCTTTTCTGATTCCTCAATATCTTAAAGGATTGAAGAGAAGAAATCTCCTCTACTAGCTATGGGGAAATCTCCCCATTCTCCATCATCCGAGTAATCAAATCATAACTTAATTGTTCCAAGGAATTAGGAAGATGTTCTCTTAATTTCTCTATGTCAATCTAACGAAACCTGATAATTGTAAGATCTTCCCCTAAGGAATATAGTTATGTGTTCTGTGGTATAATGTAGCTTGGACCAGTTCATGGGACCTGCATTATCTTCAAACTATCCCTATCATAGTTAAAGTTTTGATTAACACATATCAAATCTAAAGTGTGGCCTGCAGAATGTGTTGGCTTGTACTATCTGATTCCATCCCTGGTCCTCTAGTGCTTCTAAAAATATTTCACAATGTGTTGGTAAAGGTGACACATTGATATGAAGATTAAAATCACCTAAAACTATAGTTGATTCTGGATCAACTTGTAAATCAGTTAAAAGCTTGATTAAAGGAGACATAATGCAACAATATACTACACAAAGTTTCAAATTTTTTGACCCCATAACCAAAACCTCAAATGGTGGGCAAATTAGGGTAGAAATTACAGATAATTCAAGAGAGTTTTTACATAATATCATGAAACCGCACCCTCTCCGTCAAAGCCTAGGCCAAGATATAGCAGTATATTCCGATCCTTTGAGTTGGTTAACAATCACCTGATCAGAGTCTAAAATCCACTTTTCCATCACGTAGATATATGATGGATTTTTATTCTGTAAAAGATCTAAAAATACAGGAATCTTATTTATAATGGATTGCACATTAATTAAAATAAGTGATATCACTAAACAAGATGGAAATAGTATCATTTTATGTTTATGGTCTGAAGTCAGGAGGTTCTTATTTCACATTTACCTCTGCTGCTATTTAAAGCACCATATTTTTCTTGGCCCATTAACACTGGAATACATTGTCCCATACTATTATTACCCTGGTTCTTGCCCCAGTCAACTTATTTATTTATTTTATTTATTTAAGGTTTTTTTATACCGGCATTCATGAAGAGCTCACATCATGTCGGTTTACATAGAACAGGGGTGCAATGGATATAACAACGAACATAGATTAAACGTGATGAAGAGAAGCAGTTACAATTAACAAGGACTATTGAACTGGGGTGGAGAAATTAAAGAGAGATAGAAGAAGTTAATTATATACAATTATACAATGTATACATTAAACAATATATATAGCTGCTGTGTAGGATATTTGCTGGCGAGGCGTGTTAATTGGAGTTCGGGAAGGCTTGCTTAAACAGCCATGTCATCCATTCTCAAATATAAACTTAGATGTCTTCCATTCTCAAATATAAAGGATTATGTCAAATATATTATGTCAAATATAAAGGATTATGTCAAATATAAAGGATTATGTCTTCCATTCTCAAATATAAACTTAGATGTCTTCCATTCTCAAATATAAAGGATTATGATGCTGGTCAAAACTGCAATAGATTCATCAAAATTAAGAACACCACACTTCAAAGTGACACGAAGGTGCACAAAAAAAGGCCTTCAAAATGCAAGAGAAGATTGGACAAGTTCCTGAAGGAAAAGTTATTAGCCAAGTGAACTGGAGAGATATCAGGTGGAGTGGTACAAATGATTTCTGCCATTGGTTTCTTTTACGCTTCTCAATATTTTCAATCACATTAGGTTGTATCTATGGGTAGTCTATTAGATGCTAACATTATTGTATTTCTTAAGAAAGATAAGAATAAGTCAGATTGCGGTTCATTTAGACCAATTTCTCATATCAACACAGATGTCAAAATACTGGATAAAATCTTACAATTAAGACTGAAATCCATAGTTCCATACTTGCTTTATTCAGGATCAAACTGGCTTTATAAAAGGAAGGACTTCACATGTTAATATTAGAAGTTTATTTAACATCATGAACTGGGCAAATACTCAAAGTTCTAGGCCTAATTCTCTCCATGGATGCAGAGAAAGCTTTTTACAGGATATTATGGCATTTTATGTTTTTTAGTGCTAAGGAAATTCAGATTTCCTCTGGTTTTCATAGCATAGGTGAAAGCTTTATATTCAAAGCCAGGGGCAAGAGTGATAGTTAACGGATATCTCTCCTCATATTTTTGCATTCAACGAGGCATCTGATAGGGATGCCCCCTTTTGCCTCTATTATTCAATTTGGTAATTTAATCTATGGCTCAGCTTATCAGACAAATGGATTCTATCTCTGGCTACAAGATAGACCATATCTCACATAAAATTTCCCTCTATGCAGTTGATGTCTTATTTGTCTTTAGCCCCCATTGATCAATTCCTACCGTTTAAATTTATCAGAATATGAGTTATCTAGCCATACTAATTACTCTTTTAGAGATACTGATGGCCATCCGGGCCCTTCTGGATATTCAATAGGCTTTAGAAATGTTTGAACAACCTGGCCCCTTCTTATTGTCTCTGTATAATAGTGCTGGGTTGATGGACTCCTGTTTAGAAACCCTAGGAGATGCAATTATTTCCCTCATTCATAAGGACAGGAAAGATGCAGTGGAATGTGGTTCTTAAGGGCCCCATTTAGTTGTTAAACCTGGATCTGAAAATCTTAGCAAAAATTTTACAGATCTACTTAGAAACTGCTCTCCCTCTTCTGGTTCATCCAGATCAATCAGGTTTTGTCAAGGGCCATATTTCAATGGTCAATCAAGGCATTTATTTAATATACACTTGTCTAAAAAGTTGGGGAAAACAGGGCTCATTGTTTCCCTGGATGTAGAGAAAGCGTATATCATGGCCTTATCTGTTTGCGGTCTTGAGGCACATGAAACTACCAGAAAGATGTCTGCAGTGGATGGGTGCCATGTATGTTGCCCCTCAAGCCAGTCTTTTAATTAATGGTGCGTTATCCTCCCTTGTTTTCCATTGCGCGCAGCACACAAGAGGGGTGCCCAATGTCTCCATTGCTTTTTGACTTAGCCATAGAACCGCTAGCTGTCTGAATTCCACAGCATCCGGACAAAGTGGGTCTTCAATTTGGGACTACCACACACCCATCCTATATCCCTCTACACAGATGATGTCCTGATTTTCTTGCTAATCCACGGGTCTCTGGCCCTGATTTAATGACTACTCTAGAGAATTCTGGTGCCATCTCAGGACATAAGGTTAATTAGAGTAAATCGGAGATTTTTCCACAGGATCCTCGCTCAGTTGTTCCCCTATGCATGGCTGAGTTTCATGTAGTAACTGAGTGTTTTTCTTATTTGGGGGTTTCTATACCTAGAGATTTGAGTTGTCTTTTTTCCAAAAGTTATGATAATGTGTTAGTCCAAACACAGACTGTGTTACAGAAATGGGCAGATTCACCAATTTCCTGGGCTGGGCATATAAATTTAATTAAAATGGATATCCTGCCTTAATTTTTATATCTGTTTTTAAATGTCCCCTGTGATATACCTGCCAAGGTTTTTGATTCTCTTCATGGTGTGATATCTTGATTTATATGGAATTATTGTCAACCACGTATCAAGCCAAGCCAGTTGTGGCTTCCCTAAAAGCAGAGGGGAATGGCAATACCCAACTTTAGAGTATTCTATTGGGCTGTTTGGTTCCTGGCACTTAAGGTCTGGTTCAGACACAAAGTCACAGCATGGCGATCCTTAGAGCAGCTGCAGTCTGATGTTATCAATTTAACAATGTTACCATTCACTTAGCACACATCTGTGCCATGACGTAAAGTGACTAGGAATAGTCCTATACTAGCTCATATTCTTAAGATCTGGAAGCAAGTTTTGGGATATTTGAGGTTGGATGCTGCGCTACACTCTTTACTGGCCCCTATTTATGGGAACCTCCTTGTGTTGGGTCTCATGTTCTCTCCAGCTTTTAAAGAATGTAGGGATTGTGGCTTATACACTTTACCCTAGTTATGGGAAGATGGGTGGTTTCAAACCTTTGAGGCCCTCAGTTGCAATTTTGATCTTCGACGTCCACACATGTGAATTATTTACAACTTAGAACCAAACGTTCTGCTCTTGTTGACCTGAATGCCCTCCTCCCACAGCCCAATGGGTTGCAGAAATACCTATCAGACCCTGATGCATTTACTAATGGTACCACACTCCTTTACTGGGACATTCTGGAAAGGAAGGCAGGTACTGAGACCCCGCAAGGTTTAATTAATTGTTGGAAAGCGGAGTTGGGTGTTTCTCTTACTGCTCAAGCATAGAAACTTATCTGGTCAAACATCCACAATAATTCTGTGTGTCAATGTTGGGTTGAACTTATGGTTCACTGTTACATAAAACCTATCGTACGCCTGTATTCTACTCGACCTTATTCCCCACCTATAGTTCGCAATGCTGGAGAGGATGTGGTGGTCGAGGATCCTATTTATATATGTGGTAACTGTTGCGATCCCCCCTGCTGCTGCGCTACAGGAGGTCTCTTACCTTCCTCCAGAGGCCGCTCTGAAGCCAGGGCCTCGCCTACGTTCCATCCGGGACTTGCTCCAGGGCCTGAGAGGCCTAGCTGTGCCTGTGGCTTGCATGCCTCTGCGTTTGGACTTCCTGGTTTCCAGCCACGCCCGTTTCCCTAGGGGCTGGCCCGCAGCTCTCTACCCCAGTTATAGGACCAGCGGTGGGCGGTCCTGGTAAGCTCCTCCCAGGGAGTTGCCTTCTACCTCCAGTATTTAAGGACTTTCTGTTCACTTGCAACTGGCCTTGGATCTGAGCATTACAGTCGCCTGTAACCTAGCTGATCCAGGTCCTCCATGTCTTGATGGCGCCTTGTCCTGTCTCTGCCTGATGTTCCTGATGTCTTCGTGTCTCTGCCTTGTCCTTCGTCCTCGTCTGGTTCCTGAGCCTTCTGTCCTGTTGGGCCCTGGAGTGGCCAACAGGAGGGATTCGTCCCACGGGCTCTTGAGCTTCTGCCAGCCGAAGGGGCTTCGGATGTGAGTATCCCAGCATCGGAGTTCCTGCTCGCCTGGACCTTTCCTTCTCGCTTCTGCCCTGGCCTTGGATCTGAGCATTACAGTCGCCTGTAACCTAGCTGATCCAGGTCCTCCATGTCTTGATGGCGCCTTGTCCTGTCTCTGCCTGATGTTCCTGATGTCTTCGTGTCTCTGCCTTGTCCTTCGTCCTCGTCTGGTTCCTGAGCCTTCTGTCCTGTTGGGCCCTGGAGTGGCCAACAGGAGGGATTCGTCCCACGGGCTCTTGAGCTTCTGCCAGCCGAAGGGGCTTCGGATGTGAGTATCCCAGCATCGGAGTTCCTGCTCGCCTGGACCTTTCCTTCTCGCTTCTGCCCTGGCCTTGGATCTGAGCATTACAGTCGCGTGTAACCTAGCTGATCCAGGTCCTCCATGTCTTGATGGCGCCTTGTCCTGTCTCTGCCTGATGTTCCTGATGTCTTCGTGTCTCTGCCTTGACCTTCGTCCTCGTCTGGTTCCTGAGCCTTCTGTCCTGTTGGGCCCTGGAGTGGCCAACAGGAGGGATTCATCCCACGGGCTCTTGAGCTTCTGCCAGCCGAAGGGGCTTCGGATGTGAGTATCCCAGCATTGGAGTTCCTGCTCGCCTGGACCTTTCCTTCTTGCTTCAGCCCTTGCCCTGATGTCTTCAGTGTCTTGCTTCAGCAAGTCTTGGATGTCTGCTTCAGCCCCCGTCTGACGTCTTCTGTATAAGGACTCTGTCTGCCCTCGCCTCTGTCCGGCCTGCTGCCCATTGCCGTTCCCTGCGGCGGGTCCGAAAGGGCCGGGAACAGTCGGAGGACCGTTCATTAGTCAACTTCCCCGTGTTGGCTACCATGGGCATGCAGGTCCGGCTGAGGGTCGGACTCCCTGCTTCTGTTCCTGCCTGCCTGGCTCACCATGCCTGCTCAGCTCACCTCCCACGGTGTGGCTTGGGGCTCCTCCTTGAGTCCTGCCGTGGCCCAAGGGCTCACCACCCACTTACGACGACCGCGCCCGCGCGCGCTCGTAACAGTAGCACTGTGTGGGGGTAAAGCAGTTCTGGCTTAAAGTATCCAAAGAAATTGCAGACATAATTAATCTTCCTATTTATATTGCCCCTATTTTGGGCCTTTTAGGCCTCTGGGAGGGCTCATTGATACCTAGGAAATTTAGACGATTGGTGGGTCATTTACTATTAGTGGCATCTTTTATCATAGCCACCTTTTGGAAGAAGAATCCATGATTGGCGTAATCAAGTACAAACTATTGCTGACATTGAGTGCCTAAGATATGCAATGCGATTTGGGGTCCCTATCACAGATATCTTGTTGACACAGTGGATTTGGTTTAAGACTCCTGTTGTAATTGCATTCTTTCATACTATACCTATAGTTCTTATAAAATGAGCCTATGATCTGTTTACTATGGCTGAATGTTGTAGACTTGTAATCAAATATTGTTAAGTTGGATCATGTTTTGTTTATTCCATACTTGCTTATTATTGTTCATGTATGCCATTAAACTTATAAATAAAGAGTTAAAAAAAAAAAAGAATATGAGTTATCTGGTTAAAATTGTATCCTAAATAAGTCTTTCCTTTTGAGCCAAGGATGCTTAGTCCCCCTTGCCTTGTCAGATTCAAACTGCAAAAGAAGGCATTGCAGTACGTATTGATTAACCAGTTACTGAAGTGTTTTTATGATATATTTTCTTTACCTAGGGTCAATAAGAGAGGCGGTGGCCTGTTGTTCCTTGCACTTAACAAATTTAAACTAGTCCATCAGGCCATTAATATTGCACCACACTTTGAGATTGATTTCCTTAAATCTAATGACTTGCAGATTTGTTTGTTATATGCACCCCCTGGTTTACTTGAACATAACACATTCCCTCTAATGGAATTTATTTTAGATAACAGATATGAATATCCCAGCAATTGTGTTGGGAGATTTCAATGTACATGTCGATGTAATACCACTTTCTTCTAGCTGCGAGACCTTATTAGTTACTATGCATGTTATTGGATTTAGACAGATTGTGAACTTTCCAACACACAAAGCAGGTCACACATTAGACCTTATTTGTATTACGGTAATTCCTTTTTTTGAAGAAAAAGACCCTTTAATATGTGTACCCATCCCATGGTCAGACCATAGATGGATTCACACAGGGTTGTCACTGAATATACCCAAGAGTAATCAGTTAACAACTAAAGCTTCCTCTGAATTCCGGAAACCTTGTAAAAGTGATGAGTTGATCTAAGTTTTACCAGAGGCTCTTAAAAAGCTTCACACCACTGATATAGAGTCTGCAATAGCATCTTGGGAACTAATAACAAATAATATAGCAAATAAATTATGCCCTATCATTAAAAAAGAGATTAAACCACACAATAAATATAAAACGCCTTGGTACACTTATAATTTCAAGAATCTTAAAAGGACCCTTAGAAGTATGGGAAAAAAATGGCAGAGAAATCCTACCCCTACAACACGCGGGCATTATAGGGCCATGCTCAGGAAATATAGATCAAATATCACAAGATCAAAGCATGATTTCTACTCTAAAAAGATCCATGATTGTCAATTCAATCCAAAGGTTTTATTTTCTTATGTGTCCGATTTAATTAAAATGAACCAACATTTTAGCACTCAGGACATTTCCGAACAAAAACGCAACAAATTTGCATACTTCTTTAGAGATAAGGTTGCGAAATTAATAAGTAACATCCCCTTGTCAACCATGCAAAAGATTACCTTACCTACTAATCCTGAACTAACATGGTCAACTTTCGAGAATGTGTCATCTTCAGAAAAAGAGATTTTAATTAAAAAAAAATGAACCCCACGGCCCACCCTCAGGATGCAATTCTTATTAAAATGCTAAAACTAGCTCCTAATGTTATTGCCAGACCTTTGACCAACATTATAAATGTTTCCTTAAATCAAGGAAACTTTCCAGAGAACCTGAAATGTGCGGTGATTAAACCAATTCTTAAGAAACCAAATGCGGACATCACTAATCTTGGTAACTTCAGGCCTGTTTCAAATTTCCCTTTTGTGGCGAAACTAATAGAGAAAGTTGTAAATAAACAACTCAAACAATATATAGAGAACAATAATATCTTATATCCCGCACAAATCGGCTTCCGTTCTTTTTTCAGTACAGAGACCCTGCTTGTTTTCCTCACAGATACAGTTCTTAGAGGACTGGACTGTGGACAATCATATCTTTTGGTGATGCTGGACATATCGGCAGCTTTTGACACAATTAATCACGAAATCTTTATAAATAGGCTCATTGAAATTGGTATATCCAATACAACACTTCAATGGTTCGAATCAAATATGAAAAGGCGATTGTATAAAGTAAAGATCGAGATATTTGAATCAGAACAGGTGGACCTTAAATACTGGTGTATTTATTTATTTATTTATTTATTTAAAAATGTTTATATACCGCCTTTACAATTCAAAAGAATTAATCAAAACGGTTTACAACCAAACATACATAATAAATAAACTTAAAAATGCGACAAATTAAAACTAACATTAAAATAATAGCACAATAAACATTCATGCCCTACGACTTTAGACAGTAAAATTGAATTGACAAAACACTATTCAATGACAAAATTGAATGATTTAATGCAGCCCTTCATTTCCATACACCACAAAGGAATTTGCGATCAGCAAATTCAGGACTGCTAAATACCATCTCCAAGGCTAGCACATTTAAGTACTGTAAGAGAAAGCTTTATCCCTAGCAAGACCCAAAATATGGAACTCATTACCATCAGAATTAAGACTAGAAGCAAACTTGCAGACATTCAGAAAGAAGCTGAAAACTTGGCTGTTCCAATAAGCATTCGCATGATCAAATCTGATACATCGATCCACTGATAAACGCCAAAATATAGTATTAAGCTAATGCTTTTAATGTTATTTTACTGTTATGTTTTTAGGATAGTTGTATTATGTTATTTTAATGCAATTTAGTCATTTTAGGTGTTCATTGTACATTTTATTAATAATAATATATTTTATGTATCTACTGTATATTTTATTGATGATGTATTTATGAATTAAATGTTTTATTAGTATCTTGTAAACAGGTATGATGCTACCATGAATATCGGTATATAAAAATAAACACATACATAAATAAATAAATACTTGGGGATCAGAGTCACTAAAACCTTCCATAATATATATATTTGTTAAAAACTATGCTCCTGTATAAGAAAAAATTAACAGAGATATTAAATCATTGAATGATCTCCCTGTGGTTTGGGTTGGGCAGGATTAATATTCTGAAGATGAATGTTCTATTGTTGATGTATCTTTTTTAACACATTCCATGTTTAGTGCCCAAAAAACTTTCAGAGAGCTTAATGAGATATTAACTAGTTTTATATGGGCTAACAAAGCTGAACACTTACAGCTTAGTGCTCTATGGCTTACATAACACAACAGCAGAATGGCACTACCTAATCTTCAGCTATATTACTGGGCAGAAAAAATGGTCTCTCTGAAAAGTTGATTTAGTCCAACTGGTACTAAGGATTGACTTTCCATAGAGAGGTCACGCTCAATGGATAACAAACTGGAGCATTTGATCATTCTCTCTCCAATCAATCCACAAGTTAGGAAAATTTGTAGAAGTAGTCCGATGATTGCCCACATGGTGCCAGGTCTGTAGGAGACTGGGTGTTCCTTGAGTCAACATAATCCAGAAATTCTGGTGCCCTCTTTCTTTGCTAACATGGATAATTGGAAATCAAGGTATCTGAAGACCATACTTACCCAAAGTATATTGGGTAAGTATGGTCTTCAGATCAAATGGTGAGTTTTGACCAACTAATTCTTCAGTATAATATATCAGAGACCAAGATCACTCTTCCCATCTATGATCTGCTTACAAAGTCCCTTATGAAACTGAAATGAATTTGGTGGAAGTGACTTTGTGCAAAAGAGATAAGCTTAAAGCGATCGCAGAGCTGTATCAGAGTTTAGTTGAAGCTATTGTGGATGATTCTAAACTGCAATCCTTGGTACAAAAATGGAATGAATAGCTGCTCGTAAGTCTAGATGAAGATGATGGAATTTTTTTTATGAGAGGAGGCACACTGCAAATCAATTTTCTGCAAGAGAACTGATCTAATGATAAGACTTCTCCATCGCACGTACAAGTTCCCAGTGTGTTTTCACAAAATTAACCTGCACTACAGTCCCATATATTGGAGGAATTGTTAGCATATAGGATTACATTTCCATGTATGGTGGACATGTTTGAAGGTACAAGATTTCTGGCTAGCTGTTTTTGGATAATTTATCAGATGATAGGCTTTGAATTTTCCCATTTCTCCAGAGATGGCTCTGCTAGGATATTGGGAATCAGTCCCAGTGTTGGTAAATTTTAAAAATGTGTGAAACAAATGTTGCTGATAGCAAGATTCATGATCACACAGTGCTGGAAGCAGGAGCTTGCTCTGGCCAGATGGCAATCAAAACTTTTTGAAATTACAAGGAGACTGACACACTTTCGAATAATAGAAGGACTAGGGGGCATTCCATGAAGTTAGCAAGTAGTACATTTAAGACTAATTGGAGAAAATTCTTTTTCACTCAACGCACAATAAAGCTTTGGAATTTGTTGCCAGAGGATGTGGTTAGTGCAGTTAGTGTAGCTGGGTTCAAAAAAGGTTTGGATAAGTTCTTGGAGGAGAAGTCCATTAACGGCTATTAATCAAGTTTACTTAGGGAATAGCCACTGCAATTAATTGCATCAGTAGTATGGGATCTTCTTAGTGTTTGGGTAATTGCCAGGTACTTGTGGCCTGGTTTGGCCTCTGTTGGAAACAGGATGCTGGGCTTGATGGACCCTTGGTCTGACCCAGCATGACAATTTCTTATGTTCTTTGTTCTTACTACTATCTTAAAATGTATGATTCAATATGGGGTAAATTTTGGTCAAATTCTGTGATAATTTACAGTAAATTAAGTAATTTATTTTTAATTTTATTGTGGATTGTCTTTTGTATCACTTATATTCTTGCACTATAGTTAACAATGGCCCATAGCAAAGAGGTAGGGGTTGTGCCTTCAGATGAGGTACATTTCTTTTGTGTGTGATGTAACACTGATCCTCTTGTAGCCAATTGTGTGGCACTATTCCATAAGGACCTATGATTTATTTATTTTATAATTTTATTTTTGCATTTTCAATAATCTATACAAAACAAATTTTGTATATGAATACAGATGATTCAACATTCAATCAAAAACATATATGATACAGTTTATCAATAAATAATATTTAGAATATTAGTATCCTCTGTTACCTCTCAGGAACATACCAGGGCAAAACAATTATTTAGTGAGTGACTTATAAGAAATTTTTATTACATTGAGAGAGAGTATCTCGTTCCTCCTCTCAATCTCATTCTAGAGGATACAATTTGGTATCTTTATCTATTGCACCTAACCTGGTCCTATACTGGAGGGGTGGGAATCTAAAAAACCCCTGTAGCTCAGAAGTTTCAAAGAAAACATATTTATGCTCCAAGTATTTAACTTCACACCGACAAGGAAATTTTAAAACAAATCCAGCTCCTCTAAGAAGTACCTCTGATTTTAATTTCAAAAATTATTTTCTTCTATTCTGAGTAGATCTTGTTAGGTCTGGATATATCCAGACCTGGTATCCATGAAAGTTTTCTAGTCTATTTCTAAGAAATAGACGCAACACGGTGTCTCTCTGTAGGAAAAATAAATGATACCAAAAGTGTAGCTCTAACTGATATATCCGTATCAATTGATGTTTCAATTATTTCAGATAGATTTAGAGTTTCTGGCTGTACATTTCCTATCTGTGTTCCTCTGTCAGATTTCAAAGAGATATAATAAGCTTTCGCTATTGCTGGTAATGCTTGACTAGGTATTTTTAATATATGTGATAAGTATTCCTTAAACATCTCTGCTGCAGGTACCAAATCTTGTTTAGGAAAATTCAAGACTCTTAAATTAGAATACTTCAATTGATTTTCTATGTATTCCAATTTCTTTTGATTTTTTGATTCTGATTTAATAAGATTACTCTGAACATTTTTCACTTTTTCTAATCTTCCTTCACATTTAACCAAGTTATTTTGAGATAATACAGCCATACTTTCAACATTCATTATCTTTTGTTGACCTTGCCTGACTGCCTGAGGGTTATGACGCTGTCCGCACCCCGAACGCATTGCCTGATTGCCTGAGGGTTAGGACGCTGTCCGCGCCCCAAACGCATTGCCTGAGGGTTTGGACGCTGACCGGGCCCCGAATGAGGGGAGGAGACCTCGCCGACGTCATCAGGGACGGTCTGAGTTAATTTATTTATAGCCAATTCCAACGATTTGATAGCTGTCCATAGCGTGTTCATGGTTATCTCCAAAGGTTTCTGGGGCAAATGTATATTCATCACAGGTTGTGATTCGACGTCTCCACTCTTTTCTCCATTCTTAGATAATATAGAAACTTCATCTAAACCTACATCCTCTTTAGGTCTAACAGGTATTCTTTCTTTTATCTGATGGTGGGGAGGGAGTTTTAGGGGCTCCGGGGGTCAAAGAGATGCCATTGACCAGTGCAGCTGCTTCTCGCTCTGAAGCTTCAAGCACAGCGGTCTCCTCTCCCGGCATTTTACCAGTTGTGACATTAAAGAAAGAGGAGATTTGAGGCTGCGTTGGTGTTAATAGGGGAGACGAGGTCTGTGTCTCCCTTAAACGAGCCTCTCTCTTAGTGTGAGGCATAAGGCTGCTAAAGAAGCTTTTTTTTTTTTAGATAGAGTTCAAACTCCCTTTCTTTTATGTTCCTCCAATAGTATTGCTACTTATTGTTTCCCTGGCCCGGGGGAGTCAAGGAGAGAGAAGCACAAAAGAAGTAAATATAAAGAGTCTCACTTACAAGTTGACAAACAAGTCCTGTTCTTTTTGATTAACGAAGTTGCCAAAGAAAGAGTTCAGGCAAAGCTGTGCGCCCCTTATGCGCGCGCGGCTTGAGCAACACGCCGGCAGCACCTACGCGCCGCAGGAGGGGTCCGGCTTTTGAAAGCCTTCCAGTCCCTCCCTGATGACGTCAGCGAGGTCTCTTCCCCTCATTCGGGGCCTGGTCAGCGTCCAAACCCTCAGGCAATCAGGCAATGCGTTCGGGGCGCGGACAGCGTCCTAACCCTCAGGCAGTCAGGCAATGTCAAAAAGGAAAAAGGTAACTGTTGACCTCCTTGGGCTCCTCTTTCTCTTCTCCCCGAGTTAAATCCGCAGGAGGGGCCGGCTTCTGAAAGCCTTCCGGTCCCTCCCTGATGCCGTCGGCGAGGTCTCCTCCCATCGTTCAGGGCCTGGTCAGTGTCCAAACCCTCAGGCAAACAGACAATGTCAAAGAGGAAAAAGGTAACTGTTGACCTCCTCAGGCTCTTCTTTCTCCTCTCCCCCGGGCCTATGATTAGAATCCATTCTTCATAATTTATGATCTCTGTCTGAAATGTATGAAGGGCCTTTTGTTAGGAAGATGTGCTGAAGCATCCTAACACCATTTAATTTGTAGATCTCAACATTCTTTGTCCTTTTGTATGAGTCTATAGGCCACTCTTGTGAAAAGGCATGTGGTAGGAAATGTCATAAGAACATGCCATACTGGGTCAGACCAAGGGTCCATCAAGCCCAGCATCCTGTTTCCAACAGTGGCCAATCCAGGCCATAAGAACCTGGCAAGTACCCAAAAACTAAGTCTATTCCATGTTACCGTTGCTAGTAATAGCAGTAGCTATTATCTAAGTCAACTTAATTAATAGCAGGTAATGGACTTCTCGTCCAAGAACGTATCCAATCCTTTTTTAAACACAGCTATACTAACTGTAGGTCAAAGCATAAGTTGTACACTGGCAGAGTGTGACTTTGACTGTGACAGCCAACTTTTCTAACAGATTGGGGGTGCTCAATGCAACCCCATTCCCCAACTCCCCCACCCCCACACCCACATCCACCACCACCAAATAATTCTTACATTTTGGGGCAGATTTTCAAAGCTCTAAGCACGCCAGGCCTATTTTCAAAAGGCCCGGTGGCAGGCGTAAAGCCCTGGGACACGTGTAAGTCCCGGGGCTTGAAAAAAGGGGCGGGGCTGGAACCTCCGGAGGCAGGAGCAATTTATAAAATAAAGGTTAGGGGGGATGGAAGGAAAGTTTCCTCCGAAATCGGAGCGGCCTTGGAGGAAACAGGGAAAGCCAGCAAGGCTCCCCAAGGGCTCGGCGTGTGACTGTGCACCTCCTTGCACGCACCAACCCCAGATTTTTATAACATGCGTGCACAAATGTACGCCGTGCATAGGTATTAAAATCCAGCCCTTTATGTTTAAACTTTTTTTATTAAACAATTTACAAATGCCAGGCCTACATTTGTTCCTGATGTATACCCAGCACAGCACACCACCCCTTAACATTAAACTTGGACACATCATATCACTTATCTATTTAGCGCCCCAATGCTTTCACCACCACTCCCTCCCTCCAACTCTTCCCTTCCTCTTCCCATAACTTTGTAGACATATCTGAGCCAAAGGCCCTATAACAGTGTTTCCTAACCAGTGTGCTGTGGCATGCTGGCTTCCCTTCAGACATGATTAGGTGTGTTTGATGCTCAGATCCAGCACCTAGGGTCTGCTCTCAGCACCTTCCAGTAAAAAAGGACAATAGTGGTTATTAAATGTGTAGGAACTCCTTTCTGAGAGCATGTGTAATTATGCCTCTTCCTCCTAGCTACAGCTTGAGCCCCAAAATATGGCAATTTATAGGCAGCATGTAGGACACAGATAGTGAGGCCCCAATTTGTGCAGCACACAAACTGTACACAGCACCTCCTCATCTTCCTCCTCTTAAGCCCCCTTCTTTGAGTCCTTCCAGTCTCTGTCTTATCCCCAGGCTGAATGAGATGGGGACAGCATGCCCTGACCACTGTATGGGACTTACTGAGTATTGGGCAGCAATAGAGGAGCTCTGGCAACCACATGCAGCAGCCAAAGTGCCCAAACTGGCCGCCTGCACATCAACCTCTTCATTCTCCTGTACTTGTAAGTAAAGGGAACTGTTCCATTGTGACAAGATCATGTGTACCTCTGCTCCCTATGTTTTAAAATTTGGAATAGAAAGTGGTGAGGCTTTCAATGCTTCCAAAGCTCTTTTTTGGCCATATGGATCCTCTTCATAGCCCCATTGCCATGGAGATTGGTGTGCCGCATAACATTTTTGATAATGTAGTTATACCTTAGCTTGGAAAGATTGGGAAACACTGCCCAGAACAAAACTACACCTGCTATTACTCATTGCTCGCTCTTCACTCTCTGCTTCGACAGCAGTGGGGAAAAAGGGTAATTGGATTCAGATGACAGCCAACACTGGGCCCTGATTTTTACAGTCTGGGATACCAATACACACAGTTTTTTATGGGTTTGACTTACTACATATGTTTGATAGTTTTTGAAAATAGTGGTATTTGTGATACCAAGCAGGAAATGTTCTGTTTCCACAGTGAATTTATGATTCTTTAATATACTGACACCCTGTGTCATTTTGAGAGCTTGCTTAGCTTAGATTTTCGACAGGGTAGAAATTTTCTCTCTTGATTGGTTAATGTTTAAATGTTTCTGAACTTATTGGATCTGTTCCTGTTTGTTCTCTCTCTTTATCTGTGTCTCTCTCCTCTTCCTATTGGACCCTTGACCAAAAGCAGCCTGGATTGGCCACTGTTGGAAACAGGATGCTGGGCTTGATGGACCCTTGGTCTGACCCAGTATGGCATTTTCTTATGTTCTTACTGTCTCACTTCCTGTAGGGTTTTTCAGTTGGAAAAAGCCTCTTGGCAAGCTAACATCATTTCCTGAATCCTTCTCTTCAAGCTCCTAGAAGCATTGCTTTTTTTACCTCATACAATAGTAGTTTTCTACAGCTGCAGTTTTCTGCCTCTGACTACTGGGCTTTCAGAGATTCTCATCACAGCTGTACCACGTTCTGTTATTTGTTCTGCTATCCATGATACCATATCATTGGCAGTGAGTGCTAGTGTTCATCATTCAATAAATATTTGGCATTAAGAACCAAGTTCTCTATCTGAAGCTGGGAAAAAGCATTTAGCTGACTGTTTAGCAATTCAAGCAAAGGCATCCAATTTGTGGGAACAGTACAAATCTAGTGCTTGGTTCATAAACAGTTATCAGACACTCTCTCATTTTATTTGCCCCAGAATGGGGTTACAGTTGTCTAACACCTGTGTACTACAGAAAATGTACAAAGTTAACCTAGTGAATACATGTTGCGCTAAGGTGGTGATTATCCTTCTAAGGGACATCCAATAGGGCTGAGTTGATAAAGGCAGAAGGCTCCAGTGACTAAAGGTCATCTTTTGGTCAGAGGGTGTTACACACACTTTTTGAAAGACAGTTTTGTACAACCTCTGTGGCATGGGTTTAGGAGAAAGTTAAAAAAAAACCCTGACTACATTTGATCTGGGGCTACTCCAGAGTCACAGAAAAAGAAAGAGGATAGCTGTCACTGTCTCCAGGGATGATAGGGGGAGAAGCAGGAGTTCAAGCAGAGATACTCTCCCGCTGTCTCAAGAACATAAGAGCATAAGACTTGTCATACTGGGTCACACCAAGGGTCCATAAAGCTTAGTATCCTGTTTCCAACAATGGCCAATCCAGGTCACAAGTAGCTGGCTAGATCCCAAGGAGTAGACAGATTCCAAGCTGCTTATCTAAGATTAAGCAGAGGATTTCTGAAACTCTACCTTAATGGTTAATGGACTTTTCCTCCAGGAACTTGTTCAAAACTTTTTTTAAATGCAGCTACACTAATAGCTTTCACTACATCCACTGGCAATGAATTCCAGAGATTAAATATGCATTGAATAAAAAATTATTAGTTCTTATTAGTTTTAAATATATTACCTAGTAACTTCATTGTGTGTCTCCTGGTCTTTTTACTTTTCGAAAAAGTAAACTGATTAACATTTACTCATTTCATTCCACTCGTTTTATAGACCTCCATCATGGGTCCCCTCATCCATTTTTTTCCAAGCTGAAGAGTCCTAACCTTTTTAGCCTTTATTCATAGGGGAATTGTTCCATCCTCTTTATCATTTAGGTTGCCTCTCTCTACCTTTTCTAATTCTGCAATATATCTTTTTTGACATGTGGTGACCAGAACTGCACCCAATACTCAAAATGAGGAAGCACCATGGAGTGATTCAGAGGCATTATGATATTCTCTATTTTATTCTCCATTCCTTTCCTAAGAATCCTTAGCATTCTATTTGCTTTCTTGGCTAGTGCTGCACACTGAGCAGAATATATCAACATATTTTTATGATGACACCTAGATCCTTTTACATAGTAACATAGTATTGATGGCAGAAAAAGACCAAATAGTCCATCTAGTCTGCCCAGCAAGTTTCCTATGGTAGCATCTGCTGCTCTGTGCAAGCTACCCCCAGGCCTCCATTAAGGATAGCAACTACCTCTCCAACAAGGTTACTCGCATATTTCTGTTAAGGGAAGTAGCTATTGCTCTGTGCAGTTTACCCCCAAGCCTTATATATTAACAAATCAACACTTTTACTGGGTGAGGAGCCATCTTGAAAATTCAGATAATGCTACTTGATTTGTTTTGCTTTTGAACTTGGCCATAGAAGCAGTCCTGTTCTTTTTCCTTTATGTCTGTGTATCAGTACACCAGACCGTAAAAGTCAGGGCTCGTGCTGGTTGTCTACTGAATCCAGTTTCCCTTTTCCCTCCATGCCATCAAAGTGAAGAGCGATGTCAAAGAAGAGAGCAGTTGCATCAAAAGCATCAAGGCTTATTGGTTAAGTGTAGTAATTCCCACATATATTGTTAAGGGTAGTAACCACTACCAAGCAGGTTACCCCCATGTACCATTTTCTTCGTTTCTATCCTTCAGCCTTTAGGGATCTACAGTGTTTATCCCATGCCCCTTTGAATTCTCTGACTGTTTTTGTGTTCGCCACTTCCTCTAGAAGGGCATTCCAGGCATCTACCACCCTTTCTATGAAGAAATATTTCCTGACATTGGTTCTGAGTCATCCTCGATGGAATTTCATTTCATAACCCCTAGTTCTACTGTTTCCTTTCTAACAGAAAAGGTTTGAAATACATGCATCATTAAAACCTTTCAGATATCTGAAGGTCTGGTCTGTATCATATCTCCTCTGCACCTCCTCTCTTCCAGGGTGTACATATGCAGATCATTCAGCTTCTCCTCATAAGTCTTTGATACAGACCCCATACCATTTTGATCACTCTTCTTTGGACCGCCTCCATCCTGTCTCTACTCCCTTTTGAGATACAATCTCCAGTACTGTGCTCCAGGTAAGGCCTTACCAAGGACCTGTAGAAGGGCATTATCACTTTTTTTTAATAGTTATTTCTCTCTCTATGCAGCCCAGCATTTTTCTAGCTTTAGCTATCACCTTGTCACACTGCTTCACCATCTTCAGATTGCCAGACACTATCACCCCAAGGTTTCCCCTCCCAGTCCATGCACATTAGTTTTTAACCCTCCATCACATACAGCTATTTTGGATTACCACACCCCAGACGCACATCTTGGCATTGAACCCCAGCTGCCAAATCCTCAACCAGTCTTCAAGCTCTCTTCAATCATTTTCTCTATTCCTTCAGGCATATCCACTCTGTTGCAGATCTAAGTATCATCCGCAAATAAATAGACAAAACTTACCTTCTATCCCTTCTGCAATGTCACTCACAAAGATATTGAACAGAACCTGTCCCAACACCAATCCCTGTGGCACACAACTTAACATTGTTCTCACTTCAGAGTAGGCTTTATTACCATTACATGTTGTTCCTGTCAGTCAACCAGTTTGCAATCCCGCCACTACCTTGGCATCAATTCACAAAGCTTCTCATTTTGTTCACGAGTCTCCTATGCAGGACTTTATGAAAAGCTTTAATAAAATTCAAGTAAATTACATCACATGCTCTTCCCTGATGCAATTTTCCTGTCACCCAATCAAAAAAAATCAGATTTGTCTGACAGGACCTTCCTCTGGTGAATCCATGCTGCCTCAGGACCAGCAACCCAGCGTATTGTGGATAGTTCACTATCCTTTCCTTCAGTTGAGTCTCCATTAATTAAAGTGAAGTGAGGTTAACCAGCCTGTAGTTTCCAGCCTCCTCTCTGCTCCCACTCTTGTGAAGCGGTACCACCATCACTCTTCTCCAATCTCACAGCACCACTCCCATTTCCAGGGATCTATTGAACAGGTCTTTCAGGAGCCCCACCAGCACATCTCTGAGCTCCCTCAGTATCCTGGGGTATACCTTATCGGACCCCATGGCTTGTCCACTTTCAGTTTTCCTAGCTCTTCTGTAAATGGAGTTTCACCTACACCACCCCCATCCATGGTCTTGTCAACTAGCGATGGTCCTTTTCCTGAGTGGTGACTCCTAATGTGGAACCTTGCATTGTGTAGCCATTCTTTGAGTTACTCTTCCCTAAGTACATCATGTTTCATTTTTCCACATTAAATTTCATTTGCCATTTGCATTCCCAGTCTCCCAGTTTTACAATATCCTCTTGCAATTTCTCACAATCCTCTTGTGATTTAACAATTTTGAATAATTTTGTATCATCGGCAGATTTGATCACCTCACTCAGGTCATTTAGAAATAAAGAAAAAAAGCAGTGGTTCCAGGACAGATCCCTGGGGCACTCTACTATTCACCTTTCTCGATTGGGAAAATTTACCATTTAGCACTACTCTCTGTTTTCTATCTTTTAACCAGTTGGCAATCCTCAATATAACACTGCCTCCTATCCCATGACTTTTTAATTTCCTAAAAAGACTCTCATGAAGGACTTTGTCAAATGTTTTCTGAAAATCCAGATATACTATATCAACTGGCTCACCTTTATCCACGTTTGTTTATGCCCTCAAAAAAAGTAGAAAATTTGTGAGGCAAGACTTCCCTTGACTAAATCCATGTTTGCTTTGTACCATTAAACTATGCTATCTATATGTTCAGCAATATTGTTCTTTATGATAGTTTCTACTATTTTACCTGGCACAGACATCAGATTCACTGGTCTGTAATTTCCTGGATCACCCCTTTAACCCTTTTTAGAAATTGGTGTTACATTGGCAACCCTCCAGTCTTCAGGTACTATAAACAATGTTACTGATAATTTACAAATTTCCAATACCAAGTCTGCAATTTCATTTCTTAGTTCTTTCAGTACTCTAGATTGTATACCATCTGGTTCGGGTGATTTACTACTCTTTAGTTAGCCAAGTTCCCCTAGTACATCTTCCAGGTTAACTGAAATTTGTTTCAGTTCCTCTAAATCATCTCCTTTGAATATCATTTCTTGTGCGGGTATATCTTACATTTTCCTCAGTGAATACCAATGCAAAGAAATAATTTAGTCTCTCTGCTCTGGCTTTGTCATCCCTAAAGAAGATGGACATGGACTGTGATTTCTTTTATTATTTGCTTTTTTTTTTCATGTTGTTTCATAATGTTTTACTTTAAACAAGCTGCAGTAAACTATTTTATTTTGGAGCACACATCTTGAAAAGACACTCATTTCATGGGAGTGTCCTTGGCCTGGTTCTGGCCCTGCGGGTTATCCTATCCCCAGCCTACAGCCCAGGAGGTTTTTTCCCCCATCTTGGGAGAGTGGCCCCAGTGCTCCCCAAGACATAAAGGTTAACCTCTAGACTACTGGGGATCCAGTTTTAAATAGGGGGCAAGTCTCAAACTCGACAAAGAGCTTACAAGTCCAGGTGTAATTTGTCCCCACAAATCTGCAAGTTTATTTTCCAGCAGAGTCCATGGGTTATGAAACAGCATGCATACTTTTGCCTGCTGAGGGAATACAGGCTGCAGCCTGGGGAATTTAGCTAGTAAATTCTAAGCAGTTACCCTGTTAAATTCCTTTACAAAATGTCCTGACAATAAGTCTGATTTATCCAGCATCCAAAGTACTATATATACTTAATTTATTCATGATCTGATTTAATATTGAATATGATATATACCAGATATAACAGGGAAATTGACATTAGCTATAATAAACATTGGATATAACAGTCCTTGAATATGATGACAGTCGGAGTATGTTATGATATGAACGCTGCCCACGGGTCTCCCCCACGAGCAGGCTCACCTACCACGCTGTGCTGATCTTCACTGACGTGGCAGGCCGCCGCCGTCGGCCTGCCCACGCGGCCTGGAGGCCGCCTGCGATCCTCTTCTGCTCCACGGTCGGAGCCGCGGCCCTCCTGCTTCTCTCTTCGGGGCTGGGAGTGCCCCCGGCGCTGATCCCATCTTCGCGGCTGGAGGCCGCAAAAGCCCTGGGCTGGAGTGGCAGCTGGAGCCGCCCCCAGGGCCTCCAGCAGCGACTGGAGCCACTGCCGATGTCGGGCTTGCGTCCCAGGCCAGCCCTGCCTCTTCTTACATGACTACGTCGGTGCAGGCCGCTGTCCGTGGTCCTGCACAGCTTCCTGCTCTCTCCTAGGCGCGCAGCCGCATCTTCCTTCTACATTTAAAGGGCCAGACACAGGAAGTGTCTTGGCTCCACCTTGGTGACTGTTTCCTGCTTCAGCCCTATAAAGGGCTGCTCAGTCTGTTGTTCCTCGCCTTGCATCGTCGTGGAGTCTTCGCTCTGGAGGCACCTGCCTGCCAGAGCCTGTGTATGGTCTTCTTGTCTTGTGGAGCTCCTCATCATGATGTCTTCTCGTCTTGCCTTGTCCTTTCTTTGTGCCTGAGGTCCTCGTCCAGGTGTCTTGATCTCCTACGTCCTGGTGTTCCTGCCTTCTGTGATGTTCCTTCCTACGTCTCACCTTCAACGATCTCCAGCCTTCTGGTCCGGTAGGCCGGGGGTCCCTCAGATGCAGTACTCCTGAGTGGACTAGCCTGCTGGTGGACGGTTGTTCTGTATTCCTGAGCCGTCAAGTCCTGGTTGTGTGTTCCTGTGCTGTCCCGCTCCCGTCGTGGTCCGTGACCAGCCTCTGGGGGCTGTGTAGGGCACGTACTGGGACAGGGTGGTCCGCGACTCAGTCCCGTGGGTGTCCTGAGTAGGGCGCCCTGAGAGACAGTGCCAATGTCCATGCCTTGTGTTGCCCATGTGGATGTCAAGTGTCTTCGCCCAGCCATATGTCTTCGCCATGGAAACCGTTGCATCAGCCATGTGTCTTTGCCAAGGATGCCGTTGCATCAACCCCAAGTCTTCGTCCATGGATGCCGTTGCATCAACCCAAGGCTTCGTGCCATGTGATGCCGTTGCATCAACCCAAGTCTTCGTGCCATGTGATGCCGTCGCATCAATCTTCATGTCTACGTCTCAAGGTCCGTCTGCCCTCAACCTCAGGCCAGGCCTACTGCTCCATGCTGCTCGCAGCAGATCCGAAAGGGCCCAGAATGGTCGGAGGACCATTCAACTTCCAACATCCTCGGATGTTGGCCTTGGGAGCTTGCCGGCCTGGCGGAGGGTAGACCGTCAGCCATGCGGAGCCACCGTCATCCCTTGGCTCGGCCCAGAAGGTCTGGGTCGGGCTGAGGCCTAAGGGTGCACTAAACCACCAGAACACAACAGAGTATAAAAGACACTCAGCTTTAGAGTTATTAAATTTCATAGTGGTCTTTAGTATAACAGCACCAAACACATTATGAAACAGTATATAATCAATAAGTGACTAATATATAGCTTCACCAAAAAAGGGACAGGCTGAGCATTTTACTTAGTGAAATTCAAATATCTTGCAGTGTTTAATAAAGTACAATGAGACAACACTTTGAAAAAATTACATGTAGAAAACTACCATAAACCAGGTTCCTTCCCTCACAAGCTTTTCATGAGTTGGAGACATAATATTGACCAAGCTGTGTCTGGATCTGAGTGATTTGTTTTGGACCTATCAAAAAAGGGTTTTCAACCCTGCAGAGACTACAAGCCATCACAGCCAAGGTGAAGGAATATAAAAATAAGTCTAAATCTCTGTGTGCTCTCCTGTGAATGACAAATATTCTGCAAGAATCAGAATCAATGCTCACAATGCTAAGAAGTTGGGAAAAGAGCTGTACTGTTTAGCCTGCCCAGAGAACAGCATTATATAGCCAGCAGAAGAAAAAGTAAAAAGAATGTTGGGAGACCATTTAAGGAAGAAGCACAAATTGTCTGGCTCTGTCTATGTGTGAGGAGTGGGGATGGCCAGGAATTAGAGCCAGGAAGAGAGGTGTGCATCTGGCAGCCCTGCAATCAGCTCTTCTCCTGAAGAACTAATTATCAAGAGAGAGAGACAGACAGAAGGCTGCATTCTGAGGAAATTGAAAGGCCAACAACTGTTCTTTATTAATAGCTGAGCTACATATAAAATCCCAAGAAGGGACAGAGAAGCCAGGAGCTGAAAGACTGAAAGACTTCCTTTCCAGAGATAATCAGGCCCAGGAGCACATGGATGGATCAACCTCCAGAGAGACTGAATTAAGCAATCTAAACTTTGCACAGAGTATTTTAGCAGAGGAGAGAGAAGGATTGTTTCCTTGGCTTTTGTCCCCAAATTCAGCATCTCTTCATAATAGGTTCAGCTTTTCAGCCAAAGTGAAGCATAAACCCTTGCTGGGAAAGAAAAACTGGTGGACTGTGGTCTTTCTGTAAGAAACTAAAACCAAGCCTACTTTCTGTTTAGTACCAAGTAAACCATTTGGGGAAGCTTCGCAGAAGAGAGAGACCTTTCACACACTACAGTGCTCATCTATTTGGTTTGTCATTTAGCCAGCTCCACTATCAAGAGGGTCTTATTCATTTTCTTGGTTTTTTTCCCCACACAATTTTGGGTTTGGGACAGGGTGCACCCTTTATAAATTGGTGACACTGGGGTAGATCTGTCCCCGTCCCCCCCCCCCCCCCCCCTTTTTGTAAGTACTCAAGGATAAAGAAGTTTTGAAAGTTATGTAAATATAATTTCTCATGTGGTACTCCCCACCCCAAGAATACGGATAATTCATAGTCTGGACCAAGAGGGGGCCACATACAGAAAAATAGTTGAATCAGCCCAAGTTTAAAATCATTTTCCTGGATATTTTACCATGTTTTATGCTTCATACACATACTATTCCATAATAAAAGAACTCAAAGACCTAGGCTCATGATATGAACTAGGGAAGTGCATGAAAAAAACATTTTGTTTTATGTTCTTGTGACATTGTTCACATGTTTTGTGTTGTCAACATTTGAACCATCTCCCTCCCACCTACTACTGAAACAAAAAAAATTTCAGTTTTCCCATCTTCCTTCACTCCCCACAGATCCCTTCCCCCAATTCCTTTCTCTAGCCCACTCAGAACCCTCATACTCCCCATTCTGAACCAGCAGCAAGACTCCCTCATACCTGCTCCCGGCTTGGCATCCAGCATTGGTCTGATATTATGCTACTTGCTAGTTACGCTGACTAAAATAAAAATAGCTAGCATAGCTAGTATAGTGTTGTATTGCTTTCAGAGCAATGTTATGCTACTCGTAGTTAGCTACTTGCATAGCATTACTCCAACAGTGCAATGCTTTGCTACCTGTCGTTACTTTTGTCAGTATAGGTAGTAGTATAGCATAAGACCAACACTAGATGTTAAGCCAGGAGCTGGTAAGAAGTAGTACTGTTGCCTGCTTGGCATGGGAAGTTGGGGGGGGGGAGGTTCTGGGAAAGAGAATGGGCCTGGACTTGACAGAATGTTTTGTTTTTAAAGAGGTCATCCAAAATGACACAAAATTTTGTTATGGGATTTGTGCCATTTTGGATGCAAAAGACAAAAAATATCATTGATTTCTTTAAAAAATTGATCTTGATTTGTTCACTGCTGAATTGAATTCTTTTCCAAGAGACTGATAATTTACCTTTAGATAGTCAAGCAGGTAATTGGAACAACACACTTAATCTAGCTATTAACAAAATAGCTCCATTTAAAACATGCCCCGGGTCACATCATTTAGATCATCAATAGAATCATCCTGGCCTATGAATTTTGAAAAGAAAATTGTAACATTTAGAACACCTTTGGCAGAAAAGTAGAAATAAGTACTATAGTAATGATCTTAAAAATAGATGGTTGGTGGCTAACAAACATTATCAGAATGCTATAACAGCAAAAAAGAAATATATTTGTCAAGATTAAATCTGCTGACAATTGACCTTGTCATCTTTTTTAAACTATTGACAATTTTTCTAATCAGCAGCACCTCCATTATCAATTCACTCTTCCTGTTTGGCAAAAAGTTATATGGACCTTTTCTTTAACAAAATTGATACCATGTGAAAGTTTAAAATCTGGTGAATCCTCGTATCAATCTTTTGACCTAAACTCTCCCTCTCCTTTGTCAAGTACCCTGTCCTCATTTAATCTTGTATCAGCTGCTAGAATTTAATTATTGCTTTGGTCACTTCATCTTACTACTTCACAAATGGACCTTATGCCTTTAAAGTTTCTGAAAAATCCATGTTGGGTTTAGCCAAGTCAATTTCCTCTATTGTGACCAATTCTTTAACTACAGGCATCTTTTCTAGTCAACTTAAGGTAGCTAGGATTTTTCCTCTTCTTAAGAAGCAATCTTTGGATCCAGATATTCTTAAAAACTATAGGCCTATTTCAAATCTCCCTGTGTTTGCCAAAATAATTGAGAAAGTTGTACTTGATCAGTTATATGATTTTGCCACTAAAACTGATATAGTTCATCCCTCTCAGTATGGATTCAGAAAGGGACATAGCACCAAATCTGCACTTGTTTCATTAATTACCAACATCACAATATAGGCCGATGGAGGCAGAGACACACTTATAATCCTTTTATACGTGTCGCTTTTGACACCATCAGTTATGGTCTGTTTCTAGCTTGACTTCAAGGAATTGGCATAACTAATTCCGTTTTAGCTTGGTTCCACTCCTATTTAATTGATCAGTCTTTTCAAGTTGAGTGGAAACAAATTTTTTACTTTAAGTTGTTGCCTTTTGGTGTTCTTCAGGGGTCCATTCTTTTCTTGTTTCTCTTTTATATCTTTCTCTCTCCACTTGCTATTTTAATCCAAGGATGTGGGTCCGTCCAACTTTTTTTGGCAGATGACATTCAAATTACCACTTTTGTGAATTTAAGGACCTTGATCTCCCTCTCAGCTTTCAATAACTATTTGGACTGAGTTGTGGGTTGGTTCTCTGACCACATATTAAAGGTCAATCCTAAATTAGAGGAAATTTGGATATACCAGTTATGCTCAATACAGATGTAACAACCCTTGGGCTTCAAATTGATTCAAAACTTGCCATGGTCGCTTACATTTCTGCTATCATTAAAAAATCATTATTGTGATATATTGATCAACTGCGCCATTTATTAGTAACCCAAGACTTAAAGTTATTGGTTCAGGCTTTTGTCATTTCTAGACTTGATTATTGCAATTTCCTTTTTTAGGGGCTGCCAGACTATCAGGTTAAATGTTTTGCAAAATACCGCAACCAAAGTAATTTATAGATTAAAGTATGATCATGTATCCCCAATTTTACAAGTTCTACACTGGCTACACATCAGTTGGCAGATTAAATTGAAAGTACTATGTTTAACTTTTCAGGCCTTGCATTCAGGCTTTCCTATTTACCTGGCAAAGCATGTAGTTCCATACACTCCATCATACATATTTCTTTACGCTCAAAAATCTCTTCTATATCTTCCTCCCCCTTCTGAAATTAGGTGAGAAATTAGCAGAGAAACTTCTTTTTGTTATCTGGTTCCAGCTCTCTGGAACCTTTTGCTGATGGATCTCCAGACAGAAAACAGTTATATGAAGTTGAGAAAGACACTCAAAACATGGATGTTAACAAGTTATTGTCATTTAATTCTGGTGGTGTTTTGTTTATCTGATCCATGCGGTTTTATTTAGTTGAAGATCCTGTGACACTTTGTGTGACATATATTTATGACTTGCTGTTACGGCTGTTATTGTTTTACATGTTCCTATGATATGATTTTGTTTTAGTGTAAACCACTTGGTTAAACAATAGGCTGTATAAAAAGCTTAATAATTAATAAATATGTTATTTGCAAAAGAAAGCACACACATAATATGAAGCTAGAGGAAGGCCGGTTCAGAGGTAATAGGAGAAAATGCTTTACTGACAGGGTGGTGGAACTGTTTAGCAGCAGAGGTGGTAGAAATCAAATCATGACTGAATTCATGCATTCTTAGGTCAAATACTAAGGAATGATGCTAAGGGCAGGCTAGGGGTCACAGTAGAGAAAAGAAAAGTAGGGTAGGGACCTTGGGATTCTGCTTAGGTATGGATAAAGAATCATTTGGCCCACCTAACATGAACAGTTGCACCAAGTCTACAGTGTTCTATCTCTAGCTATTGCACTTCCTTTCCCTTATCAACTTGTAAGCTAAGGAAATCTTCCAGCTGTTGGCCATATAATCTTGACCACCTGCACGTTGCTCCTTATCCTCCTTGTAGTTTACTGGGAAGTGCAGCAAAGTCATTCTGCCACCCATGCTAGGTAACTTGCCATCTCCCCTTAGTTATATCTGAGAATGTACCTTGGAACCCGCTGATCAGTGTGAGCAGACTTTGTCAATTCTTCCTTTTGGTCCTCTACAGTTTTGGATAAATAGTACATATAATTTTTTTCTGCTAATTTCTAATATGTTCTTATGAGCTGCAGCCTTATGGTCACACTCATAAATGTGTGCATTATTACAGACTCTCACAATATACAAAATAGTATTTGCTCTTCTCTTTCAGTAACCTTACCTGGCTGACAGGATGATGACTCTGGCCTCCAGTTCCTTGGCCTCCAGCAGCAGGGAAGTCAGGTTTTTGGTCCCAGGGTTGAACTGAAGGACTTTATCAGCCTGTTATGGATGTGAGTAAAATGAGTTAGCACAGAGGTTAAAGGTGTCCTAATGAGAGCCATGCTACAGAATTGCTGTCAGAGAAATCGGCAAACTCTAACCAAACCAATGTGCGGGACACTCAGAGGTACATCCTGGACTGGCTTCACTGGGTTTCTTTCCTTTTTGCACTGTGCATGCAAACTGAAGTCAATCAAGACCCAAAAAAGAGGCGTGCATTTTATAGAGAAGAGAAAAAAGGGTCTGCAAATGCAACAGAGAACTCAAGGAGAGGGTCATCATTTTTTTTTTCTTAATTTCAAAAACGTTAGGGGAAAAACAATTTAAAAAAAAAATTCTGGACTGCACAGGTTTACCTTTGGGAATAAAAGTGATTTTCTCTTTTATGTCAAAGAATTTTCGTTTTCAAAAAAGAAGAAAAAAAAAGCTAGCAAAGTTAGTTCCTGTTTGGCATGCATTTCCAGGGACAGGACAATGGCTGGTGGGTTTGGATTTCTGTGCTATCCATTCCAAACTAGCTCAACAGTAAACGTGCCACTCCATACACTCATGGACAGAGCTGGACTGCTCTCCCTCTGCTTTCGTTATCTTAGGTTAGGATTTTGGGTGGCTGTTGCTACTTGTCATTTGCTAGTTATTGATGGGTGGCGTGCATTGTCCATGCAAATATACCTTGGGTCCTCGCTTGTTGTCATAGGAAAGTTGGTCGAGGTTTTCATAGTTCCTTTTTTTACTCTGATGAATAATGTGCACAGAGAAAATATGTAGACACAGAAGAATATTATAAACAGTTGAAAATGACGTGTAGTAAAGCAATCCAACATCCACCTCCTTCTTCATGGCTTGCTAAAGGGGACTCATAACACTGGAGCTTGCAAAAACCATTACTCAGGCAAAGCAGTGTTGGGAAGTGAAGTGAGAAAGATAGGGAGTGCCACTGCAAGGCTTCCGCCTCTCCTGTGAGATAAGTGTTCAGAACTGAAACCTCTCCTCAACAAAGATCTGAGCAGCTGTAACATTTCCTGTGGCAGACACATGAAACTATAACCTCTCTTGTGACACAAGTATTGTGACACTGGCATATGGAGCTCCTGTCAAACAAGTATGCAAAGCTGCAACCTCTCCTATGGACACAGGCTTGGGAGACTCTCATGTCTCCTGCAATACAGTCCGAGTTGTGACTTTTCTTGTGATGCAAGCACCCAGTTCTATAAACCTCCCTTGTGGCAAAGGCATGGCTGATGGGAATAGATATTTATTTGCTGGCGTTTTATGTCACATACTCCTTTTTGTCCATCCATTACTATTATTGACAATATTATTAATATACATTAACGTTATTGTAGATACCTTGGGTTTGGTTTATGCTGACTTTTCATACATACCAGCATATGAAAACATTACAATGGAGAAATGTGTTATATGTTTTAATAAAAATGGCCAGGGGGAAGTTTTCACACACCTAAAGTAGATCTCTCATTTTGTGGCATTAAATCCTCCAAGGCCTGATACAAGCACAATCTAGGAGTTTATGCACCCGTGGAACATTCTGAACAGCCTGCGCTGTCCTCATAGATCTACCTCTATGCCCTGGGCAGCTGTGTGTTTCTGACCCATTATCTACATTTTAGTTTGGGCTCACTGCTGAGCTGCAGAGGACATCAGATGGTCAAGAGATACACGGGAGCAGAATTCACTGCCTCTGCTTACACCCAAAAACAAAATCGCTGTAGTGCTACCCATGTTGGATACATGGGGAGCACACAGAAAAGAAACCTCTTGCACCAGTCAATGAGGAAAAATCAGTGGAAAGATCATAAATACAATGAAAGTGCAAAGAGTTGCTTGAACAATTACAAGTAGAACAAGACCCATACCAATCATTTAAAAAGATGAACTTGAGTCTAAATGCAAGGATCTGTTGGATCATTACCTCAGAGAGAGGATATGTTGTAGTTGAAAAGAGTGCATAGAAGAGGACTGAAGCATTTGCTAGGCATCACATTCCCCCCATATGAGGTGCCACAGTGATTCATTCTGTATTCAGTATAGTGACTCTTAGAGAGTTCTAGAGGAAGAACTGGTTAGTCAAAGTCAGAGATGGAGGACGTTTTTAGTTATGTTTATTCTTCTCTCTCCTCCTGTAGTGAGCTGCAGGAGTGACACCACCATGTGATAACTGAGGAGCATTAGAAGTACTTCTTGCCTTAGAAGGAAAAGGCAGTGCAGGTTTTCCTCTGTTCCATTGGGAGTGGTGAATTCCCCCTTTTCGCTAAGGGAAGATAACTCATTCCACTGAGTTTTTCCAGGGGGAGAAAAGGCAGGGTAGAATATTTCTTTCCTGCCTATATGATTCTTTAGAAGTGTTCCAGGGGCCTGTAGCATTTTTTTTACTACATCATTTGGGGTTGGAGAAGGAGTTATGACATAAGCTATTCCAGTTGAAGGGTGGGTACTGGCCTGACACTAAATCTAAAGGAAGCAAGGAAAAGTGCCTATCCAGTTCTACCAGTGAGAAGTGAAGAAGTGTGGATAAGAGAAATAAGGAAATTGGAGGAAGTCTGCCCAGTGGAAATTCAAGTACAAGGGATGCCCTAGAGTCCCTAGAGCTTAATTTTAAAGGATTTACTACTAGCCATGAAGGGGATATTAGAAGCATGTATGAGAGATTTGTATCATTTAGAAGACATGGATTAATCTCCTAGAAAATATGCAGCATGTCTAGTCATCAGTACTGAGCAAGCTTTGCTTCAGTATAGTTTATTTTTGTTGGAACATAACCACTAGTGTGAAGAGTGATTTTTTTTTTTTTTAGATATTGGTAGTCCTATCCCTTAAGGTCCCTGAGACTACCACTTTCGCCCATTCAGAATGAAACAACTGGATCTGTACCAAGTTATGTCTTGGCTCAGCAACCTCTGGAGTGACCTCCACAGGGAGGTGTATGAAGGGAATTTGATAATAGCAGCAAGGGATGGGATACAGGATTATTCACAGCAAGCAAAGAAACAAACTGGAAGAACAGACAAGTGAAGATATTGGGGAGATACCCATTCCAGAGATGGCTACAACGGTGATGATTCAGATGAACTGAACTAAATCACGGTGAACCTGAAAGATGTAATAGGTCAGACTGAGAAACTGAAGAGTAGCAAATTATCCGGATCTGACGGTATACAGCCCAGGGGTCTGAAAGAACTAAAAAATGAAATTTCAGATCCATTACTAGCAATTTGTAACCTATCATTACAATTGTCCATTGCACCTGAAGATTTGGAAGGTGGCCGATGTAACATAGATTATTAAAAGGGCTCCAGGGGTAATCAAAGAAACTATAGACTGGTGAGCCTGACTTCAGTGCTGGGAAAAATCATGGAAACTATTTTAAAGAACAAAATCACAAAACATAAATAGAGTGGTTTAATAGGACACAGCCAGCATGGATTTACTCAAGGGAAGTCTTGCCTTACAAATCTGCTACATCTTTTTGAAGGGGTTATTGAACATGTGGATAAAGGTGAGCCAGTACATACAAGCCGTAATCTGATGGCCTACGCATGTAAAATACGGGGGTTACACACGTGGCTGGGCCTTAACGCTTGCTGAGCGCATTTTAGAAAGGGCCTGTCCATGCACATAACCCTCAATATGCACAGAAGTGCCGGGCCATTAGGCCCTGTCCTGGGGAAGCACGCGCCAGCAGCTAATCGGCATGCGTAACTTACTTCTGCTATGAAGGAGCAGATAAGTTATAAAACAAAAAAAAATAGGGTAGATAGGGGTTGGGTATCAGGGAGGAGAGGGGAAAAGGTAGGAAGGTTAGGTAGGGGTATAGGGAAGACCTACTCACGTCACCGTGCATTTGTTTCTAAAATTCCCCCTCCTCTCCCATGCATGAGCGGACTTTAAAATCCGGTACAGATGTGCGCACGGGAACCGTATTTTATAATATGCGCATGCAGACATGTGATTGTTATAAAAATTCCCCGTCCATGTGTGTGAGCCGGGAACCGCACGCACATGGATGCAGACACATTTGTTTTAAAAATTGACCCCATTGTGTATTTGGATCTTCAGAAGGCATTTGACAAAGCCCCCATGAGAGGCTTCTAAGAAAATTAAAGTCATGGGATAGGAGGTAATGTACTTTTGTGGATTGCAAACTGACTAAAAGACAGGAAACAGAGTAATATTAAATGGTTAGTTTTCTCAGTGGAGAAAGGTAAACAATGGATGGCCTCAGGGATCTGTACTTTGGCTGGTGCTGTTTAATATATTTATAAATGATCTGGAAAGGGGTATGATGAGTGAGGTGATCAAATTTGCAGATGACACAAATTATTCAGCATAGTTAAAACATAAGCAGATTGTGAGAAAATGAAGGAGGACCTTACGAGACTGGAAGATTAGGTATCCAAATGGCAAATTGAATGTAATGTGAACAAGTGCAAGGTAATGCATATAGGGAAAAATAATCTATGGTGTTGTTACACGATCTTAGGTTTCATATTAAGAGTTACCACCCAGGAAAAAGATCTAAGCTAATAGTGGACAATACATTGAAATTGTCTGCTCAGTGTGCCACAGCAGTCAAAAAATTCAAACAGAATGTTAGGAATGTTATACTGCCTCTGTATCACTCCATGATGAGCCCACAGCTTCAGTACTGTGTTCAATTCTGGTTGCCACATTTCAAAAAAGATATTGATGCATTGGAGAACGTACAGAGAGGTGACCAAAATTATAAATGGGATGGAACAGCTCCCCTATGAGGAAAGGCTAAAGAGTTTAGGGCTGTTCAACTTGGAGAAGAGACAGCTGAGGGGGTATATGATGGAGGTCTAAAAAATCATGAGAGAACTAAAACAGTTAAATGTGAATCAGTTGTTTACTCATTCAGATACTAGAAGGACTAGGGTGCACTGCTTGAAGTTAGCAAATAGCACATTTAAAACAAATGGGAGAAACTTCTTTCATTCAGCGCACAATTAAACTCTGGAATTCATTGCCAGAGGATGTGGTTAAGGCAGTTAGCTTAGCTGGATTTAAAAAAAGGTTTGGACAAGTTCCAGGAGAAGTCCATAAACTGCTATTAGTCAAGTTGACTTAAGCAATTGCCACTGCTTATTACCAGCATTAGTAGTGTGGGATCTATTTAATATTTGGGTACTTGCCAGGTACTTGTATTCTGGATTGGCCAATGTTGGAAACAGGATGCTGGGCTTGATAGACTCTTAGTCTGACCTAATATGGCAATTTCTTATGTTCTTTACTTCTGTGGTACAGAATTGAAGTCAGTCTCCCATATTGTTGCTGGATGTGACACACTCATAAGAAGGACTGTATATTGAAAGCCACAATATGGTAGTACAACTCATTAGCTGGAGATACTCTAAAAGTTATAATATCCCAGTACAAGATAAATTCTGGGAACATAGTCCAGAGAGTTATAGAGAATGAAGATATTACCATCACATAGGATATTGTTCAAATTGACACCCCCTACCAGACATAAGAGCCTATGCACTAAAACTTAACATAGGGGTAAATATTCAGCCACTAAGTGGCTAGTTAAGTTATCTGGATACCCATATCCAGCTAACTTAACTGGGATATTCAGTGGCGCAGCCATGCTGCTCAATATACCCAGATAAGTTACAGTTAGCTGGATATGTGATATCTGGCAAACTTTAGACCTGCCCTATGGCACATCTAGAGTTAGCCAATTAAGGGCAAGATTCATCATTCCTCACGGAATCCCGTGAAAAAGGGGGCGGGGGGGCCTGCAAAAGGCCGCAGCCGTTAACACCGCAGCGGTGCGATTTCGCCGGCTACAGTGCGGCCAGCTGCAGCCTTTCGCGGCAAATAGCGACACCATAAAAGGTATCGCTATTTGCCGCGCTACTGCTGGCGATAATGTTAGTCACATTATCGCCGGTAGCGGTGCCGCAGCAGACTCCTCCCCTCCAGGTAATTTAAATCCTATCACACGCGAAAAGTCCCTTTTCGCGTGCGATAGGGGTTTATCGTGTGCGATAAGGCTCTAACGCACGCGATAAACCTTTAGTAAATAGCCCCCTAAGTTGCCAGCTAACTCTGCTCCTCCCTGGAGGGCCTACCTCCCACCCTAGGAAAGCCCCCGACTTACCTGGCTAAATTCTAGCCAAATTCGTTATCCGGCTAAAATTTAGCAGCCTTTTACATATGTGGCTAGGCCATTTAAAATGGATACGTTTCCCGTTATCCGCCTAAATGTCTTAAGTTTTAAATATGTATCCCATACATACTAAGGCAGTTTAGCATCTATGTAAAATAGCATGATATGTACTCAGGCCCTAGCAGGCATCCTAAACTGATCCCTGAAGATGTTAGCATCATACTATGTGTACTAAAATTAACATGTATATGCACATGCTAATGAAGGAATGTCAGATGCAAATTGTGCAGAAATAGTGTAGTATGCTCTGTGCACATGCTATTCAGCATGTGCACAGAGCCTATAATGTAGCACCTTCCTTGAATCGGGTGTAAATATTTTGGCATGTGAGCTATTTCAAGGTTTCAGCTACCAACAAACATTTTGTCTGAAGGGTAAAGGCCATGTACAAAATATGCCACTGTAAATGTTTATTCAAATGGCCTTGCCCTATTACACATCTTCCCACACCTTCTGACACCTTTTACTTACTATTAATTTGACTTATATTCTGCTTTTTCGGGCAAATCAAAGCAGATTGCATTCCTATACTCTAGGTATTCCCTTATCCCCAAAGAGCTTACTATCTAAGGTCCTCATTTAGTAAGCATTTTCCCCATAGAGACAGACTGGGAGAAAAGCCTTATTAACCCAGGACCTTCATTTCAACCTGAGGCAAATGGAGGGTGAAGGGACTTGCTCAAGGTCACAAGGAGCGGTGGTGGGATTTGAATCCAGGTTTCCCAGGTTTGCAGCCCACGGCTCTAACTATTAGGCTACTAAAAATAAAACCAACACTCATGTTACTTTCCTTCTCAAATCCACATTTATTGACACAATGAAAATGTCTTTTCAAACAAAAGGTTAACACATAACAAGTAGTTTGCAAAGATTATTGTACACTTCATAATAGATAAGGCAGAATGGTGTGATGGTCTGTAAAAAAAAAAAGGGCCATTCCATACAGCCCTATACAATGGCATGATTGTGATGGTCATTAATATCTTTGCTGCGATTGTCCAGTCCAGTGCAGGCATCCTGAATCTTGCACCAGAACAGTGGACAGGGCAATGAGGGTTATGTGGCAGCAAGATCAAAGTTCCCGCCTCTCTCAGTTACCTGGAGGTTGTGCCAGGAGTCGCTTGCCAGGGTTATAGGGGCTAATTGCTCCAGGTGCGGGTGTTGAGTACCAAGACATTCATGTGGATGGGGTGGTCCATTTCTCCCCTCGCTCGTTTGGGTGCGTGGGCCATATGGTCTTGCAGCAGGGGCTGAGTTTGATTTAGGCGTGGGTTCTATTCCCACTCAGAGATTGCAAAAGGCAAATTACCCCCCCCCCCTCCCTTGCTGGCAAACAGAGGACTTTTGTTCTTCTCACCGGAGTTCCCCTGGGCTCATTGTGTGGCAGGGAGGGGGAGGGAGGTCAGTACAGGGGGGAGGAGGGCACATAGTGGAGAGCGGAGGAAAGGCATCCTCACTGTTTGGGGTGACTTCCCAGATCGCCAGGATGGCTGCGTGGTCCGGGAGGGGGTGGCTAGCCCGGCTCTTCAGGCTGGGAGGGACTGAGGTGGATAGAGGGCCTACAGATGTAGGGGGTCCTGGATGGGGACCATGGGCAGTCTGCACTTGACACAAGGGAGCGCCACATGGGTGAATGTGGTTGATGCTCTTCCAGCATCCATGGTCTGCAGTGGTCTGTTATTCACAGAGATTGGTGGTGTCGCGGCTGTAATAGGAGCATGGGCACATTGTTCTGCCACATGTGGTTCGGCAGAGGGCCCTTCGGTTTCACACAGGCCAATTTTCTGACATTTTCCCCATTGGCGTAGGATTTGAGGACAGTGGAGTGGAGTCATTCAAACTAGAGGATGGTAATGATTCAAGACTGTGGAGAAGGGGACCCAATAAGGTTAACAATCAGATCGGTGTACGGACTTGCAATCTGGGTCATCACCAGATAAGGCACAAATGGACGAATTTCCAAAGTCAGGATTTGTTTAGGTCGGGCAGAGTACATCTTTCAGATATTGGCTATGTTATATTCAACAATGCCCAGCTGGTGATGCTGAACGGATGGTTGTTGGGGGATTGATGTCAGCTGCAGCCATGGTGGTGGGGGCTTGAGGCAAGGGCATGCCCTACCTCATGCCTGTGGCGATTATCTGGGCTGGTAGGGGCATTTCTGATGTGGTGCAGGCAGCCATCACAGTCAAGGTCAGCAGTGGACTGACACCTTGGGCAGCACAAGGTGGGGTGTTCCATATGCCGGAGGCCCCCCTTGCTTGGGGACGAGGTGGGGGCCCAGGTTCAATGCTGCCTTGCTTGGTTATTGCGGCAGGGGTAGTCGTGGTGGTGTAGCCTGGTCTTGGTAACTGCCCTACCAGTCTGGGTACCAGTTTGTCTATATATATATATATATCTCCCCAAGATCTTTGTTTGTCGTTATTCCATTGCATTAAAGAATGTACGCGTGTATAGCCATGGGTCAATTAGTTGTGATGGTGTCGGTTGGAGTAGGAGAGTGGGAGGGACGCACACAAGGATAACACTATAGTTGCAGCTGCAGGAGTTACCTAATGACATGTCACATAATAGCATCCCACAAACACTTAATCACCTGAAAACTGAAGTATTAGACAACTCATATCTGGCCAAGTACATGGCCCATCCTTGTCAAGGCTCACTAAGTTTGACAACCATCCTGAGAACTACAGGATTCAAAGTGTCATCAAATACCTGAACATCACTGCAAGCAAAGAAATGGACTTGTTAGTGAAATGGTTGGGGAGCAAGTCCTCAGAACATGTAAAGAGGTTAAAGTCAGTGCACATAATTGATCCTTTAGCAGGCCTGACAATGATGTGGAAAAGAATTGAATAGTAGTATGACAGCCCTGAAATCATCGAAGATGCTCTCACCAAAAATCTCAAACAGAGACAACCATAAGCTTCAAAAACTTGGAGATTCGCTTTTAGAACTGGAAGGGGCCAGTGCTGATCCATATCTCCCAGGCTTCAGTTATCTAGACACTGCTCACAGAGTGAATTCAATTTTAAGGAAACTGACATACATACTGCAAGAAAAATGAGTTTAATAAAGCTCAAAATACAGTATAAAGTAGAGAACAACATTGCTTTTCATCCCTTCACAGTTTTTCCTGGTTCTTCCAGAACCAAACAGTGACACAAAATGATCTGATTTTTAATTTTGGCACATCGGATGACACTTCAGATGTCACCAGTGCAAACCACCCTAGAGATGGAAGATCAACTAAAAGGTATGATAACATGAAAAAAAACCATATTTGTACACAAGATAAGGTTTCACCCACTATGTCTGTATCTCCTACTCCCCTCTCCACAACAGAATAGAGGACCCAGAAAGACAATATCCTATACACAAGAAACTTCACCCTTTAAAGAAATTCTGTGACTTTAAGGACAAGACTAACAGAGCACAAAAACTTGCTCAAAGACCCTGGAATCTGTTACAGATACTGCTCTTACCCAACTTGCCACCTCTCTAAAGACTAAGGCAGTCACCAAGTGTGCAGAGTGTAACCGTGACTTAAACTCCAAGAATACTGATGCTCCCGTAGTAAAGGACAGAGGGGAGAACAGTATATCTGAGACTTTGGTACCTGAAGTCACTCCCAAATATATCGAAGTCTTGGAGAATGCCATGATAGAAAGTCATGTTCCAAGATATGCCTAGCTACAGAATACCCAAGAGGCAGCCTAAGAGGTCAGTAAAGATGTACGTTATCATAGATAATCAAAGTAACATCCCTGGCAAGGCCAGAGTTCTTTCACCTTTTCAACATAAAAGAAAACTACTCCATACACATGCTCAAGATATGTGGCAGGAGTGGTAAAGACAACAGGGAGAAAAGCAAAGGGATTTGTGATAGAAGCATAAATGGTAAAATCAGATCACCACGTCCCACAACCAGATACTGAACAGGAGAGAAATTCCTATGCTAGAAGTGGCAGGGCATCATCCCCATCTGAGGTTTATAGCTAAACATTTCCCACCTCTGGATCCTGATATTCCAATACTAAGCCTCATTGGAAGAAACATCCTGGGGATACACAATGTTCATCAGTTGTGCAATGGTCCACGCAATACCCCATATGCTCATCACCTCAAACTAGGAAAGGTAATAGTAGGTAACGCTTAAATTGACAAAATGTGTAAATGGACAGTGTTCATACCTTTGCCACTAATGTACTGGAGGATAGAGACACATCCTTAATCAAGTCATGTCCAAGCCATTTCTCCTTCAAAGATATATCTGTTCATAAAGGGCAACCAAGCCATCATCCTCAGGCCTACATAGAAGCAGTCACACCAAAAGATTGATAATGCTTAGCTTAGATTTCTGCAGGGAATAAAGCTCTTTTTCCAGATTGGTTACTGTTAGTTGCTGTTTGAATGTTTTAAATTTCCTAATTAGATCTGTTTCTACATTGACCTCTCACTCTCAGTGATCTTCTGCCGTTCCTATTGGTAACTTGACCCAAAACAGTCTGGGATTGTTTCCTTCCTGGAGGGTTTTTCAGTTGGGTCAAGGCTCCTGTAAGTCAACAAATCTTTTGAAGCCTCCTACTAACTCCTGAGAAGGCATCACTTTACTTTTTTTTCCCCTTTCATCTTCTCACTCATCTTCCCTCAGCTTCTATCACAGCTGCAGTTTGGCTCCTTCAGATTAACTGGGCTTCCAGAAAGTCTATCACAGCTGTACTAGGCTCTGTGTGACTATCCTTGATGCCCTGTCATTCACAATGAGTGCTGAAGTGTTCATCATTCTAACAAATATATTAAAAAATTGAGTTTCTCTGGGAAAAGCTGGGAAAAAATGTTTAACTCACTGTTTAGCAACACAAGCTAGAGATCAGGCTAGGCTGTTAGCGCAAGCCTGCGATAGCCTTAGAAAATAAGGCCCAAAATATCTTTCCCTCAGAGAAGACAGCAACAATAGCAAATAACTTTCTTTTTTTTTAATTAATAGTTTATTAAGATTTTTAAACATTATTACAATGTAACAAATCAAAGAACAAAATTTTGTCAACAAGAAATTAATAAATAATTAATTTTAAGGAATATAATCCGGATCAAAATTTTCTAGTCCACATTAAGGGAGGAAACATCTATATAATTAACTAAGGAAAAATGTAATTTTATTTTACATATCTGGAAATTATCTATTTCTTACAGCTAATCATCTCAACCTCTTTCCTTATCCAGAAGAAAGGTTTCTAAATGAGAGGATCTTGAAAGACAAATTTATTCCTCTGATACACTACAATAGACTTACAAGGAAACCTAAGGAAATATGTCGCTCCTAGAGCTACAACTCTAGACTTTAAATTTAAGAATTGCTTCCTCCTAATCTGTGTAGTGTGTGATACATCCGGGAAGAGTTGGACACTTTGTGTGCAAAAAAGAAACTCCTTGTTTTTAAAATATTTCTGCATAATTAATATCTTATCACTTTCTCTGCAGAAAGTGACTAACAGTGTTGATCTTTGGGGTATGTCATCCAATGAGGATTCCAAAAAAGCAGTTAAATTTGGAGACTGCTGTTGGACAATGTCAATCTCTTCCTATCCCTCCTGTTTTTTAAGTCTAGTATTAGTCACATAATACATTTTTGAGAATGATTTATCATCTATCGATGATATCGCTAGATTTTCTACCAAATATTTCTTTAATAATTTACTAGGAGATAGAAGTCTAGTGATGGGAAAATTCAAATACCTTATATTCCTCACTCTGTTTTCATTCTCAAGACTTTCGATCTGCCTATGGATACTTATACTATCTTTAATAAAGGCATTATTGGCTGATTGTAAAGTTGCTATCTGTATAGTAGCCATTTTACTTACTTCCTCCATTTGTTTCAACCTATTATCATGCAAATCTAATACATTTTTAGTTTCAATAGATTAATTATGACTCTGAGCCATAAAACCCAACATAGCTGTTTGCATTTCATTTATAGCCCTCCATACATCAACCAATGTTATGTTTTGGGGATTTATAGGATCCGAAACTATCTTCTGTAGTTCGGAACCCCCTATAGCCCCCAGTTCTTCTATCCCAGCTCCTCCTATAGAATGAGAGTCGCTGTTATTAATTAAAACCACATCTGCTTGTTTTGAAATCGTTGTAGGGGAGCAGGCATTTCTACTAGTGGTTGAGATCCAAGCTACTGGCTGGGACTTGCCGATGCTCCAGATGAAAAAGAAATGTCTGGTATCAAATTACAGGCAGTCTGACTTACCCGCCTTGTTAAATGATAATCCATTGGTCCCTTGGCCTGCGGAACTGCCGGAGAGGAAGTCCAAACTTTTGTTTTCCTTTTTCTGCCCATAAGATTTCAAAAGAGCAGATAAGAAAATTTTACCAAGGGGCGCTCCCCTTTGGCGTGCTTCAGCTGCGCACTGGCGGCTGCATGCCGCTCCTGAGCCAAATTTATCTCGGCGTTTGACCTGGTGGTTGACGTCACTTCCAGGGGCGTGGCTTCAGTCTGATTCTGATGTTAGTGCTCAAAGGTGGAAAAATGAGCAGCGATCCGGTCCCCAATGCCTCCCTCTCTTTTGAGAGTGTTCCAGCCAAGAAGTCCTCCAAATTCAGGCCGCACCTGAGCCGAATTTATCTCGGCATTCGACCAGGTTGTTGACGTCACTTCTGGGGGTGTGGCTTGAGCCGATTCTGATGTTGGTGCTCAAAGGTGGAAAAATGAGCAGCGATCCGGTCCCCAATGCCTCCCTCTCTTTCGAGAGTGTTCCAGCCGAGAAGCCCTCCCAAATAACTGATTTCTACCACATTGCATGCTTCCTTTCTCGTGATGTATGCAATGCTTGGGGGCTATCAATTGTAGTTACATCCCTATAAGGGCACCAGATACCAACAAAGCCACCTACAGCAATTGCAAGAGCTTCTACTTCCTCAATTTGCAGGTGATCTGTGATGGCAAGGGTATAATCATGGATCTCATGGCCAAGTTTGTGGGATCCAGTCATGATGCCTATATCATTTTGCAGTCAGGAATTCATGATTGTTTCCAGGAAGGGCACTTATCACTACCACCACACAACAGCTAACATCTTTTTGTGACCCTCCTATATAGGTGGACTTATAGCATTGGCTCAGGAGGACCACTACAAACTCAAACAGGGAACCGCCTCATTGCCCAGCACTAAGGGATATGGAACTCTGCTCTTCTCTATGATCTCCCCTACAGGTAATTACACTCAAAAACTGGTTCATGATCCTGCTAGCTAACCTACAGAATGCTGCAGATGTTTGCTACAACAGGGCCCACCAGCAGACCAGAACAGTCATCGAGAGAACGTGTGGCCTACTCAAAACACGTTTCTACTGCCTAGACAGATCTGGTGGACGCCTTCTCTATAACCCCACTAAGGTCTGTGTTAACTTTTGAACATGTTGCATGTTTTATAATCTAGCCAAAATTAGGGCCTTGCCACCACCAGAGGGACCAGAAGATAATGTGGATGAAGAGAAGGAGGAGGAGGCACATGATTTGAATCAAGAGGAATTGCAGGAGATACATTGCCAGACTCAACAGCAGTTTCTACAGGAAAGGAACACTCTGATACAAAGACATTTCAGAAGGTGAAGTGCATTTATTTACATGGTGTGCTCAATGTGATGAATATATACAAACAATGCTTCCTTGGTCACCCTCTTTCTGGGTGGAAGTTCAGTTGCCTTGGCCTGTTTCAGTCATGTGCTCCTCTACAGCAGTGTCCGATCGCAACTGGCACTGTCTTCGGAGATCCTGGAAACTGAGGGAATTGGTACAGATTCATGGGTGCTGAAGGGGCCTGGAAGGTTGCTGTTATGACCATCGGCCGCAGGCAGCCATGGCCAACCCAACTCACATCATGTCATGCTCTGCTCTCCACTCCGGGTGAACTCGCGGCTGTGGTTAGCCAGTACTGCCGCGTTCCTCCTGGCTCTCGAGACTCCACGTGGCGGCTGGGATGCCGCGAACCCACACTCCGACTCTGGGTCTTCCTAGGCACATGAGAGTGCCATCGTGCCTCCCTTTAAAGGCCCAATGGCAGTAACTCCAGGGGCGTCTCCGGCTGATGACATCACAAGCCTGTGATATTTAAGTACCTCCTTTGGCCTATGCTAACCGACTTGGCAACGAGTTTCCTAAGCTCCTTTGGTGCTTATTCCTGTTCTCCGGACCTGCTGTTCCTGCCTTGGATCTCTGCTCTACAACATTGGACTCTGGCACTGGGTACCTGCTCCTCGGGGGCCTGTTCTGCGCTTCCTATTCCGGGACTCTGTCTTGTGCTGCCCCGCTCCTCGGAGTAGCCTCTGCGCTACCTCGCCATAGATCCAGTCTCTATGCTCCCGGGCTCCTCAGGGTAGCCTCCATGTCACCACAGCAGAGTTCCTGTCTCTTCGCTTCCCCGCTCCTCGGGGTAGCCTCAGCGTTACATCAGTCTCCACGCTTCCCCACTCCTCAGGCCTGCTCTGTGCATCTCTGTCTTGGAGATCCTTCTTCTATCTCCTTTCCTATCTTGCACTGCAATACCTTGGAACTGTTTCTCTCAGACCCCACTCCTCGGGGCTCCCCGCAGTATTGCCACAGTGCAGGTGTCTGCAATCACGTCGCTGTGACACAGATAGCTTGGCTATGCTTCCTTTCTTTTGGGCCACAGCTGTGATCCAGTTGCCTGTGTTTCCATTCTACCTCACCTCCCGATGATGGGACTCTGTGGGGCTCAACCCCTCAGGGAGAGTTAACTCCCACCTCAGGCCAAGGATCCATGAAACCCACAAAACCTAACAGTTGCGAAGCTGCAGAGAAGATTGCCTGGGACTCTTTAGCCATCACACTAGGTGAGTCCATCCCCATTATGCCAGAGGCTAAGGTTCCATCTGTGCCCTTGGAGAGAGAGGAGCACTTCTCTGTGGCAGAGATGATGAAAGCAGCAAAGGTGTGGGTGGTGTCAACACACAAGGAGGTGGAATTATCAAAGACAATGATAGAGTAAGAGGGGGAGCTGGCAAAGACAGGTGGAACTCTGGAACTGGGGAGGCACCTTCCAAGGTGGTGGTGCAGCAAAGTTTAATGGGGCTGCATCCAGGGAGGCAATGGATACCACTGAGTGTTCCATGCTAGTGGTTGGCAGGGTGGCATTTTCCACAGCAACCACCTCCACACTGCAGTTTGGGCATGCATTTCCTACCGCAGGTCTTAGCTCCTACTGCATGACATTCTTCAGGCCCTGGATGAAATGCTGAGGCCTGCTATTTCCTCCAGCACTCTAGTGCTCAGTTTCAGCATGTGCCTCTTAGCTGGAGTGGTCTGCACCTCCTCTTCTCTTGCATACACAAGGTCTTCCTCTGCTGGGCTACTCTCCCCCTTACCAACTGCATGCCACTAGATGTCTTGTGTTGGGACTGGGTGTGAGATGGCTGGGTCTCCTCCTACTCCTCCATGACAAAGTGGCGATGTTCAGCAGCAGATCCCTCTTCCTCCTTCTCAGTGTCCTCTTCTGGGCTTGCAGGCAGCATCCATGAACACTGCATTGCCCATTGGACTCAAGTCTTGTGCCCCCCCCCCCCCCCCCCCCCCCGCCCGCAAAAAAGGAAAGTGTACATATTGTCAATATATATGTGATGTGGGCTTTTCTCTTCACAATGACTAGACTTTCCTTTTTGGCTAACAGAACAGCTCTTTGGGCCTTATTCTAGTTCTTCCTACTGCTTTACAAACAGTTTATTAAGCCTTCCCATGACTGAAAAAGGTATCATGTAGCACTTGTAAAGCACCAGCAAGCATGGACAGAGAGGACTCATAAATTTGGCTCTTGTCAGCCTTGTGTACCATTTAATATTTCCAATAAAGAGCATACTGTATCTATATTTAAAGGGGTGGCCTTTTTCTGATCCATGGAAAGTGTAATAGCCCCATAGAAACATGCTTTATGTGGCTTCAGCTAGTCTGAGTGCCCTCAATATGACAGAGGTCCCACAAGACCTAGCCTATCCGATGACAGCATTGTGTCAGTGTGCCAGGGAGGAGCGGCACTTCCAATTGGGCAGGGAGTCTTCACTAAGTGGTAGTATAGGGCTGCTATCTCCAATGATGAGGCTCAGGGGATGGTTAAGAAGAAAATTATAGGACAGACGTTCTGAGAAATACAGAACTGCGGCATAGCCCCATGACCGGACGTTTCCAGAGCTTCTTCACAGCCAAAACACTGCCATCAGCCTCCTCACACTGTCTCCCCATAGGCACAGGCACTTTAAAGGCTCCACAGTGGGAAAGACGCTTTGCAGCACCAGTGGATGTCACCGCTTCACCTATTTAAGTCCGGGATTCACAGCCCTTCCCTGCCTCAGAAACAGGTCCTCCAACTTCCTTAGCAGTGCGTGTTGCTTCTCCTGATCCTGCCCTGCCTCATCCTGTCTCCAGCCTTACCTCATCCTGGTTTTCTCTTGCCTGTCTGGTATTGACCTCTGTTACAGATCTAGACTACACTCTTGACTGCTACCTGCCACTTACCTCTGCCATGGACTTCAACTGTGCTTGCTTGCTACCTGCCTAGTCCTCAGCCCAGCCCCAGACGCTCTCTTCCTGACTGCCCTTTGAGACTGTCACCTAAGTCCTGCCAGTCCCTGGAACCCAAAGGCTCAAAAAACAGGGAACAAGGCTGGTAAATATGAAGATCCAGCTCTGTCCCAGTCTAGTCTGCATCAACCATGCCATAGCACAAGGGTTCACTATCATTATAAGTTTGTTGTGGACTTGCCACAGTCCAGTCCATAATGGGGCTAGCTCATTGAATCCAGCAACAAGAGATTTTGAACCAAGTGACTGGTTTGCTTGAAGGGCTGGCAGTACAGATAGACATGATGCAGGCCCAGCTACTGGCACTGGCACCAGTTCCTGAGGCTCTTTCTCCACTCAAGTCTGTGTGTCTCTCAGGACCCCTGCCATAATGTCCACCACCTCCCAGGTAATTTGGGAACCCTAAGGAATACAGGGCCTTTATAAATCAATCAATGCAGAATACATTTTGAGTTCCAGGTGGCTCTTCCCCTCAGACTGCATGAAAGTGGTATACATGCTTTCAATGTTGGGTGGTTCTACCTTCACTGGATTGAGAGAATCTGCTTCTCCAGAATTTGGATCATTTCCTACAGCAATTTTGTCTGGTGTTTGATGAACCAGGTCATACTTCATCCGCAGCCATGAAATTGCTGGAAATTTACGAAGGATCTCACATCATAGGCAAATATACTGCGTAATTCCAAATCCTAGCCTCAGAGCTCAGCTGCTGAGAAGACAGCCAAACAGCTATATTTTGGTAAGGATTATCTGGGCAAATCAAAGATACGCTGGTAGACCATGATATTCCACCCACACTAGAAGGCCCGATTGCCCTAGCCATCAGGATGTATCTCAGATTCCAGGAACGCGCACAAGAAAGCTGAGCCTCCTGTAGTCCCATTCGCCTGGTTTCTCAGCTCCAGCATCACCTGGAATCCTTGTCCAGTCCTGTGCTAGCAACCCCCTCAGAAGAATCTATGCAGCTGGATCACTTTAAGCTTATCGAGGAGGAGAAACGCAGATTAAGACAGTTAAACATCTGCCTCTATTGTGCTGGCCAGGGACACTTTGTCAACTGCTGCACTAAGAAGTGAGAAAACTGGCATATCTAAGGTTGCTCAGAGAGCCAACCCTAGGTCGAACCTTCCACTCTCTGCAACTAGTGTTGCTCGTCTGCCTCTCCATCAGGGAGACCATATTCCATACAGAGGCCTTTCTGGACTCTGGGGCAAGAGGTAATTTTATTGAGGAGTCACTGGTCCAGCAGCACAATCTCCCCACCAACACTATGACAAATGCCCTCACCATCTCCTCCATCTATGGTGAGCCCCTGCTTGGTCACCTGATCATGGTCACTGCCCTCCTCCCCAAGCAGACAGGTCTCCTTCATAATGAATACATTTACTTCTATGTGTTACCAAAGGCATTTAACCCTGTCATTCTTGAGCTACACTAGCTCTGAGTTTACCAACTGGCCATAGCCCAGGACATGCTGCAAATTGCCCATTAGGGTCTCTCCTGTGATGAAAACTGCCTTACTCAGGGCCTACCTCCAGTCATCAATACTTGGGCTACCACCCCCAATCTTCCAGGCTTTCCACCCAGTGTACTGCTTTCTTAGACGTCTTTAGCAAGCAGCAGGCTGAGACACTCCTGCCTCACCGATCCTATGATTGCCCAATACATCTCCTACCTGGGAAGACACCCCCTTAAGGTCAAGTCTGTCCTTTGTTGCAACCAGAGATGGAGGCCATGTCCAAATATATCTGTGAAAATCTGGAGAGGGTTCATCCCTCAATAAAATTTTTATGCGAAGAAATTCCTTATGTGTTGGGGAAGAGAATAGTGATAGGAGTATACTACCGTCCACCTGTCCAAAATGGTGAGACGGACAGTGAAATGCTAAGAGAAATTAGGGAAGCTACCCAAACTGATAGTGCAGTAATAATGGGAGATTTCAATTATCCCAATATTGACTGGGTATGCTAGAGAGATAAAGGGCATGCTAGAGAGATAAAATTCCTGGATGGAATAAAAGACCTGAAGAGTAGTAAATCACCTTGTCTGGATGGTATACACTCCAGGGTTCTGAAAGAAGTAAAAAATTAAATTTCAGACCTATTTCAATTAATTTGTAGCCTATCATTAAAATCATCTGATGTACCTGAAGATTGGAAGATGGCCGATGTAACCCCTATATTTAAAAAGGGATCCAGGGGTTATCCCAGAAACTATAGACCAGTGAGCCTGACTTTAGTGCTGGGAAAAGTCATAGAAAGACATGGTTTGATGGGACACAGCCAACATGGATTTACCCAAAGGAAGTCTTGCCTCACAAATCTCCTACATTTTTTTGAAGGGGTGAATAAACATGTGGACAAAGGTGAACCAGTAGATGTAGGGTATTTAGATTTTTAGAAGACATTCGACAAAATCCCACATGAGAGGCTTCTAAGAAAACTAAAATGTCATGGGATAGGAGCTGATGTCCTTTTGTGGATTGCAAGTTGGTTAAAAGACAGGGAATAGAGAGTAGGATTAAATAGTCAGTTTTCACAATGGAAAAAGGTAAACAGGGGAGTGCTTCAGGGATCTGTGCTTGAACCAGTGCTTTTTAATATATTTATAAATTTTCTGGAAAGGGGTATGACAAGTGAGATGATAAAATTTGCAGATGACACTAAATTATGCAGAGTAGTTAAATCTCAAGCAGATTGTGATGAATTGCAGGAGGAACTTGCGAGATTGTGATGAATTGCAAGAGGACTTTGCAAGACTGGAAGATTGGGCTTCCAAATGGCAGATGAAATTTAAAATGGACAAGTGCAAAGTAATGCATATAGAGAAAAATAACCCTTGCTGTAGTTACACAAAGTTGGGTTCTATCTTAGGAGTTACCACCCAGGAAAGAGATGTAGACATCATAGTGGATAATACACTAAAATAGTCGGCTCAGTGTTCTGTGGTGATCAAAAAAGCAAACAATGTTAGGAATTATTCGGAAGGGAATGGCAAATAAAAAAATGGATGACATAATGCCCCTATATCGCTCCATGGTGAGACTGCATCTTGATTACTGTATGCAATTCTGGTCATCGCATCTCAAAAAGGATATAGATGCATTGCAGAAAGTGCAGATGACTCAGGGAAAAAGTACTCATATGGGCACATGACTCTTGCCTGGTAGGACATCCCAGAGTCACCAGAACCTAGAACTCATTCTCCACCTGTTATGGTTAAGCAGTGTTTGGGTGGATTCTTGGGTACTGTGGCAGATGACCACACCCATGGGGAGGAGCCCCGTGAGGCGCCACAGTACTGGGCTAAACGCAGGACGCACAAACACAGAGTTAGTTCTTTATTTATGCAGCTTGAAGTATACCACCAGAGGTGGCAGTTGTGAGGTAGTCTGGATGTAGCAGTCTCAGGACCCTCGGCAGAGGGGACCCTTCTCACCCCGTTGGTATAGGGGGATTCCGGTGTAGGTTTCCCAGCAAGGCAGTACTGTGGATGAGATAGACTGAAAGTTAGATTACTCACTAGATGGTTGCTGTAGGTATGCAATTCCACCAGCTTGAAGAAGATGGTACAGGCACCGAGACAGGGAGAGCAGGCCCTCAAGGAGCGAGTACCTGATCCCTGTAAGGCACCTGAAATAAAGCAGAGGGTCCCCGAGGAGCGGGTACCCAGGTTAGCAATACCCCGAAGGGCAGAGAGAGAGAGAGCTTCCAGTGGCAGCACGGAAGCGGCAGAGTAGCTTAGACCAGCCGAGACCAATCCTTTGCTAACTCAACGAGCTAGCAACTTAGTACAGGCTATATACCCAGATGGTTTGACGTCAGTAAAGGGGAACACCCCCGAGGTTCACGCCAATGCTGGAATAAAGACGTGGGTGGCATGCGCGCACGCACCCTAGTAGGCCCTTGGGAGGAGCATGGCAGAAGGCAGCACCATAGCCATTCCGGGGACGCTGGAGAGGTCGGCTTGTAGACACGGCAGTAGCCATTTTCCCAAGGGAAGCAGGAGGACCTGTGAACAAGGTGAGGCAAACGGGGCAAAGCCGTCTAGCACCAACGGACACAACACCACCATTTTTTGTGATCTCAGGTGAGGCAAGATGTAAAACGCAACGTGGAATCTTGTCCCACTTGTGCAAGGCATAAGAGCTGTTATGCTAACCCTTAGGGGCTGTTACAGCCATTGCCAACTCCCAAAGAACCTTGGACCCACCTGGCCATTGACTTTGTCATGGACTTTCCCCTCTCTAATGACCATGCCATCACTTGTCCAATATGGCTCACTTCACACTGCTCCCCAGCCTTCCATCTGTACTAGAGCAGGCCCGCTTTTTTTTTTTTTTTTTACAACATATCTTCCCGTATTCTCTGAGACTGGGGAGTTCAGTTCACATCCTGGTTTTGGAAGGGCCTTTGAAAGATATTGGTATCACACTGGCCTTCACATTTGTGTATCATCCACAAAGCAATGGGCAGAAGGACTGGATCAACCAGATCCTCAAAAACATCTTAAGAGCATGTGTTAATGAGCGCCAAGATGACTGGGCCTCCCTCCTTCCATGGCTGGAATTCTGCCATAAAAACCATGTGGAGAGTTCTTCTGGATCTTCACCCTTCCAAATAGCCTTCAGCCATCACCTAAGGATACCACACCCACTGATGCTCTCTATCTCCTGTCCTGCAGTCAATACCATGGGTCTCAATCTCAAAAACCTATGGCAGCAAACACATCTTACTGCAGCTGCCTACCACTTCAAAAACCAAGCCGACAAGAGATGCCAACCAGCACCACAATTCAAACCTGAGGAAATGGTGTGGCTAAGCACCAAAAACTTATGTCTCAAGATGCCTTCGATCAAGTTTGCACCTAGGTTTATTGAACTGTTCCCCATTCATCGGTAGAGAGGAACAGTTGCCTACCAGCTAAAATTCCCACCCACACTCAATATCCATAATACATTTCACGTATTGCTCCTGAAACCTTTTCTTCTATCTTCATTTTTATGTCATCCCCCCCAGTCCAAGGGAAGCAATACCAAATTCAAGGCTCAGGAAATCCTAGATTCCAGAAGACATCAAAATCAGCTAGCTAGAATACCTCATTTCTACCCAGAAGAAAATTCATAAGAGCTTGCATCCAATCTCCAAGTGCCCCAAATGGCAAAAGAATTCCATAAATGCTTCCCTGAGAAGCCTAAGCCTAGAGACCTTGGAAAGGGACTTAGAAGGGGGGGAGGGTACTGTAATATTTGGCTGGCTGCAGGACAGCCCCACGATCAGCCGCACTTACCTGGATGCTGCCAGAGCCCCTTCGTGGCCTGACCACAGCCATCAGCCTCCTCGCTCCACCTCCCCTATATAAGCATGTGAGCACAGCCACACACACTTTAAAAGCTCCGCGGCACCATTGGATGGCATCATCACTTCACCTATTTAAGGCCCGGCTTTATAGCTTTTCCATGCCTCAGTAACAGGTCTTCCTGCTTCCTTAGCAGTGCATGTTGCTTCTCCTGATCCTGCCTCGCTCTAGCCTTGTTCCTGATCCTGCCTTGCCTTGTGCAGCCAACCTTGCCTTGTCCTGTCTCCAGTCTTACCTCATGCCAGTCCTTCTCTTGCCTGCCTGATATTGAACTCTGCTATGGACCCGAACTACTCTCTTGCCTGAAGCCTGCCACTGCTTGGACCTTGACTATGCCTTGCTTGCTGCCTGCCCAGACTCTTGGCCTAACCTGGCAACCATCTGATCACTTCCTGCCTGACCTCAGCCCAGCCCCGGACTCTCTTCCTGACCGTCCATTGAGACGTCGTCTAAGACCTGCTGGCCCCTGGCTCAACCTGTGGGGAACATGGCTGTTATAAGTGAAGGTGCAGCTCTGTCTCAGTCTAGGGCACATCCGCCAGCTGTCAGTGTGGGCCTAGTAACTATGCCACAGCACAAGGGTTCACTACTATTACTTAGAAAAGTGCAGAAAAAAAGAGTGTCCAACAACATGGGGACTAGTATACAGGGAGGTATAAGAGACAGGGCATGCTACCAGGGAATGGTCACCAGTCTAATTCTGATTTTGCTATAAGCAGTTATAGACTGTAAGGAGACAGGAAAGGACCTAGAAGGAAATGTTTTAAGTGAATTTACATCTATAGGGGTGAGCCAAGATGGAAGTGGTACCTGTCCTGAAATTCTGATCTGTTTTGGAGTCAGGAGGTGAAAAGAAATAATTTTATTATGTAATGTAGGATAAATATATTGTAGGAATACTATACAAGAGTGATTAATGTTTGAAAATTCATTTCCTAGTCATCAATCAGCAAAGCATTTTATTTACTACAACTAGTAGCAGGAAAAATCTGTGATTAAAGAAGCATTATGGCCATGAAATTATTCTGCTTTCCCCCTGTGCAGGAACCCCAAGAGGTCAAGATGCTTTGAGTGGTCCATGGGCCCTCCCAGTGTGCCCACATGCCCATGACCTTAACTGATACTTTACATTATTATACTTATTACATACAAGCCACCCACCCCAGAAGAACCAGAAATTTCTGCAAGTGTGGAAAAACATTCACATTCATTCTCGATTTAGCAAAAATTGTGAGTGTATGAACATTTGCACAAGTAGTGTACATCACGTGTATGTTTTCTATAAAAGATACACATTTTATATTCTGTGCAGGTATACACATGCAGATTATAAAATACAACTAATATTAGACCTGTTATATGAGGAGTATCAATTGAAGTCCGAGTGTACCTTCATACGATGCTAATAGATGATTTAGCTATCGTGTCTGTGAGCCTTAAATTTAGGCTTCAAAATCATTAGGTACCTCAGTCTGGTGTAGCTCTTTATGATTAAATGTCCACTTCAAAAATTGTTGCATTTAGAATGGCCAAAAATGAAGCCTTTAACGTCACTTATCTTGTGTTGTTCTGTAGTCGATCTTGTACAGCCAAGATCGACTACAGAACAACACAAGATAAGTGACGTTAAAGGCTTCATTTTTGGCCATTCTAAATGCTAGGGGTGTGCATTCGTTTTGAACTTAAATGGAAAACGCAACTTATTTTTGTTTTTTAACTTAAAAAAAAGATGAGGCTTAAACGATCGGATTTCCAACTTATTCAACATAGCTATGTTGAATACGTTGGAAATCGCGATTGTTGATCTAAATAAAAATTTAAACCCCTCACCCTCCTTAATCCCCCCCCAAGACTTACCAAAGCTGGCCAAAAGTTCCGTGAGGGTCCGGGAGCGGACGCGTGGGGAATCACGTGACGTTGGCGCCACGTCGGAGTGACGCGGCGTCACGTGATTCCCCTCGGGTTCGCTCCCGGACCCCTCGTTGGGCCCAAAAGGCACTTTTGGCCAGCTTGGGGGGGTCAGGAGGCCCCCCCCCAAGCTGGCTGTGCTCCTTGCAAAGGAGTTCAGGAATGGCGTCCTGACCCCGCTGGACCACCAGGGAGTTTTGGTAAGTCTTGGGGGGGGGGGGGGGGGGATTAAGGCGGGTGAGGGGTTTAAATTTTTATTTGCACATATGGACATAGACTCAACTTATGGAATTCTCCATATGTCCATATTGACCGCAAATGGGGCCCCCTTTCGACTTATGGACTTATGAACTTAAACTTTTGGTCTGCACATCCCTACTAAATGCAACAATTTTTGAAGTGGACATTTAATCATAAAGAGCTACACCAGACTGAGGTACCTAATGATTTTGAAGCCTAAATTTAAGGCTCACAGACACGATAGCTAAATCATCTATTAGCATCGTATGAAGGTACACTCGGACTTCAATTGATACTCCTCATATAACAGGTCTAATATTAGTTGGATCTGGTTACATGTTATATAGTATTGGGTCTTTTTTTCAGTGATTATAAAATACAGGCATAATTCTGTGCAGTACCAAATACGTACTTATATGAGGCCTTGCACAGTTCTTTGAAACTTATCCTCCCTGTGTAATATTCTGCATTTGTCCTTGGTAAATTTATCCTGAGGTCCATTCAGACCCAATCTGGATAGCAATGTTAGCCGGATAAACTTATCTGGCTAACTCTGGAGGCATATTCAATAGTGTAGCCACAGTATTGAATATAGCTGGTTATCTAAAGTTAGCCGGCTCACTTTAGGACTGCTCTTTGACTTGACCAGATTTAGCCGGCTAAGTCAACAGCTAACCCTGAATATTGGAGTCCGCCGATTAACTTAGTAGGCTAACTCAGCTCCTTCCAATTATGCCCCCAGAATACACCTAACTTATTCAGCTAAATTCTAGCCTCCTAACTCATTAGCCAGCTAGAATTTAGCCTATGTGCCCAAATATTCATTTAGCTGGCTAACTTCCAGTGAAAGGTATGTGTGGAGTTCCACAGTGTGTATACTGGATTGCAGAGAGTCATTAGAGGACACATTTTAGGAAAGGCATGAAAATACTACCCTGATTTAAGCACTGTGACAACGCTGGAGTGTTTAAACTGCTACCTATTTGAAGACTGCTGTTGCTTTGCTGCCTGTTAGCTGCTTGTTGAATAGGATTATCTGTCTTTCTCCACCTCAAGCTTTATGTTACGTACACAGGCTTTGGAGAGGTGTTACATGTGAAAGGCCATGAACAGCTGTAGTGCGAGAACAAGTAGAGTATGCCCTTGGACCTCGGAGAACTGGGAAAGGAGCTCCGTGGAAGCCCTCATCTGGGTGGAACTGGAAGTCCAGGCCCCTGCCAACCTGCACATCCTCTGTGAGGGCAACCACGCAAAGTTGGTCTCTGAGTGGTCCTCCAACCACTCCAAGCCCTTTAGGACCTGCCTCTGGGTAACAGCAGAGGCGGCAGGCTGGACAGGAGATAAGGGCAGATGAAGACTCTGGAACATGAAGACTCAGACAAGGAACTTGGAACATGGAAGAACTTGGAACAAGGATTCAGACGAAAGTACTGGGTGAGAACTTCATCGCAGTGAGCCCTACACAGCGGCCCATGGCTGGTCGCGGACCACTCTAAGCAGACTCCAGGAGAAGTAGTGGAACTTGAGACTGGAACATGTCGAAGATTCAGTAGAGGCCTGCACCGGGGCGCGCCCTGCACAGCCTCCTGTGGCTGGTCACAGATCACACTGGAGCGGAGCAGGTTCTGGCAGAGTCTTGGTCATGGACGGAAGCAGACACAAGGGAATCCAAGGGCCAGAATGAGATTCAGGACATGGGACCAATACGGGACTTGGCTTCAAACAGGGAGATTAAAAACACAGGACTAAGATGGGACTTGGCTTCAGGAAAGAATGACCCTCCGGAGGCTTGTGCTGTGGACGAGAAGGCCTTGTACCATGAAGCGCTCTACACAGCCCACCATGGGCTGGTCACGGACCACAACAGTGGCACACCAGGAAAGGTGGACGCAGGAACCTGGGAACTGGTTGCAGAGGGGAAGACAAGAGTATCAGGACCAAGACATCAGGACTGGAACACGGAACATCAGGAGAGACCAGGAACACAGACGATGAGGGCTCCCATGAAGAACAAGGATAGCCAAGCAGGCATGAAGATGAGAAGTCCTAGGGAAGACTAAGCCCTTGCCAAGGCAATGAAGGAATGACTGCAGGGTCTTTTATAGGGCTGAAGAAGGAAGATGCTCACGGAGGAGTTCAGGTGGAACCCAGGGCATATCCGGCCGCGGACCCTTTAAATCTTGAAGGAAGATGCGGCCTCGCCCCTAGGGGAACAGGAAGCAGGAACGCAGGACCCTGGATAGTGGCCATGCTGCCACTGATGCTGAGGAGCAGGGCAGGGCTGAAGAACAGGCCCAGTGTTGTTGGCGGCTCTCAAGCTGCGGGAGGCAGGCTGAGAAGTGGCTCTATGCCGCAAGGGAGCCTGAGGACTGCAAAACAGAGATGACATCAGCGGCAGCAAGATGGCAGCATCCGGCCAAGGAAGTCATCAGTGGCAGCTCCTGCCATGCCGGAAGGTCCAGGGATGGCAGCGGCCTCTGGGCCGCAAAGGTAAGCACCTGTTCGCAGCTAAGCCAGCGAGCAGGAGCACAACACTTTATCTACACTGGTGCTGTCTCCAAATGTTCAGACCCGCTTTTTCTTCACCCTCCAGTTGATATCAGAAGCTGCCCTGATTTAAACACTGTGCCAATGCCAGAGGAGCAGCAAGTGCTGAAGGAGCACAACAAAGAAGCATGATCCTTTATGCACTCCTTCATGCAACCTATTCAAATGTTGCAATTCAGAGGCTATAAAGGAAAATGGAAGACACTAATCTATTCTGCCTTTATAGAACGGCTCATGCTTGCGTTTCTGGTCCAGCCAAAAGGGCCAGAATACTTCAGATGATCCTTCTTTCTTCTTCAACTGCTAATTCATTGTCAAGGGATTGTGTGCCTCTCTCACCTTTGAAATGTGCTTTAATCAGTGCTTATTTTATTTTAAGTAGATTTCCACTCATCTCAGATCTGATAATAGAATACGACCTACCCATTTTGTTTATCACAGAAAGATGATTAAAGCCAGGTGTTGAGACCTGCTTAGTGATTTCTCAGCCATATCAGGTCAGGGAGGAAGAAAGGGTGAGGTGTTGCAGTTATTTTTTTCCAGTCCCTGAATATTAAGACACCACCTCCTTCTTCCCAGCCTTTCAAAGAAAGGGCCAGATTCATTAAGGCTTTTCTCCCATTTTGTGTCTATGGGAAAAACCCTTAGGGGTAGATTTTCAAACCGCGCGATTTGGCGTACTTTTGCTGGCGCATCAGGTGCCAGCAAAAGTACACGGGATTTTAGTAGATACACGCATAGCCGCGCGTATCCGCTAAAATCCTGGATCGGCGCGCGCAAGGCTATCAATTCCGTATAGCCAGCGCGCCGAGCCGCGCAGCCTACCCCCGTTCCCTCCGAGGCCGCTCCGAAATCGGAGCGGCCTCGAAGGGAACTTTCTTTTGCCCTCCCCTCACCTTCCCCTCCCTTCCCCTACCTAACCCACCCGCCCAGAACTGTCTAAACCCCCCCCTTACCTTTGTCGGGGGATTTACGCCTCCCGGAGGGAGACGTAAATCCCCGCGCGCCAGTGGGCCGCTAGCGCGCCGGGACGCGACCTGAGGGCGGGTCCGGAGGGCGCGGCCATGCCCCCGGAACGCCTCGGGCCATAGCCACGCCCCCGGGCCCGCCCCCGGAACGCTCCCGACACACCCAGAAAACGCCGCGCGGTTCGGGCACGCCCCCCGACACGCCCCGACAAGCCCCCCTCAGAAAACCCCGGGACTTACGCAAGTCCCGGGGCTCTGTGCGCGCCGGTAGGCCTATGTAAAATAGGCTCACCGGCGCACTGGGCCCTGCTCACCTAAATCCGCCCGGATTTGGGCGGATTTAGGCGAGCAGGGCTCTTAAAATCCGCCCCTTAGTGAATCAGCTCCAAAGTTTGTTTCTGGAACTTAACCAGCATCTCAAACTCAATTTACTTTTGATCCATCAGCCCCCACTGGTCACCATTACTGCTTTACATAGTCTTATTGGAACTATTAGCGAGTGCTCAGTCAAGAGCTCTCACTTGCTTATGCTAGGTGATTTCAATTTGCCTACAGATGAGCTCAGTAGATCTAATGAATCAATTTATTTTCAGCTATGGCTGATTTAGCATTAACACAATGGGTTCATCGTCCTGCTCACAAAGTAGACCACATTCTTGATCTAATTTTCATAACTCCTGACATTTCACTCATAAATCAATCAATTACTGTCTCTCAGTTATTCTAGACTGATCTACTGATCTTTCTCCTTGAGTTGCAAGATTACCCAATCCAATCCTATTAAAGGGAAGATTCAAGTTAGGAGAACCAGAGAACACTGATGTTGTAACATTAGCTAATATAAATTTCCCATCTAATTTCAAATAACTTTCTCTAGATGACCAAGTTAGGCTGTGGAACCAAGAATTAGCAGAAACTTATGACAAGGTTACTCCCATTGCTTATCATTTTTTTAAAAGGTTTTGGGTGCGATCAGTATCATTCAGGTCTCTGTACTTAAGACAATGCAGGTAACTAGAAAGGAAATGGTAATGAAAAAAAAAATCTACCAATAATGGGCAAATACTCATTGAAATTTAAAATGTTTTTTTAACTAGCTTGCTCAGGAAGGCCGAAAACTGGCCCAAGTGCTTTTTAAATTTATCCACTCAGACTTCTGGATCAGAGCTACCTTCTGAATCCTATCTAGGGATACTCTCTGCTGATGATTTTGTCGCATTATTCATCAAAAAAATTAAAGTAATTCAAGATGTAATCAAAATTAACCCAATAGAAGAGCTTTTGGAGGCTTCTCATTCAAGGGATACCATAGTTCCCCACAGTAAACTATCTGCTTTTTTTACAAAATGTTGCCACTACTATTAAAACTGATGATCCTTTACCTTTTAAATTGCTCCAAAATCCTCATCTTGAACTATTTCCTTTTCTGACTAGCATCATTAACGCAAGTCTTATGCAAGGGTACCTGCCAACTGAGCTCAAGGTTACTATGATTCACCCAGCACTTAAAATCCTGCTGTAACGGAGAATTATAGACCTATCTCAAACCTTCCATCTTTATCTAAAATCATTGAAAGATCCAGCTTTTGGCCTTTCTTGAAAAAGTTATTGTTTATCATCCCAAACAATCTGGATATCAGAAGGGCTTTAGCACTGAAACTGCATTACTTGCTCTGATTCCAAAATCAGTTTGAATCTTGAGAAAGGGAAAGCAGTATTTCTTATATTTAAATGACAGCAGCTTTTGACACCATTGATCATTAGTTATTGATTTCATGCTTGATCCAAATAGGTGTTTAAGATACTGCACTTGAATGGCTTAAATCTTTCCTTGCCAATAGGATTTTCAAGTAGACTGGTATTCCAAATCGTCTCAAATTAGCCCTTTTGCTTGTGGAGTTTCACAGGGCTCAGTCCTGTCACCAACCCTTTTTATTTTTTACCAGGCCCCTCTTGCACCCTTGATACAAAGCCTTGGCTACAGTTCTTATTTTTACACTGATGTTGTTCAGATAATAGCTAGCATTTATCCAGAAACCTCAGTATCACTATCACATTTCAATGAATGACTTACTAACGTTATGAAGTGGCTTTGTACTTCTAAATTGAAAGGTCGACCCCACTAAGTCTGAAGTTGTGGTTCTTCAGGAAATTCAACCCCCAAATACTTCCTTTAACCAGTAATGGCTGGTTCCACCATCCAATTGAAAGACAATGTTACCATCCTGGGAGTAAAGTTAGACCCAGTGCTAAAATTCAAAAGCCAAATCTAAAATCTTTGGGCAGTCTTTATTATCTACAATTGATTTGGTAGATCAAATCTTTTCATGAGATACAAATCTCAAATCTCTTACTTATTCACTTATCCTAAATTGCTTAGACTATATTAATTGTATCAAAGCCTTTCTTCCAATGTGCTCCACAAACTTCATATATTTCAAAATGCTTTAGCCAAGATAATATTCGTAAAAAAGAAATTTGACTATGTTACTGCTCTCCTACAGGAATTTCATTGGTTACCAGTCTTACATTGTATACAGTTTAAAATAGGCTGCTTAACATTCAAGGATTTCATTGGGAAACCTCTACATATTTAGCAACCCTTTTAGTCCGGTGGACTTAGAATAGAAAAAGACCCATCTTTGGAGGTCTTAGAGCTCCAATTATAGGCCTGCTCAGCAAAGTGTTAAACAGTGGAACAATTATAGCTTAGCTTAGTGTTTTTGTTGTTTACTACTTGTTTCTAAAGTATTATGATCTGATAAGAAAATATGCTGTCTGAAATAAAGGGTAATTTTAGATTTGCACCTAGAACTTAGTCACAGCGAAACCTACAAGATTTGCTATTTGGGAAAGATGAAAAACATGAATTACCGTATTGCTTAAGTAATCCAACATGAGTTATTGTAGCAAGATGGAGGTTTAAGGGAGAAGTAGCCTTAGACCTAATATGGCGGATTACATCTAAATTGGTGGAAGAAGAGGGATGCTTTAGCATTAGAACATAAAATGATGAATCAGTATATAATTGGGTTGGAAGTTGTAGATGTGACCCTTGTTTGGCTCTTTGGGATAGCAATAGCCATAGGATATGATATGAGGAAATATGTAATCAAAGAATAATTTGTTGATTGGTTTTATACTATGTTTTCAAAGATAATTGTGAAATATATTAATGCCTGTCTTTGTCTTTTGCTGGCAGAGCAACTATTTTTATTTCACCCTGGCCTGTGATCTTTTTAATAAAAACCACAAAAGAGGAACCTTTGGCTTATTGTAAGATTTTCTTTTGTAGCCACTTTTAAGACATCATAGGTTGCTCTGCGGAGATAGTCCAGGTCCATGCCAATGGTCTTTACACTGGTGTACTATTTTTGTTAGTAGAAAAATCCACAATTGGTGCTTTTGAAAGCTGGTTCTGACTTTGTGTTCTTGGAGTTCTTCTCTGCTATCTCCAGTAAGTATTTGTACCTCTATTCTGTTTGATGGTGTTTTTTATTCTCTCTGTCCCTTCTTTCTAACTAATCCTCTTGTTTTTTGTGCCAGCCCTGTTGCTGTTAAGGGCTTTGGGGCTATCCAAGGGGTAGTGTGTGTATTGTTTCTGCCAAGGTTTTGCGGTCAGCAAGCTACTAAGCTGGAGGTGGGAGTCATCCTGTCTATCCAGTGTACAGAATTAGAGGTTGAAGACCTCTGATTTATATTTCTGTTGCTGGTAGTGATATATAGCCAGCTTTTGAAAGGGGTAACTTTATATTCTGAGGAAGTCCCAGAATTGAGAAATTTTGTATTGGGGGTTGAAGTCCCTCAGGAAAAAAAAGAGTTGCACCTATGATGTACACTGAGGCCGCTGAGAGTCTTTTGTGGGTGGCAACTGCCTCATTACTGTTGAGAGTACTGGCTTTGGAATTTAGCATTTTTTGTGAATTGGCTAGAGGAGGAGATTCTAGTACAGGAGGCTTTTCAAAGGCATCGGCTCTAAATGGAGCTAAGTGGTGTGGGATTTACTTGCTTTGGAGTTGCTTGAGAAACGACACCTTATCCTTGCAAGTTGATAAATTAAGAAAAGGACTTAAGATCTAGCCTTATACCAGAGTCTTTGATGTTTTAGCTGACTGATTTATTTCTTCCCTTCACTATTCTGTTTGAAATTTGATGCAAAGTCTATGGGAAAAAAGTACCCAAAGATATGGCGTCAAGGTTGGCAGTTTGAAATCGCTCCTTTAATGAGAATATTCAATAGGATCAGTCTCAGAACCTACAGGGTACATTTTTTGTACATTTTCCAGTCAGTCATGTACCCAATTTTCAGCTTTATGTTTAGATCATATTTTTTCTAGTTTATTATATATCATGTGAGAAATTCAAAAGCCTTTCTGAGATGGGGACTACAGAACTGAAACATATAGGTGCATTGTACATATGTACTAGAAAATATATTTATATCTTTTCACATTAAGGCAAAGTTAATATAATTAACTAGCAAATGTACCCGTTCTACACCCGGGCGGCGAGCCTTTTTATTGGCACATATGCTCTTGTATGGAAGCGTTAGCTGAAAAGGAAAAACGAAATTGTTTTCACCCAGGGCAAGGGATGTGGAGGCACATTTGCTAAAGCCAGGGTTGGCAAAGTTTATTTACCAAGCTGTCTCTCGCACTCCCCCACACCCCCTCTCCTCTCACACACACATTCTCTCTCAACGGCATCCCCCTCCCCTCATATAGGCTCCCTCTCTCTGAAACCCACACTCAAGCATCCCCCCCACCCCCTCTTACCTCCCATGCTCTCTCTCACACCCTCCCCACCCCCCTCTTACCAACCATGCTCTTTGTCACCCCCCTCTCTCACACACACATTCTCTCTCACTGGCATCCCCCCCCCTCATATAGGCTCCCTCTCTCTGAAACCCACACTCAATCATCCCCCCCACCCTCTCTTACCTCCCATGCTCTCTCTCACACCCTCCCCACCCCCACTTACCAACCATGCTCTGTCAGCCCCCCTCTCTCACATACACATTCTATCTCACCAGCATCCCCCCCTTTGCTCTCTCTCACATCCTCCTGCTCTCTCTCACCCTCCCTGACACACATTCTCTCTCACCGGCATGCCGCGCGACCCGCACCATTCGCAGCGAAGATGAAGGCCCGGCGCGCCGTTCGCAGCACACAGGGGCCTTCCATTTTTGCCTTGAGCAGAAAATAGCAGCAGAGACCTCAGCATGCCGCGAACAGAGTGTGTCTCGCGGCACATGCTCCATTTGCAGTGAAGATGAAGGCCCAGGCGCACCGATCACGGCACACGGGGGCCTTCCCTTTTCACCATGAACGGGCGCCAGGCCTTCATCTTCGCCGCGAATGGAGCGTGTGCCACAGGACGTGCTCCATTCGCGGCATGCCAGGGTCTCCTCTGCTATTTTCTGCCTGTCCCGTGATGGCCGATGTCCTTCCGGTTTTGAATAGTCTTCCGGCGAGGGAGGAAATCGGCGAGCTGAGGGAGGAAATCTACGGGAAGGAGGAATTCTGCGCAAAATCTGCATTCTGCAGTACTGCTGAATTCCCCCAGGAGTACCTCTTGTAGCTGGTGTTGTGACATGGCCGCTGTACGACGTGTTTGAGCCTCCAAGGTGGCCAGGGAGCCACCTGCGCCATCTATCAGCGGGCTGGGGAACATACGCGAGCACTGACGGACACACTACCAAGCCCGATATATTATAGCGCCATCTATCGGCGGACTGGGGAACATACGCGAGCACTGACGGACACACTACCAAGCCCGATATATTATAGCGCCATCTATGGGCGGGCTGGGGAACATACGTGAGCACTGACGGACACACTACCAAGCTCAATATATTATGGATTGTTAATAAGAATGCTGTAAGCAGGTCTAGCCTTTATTTCTTACATTGACTGTTTCATAGAAATATAATAGCAGAAAGACTGTATGGCCCATCTAGTCTATCCACTCCATTAATATAGCTTTATAATTCTCATCATTCCCTTAGAGATCTCCTGTATTTATACAATGCTTTCATGGACTCAGACACTGTTTTTGTCTCCACCATCTCCACTGGGAGGCTGATCATGCACCCATCATCTTCTCTGTAAATAAATTTCTTAAGATTGGTCCTGAGTCTACCCCCTTTCACTCTCATCCCATGATCCCTCTTTCGAGAGCCTCTTTCCCATTAAAAAAGGCTGGCCTCCTGTGCATGGAAAACATATATTTAAATGTCTCTATCATATCTCCCCTATTTCACTTTTCCTCTAGGGCATACATGCTTAGATCTTTAAGTCTATCTATGCTGTAGAATTAAGACCACTGACCATTTTAGTAGACACCCTCAAGACCAACTCTATCCTGTTTATATCCTTTTAAGGGTGCAGTCTCCAAAATTGTATGCAGAATTCCAAGTGAAGTCTCACCAGGGACCTATGAGGGGCAATATTACCTCCCTTTTCCAGCTGACCATTCTTCTGCCTATGCAACCAAGCATCTTTCTGGCTTTGTTGCTATTTTATCTACCTGTCTGGCTACCTCAAGATCAATAATCTAACTCCATGTCATCAACAAATTTTGGATCAGTCCTTGGTTTCAAACCCCAAATTACCCCTTATCTCCCAAAACTAGCATTTGCTGCTCTACTTTTCATAATTCTTAATACTTTGGATTGGGAATAGGTAGTAACCTAAATCCCATCTCAGTGTACACAGTAAAAAAAACCATGAAAGAAGGCCAAAGATCCATAATGCAAACATCTCCGTTATCTCTCTAGTGGTGTTCCAGGTGAAGACAAAAATCAACATTGCTCTCTTATCCATTCAAAGTGTATTGGAAATAAAAATTGGAAACCAATGACTGAATGAACACCTATGATATACACACGGCTTTATATTGGTAAAATTGAACTATTTTATTTCAGTTTTAGGTGACTAGTGAAGGAATTGGCTCTATGCCCCTCAGTGTAAGTATTATGGACCTAGTACTGTATCTTTGCAGCTCCAGGTTATTCCCTTCATTTTGTAGTTGATTTACATGTAGGAGATTTGACTATGGCAAAGCAAGTGAAATGAACAAACTACAAAGTTCTTCCAACTACTAGTCAGACACTGTTGATGCTTTAAGCATAATGTTAGCCATGTTACAATGGAAAGAAAATGTGTTTAACATACAGATATTTACATACATACAACAGCTTGAAGATTTTTTATTTTTATTAAAAAAAACAAAAGTGATATTGAACTGACCTTAGATTCCCTTTCTTCAAGAAGAGTCTCCAGCTTCTTCTGGGCAGCCCGACCCTCATGGTCTTCACTGACAATGAGAATGATGTGATTCCAGTTAAAGAGACGCATCAGCTCAAACCAGACATTGGCCTGGTGAGAATAAGGTGGAACGGTGCGCAGGAAGGACAGGTGGATGCTCTGCAAAGAAGAATATAGTTCAGCACAAGTTTTCATATTCGACTGTAAGGGGGATGGCAGCCATTGTCTGCTGAGCACACTGTGGCACTAACACAAAGGAGAATACTATTAAATAGCAATGTTGCCTCTGAATGGGAAAATCTCATGATTCAACATGAGCAAAGTCAATTCCACGGATTCTTTTCTCCTTTAATAGCAGGTGTGTGAATTTTAGAGAGATGACGGTGTTTTGGAATTTCTTTTCAAAATTTTTGGACTCTTTCATCTAAGCATATCTTTCTATCAAGTTATTTAATAAGATAGTCAAAGAGACTGTAAAATTTATGGTTATGTTTTGTGGGAGGAGATTAAGATTAATAGTATTCCAAAGGTATAATCAGAAGAATGGAGAGAGGACTTTTTTTCACTTTTTCCCCTTTTCTTCCTCCACGTCAAGATCCTCTCTCCAGACAACATGACTTGGGTAATTCTGGCTGGTATATGTGGCACTTCTTCTGAGGCCTACTCCTAATGCTGCTCTATGGTCCTCAGGGACAGATGCTCAATTAAACTGTTTTTCTTCCTTTCCTTTCCTATCCACAGAAAGATCCAAATCTGGATCTCCCCACACTGTGGCTCCAAGGCTTGGGGCAAGATAGGAGGAGGGCATTCTGTATCTTTTTCATCAGCATCCAATTTTCCCCAAACACAGAAAAGGTAATCTACAAAGTCATTTCCATAGGTAAAGCAGTGCTTTACCTACGGAAGAGGGCTTTAATAAAACTGTCCTCCCTGTGTGCGGGTAAATGTATACAATCGTGCTACTACATGCACACATTTATCCACAGTTAGAAGAGGCATTCTTGGGGGTACAGTTGGGGGGGGGGTTTGCATTTATGCACATACATTTGAAATTTCAAAAGAATGTATTTAATTTTCCTTGGGAATACTCACACCAATCAGCATGTGTAAGTGTCTGTGGGTAGTTTTCCTAGATAATTTTCAAAGTGACAGTACCCATGTAATTTCACCTTGAAAATTAGTGTAAACTTCCTGGGTAAAAGATATTCATCAGAATTTGCACCAGTGTTGGAAGTTACAAAATTACCTCTTTAGGTAAGTCAAGTCATATGTGAAACATTTTGATTCAGGGGTCTTAAGACTCATATAACCTCCTTCAGCATATGTCCAATGCCCCAAATACTTATTGAAATGTTCTTGGCTATATCTCCAGTACTGTTGGATGCATCTGTAATTCCTCTGGGGCACAAAAGTGGTGGCCTCTGGTCAAGTCGCTAGACCATTTGTCTGACATTTTCTGCCCTGTCATTGAGAATATTAATCATCCCCAGTCAGAAGTTTTTAGAACTCTAAACTTATTTTTCCTTTGCAATGTGTTCAGGATATCTTTGTAGGATTCCTAGCAGTTGGTAATGCTGTAAGATGCTGAATCAAATAATAGCAGGAGAGACCCTGAAACAACCAAGAAAAGTAATACAGTCATTGCAACCACAAGCTTCAGTTATAGGGAGCCACCAGAGTGTTGTGCATGGAATGTAACACTATAAATTAGTCAGAATGTATCCCTAGAGAATGTTAAACTTATTAAATGTCTAAAATACGGGGAATCATCAGAAATTGAGATGTGCCTTGGGACATTATCAGTTTCCTTTTAGTGACATCTGTTTCAGACTACCTGTCTAGCAGTAGTGAGTGCAAGGTTCATTTAAGGCATAAATTCTGCTTCCAACCAGTGATCGCTGAAAGGTGGCACACATTTTGTATTCTGCTATTGATGGCCAAGTAAGTGTTAAGAAAATCATATTTTGTTTGCCATCCATCAATGAAAAGTATATTGGTCTTTAGAGATACATCAGTGACAGATGTGTGGATCCTTGGAGACATTGTTCTTGTGGTGCTGGGTATATGAGTTAAAAAAAACCAAAACTTGACCTTATCCCATCAATGAAGGGCATATGGATGTTTAAAGACGCTGAGCCTGCCCTTTACTAGTGATTGGTATAGACAATAGGTCTTTAGAGACACAAATTGTTTCTCATTATTGATAGGCAAGTGGGTCTGATTGCTGACAGAGAGACCATCCTTTCTTGGGTTTATGGGTAAGACAAGCTGTAGAACAACGGCATCCAACTCTATGCTAAAGACCAACTGCAAACACATCTGGCTATCAGGATATCCACAATGAATATATATGAAATGTATTTGTGTACATTTGATCTAAGAGTCAGGTTAATTTCTGTATATTATTTACTTTGAATATCAGACTGGTTTGGGTGTCTTAGGACAGGATATGGGAAGTATTGGTGTAGAGAAATATTTCATATGTACATGCTGCTATTTTATAATATTTGGCAGTTTTATTCTAAAGGCCTTGAGTGTGTGCTCTTTGGAACTCAAGATGCTGTATAATTGTTTCAAACTTATGAAACATGTAACATCTCTTAAGAAGCAGAGCTGGAAAACACAAATCCATATCTCTTATTCCTTCATTGAAATACATTGGTATTGGGAAACTTTGAGAAAGAGACAATAAAATGTCCAGTTTTTAGCCAAATAAGAAGGAACAAGCTCATTATGGGTGAGGAGATACTTCCATTGCTCGACATTATATGAGGGAAGCTTGAACTGCTGATATCTGTTTTGAACCTGTCCTTTCATAAGACATTTTGTGTGTGGAAAGCTTGCACCTTGCATTGCCACTGCTCTACCACAGAAAACATACAGCATGAGCAATGTGTGTTTTGGGAGGAAGCTTCCACTGTTACTGCCTAAGCTGTACCTCTTCTAATGGGGAGAGTAGACAGTCTGTGAGTGTAGTACACCAGTATTAAATTCAGAAAAGGATTTTAAAACCATCTTACAAGAAAATAATAACTTCCAGAGAGATCTGAAATATTATCTGATCAAGTTGGGTGGAAATCATTAGACTCCAGCTCGGTAGCCCCTTCACTTTGTACGGTTACGAGATATTAGGAAATCATGCAGCAGTTACCTTATCAGAATATATAGACATGCGTGTTGTCAGACCAATGACAGGAATCCTGTAGAAGCCGGCTGTGTATGAGACGGGGGTTGGTGTTAGGTGGTCATTGGGCGCAGGTGGATGGCTAACTAATATTGCATAGACCTGCGGGACACAGGATATAGCACAGAAATATTACTGCATATCACATACATACAACAGCTGCCCTGAAGTGAGAACGTCCTCCTTTTCTCTGTTACAGGCAATGGTGAAGATGAGTAGACAATGGAGAATTTTAAAACATAGTGAAGGCGAGCAGAAATGTATGCCACAGGATAGTTGTGCAGAGAAGGAAGATGGAACTGTCCGTGAATTTAAAGGTTGCCTCTCACCTCTAAGCTTGTACACTGGTTAATGAAAAGCTCCGTATATTTAGGGTATTCTTGTAGGTCTGATATTCAAAGCCATTTATGCCATTACGGAGTGGCAGCTATTTCCTTAAGAAGGATTGGGGTAACCTACACAAAGCAGCAGTTACATCCATGCTTTGGTTAAAGGTTGCTGGGCAGACTAGATAGACCACTTGGGTCTTTTTCTGCCTTCATTTACTATGTTACTATGGATTTATGCACATAAATGACTCCTTATAAAATTGTGTGGGATTTGTACACATAAAAGTATACACAACCCGATTTCACACATTCTTTTATGCATGGTTAGGATTTACATACACTCTTGTTTTTAAAATGTATTCACGTAAATTAACCTGAACAAGTTACATGTTGCAAAAAGAAGGTATAATTTTACATGGGTTAGTTTGTGCATATTATTTTGGATACATTTCACGTTTCCTTTGAAAACTGCCATACTCATGCATTTTGGCAAGACAAATTATGTAGGTTATAAAATTATCCTCTGAGTGAATTTCAAAGCCATTAAATGGCTGTACTGACTTAGTCCGGGGGCTCAGTACAGAATTGGGATTTACATGCAACTTTTTGGAATTTAAAAAGTATGCAAGTTACATAGTAAAAGTGACACCTTCCAAAGAGCGACTATAAATTTGTGCGCTGTAATATGTGTGCGTACAGGACCAATTACCCGAGTATTAACACACACAACTTATGGGATTAAGTTTGCTTTGAAAATGCTCAAGCAAAGTTTGCGTGTGCAATGTACACGCTGTGCAGACTGTCTGAAAATGATTGTCTGAGTGGGCAGCATTTGCTTCTTTGTTTAAGCACTCAGTTCTGCAGTGCAGGAGGCTGCAGATTACAGCTAAATGGCTTGCTTACAGCCACACAATGTAATGCGATTTATTTAACAGCACTTTTAATACTCCATACTAATTCCCCTCTGAGGCCTATTATACTAACAGTATGGTCAGCTGGGACTGAGTGAAAGAGAAATGGGAGGGGGAAGGGGAAGGGGGATGGGCAGAGAGACACCTTTTGAGAGAGATTCAGGGACAGAAATCAAGACCTCACTAGAAGCTTTCACAGTTATAGAATAATCCCTACATATAATTCCTTTCTGTGTGCAGTTGGGTAGTCCCTACACCTCTTCTTTCATTAGAATAAGGTCTCTTTTATGGTCTCTGAACTAATTATTGGGTATATTTTTGGCACAGGTGCCATGTTATATTTCTCTCAGTGACTTTAACAGTGAGCACTGGGGATTTGATTAATATCAGGTTAAAAAATGTCCTTGAGCAAAGAGATCAGCATGAATATAACAACAGAGCAGCCTGAAAAAGGATGTGTGATCTATGTGCTCATTCTCAGCTTGCCTGTGAAGCTCCCAGAGACTCACTACTTTGTCTATTCTTCATAAACCTCCCTACCCATTCCTATTCACAGCTACTTTGACTACATTTGGCTCAGCACTGTCCCCCAGAAACCAACAATTCCAGAGCCCTATAAAAATAAACTTTTTAATATCTTTATTATAACTTCTATTGCACCAGAAGCAGAGGATAGTTGTGTAAGAACATAAGATATGCCATACTGGGTCAGACCAAGGTTCCATCAAACCCAGTATCCTGTCTCCAACAGCAGCCAATCTAAGTCACAAGTACCTGGCAAGTACCCAAACATTAATTATAGATCACAAGCTACTAATGTTGCAACAAGCAGTGGCTATTCCCTATTGATTAACAGAAGTTTATGGACTTATCTTCCAGGAAGTTATCCAAACCTTTTTTAAATCCAACAACATTAACTGCCTTAACCACATCCTCTGCCAAAGAATTCCAGAGCTTAATTGTGCATGGAGTGAAAAAGAAATTTCTCCAATTTGTTTGAAATGTGTTACTTGCTAACTTCATGGAGTGCATCCGAGTCCTTGTATTATCCAAAAGAGTAAATAACCAATTCACATTTACCCATTTAAGCCTTTCATGATTTTGTAGACTATCATATCCCCTTTAGTTATTGCTGAAAAATGGAATCTGTGCATACATTTCCATCCTGACGAAAGCATATTTCTTTGAGTTGGTTTACATCACATGGTGAATGCATAGCCATCATTTACTCTTAAAAGGTAGCATGGATGCTGGTTCTTGAACATCTCCATTATCAGATCTGTCATCTGCATTACCTCATCAGTCTCCCTGGTCTGCAACAGTCCCCTGATCTCCAGTTCAAGCTCCCTCGATGTGCAGGAGGCAGATCTGATATTGAGGGTGCTCAAGAACTCAGAATACCCATGGAGCTGATGCATATGTAAATTGGGATTTCTTAAAGAATATAACATGAAAAGAGCTATAATTTAAAAACTAATTAACAGGTATATAGACAATATGATTTGTCTCATTTGTTTTCTTGTTTTCGCACTGTAAATACATTTGCACCTAAAGAAACAGTCAGAGTCTGCCTCCTTATTCCTCTGGGCTATTTCCTAAGCCGAGACTGGCAACATTACCACATAGCCATGAACAATCCTTGGTGCATTGTTATATATACAGTATATACAAAAGTACGTGGGATTTTATAAGATACGCGCGTAGCCGCGCGTATCTTATAAAATCCGGAGTCGGCGCGCGCAAGGGGGTGCACATTCGTGCACCTTGCTTGCGCCGAGCCCTACGCGCGCTGCCCGTTCCCTCCAAGGCCGCTCCAAAATCGGAGCGGCTTCGGAAGGAACTTTCCTTCCACCCCCCCCCCCCCCTGCACCTTGCCCTCCCTTCCCCTACCTAACCCACCCCCCGGTCCTATCTAAACCCCCCCCCACCTGTGTTTTAAAAGTTACACCTGCCAGAAGGCTGCTGGCGCGCGATTCCCTGGCCCAGGACCCGTTTTGGAGGCCTCGGCCATGCCCCCGAAATGCCCCCGGGCCGGCACCACACCCCCTGACATGCCCCGAATGTCGCGTCAGCCCTGACACGCCCCCCCCCCCTAGCGAAGCCCCGGGACTTACGCGCGTCCCGGTGTTTGTGCTCGCTGTCGATCCTATGCAAAATAGGCTCGGCACGTGCAGGGGGTTTTTAAAAGGGTTACGCGCATAACTTATGCGCGTAACCCTTTTAAAATCCGGCCCTATGTATGGTTCATAAGATCATATATGGGGACAAAACAAACTGGTTGAACTCAATTATTAAACTTCATGTACCTCAACGAGACCTAAGGTCAGCGAATAAAGGGTTACTTTCAGTACCTACTGTTAGATCGGCTCACCTCAGCGAAGTGAGGGACAGGGCTATTTCAATCGCAGGGCCAAAACTCTGGAACAGTTTACCACTTGAACTTAGAGTACAGGATAATCTGAAGAAATTTAAGAAGGATCTAAAAACATGGTGCTTTCAACAAGTGTATGGAATCAATGCCAAAGAAGGCAATTAAGAAACAGGAGATCGACAGAGGGACTCTTATTTCTATTCTCTTAATTATATTTCTATTTTTATTTTCCTTAATAAGTAGATTTTAGTTACATGGTTTTTATTTTATATTGAATTTTATTGTATTTTACTCTGTTTCTAACTTTTATGATGATTTTTGCTTATGTAAACCATAAAGATAGAATCCTGTGTGCTGTGTAACGGTATATAAAGTTTGCATAAATAAATAAATAATATACGCTCGTAACCCTTTAAAACCCGCTCCTGCGCACGCCGAGCCTATTTTGCATAGGTCCAGCGACACGCGCAAGCCCCGGGTCGCGCATATGTCCCACATGTTATAAAATCGGGCGTAGATTTGTGCGTGCCGGGTTGCTTGCGCACACAAATCTACGCCCACGCGTAATTCTTAAAATCCAGCCCTAGATGAACAATGTTTTCATGTAATATGGCATGTGTACAGAATCCAAGAGTTAAAATTTTCATCTTCCCCTATATCCTGTTGGAGTCTGTGACAAGCTGTGCTTTCAATAACTCTTTAATTGCATGAAAGCCTAGCAACAGGTGCACAAAAATAGACTACACTAGGTAATTTGATTTTTAATTACTAGCCATGTGCTAAGCTGACATTCCTAAGCAGTTATCAGACCTTCAGATAACTGTGCTTAAAAAGCATAAGGGAATAAGCTGCCCAAAGGAAGTGAGAGAGGTAGGAACAATACTGGAATTAGAGAAAGCATGCCATAACTACAAAATACCCTTAATTATTTGGAAGCAAGGGCAAAGTCTACAATCAAACAGGGTCCCACTCTATGGAATTATAAGAGAAAGAGATAATGGGCAGATATGATGGGCCTTGTGGTCATTATCTGCCATCATAGTCTATGTTTTTCTGTTTTCTTAAGTTTCATGGGAATTTAGGGAGAAAAATCTGTGTATGTATGTATGTACATACATACATGCATGCTTCATGAATATGTTTTTTTCTCTGATGTGCTTGCTATCTCCCAAATTGATTACTACAGTGCTCTGTATCTTGGTTTATCTGCCAAGCTTATCTATAGCTTCAGACCATACAATGCATTGCACCAAGGATTGTGCATGGCTATATGGTAACATTGCCAGTCATGGCTTAGGAAATAGCCCAGAGGTATGAGGAGGCAGACTCTGGCTGTTTCCTTAGGTGAAAATGTATTTACAGTGAGAAAACAAAGAAAGCAAATGCAGCTCACCTTGTAGAATTGGTAGCACTCAGACATTACACACATAGCAGGGCTTCACATAAACCGGCCCCCTGCCTACTCCCCAGGTCCTCTGTACCCTTCTGGGCCCTGGTTCCTTATAGTATGGTGAAGGGAGCCTCCCTTCACCCAGAATCCCTTGCGGGGCTGAGCCTTAAGGAGGACCGGGCTGGATCGCTGGGGGCAGTCCCTTAAGGTGGTTGGAAGGTTTCCTGTATACTCCCTTACAGGCAATTCCAGGAGAACCAGTGCTTTACCATTACTCTACAGCTTATACTGGTTATTGGTTTTGGCTAGAACCAAGTTTAAACTCCTTACCCAGGCCATTTCTGTTTGAAGAGGACAGTGTCTCCCTCATCTCAGATGAAGCCTGAGTTGGTATAGGCCAGGTAGGGAGCTTCAATCTATTCAGGGCTGCCTTTTGTTCATGCCTCCTATTGACAGGATGCATCAGCTGCATTTTAAGAGCTAGGGATTTTTCAACCATGGGCTCAGCTTTGTGGAATAGCTTACTGTTGGAAATTAGGCAAGAAACGAATTTACTGTCATTCAGGAAAAAATTGAAAACTTGCGCTTTTTCTGATAACTAAGGCTCTTTAGGTCTGTGTTGGGAACGTTAAATGAATGAAAGGCAAACTCTGCAATTAGGTATGAGCTATACTGTGTTTCTCACCCGATATGAGCTGTGGCTGTAAACTTCTGTTTTTTATTATTGTATGTGTTTTGTATTTGATTGTTTCATTTAAGCTTGTTTTTATTGGAATCGTATATGTATTTTATGATTTGTACACTGTTGAGGACAATCTTTGACTAGGATGGCAGTATAAGAATATTTGTAAATAAATAAAGTCCATTACCTGCTATTAATTAAGTTGACTTAGAAAATAGCCACTGCTATTACTAGCAACGGTAACATGGAATAGACTTAGTTTTTGGGTACTTGCCAGGTTCTTATGGCCTGGATTGCCCAGTATGGCATGTTCTTATGTTCTTATGTTCTAAAGTGCTATTTCATTGTAAAGTGACATTTTATTGTATCTTTTTACTAGATGTTTATCCCATGCTGAGTGCTAAATCATCTCTGATCATCATCACATTTATACAGAGCTGTACATGCAGCCTCTGCAGATACAGGGCTTCTTGTTTTTCATGAAGGAGACCACAATTCAGCTTTCCTTACAAATGAAATCCCTGCCTTATGCTAAACAAGTTTCAGAGTTGAATGTAGCCAAATGTGAAACTTTTGAACAAAATCATAAATAGAAATAAACTTCCTTACATTTTTATCCCAACTTTTTAATAGCATGTAAAATACACAGATAGGCAACCAGATTTCTAAACATCCAATAGGCCTAACTCTGAGAATCGTACATTGTTATTCCATCATTTGAAATCATCCCTCCCCTCACTTTGATGTTTGGAAACATGTTTGCTTATCTGTGTATATTTTTTATTTATATATGTTTATATTCTACAGCCTTTATGTTGTTTAATGGTTATCTTTGAAAATCATAAATAAAAAAAAAAGAAATAATCTTCCTATAAAGAACCAAATTTAATTATAAATGTCTAATTTATCCAGCCAAAGCTGGATCTGCAACTAGGCTTTTCCTATCATGGATCTGGCATATAAGAACTGCCATTATTCCTACTGCTATGCTCTTTGGATGTATGCACTCAGCTCTTATTTCTACAGTCTCCCCAGTTTGTTCAGAAGGCTTCTCATGTCTTTGGTGGATAATTTTCAAACACATGTATGTGCCAGAATGGGATTTTATAAATTACCCAACTGATGTGGGGGTAAAACTATGTGAGTATGTCCTGTTTACTAGTAAGTTTACCTATACTGTACGGAAGAATTGCCAGGGGTAGAGTTTTCACCTATGCACATACTTTTCAATTTATAAAGTAAGCACTTAAGTTTATATGAAATTGGTATGGTCCAGATAGCAGTTTAAACTAATATGGGTAGATCCAGTGGGATAATTTACAAAGAGAACATGCACACTCACCCTTTCAAAACCAGTGTAACTTATGCACATATTTGCTACATCAGTTAACCTGTAATTCTACAAAATTATCCTCCCTCTTGCCCTTTTCACTGCAGTGCACAGAAGAAATCCCTGTCACTCCAATCAGAATATAGTAGTGTATTTGCTGTTAATCTACTTGAATGTGTAGAAATAAAGGTCAACACAAAAAAATCAGAGGTGATATTTTTTTATTGACTACCTCAAAACATTTCTTGACTAGCTTTTGAGAACTATACGCCTTTCATCAGATCAAATAGAATGAGCCTATCCACTTTCAGGCCCATTCTATAGTATTGAGAAGTATAAAAGCCCTTCTTATCAACATTGGCCATCAGGCATATACAATGTTGTACCCTTCGTCAGGTTAAAAACAGAATGTTGGAAAGATGGTGAGATAGCATGTGTTTCTGGTGAAGAGCTTTTAAAAGTTTTGTGATTATGAAAACACTATACTGGGCTTTTGATGACTGAATTGTACCGCTGAAGAAGCTTGACCAGTGAAACATGTTGGGTGATGGTGTTTCTTGACACAATTTATTTGCAATCTACTTTCATCCTTTTGTAAATCTTTTCAATGTTTTTCTTTAACGAACATAATGTGAGAGATTTCACAGTTATTTACTAGTTGAATTGCTAGTTGTGGCCCCTGACATTGCTATGAGAATCAGTGAATTTTTGGAATTATGAATAATTCCTTTTTGACTGAGATACTGATTGCTGAGACAGAATACTCATTTTGATGTCCTTATTAGCCGACAAATACAAATACAGTTCAGATACCAATAAGCTAGCAATTTTTAAATTGTTTGAACATTTAAGATTGGGTTTATGCTTTTTAATGTGTGTATATGTATGGATGAATGATGTTTCTGAATTTGTGTGTTTTTGGGCCCTTTGAGGAATGCTATTTAATTTGTGTTAGTATATTTGTGCTGATGTATTTCTTTATACTTAGCTGAATGTACAATTGGTATAATATGGGTGGCTAAATAAGTACAATTATATTTGTGAATGTTGAATTTATTATAAATTGAGCATTCATTGTATATTAACAGTGTGAAATGTTGTGATATTTAGTGTAATACATTTTGATATTTTGAATTATTTTGAAAAATTTTGATTGTATTTTACCCTTTTTTTCCCTTGGGTAATTGTATGCTTTATTGATGTATGAAAAAGCCTTTGGATTTGGTTTTTGTGTATAGCTTTCAGGAGCTACACTCCCGCCATCAGAATGAGCTCATTCTGTTTTGACCTGATGAAGGGAATATAGTTTCCAAAAAGTTAGTTAAGAAATGTATTAAATAAATACACATTGCCATTGTGCTAATTTATCTCCCCAGTTCTCCCTCTCTTCAGATCGCATTATAAAACTCACTTTGTCTCCCTTGAGTGCTAATTCATCTTCTAATCTGTTTAAGTGTTCAGATGTATTTTACTGTTTTTACTATGTGCATTATATGTTATTGTAAAGGATGTTAACACATTTTTCTATTGAAAACATTAGATAAAATTGTATTGTTCACATAATTTAGTTTAATGCATCCATTTTTAATGTTCCAAGTCTTCCCTACTGCATTTTAATTTAATGGTATGAGCAGTATCTGACTGGTGGTCTCTGGCATTCAGTTAATTTCAAATTTTTGCCATGTACAGCAGTACATATCACAAATGCTGTGGTAAAAGTATGTATCCTTCATAGCAATAATATTTCCAAGTTTATCTATTTATAAGCCTAAGTTATCGCCAGGTTTCCTCTTTCAATGTTAGATTTCAAAAATTGAACTGAAATACCTAACTCTGAAAAGTTTATCACATAATTAGGTACAGATAACTGAACCTTCTACAGGAATGGAATACTAATTTGTGAGGTATATTTTTGATCAATTTAAACACATTTATTTAATTATTTTGCTAATATTTATGCAATGCATTTAATTTTACTGCCCTTATAATTTTGAGGAAAGTTAGTCAACAGAACTTGAAAAGAAATCAAAAGAAGAATAATGTTATGTACATAATTGAAGTTTGTGAATATGAAAATTAAAATGTAATTTCAATTTTTTAAAAATGTAAGGGCACAATTTTCAAAACTATTTTTTTCTTCCAAAGACACAGAATTGGAGAAAAGCCTGTACGAATGAGCCACTAAGAGTAATAAAATATTTAATTAATATTTCAAACTAGAATCACAATAGTGGTGTTTGCTGCCAATAAAACACTGACTTTGATTTGTAATATGGCACAAAATAATGAAGCTGAAGGAGGTAAAAAATGTTTAACTCTGTATTGAGCAATAATTAGAGAGCAATATCCTGTCCATATATATATATTAGAACTTGGGATTCCTAATGTACCAAATCCCAAATTCTTCTGTTTTAAATGTATTATTTTATAGTTTATATGATTGCAATTTCCAGGCCACAAAAAGTAATTACAAGCTTAGATTAAAATCATTAAAAAAAAAAAAAAGTCTAGTTATCTGTAATAAAAATGTCAGATTTTATTTTATGTAACTCTGCCATTTAAAAGATTAACATCCATAGGCCACTGGTCTTCTTTCAACCTATTTAAATATAAAGCCACGTTTGTTTAATTTTGGTGTAAAATCATTTAATTGCAGAAAGGGCTTATATGTGACTGCATTTGAGAGAGAGAAATAGAACTTGTGATTGATTCCTAGGGGAGCACGACCTTGAATAATTTACACATAATCTGTAAATTTGTATTTTGCTAATTTTATACCATCCAAGGATGTATATAAAGAGATTCTGCTATGCGATCATTAGAAAATAGGGAACTCAATATATTATTAAAACCTAGACTAATTCCTTGACTGCTTAAGCTCAGTAAAACATATCCAAGGTTTTGAGATTGTTAAACTAAAAATGGGACATTAAAAATAAATGTCTTTAGAAAGCCATGGTTTTAAGCCAAGTTGTTTTATTATATGGAGTACAACTTGCACCCTTTACCTGAGCACTATGATATTACATATAGGGGATTAAAATATTATCTCTTAACACTGTAAATATTGAAAAGGATTTCATCGTTTTCTTTCATTTAGATACTTCTTTTTTGTCGGTTTGTCTTTTTCTAAAAAATCTCTGGAAATATTTCTGGATAAAAATAGAATATGGAAATGCTTAATTTATAGGTATTTACTCCTCAGATATAAATCTAAATCTGACTACACAATGATATTTAAATTATTTGTGTTAAGGAAGAGTAGATAAACAGAAACCCCATGACCAGCTTTCACAAATGCATAGTAAGGAAAATGTATGCAGTTTTGCACGGACACTGGTTCGGTTACTTTAGAAGAATTCATTTCTGAGCTAAATGAAATAGAATGGATCCGCCTCACAGCTTCCAAACATTTAACCTGCGGTGGGTTTGGATCGGAACGAGCTCCCGCCGCCCTCGTCCCACACAATCAGCCTATCCTGGCTGTTATGTGCTTCTATTCCATTTCCTTTCTGCATTTTACTGCCTAACTCCGTGTATACTGCCAGGGAATCTGATCTGACAAAAAAAAAACCAAAAACTGAGTGACTACAAGGGCTGCAATGCGGGCAGATGGCGCTTTATGGGAATTCAGTGAGGCGGTAGGCTGTGGGGGGATGGGGGAGCATGTCAAGCAGAAGGAGTTCACTGGGAGGCATGTCTTCCCTTTGATTTCCTTCTCCAGCTTGCCGTGTACGGCTGAGGATTCTGGCTGTGCCAGAGAAGAATGGCAGCCTCTCTCTGACACACACACACACACACACACACTCTCATAGGACAATGCCCACGTACACAGAATGTGGTGTACATACACTCACATTCCCCTGCAGAGTGTCCTCCCAATCCATCTGCCTGCCGCGCACTAATTTAACAGAAGGGAACATTTGTTCCCCACCGTTACCAGTAGAAAAATAATCATCTTTTTTCAATAAAATGACTTGAATTTCATTCATTCAAAGACATGGTGATGCAAATCCTTTAGCACGCAAACATTTCCTCGCTAAACGTTCTCTGGGTCTTAATGTGAGGGAATGGCTCTGATTAGTTAAGGGTGGGCTGAGCTGCATTTGCTGTATTCATGTATGTGCGCCTGGAAAAGGAAGAATATCCCAAGAAATTTGCCAACGTGGGACCTGTGGCAGACTGCCCAATACAAATGCAGGACCTTTTTAATCTTATTTATTCAAACTATGTTGAAGTGAAAATATTAAATATTGGTTGTTGTTTTTTTTTTTCTTCTTAATAAAATTAGCGAAGCATTACATTTTTGCACACTGTCCGCTCCAATGAACCTTTAATTTGGCCATTCAACATACAGTATATGCAGAACCTCTTATGGATGGATGCATGAATGGAGAAAGGATGGATGACCAAAGAAAACGATGAAGCAGACACAACATGAAGACAGGTATAAAACATCTTTATGGAGTAGGCAAAATGCAGAAGTGACTGAAAGGAAAAGAATCTCTTATCGGCTGGGAAGGTCATAGGATGGAGGAGTTGCGCTTAGAAAGCAATGGAGGTTTGGGTTTTGGCAAAGGGTTGAGTTTATGAAGCTCATGTTTGACTCTGTGGATGATACACATATCTGTTCGGACAGAGCTTTCTTCTTCACTACCTGGCTGGAGATGAGGTCCTCACACACGGACAATGCCATCTGGATGGCGTTGGGCTTGTGGGTAACCGAAGTGGAATTTAGCTGAATTTTCCAGGTCCCATGTCTTTTATTTGCTTGATTAACAGCTTCTCGGAAGATCTGTTCGTGCTTTTTTGTGCTCAGCACAGCCCCAATATTCACGATTTTAGGTTCACATCCAGCCCGCGCAAAAGAAAAGGAAAACAGTACTGCAAGCAGAAAGAGGCGCATGGTGTCCATGGATTCTGCTCTAGCAAAGCCAGCCAACGTCCTGTTACCTAATATTACCTCAGTTCTGGAGACCAGGTGGCTGCCCAGCACAAAGTGGTCATTATTTGAGAAATATTTTACGGAAAGGAGGCAAGGATGAAACAGAGAAGAAAAGCAGCTCTTGTTCCTGCTTCGAAGAGAAAAACACCTAAGCAGAAGAAACTTTTGATAAACGGTAGCTCGTTCCTTCCCACCTCAAGTGTCCTTGGGGGAGATATGACTGGCGAATTTGTCTCTGTGTTCTTTCCCTGGGGAGGCAGGAGAAGGTTAGGAGCGCTGGTAGGTACCCTTGCAGCCAGCCCTTAGTGTCTGAACCACAGCCCGAGTCCTGTTCTGAAGCGCTTCTGGTTTGCGGCTGTCCTTGGTGCTGAACTGAAGACTTTTTCTTCTCATCAGCAATCCTAGAGGGAGAGACGTCTGGTCTGTTCCTGATCACTGCCAGCTTCCAGTTTACCTTCTACCTATCTAATCCTAACATTTTTTTTTTTGTTTTTATCACCAGAAAATCAATCAGTCACCGTTCTGTTCATTTCCGGTACCCTACTCCAAGACTCTAGTGCCTGATATTAATCTGCTATTGTGCTCAGATTCTCCAGGGATTTAGAAATCGTTATTTTATGCTGTATTTCGTAAATGAATAAACAAAGAAACGAAGAGGCTGAGCTGACTGCATTGCTGCTGCATGGAGGAAGGGGGAAGTTGAGGCTTGCATTCTTATTTGAAAAGGCTCCACCTCATTCCTGTGACAGCTCATCGTTCACTTTCTTTCCAAATATGGATTTTAAAGTGTTTCTTTTCTGGGGACTACTTAATTAGCCCCACTGTGCAAGCATAGCAAAAGAATATTTCATTTTGCACAAACATGGCAAAAAAATATTTCATTTCACTTTCTTGATTGTTTTTAAGTGGCTCTTCATTTTAATAAAATCTGCCTGATTCTATTGTCAAATAAAAGTGATATACCAAACAGATCAATTATTATTATCGGGGACATTTCCAAATACACATTTTTCAGTAACAATTGTATTAAAACATAAACTTATATTCTGTGTCTTTCCACTGAAATATACCACATATGGATATTATTCCTATAGATGAGTTTTTATCTGCATCAACAATCAATAAAAAAGTTATGTGCTGGAAAAAAGACATCGCTAATAGGAATCAACTAAATGGGCTGTAAATTAGAACAAATAAAGAAGGTGTGTATAGAAAAGTATGGCACAAATATATGTTTGACCCCCAAGACACCATACAAGACAAAATATCCAATTAAATTTTCTTCAGTCCTAGTGTCTCTTTAAGGGCCCTGATTTTCAAATGTTTTGTTCATATAGGAAAGTTTATGAGAATAATATTCTAAAGGATTTCATGTAGTTCTAGAAGGTAGATGCTAGCAGAAATGAACGGAATGATGCTATACCATTGATATGTCATAGGTCGTTAAAAGTTTGAGGGATTTTTATTCTCCCAGTTCCCTTGAGATGCCAAGAGTCCAAATTTTATTTCATTCATTCTGATTTATTCTTTCATGGATCTCATATAGCAGTGTTTATGATTTAGCTGAATGAAATGACTTGATATTAATTTCTAGAATCTGAATAGATCATGATATCCTAATGGTTTATTTTCTCATTGCACTAGTTTATAATTTCAACAACCAGAGGCAAGACTATGTTTAATTTGCTGAGTCTTGAAACCAGATATTTTTGTATTTGAAAAGCAGATGCAAGCCGCATATAGAGAGTGTTAAACTGTTATACATAACGTTAGTACAAAACAAAGCCACATACTAAACAGAAACTATCAGTTCTTGAAATTCCTTATTCATTGGAGGAGGCAGATCTGGGGAGATTATTACCATTTGCACCAATCTACAATATGTTCACCAAAGTAATTTTTAATTGTTGATTTATTTGATTTGAATTTAATATACATTGCATCCTCCAGCCCATTGTCCTTATAGGAACTTAATACTTGTTAATAATGGGATTGATTCAATGGTGTCAATTGCTTCTAGAGAAGCAGGATTATGTCATACAATATTTAATCTCCGGAGCAACTTTTCTCCAATATTTTGTCTATGTTTTTTAGTCCCTTAATGAATTATGAATTTGCTTTCAAAAGGTTAATTTTGCTTCAAAAAAATTACACAATTTTACATTCTGATCGTTTAACAGTTTTAAGGGCTTTTTAAATATATGTAAATTGTGGGATCCATTGCAAAAGTTATCTTAATTTTGCAATAGTACAGCCTAAGAAATTGGTATTCAAATTTGCAAGAGAGTAGACTCTCATTGGGAGCACCCAAAGAGCAGTTAACAATAAAAATATGTATATATATATATATATATATATATATATATCTTGTATCTATTGTTCTCTGAATCTCGGATACTTTGAGTTTCATCTCCATTAGTTGTCTCTATTTAAAAGCAAAATAGGAATAGATTTAAGGTAGAGTATAACCAAAAGGGTATTTACCTCAACAGAGTGGGTTTCATGTTTTATATGGAATTTACTTCTTTTCTTTCTGAGGGCTGTTGCTTGAATAAACAAGTGGCAGCAGACCCTCCCCATGCCCCCCCTCCCCCAAACTCCCTTCCAACCACACACCCACAGACACCCACACACTACCACCAACACCAACACCAGCACAGCGCTCAGTTACATATCCTACTCCAAGCACACACAATGGAACTTGTTTGCACACAGTAAATAATCCACGTATTACTTTTAATAGAATATTTAGAGCATCTTTAAGACTAAAGGCTTTGACCTTGATTTAGGATTAGAGTCTCAGGGGGCCCATAACCACAGGAACTTGTATCAGTGACTGAAACTGATTCCGTCTCTGTAAAAGTCTAAATCCCCAAGGCTTTAAGGCATTATCAGTACTTTTGCCCATAGTTTAAAGAATGTCTCGTTATTGCATTTTCAATTGTTAAAATGGTGTGATCTCTAAGATTAAATCTATAGAATTGCAAAAAAAAAAAAAAAAAAATCATTGAGTGAAGTATAATCAGAATAATGAATTAGCTGCACTGAAAATATATATTTACATTGAGGGTTTTTGATATATACAATCAAGAAACGCAAGTCATCAGACAGATACCAGAAGGCCAAATATGTGCTTATTACCTGAATATGAATACTTTGTGTAGTGTTTGGATCCCAGACTGCTCATGTACTCCGCCTCCTACCCATGCCTGACTGCAGCTGAGATCCTCTTCAGCGAAAGCTAGGAGGGACTGGAGAAAGAGGAAGGAAAGTGCTGAAATCTCAGGTTAAAAAGTATCCATGTTTTTTTTTTTTTAACCAAATGATGTCTTTAGCTCTCATGTCCTATTTGGAATATGAGAGTTCAGTAGGAGCTCACAATTGCTCTAGTGTCCTAAAAAAATGAATATCAAATTTTGAAGGCTATTGGGAAGTGGCACAAACTGTGAGGTCAGAGACAACAAGGTATTGCCATTTAACATAAACACAGAGGATATGAACCACTGATCAGTCTGCCCTGCCGTTTTCGATTGGGTATCTAATGCACATTTGATGACATTTCATACTAATCGCCAGCACAAAATATAAACATTGTGGTCAGTAAATCTTGTGGTTCTTTTATAAATACAGTAAAATGCTTTACACTGCATTTACTTATTTGGTTACTGGTATGTAAGTTCTGGCATCAAGACACGATTAAGACACAAAATACATAAGAGCTTCCTTTGTTTTATACAGTTTGAAACGAGAGTAGAAGGAAAGCTGCAAAATACGATGGGGGAAATTCACCCAGAACACGTTTTTCGCAATCCAATTAAACATTAAAATTATAAGATGACATTTATAAATAAAATATAATCACCACCCACAAAATAAATTAATTCGGTGCTGCATAGAACAGATTTTTATTCTTAGCAAAATAAGACCTGATTGCAGAGCACTTTCCAATTTACATTTTTGCTATTGACGTCTTTAAATTACCAGTTGCCATAGAAACATGTTTGGCTGTCCCACACTCTTAAAATGAATTCAGAAGAGATTACTGCAGCAGAAAACCTTTTTTTTTTTTTAGTCAGCTAGGAAAGCACATAAAACCCAGCTGTAAATCACACACTGCAGGTACAAAGGGTGCAAGGAAGGGGGCATATATATATGTCATTCAAATTCTGCAAGTCCTCAAGGAGAAAACAATGTTCCCCTGCTTTATTTAGCAAGTAATGCTTTATTTATGTATTTGGATTTATTACTCATCTTTTTAAATAAGAAATTCACCCAGGGTAAGGTATTAAGAACATTAGAAATGCAAATATTTCTGCAACCAATATAGCTATTTTAATCTTCAGAACTGTAGTCAGATTGTAATGATGTTTTCCTAGCATTATGCTATACAGGGCTGGTGGAAACATTAGGAGGACTAGGTGGCCACCTTGAGCACCACCAGTCTGGGGGTGATTATGACATGGCTTCTCATTCTTCCTGCCCATGTTCCACATGCAATCACATACAAGCTCTCGCTCTCTAACACACACACACACTCGCAAACACACACACAAATAGAATCTTACACTAGCTCTCTCCCTCCCCTTGTGCAATCACACACAAGGTCTTTCTCACACACACACAAGTACACACAAGCTCTCTCTCTCCCAACATACAAACACACACAAGTCCTCTCTCTCTTTCTCTGTCTCTCGCACACACATGTAATAACACACACAAGCTCTCTCCCTCACACATGCAATCACACACAATTTCTCTCTTTGTCACACATATATTCAAACACAAGCTCTTTACTTCCCACATGCAATCACACACATGTTCTATCTCTCTCCCACATGTAATCACATAAAATGCTCTCCCTCCCACATTCAGTCGTGCACAAACTCTCTCTCTCGCACATGCAATTACACACACTCTCTCTCTCCCTTCCACAAGCAATCATTCCCATGATTTCTCCCAGAAGCAAATACACATTTGCTCTCTCTTTCCCTCATGCAATCACAAACAAGCTCTCTCACCCACATGCAATCACACATATGCTCTCTCTCCTCCCCCACATATAATCACCCAAAATGCTCTTTCTCTCCACCCACATACAAGCAAACAAAGCTTTCTCTTTCACACACACACATAAGCAATCAAATACAAGTTCTATTTCTCTCTCAAATGCAGACACACATAAGCCCTCTCACCATTACTATCACATACAACCACACACAACCTCTGTCTATCTTCATGTTCCACACACAATCACACACAAGCTCTCTCTCCCACTTGCAATCACATTCAACCTATCTACCACATATAATCACACACAAGCTCTTTCTCTCTCTATCATGCAATTACACACAAGCTCAACCTCTATCTCCAAAATGCAAACTCATAGAAGCTCTTTCACTCTCACATGAAATCACACATATGCTCTCTCTCGTTCCCTCACACAGGCTCCCTCTGTCCCTCTCTCTCTCTCTCTCTCACACATTCTTCCAAATGCAATCACACACAAGTTCTCTTTCTCTCTTACATATAATAAAAAACAAGCTTTCTCTTTCTCCCAGATGAAATAAAACACATGCAATCTCTCTCCCACATGCAATTACACATACTCTCTTTCCCAGATGCAATCAGAAACATGTTCTCTCTCTCTCTGATACAATCAAACAATACATATGCTCTCTGTCTCCCACATACAATCACATACTCTTTCTCTCCCCCTCTCACATGCAATTACACATATGTCCTCTCTCTCTCACACACACACACATGTAATCACACACAAATTATTTCCCATATACAATCACACATATGCTCTCTCTCTCTCACACACACACAAACTCTCTTCTCCCTCCCACACGTAATCATGTACAAGCACTATTTCACTCCCACACAGAATCATGCACAGGCTCTCTCTCCAAATGCAATCACTCTCGAGTTCTCTTTCTCCCACATGCTTTCCCAAACAAGCATTCTCTCTCTCCCATATGCTATCACATGCATGCTCTCCTTCTCTTCCACTTCCACAAGCAATCACACACAAGTTCTCTCTCTCTCCAAAATTCAATCACACACAAGTTCTCTCTCTCCATCCCACATATAATCACACAAACACTCTCTTTCTCTTTCCCACATCTAATCCCACATATGTTCTCTATCTCCCTCCCACATGCAATCATATACATGCTCTCTCTCCCACAGTCAATCATACACACAGGCTCTCACTCCCACATGCAGTCACACAAAAGCTATCTCTCTAACACATTCTGTCACACACAAACTCTCTCTCTTTCCCCAATTGCAATCACACATAAGCCCTAGCTCTCACTCTTTCTCACATGCAATCACACACAAGCTCTTTCTCTCTCACACACATATACAATCACATACAAGCTCTCTCTTCCCAAACATGCAATCACACATACTTTCTCACACACATGCACACACAAATACTACCACAAACAATCTCTCTCTCTCAGAAGCACATATGATTGCACACAAGTTCTCTATCTCCCCACATGCAATCACACATAAGTCTTCTGTCTCTCTCTCACATACATACAATGGCACAGAAGCCATCCCTCTCCCACAAGCACTGACATATAAGATATCTCTCACTCTCAGGCACATATAATCACACACAAACTCTGTCCCCACATTCAATCACAAATGAGCTCTCTCTCTCTGTCCACATGCAATCACAGACAAGCTCTCTCTCTCTCTCTCTCCAACATGCAATCACACACATCTCTCTCCATTGCACATACAATCAAACACATGCTCACTCTCTCTCTTTCCACATGCCATCTCACACATGCTCTCTCTCCCAAATGCAATCTTCCACATGCAGTTATATACAAACTCTCTCTATCTCCCACATACAATCACACACAAGCCTTATCTTTCAAATGTAATGACACACAAGCTCTCTCTATCCCATATACAATCACACACCTTTGCTCTCCCTCCCACATGGAATCATACATATTCTCTCTCTCCTACATTGAAACATATATTCTCTCTCTTTCCGACATGCAATCACACAGAAGTTCTCTCTCTCTTTGTCCTATGTGCAATCACACACAAGCTTTCACTCTTCCACATACAATCACACACAGGCTTTCTCTCATACATATCCAATCACACACAAGCTCTCTCTCTCTGTCTTAAACTTGCAATCATACACAAGCCCTCTCTATCACACACACATGCAATCAAACACAAATGCCCTCTCTAACCTGCAATCACACACAAGATCTCTTATTCTTTCCCACATGGAATCACAAATAAGGTCTCTCTCTATGCAATCACACACAAGTTCTCTCACTCCACAAGCAATCATACATAAGTTCTCTCTCTCACACACACACATATACAATCACACACAAGCTCTCTTCCTCCCCACATGTGATCACACACAAGCACATTTTCTTCCTCCCATAGATAATCACACCCAAGCTCCCTGTCCCTCTCTCTTCCAAATGCAATCAAAAGCAAAGTTTTCTCTCAATACCACATGCAATCACACACATGCTCAATTTCTCCTTCCCACATTTGATTCCACATAGGTTCTCTCTCTCCCTCACACAATCTCTCTGTCTCTCACATGCAATCATAAACAACCTATCTCTCTTCCACATGCAATCACACACAAGCTCTCTCTCTCTCCCATTTGCATTCATTCACAAGCCTCCTCTCTCTCCCTCCCACATGCAATCCCACACAAGCTCTCTCCCTCCCTCATGCTATCACACAGAAATTTTCTTTATCTCTCCAAAATGCATGTGTTGCGACCGTCACTTCCCGATGGCTTCACTCCACCTACCTTTCTTTTTTTGCGACTCTTCCTGCTCTTCATGGATGCCTGGCTGCCGCGGCATCTGCCTGCCGTCCTCTCCGGTGTCCCCGGACCGGCTTGGGCGCTGCCTCCCGCCATGCTCTTCAGGTACCTTAGGGCACGCATGCCATGCGGCCCTCATTCTTATTTCCTCATTGGCGCGTTCCTCAGGGGCGTCCCCCTGTGATGATGTCACGCTGCCCGGATATTTAAGCCTACAGTTTATTGCTAGCTGTTGAGTTAGCAAGGGTGTTCTTATGGATGGGATTCGCTCTCCGTACCCAGCTACTCTGCCTTCCAACTTCCATTGGACTCTTTCTGCTAACGGGGTACCCGCTCCTTGGGGGCCTCTTTGCTTCTTTCAGGTTGCTATCAGGTAACCGGTACTCGCTCCTTGAGGGCCCATGTTCCCTGACCCGCTGCCTGCATCTATCTCCTCTTCTACTTGGAAGAATTCGCTACAGACACCATTAGTGAGTACTACTATCATCCACTCCTCAGAGCTGTCTCCCTGGAACCAGCTACTCGCTCCTCGAGGGCCTGCCCCCGTTCCAGCACCAGTGCCATCTCCTACGTGGAATCGCTGTGTGAGTACTTTGCCAACAAGTCTCTCTACCTCCAGGGATCTGGTACTCGCTCCTCGAGGGCCAGCTCTCCCTATCTCGGGGCTTCTCCATATTTGGGACTCTGTGAATGTTCTATTGCACTCACTTTCTCAGTTCTCTCCACTACAGCACTGCTACCGGAGGAACTGCTGTTCCAGCGCCCTGGGGAATACTAGCCCAGCAGGGCTACATCTTCTACTCACTACCGCCACCTCTGGTGGCTTCTCAAATTGTCTAAATAAAGAACTATCTGTGTTTGTGTGTCTAGAGCTGAGCCTGACCTGTGGCCCCTCACGGGACTCTCCCTCCCCATCGGTTTGGTCAGCTGCCACAGTGTCTAAGGGTCCACCCAAACCTCACTAACTACAACAGCATGTTATGCCCGTCGGTCGCAGATGGCTGCAACCGCACTTGCTCACCTCCTTCTTTGCTTCCCTGTCTCCATGGGGTAGATTGGAAGCCTCCGCCAGCAGCCGACGACCTGCCTACCACTCCCAGGCCTCCCAGGGTGGCACAGACGCCACCGACCACCATCTTACCATTGGGACCCTCTAGGCGCAAGCATGTGCACACGGGCCAGTCTTAAACACATCATGACGGGAACCTCGGGGGCGTCCCTCCGGATGACATCATCCCTCTCGGGTATTTAAACCTGCTGGCCCTGCCTATGGACAACTTGGCAAAGAGTTCTGTCCTTGCCATATCTGCCTCACTTCCTGAGGACCCTGTATTCCAGTTCCTGCTTCCTGGTGTGGATGTCTCGGGTACCCGCTCCTCGGGGGCCCTCTTCTCATCTTGGCTATTCACTCCTCGGAGGGCCTAATGCCTGGGACTCTGCCTGCCCAATTCCCCGGGGCTTCCCTGGAACCAACACTGCTCTTTCATGAGTACTCCGCTCTATGGACCACTTCCTACTCTACCAAAGACCTCCCCGGTGTACCCCGTGCTGCAGACCATTATTGAGTCTTCTAGGGGCCTGATCTATGTGCTCTCTTTACCGGAGACTCAAGCCATGTCAGAGTACATCACTGAGAACTTTGCCAGAGGCTTTATTTGACCATCATCCTCCCCAGTGAGTGCTGGATTCTTTGTTGTGGCTAAAAAGGATAGATTCCTTAGGCCATGTATAGACTACTGCAGCCTAAATGTCATCACAAAAAAGAATCAGTATCCCCCTTCTATTAATAACTGAGCTTTTTGACTGCTTACAAGGTGCCAATGTTGCACCAGAAAAGGACCCTTGGGCGGAGGTGGAGTTGACACTACCTGTAGGAGGAATCCTAAGGGTCCCCACAGTCAGCAGGCGGAGTGAGCTGATGGATGGAGGCCGGCTGGTGCTTCACCAATACCAGCCCTTGTTCCCCGCGGGTTGAGCCTTTGGGTACCGGGGTTGGCTGGGCTTAAGTGGGTATCCGTATGACGTCATCGTTGGCAGGATAAAGAGGTCAGCCCAGAGACAGCAACTACAAAGCTGGAGAATCTGTACAGGATGAGGCGGAGTCCCGGAGATCCGGGTGCCAATGGAACCAAAGTCAGACAGGGGGCACCTGAGCAAGACAGGCTGAAGCCTGAATAGGCCAAGTCCAGGACGTAGACTGAAGTCGCGACATAGAGCAAGCTGGAGTCAGGGCCGGCGGCAATTAAGGAGCGGTGGCAAGGCAAGGCTGAGGTCTGGACGAGGAGAGAGTCAATAGCGTAGTCAGGCAATGCAGAGGCTTGGAGTGAGTCAATGGCGTAGTCAGGCAATGCAGAGGTCCGGGCTTGGAGAGAGTCAACGGCGTAGTCAGGTAATGCAGAGGTCGTGTCCGAAAAAGCAATCCGATGAAGAGCTAGGAATCAGGAACACAGGGACGAAGGAGAACAGGAACAGGAACACGCAGGGAACAGGAACCAGGAACACAGGAACAGAGAAGGCAATCAGGAACACGAAGAATCGCCAGGAGGCAATGAGGATCATGGAGACCTGTTGCAAAGACAACTAACAAAGGCTGGGCCCAGCCTTATATACCAGGCCCCTTGACATCACTGAGAAAGGGCCTGCAGCCTTAGCATGCTGCGGGCCCTTTAAATAATTTAGAAAGGCGTACGCACGCGCCTAGATAGCCAGGCCTGCAGAGGGAATGGTTGCGGCATCTCTGCCGCGCCGTGAGCCTCCTGGCAGCAGGCAGGGCCTCCACAAGGAGGGCAGCACTGGAGGCGCTCCCTCCGCATCGTGAAGGGGCCGGGGCCTGTCCCTGGGAAGGCGGCGAAGGGTAAGGAAGGCCGGTCACAGGTACCATGGCCGGCTGACGCAACAGTATCCCGTCCTCCAGGCCGTCCTTCTAGGTGTTTAGTTGGCTGAGGCATGGAGCGTCCACAACTTCACATGCTTCGAGAGGCTGTTTCCCTTTCTCTTGTTGCAGAAGGGCATGTAGACTCTGGATTTCCTCTTTCTTAAAGGACAGGAGGGACACAAACCCTTTCATGGCTTGCTTGTGTTCCCTTTCCAAGGCTTCATATTCAGCCGTCTTGTGTGTCAGCTGTTCCCTCAGCTGTGTAAAGACAGTCCTCAAAACGGTTGTCCGGAGGGAGCTATGATTAGTTTGAGTTTCTTGAGACCTTTTGTTTGGAAGCGAAAGGCTAGGCAGAGCGGTAGCCACAATCAAGGAGTGAGGAGACTCTACCAGTTCAAAACAGGTTTCTGAATACTGCGGACCCCACTGAATAAGATCAGTCGAGGCCCAGTCAAACTGCGGTTGGTTTTTTTGCAACCATGGCAGACCCAAAAAGTTTTGGGAAGGACGTAGAAGGTGATGCATTCAGTGTGATCTGGTCCAATCTTTAGCATCACAGGATGTGTAATCCGAGTCACCAAACCGGTTAGGAAGTCCCCATGAACAGAGGAAAGAGCCAACGGTGGTGTCAAGGGACACGTGGAAATTTGATATTGATCCACGAGGTCTTGTTGGATAAAATTCCCCCCAGCACCGGAGTCCACTAGGACCTGGGTGGCAAAGCAGGTGGGGGGTTGTTCCAAGGAGGCTGATAATAAGAACAAAGGTGATGCTGTGGCAAGGCCAAGGGCTACTGAATCCATGATCCCTCGGCGTAAAGAAATAACATCCTGACAATATGTTAGAAAAGCTTTACGCCTAAGCTGTGTGGAAACCGCTAAGTCAGGATAAATCTTCACTGCACTTTCTAGAAATTTAATGGGGTATTTGTTGAAATATTTTTTCATAATTGAATTTACTTCTTCAATCGAAGAAAATGTAACCAACAAAGTCCTCCATTCCATAATTTGTGCTGAAGAATCTTCTAAAAAGTTGGTTAGATTCCCTTGAAACAATTCAGATCTATTTTCCATATGTCTAGGTTTTGGTAGGAAGTAACAATTTTGTACTAGAGGTGAATCCGCGAGAGCATAACCAAGTACTTCCACTAGAAATTTTTTTACAGTAATTAATGGAACCTCCCCTACCATCCTAGGGAAGTTTAAAAACCTTAAATTACAGCGCTTGGAATTGTTCTCTAATGATTCCATTTGTCTAGTTAGAATCTCTCTATCCTTAACCACAGACAAATTAAATTCTTGAATCTTTCTCTGATTTTCTTCTAAGCTTTTGATTCTCTCAACTGATTCTTTAATCTGCTTTTGTGTATGCACATAATCATGTTGATTTCCAACAGTTAAGGTGTCTACTTTCTCTTCTAAACCTTTTATATTTATCAACATACCCGCCATCATCTCCCATAACGTGTCTAATGTTACCACCGCCAGTCGAGCCAGTGTTTTCGATGTTATAGTACCGGCTGTAAAATTACCTTCCTCTTTAGAGTGAACTACACCCAACTTCTCTCCTTTTCCCTCTAAAGGCAGCCCATTGGTATTTGAGATGTCTTCTCCTCCTGATCCTGTCTTGCGGGTTACAAAACTTCCCGCATTCGGATCATGGTTGATATTATCAGAAGACAACTCCTCCAAATACTCCTCACTGGCTCTCTGTGCCGGTGGAAGTCCTATATTAGGACTTAAAGAGGCCTCTTCTGCTAGGCTAAACTGCTCTCCCTGACTAGCTAGCACATGAGCGTCACTGTTACCTCTATTCTTTAATGCAGGAGGGGCCAAAAAATGGGTTATTTCCTGCTGAATAGGTGAGGGTAAAGAAAGAGATGGAAAAATTCTCACCTTCCCCTTCCTTTTAGGAGGCATTCTATAAAGGAAGGAGAAGAATAGCAACTAATTACCTATTCACAAGAACCTCCCACTTTAGACCCTTCTATGGTACTAATTGGCCACTAAACAAGAGATAAAATTGGAGAGAGAGAACAACATATACTATTAAAGAAACTATATTGGAGAGAGACAATGAATTAGAAATTTAATCTTACTTAAAGTCCAGGCAATTAGGCGATTCCCGGCAAAGACCGGCAAAGCCCTTTAGTCGCGCGCCCCTTACACGTGTGCGGCTTAAACGGCGTGCCGGCAGCTGCTGCGTGCCGCGGTCTCACAGTTCTTATAGGCCACTTCCGGGTTCCGCCACGAGTCCGCCCTCTAATGTCACTCTCCCCGGCAGCCGGAGTTTTCCGTCGGGGCAGATAGCACACTCACCCCCGGACTCAAACAGCTGCGAAGACGGGGTAGGTAGATGTTCTCCCAGCTCTCCACTCTCAATTTGAGGTTTGGGCTCACAGTTCTTATAGGCCACTTCCGGGTTCTGCCACGGGTCCGCCCTCTGACGTCACTCTCCCCGGCAGCCGGAGTTTTCCGTCGGGGCAGATAGCACACTCACCCCCGGACTCAAACAGCTGCGAAGACGGGGTAGGTAGATGTTCTCCCAGCTCTCCACTCTCCTCCTGGATACTTTCTAATTTCTTAGGGTCCATTTGAAAACCATTCTTAGAAACAATGTATCTAAGGAAGGGTACAGACTCTTTGTGGAATTCACACTTTTCAAGCTTTGCGTATAAGTGGTACTCACGCAGGCGTCTTAGGACTTTCGTGACATCTTCCTGAGGAGTTTGCAGATCTTGAGAAAAGATCAGTATATCATCGAGATATACTACCACACATTGATAAAGTAAGTCCCTTAAATGTCGTTCATCATATTTTGAAAGACTGCAGGTGCATTACTTAAACCGAAGGGCATGACGAGGTATTCAAAGTGTCCATCACGGGTGTTAAAAGCAGTCTTCCAATCATCTCCTTCTCGAATACGCACCAAGTTGTAAGCTCCCTTAAGGTCTAATTTGGAGAATATTTTGGCTCCTTGGAGCCTATCGAATAGTTCAGAAATTAAGGGCAGGGGGTACCTGTCCTTGATGGTAATCTCATTCAGACCCCTGTAGTCGATGCAAGGGCATAAGGTGCCATCTTTCTTCCCTACGAAAAAGAAGCCTGTACTGGCAGGAGATTTGGAGGGTTTGATGAAAAAACATTAAACTTAGCAATGGTGTACCTAGATATAATTAAACAACTACTAAGCCAAATGGAACTGGTAATCAATATTGAAAAAACAGAATTCATACACCTTGAATGTAAAATCACAGAATTAATCCAGAATCCCATCAAACTTAAAAATAATCAGATAGTGGAACTAACTGAAAAAGCTTGAAACCTAGGAGTAATAATTGACAATGAACTCAACCTAAAGCAACACATATCATTGAAAGTTAGAGAAGGCTACGCCAAACTTATGGTCCTTAGAAGGCTAAAACCCCTATTAACCCAAGCTCACTTTCATACCGTTCTCTAAGCACTTATATTTGCTAGCACAGACTATTGTAACACACTTTTCCTGGGATTACCATATTCAACATTGAGACCACTACAAATCTTACAGAACTCTGCAGCCAGAATACTAACTGGAAAAAGTAGAAGGGATCACATCACTCAAACACTCGCCGAATTACACTGGCAACCAATTGAACAAAGAGTGCAATTTAAAACACTATGCACAATTCACAAACTAATCAATGAAGAAAATACCGATTGGCTAAACACGCACTACAACTACATGTCCCCCAGAGAAATCTCAGGTCAGCCAATAAAGCTCTACTAACCATACCCTCTGTAAAGACAGCTAAACTGACCCAAGTGAGAGAGAGAGCACTATCTTTAGCCGGTCCAACGATATGGAATACAATGCCACTCGAAATAAGATTAATGAGAGATCTAAAACTCTTCAAAAAAAGTGAGAGTGGGGAGTAATTAATACTAATGAATGAGAAAAGAACTCCTAAACACAGTTAAAAGTCACCAAATAACATATATGCTTTCTTTATTATTTTTCTCATACTTAAGTATTAATTTAAGAAAAGTACAGTATATCTCATGTTTGATGGAATTTCCAATCCACATTCCATATAGCAATATTATTTGAATCATGTAACCGAAAATTTATTGGCACCTACTAGATAATTTAGAAACCAATACATACATACTTATTTACGTGCCTATCTGTAAACCGTTGTGATGGTATATCATTAAATGACGGTATAGAAAACTTTTAAATAAAATAAATAATAAATAAATTATGTAGATTTTCTTGTATGTAGGTAGACATTGCTTTAGTTTCAGCTACTGACAGAGGATAAACTCTTCCTTTGGGAGGTTCTGAATTAGGTTTCAGATTTATGGCGCAGTCAAACACTTTGTGCGGTGGAAGAACATCAGCTGCTTGTTTTGAGAAAACATCCTGGAGGGAGGCTTATTGTGGAGGTAAGCCAGGTAATGATGGAATGGTGGGCATGCAAATGAGAGATGAAACTTCCGCAGGACATCGACCATGACAGTCTGGTCTCCACCAGGACAGTTCCAACGTGGCCCAATTAAATTGTGGCATATGGTCTTGAAGCCAAGGCAGCCCCAATACCACTGGATGCATGGCTTTTTCCAATACTAGAAATGAAATGGATTCTGAATGTAGAGCTCCAGTGCGCAGGCCAATGGCCTGGGTGGTCAATGAAACTTCTCCAGGAAGTGGTTCTCCATGGATAGAGGACAATAGCAGAGGCTTAGCTATTGGTGTGGTAGGAATCCGTAGATGTTCAACTAAGCACTTCAGAATAAAATTACCTCCTGCACCGGAGTCAATGAGAGCGAGAGTCTGAAATTCAAGACCTCCGCAGAGCAGCAATACTGGTAAGGATGATGGAGGAGTAGGAGAGGTGAGGCCCAGGAGAAGTCCTCCTGCAGATCCTAGGCCCATCAGTTTCCCGGGCAGATGGGACAGGTTTGGATTGTGTGGCCCGATTGGCCACAATACATGCATAACCCCATGTGCTTGCGGAAACATCTCTCTTTGGAAGTTAAGTGGCTACGGCCTAACTGTATAGGCTCTTCTTCCTCTAAGGATGCAGACGGTAAGCTAGAAGCAATCGGCACAGGTTTAGGATGGTTAGCCCCCACCGTAGATTTTAGTGGACTCTTTGCCTCCAGAGACTCTTTGCCTGCAGAGTTTGGTCGCGGATGCGGCGGTCAATTCTCCCAGCCAATTCCATCAGAGTCTCAAGGGTATCAGGCAAATCACGAGCCACTAACTCACCCTTTAAATGAGAGTTGAGGGCCTCCATGAATTGGCACGTAAGCATCCAGGGTTCCAATGTAATTCGGATGCTAAAGTCTCAAATTCAATTGCAAAGTCTGTAAGTGGCTTGTTACCTTGCTGAAGATTGAGAAAAGCAGATCCAGTGACAGTCTGGTGAGCCGGGTCATCAAAAACAGACTTAAAAAGTTTTAGGAATCTTGGTAAATCATTCAGGATAGGATCTTCACGTTCCCATAACGGTGAAGCCCAGGCCAGGGCTTGTCCTTCTAGGAACGATAGGATATAGGTGGTCTTGGAAGCTTCAGTGGGAAAGAGGGTAGGCTGTAATGAAAAATGCATACTGCATTGATTAACAAACCCTCTGCACATCTTGGCTTCACCCGTAAAGCGGGTAGGTGTGGATAAAGGTACAGTGGTCTTGAGAGTTACCACTGGGGACAGCAATTCCTTCACAGGAGGAGCTGAAGAATTCAGTTGAGCATGTAACTGATTGAAGGCAGTAGCTAGGCTCTCCAAAGATTTTTGTTGTTCCATGATCCGCTGGGCTAGGCCAGGTATGGCCTGCAGGGCCATGAGCTGAGCCGAGTCCATGGAGTTAGCAATCTGTTGTGTTTGTGGCATTGTGGACCCTTGGTCGCTGTGGAGATGACTCCGCCCACGGAGAGGGGCCCCGTAGGGAACCACAGCGATAGGCTAAATTCATAGCAGACACGGAATGAATGGAAGGCTTTATTGTACTGCTGTAGATAGATGGTATGAAGCAGGGAGGTAAGGCACTGAGGTCCGCGAGGTGCCAATACGTTCAACAGTATCAGATGAAGAATCTCACCCAGATGTTCAAGAGAGGTGGAGATCCGCGATGCGGGCAACGCCGAGCCTGGTGAGTGGAGTTGGAGCACCAGATCGTAGAGGTACTCACAGGAGTGTAGGCGTCTTCCTAGTAATGAGATGGTGGGACTGAAGGTCCGTGGTACAGGATACATAGACTGGTAGGCCCTCGAGGAGTGAGTACCTGATAGTCCAGAGATCCTGAAAAGAATAAGAGAGAGAGACCTCCGAGGAGTGGTTGTCTCAGTTAGTAGAGGCCCCGAAGGGTGATAGAAGCGAGAGACTCCCGAGGAGCAGGTGTCTTGAGCTTCTAAAGGAGCAAGGCCCTTGGAGTGTAGAGTGGTGTCTAAGAGTGCAGCTTAGAGCAGTCAGAGTAGCTTAAACCGAAGTTCTTGCTAACTCAAAGGTAGTAGCGAAGCAGAGGCTTTAAATACCTGGAGGTATTGACGTCATGCGGTGGGGACGCCCCCGAGGTTCCCGCCATGATGTGTATTTGAGCGTAGGAGATGTGTACGCACCCTAGGAGGCCACAGGAGTGAGCATGGCGGACTGGGACGCCCATGCTAAGCTGGAGACACCAAGGCCCTCGGCACTTGGCACCGGAGGCAGCCATCATGCCCAAGGAGGAGTAAAAAGGAAGAAAAGAGGTAAGGCAGAGCGGTCGCAGGCGTCTGCGACCAAAAGACGCAACAACATCATCGGCCTTCCTGTTCCTCGGACTGATATCTGGTTTTGACCCTTACTTGGACTTCCATTTTCGTCTGTCTGCTGCCTGCCTTTGACCCTTTCCTGGCTCTGGACTCTGCTATTTTGTCTTCACTAAGTCACCCTTGCCTAAGTTCTGCCGGCCCAGGCACCCAAAGACTCAAACCGAGGGGAACGAGAACTGTTATAGGTGAAGCCTCCATCCAGTCTCTGTCTCTCCAGGGTTTGCCTGCTGGAGGTGGGAACCTGAAGGGTCCCTTCCCACAGGTAAAGCCATTCTCACTCCAGTCTAAGGGTCCACAGGCACAGGAAATGAGCCATATGATTTTTATCTGCAGTCAATTAGGGAAACTAACAAAATCAGCTGCACAGTAATAACGGGTGATTTAAATTACACCAGCATTGACTGGGTGAATATCATATCAGGACATGCTAGAGAGGTAAAGTTCCTCGATGAAATAAATGACTGCTTCATGGAGTAGCTGGTAAAAGAACCAAATAGAGAGGAAACTATTTTAGACCTAAATCCTTACTGGAACACAGGATTTGGTGCAAGAGGTAACAATGTTGGAGCCACTTGGCAATAGTGATCACTGTTGCAGAGATGGACCCTTGGCCCAAGGTGAAGTTGACGCTACTCGTAGGGAAGCCCCCACGGGTCCCCACCGTTGGGAGGTGGAGCAGAATGGGAAGCGGAGGCCGACTGGAGCTTCTCCAATACCAGCCCTCGTTCCCCACAGGTTGAACCCTTGGGTACCAGGGCTGGCTGGTCTTAGGCAGGCCTCCACGTGGTTGATCTCATGAAGGATGTTCAGGGCAGGAAGCCAGGAAGCAATGGAGACACAGGGTCCAAAGGATCTGAGCTCAAGACAGGGCATGGATCCAGAAGCCCGGACAGGCTGAAGCAGGCTAGAGAACAGGAACAGATTAAGTCAAGGCTTGTAAGTAGGCAAGAGCTTAAGAAAGGCCAAGTCCAAGTAGTCAGCTGGAGGCAAAGTCAGGTTCAAGCTGAAGTCAGGACAGGCGACTGAAGACAAGGTCAGATGCAAGCAAGGGTCAGAGTCAGAGGATCTGTCCAAAGCATGGTCAGGAACAAGCGAGGGTCAAAGCCAGGAATCCGTCCAAAGCATGGTCAGGAACAAGCGAAAGTCAAAGCCAGGAATCCATCCAAAAGGTAATCAGGAACAAGCAAAGGTGAGGAACAGGAAACTGGAACTCGGGAACTGGAACAAGAACACAGGACTGGAACAGAACAAGCACAGGAGCAGGAACACGAAGGAGCAGCAACTAAGAACACTACAGGAAGCGTGGAGACCTGTTGCCAAAGCAAAGACCGGATGGCGGGGCCTGCCTTAAGTAGCAGGACCCGGCAAAGTCATCATTCGCAGCCGCGGAAAGGTTTCCCGCTGCAGCCCCTTTAAATTCAGGGAACCCGTGTGTGTGTGCCTAAGGCAGAGTGACTGGAACTACGTGGTGGCGGCATCTCCCATTTGCACACATAGGGAGGCTCGACTGGGACCGGAGGACGCCACGGAGCAGCCGGAAGAACTTGGGAATATGGTAGGAAAACGAGCACTTAGGCAACTGCCTACTGCTGGCAAAGAGGAAGGGCCAGGTCCGGGACCCGGGTGTCGGGAGTGAGTAGGGCCGGTCGTGGGCCTGCCGCAGCCGGGACACGCAACAATCACAACAAATTGACTTAATAATGGTAAGGAGGACACTAATGAAATCTATTGTGATAGCATTTAACTTTCAAAAGAATAACTAATAAAATGAGGAAAATGTTTAGGAAAAAATAACAGAAGCAACTGCAATGGTTAAGAGTTTACATCAGGAATGGACCTTGTTTAAAAATACCACTTTAGAAGCCCAGACCAGGTGTACTCCACGCATTAGAAACAGAGGAAATCTAAATGACTACCGGCATGGTTAAAAGGCAAGGTGAAAGAGGATAAAAGAACATTTTTCAAGAAATGGAAAAGGGATCCAAAAGAAGTTAATAGGAAACAGCATAAGCACTGGCAAATTAGATGCAAAGCATTGCAAAGAAAGGCAAAGAAATAATTTGAAAAGAAGCTTGCCATGAAAGCAAAAACTCATAATAAAAACTTTTTCAGGTACACTGAAGTAAACGCCTGTAAGAGAATCATTTGGACCATTAGATGTGTTCGATTGTCACGTATGGATAACTACAATTAATTAAAACAATTTAATCTGATAACCTTATGATATGAATTCATTTTTTTAAGGGAGCAGTTGCTTACACTTTTATGAGATAATCAATCAGTTTTATTATAGCAGCATAATTATTCAAGGGGGCAGATTTTCAAAGGTTGTGCATGGGCGTACATGTGCGCGCGCTACCCAGCGAGCGCACATGTACACCCAATTTTATAACTTGCGTTCGCAGGCGCGCACAAGTTAAAAAATCAGAAGTTGGCATGCGCAAGGGGATGCACAATTGTGCACCTTGCGCGACCTGAGCCACGCTGCCTTCCCCATTCCCTTCCCCCTAACCTGACCTTCCCACCCCTTCCCCTAACCTTCCCCCCCCAGCCTTACTCTAACCCCTCTCAAAAATTTTGTTTTACTTTTTGCGTCTGCCTCTGGGCAGGCGCAATTTGCGTACACCAGCAGTAGGCCAGGGATCGCGCGCCGGCCTACTGCCAGTGCGTGATCCCCGGCACAGCGGCAAATATGGCCACTGTGCTGGGAGCCTGACCCCGCCCCTGCCCTGCCCCGGACCACCCCAGACCCCCTCCCTGCCCCTTTTTACACGTGTCCTGGGGCTTTACTTGCATCGCCGGGCCTTTTTAAAATAGGCTCGGTGTGTGCAAGACCGGTTATGCTCGTAAATCCGGAGGATTTACGCTTGTAACCTTTTTAAAATCCGGCCAAGGTGTGATACAGTAAAGATATTTCTTTGTTTTTTTATGTTTCAGTTTGTTACAATATCACAGTGCAAAACACTGTAATGAAAGATAAACAGAACTTATGAATTATCTCCAAGTCCAACTTTGCACTTGTTAATTATGCAATTGCCAAACTAATTAACACAACTGAAAGATAATTAACCCAATTTTATCTTATCTTTAACCAGTACAGGTCACACTCTCAATAGCATGGACACATCCAGCGAACCCTGTATGGCAATGACAATTTGAACCCAAAAGTCTCACAGACGTCTCCATGAGATATATCTGCAAGAATAAGGTAAAAAAGTTATTGGCTTTAATTCTTTTAAGGGATAGTTGGCAAAACTCATGTTTCTCAGTTACAGAGCAGGCTGCTGAGTATGACAGTCTTACTTGCAGGTTCACAGGTATAGTGAACTGCAAAAGTTAAAGTTCTGGGATAGAAATCCACAATCTGTATAATTCACAGTCCATTTCTCTCTTTGGAACCTCATTGCATATTCAGTTCCTTAGGATCCAATGTTGATCTTGATTGCTGTTACCACCTTCTATTAACTCAGGATTGGTGGAATGCAAATGATATTATCTGAGTCCAGATGCATATGAATATTCTCATTGCGGGTTAATGCATCTACGGTTAACCCATAAAGGGAATTTTAATACACTTTACATATAGCTTATAATATTGAATCATGTATCTGAACAACTGCGGCACCCTCTGGTTAAAGTACAATCCATTTTGAATTTATTTATGTGCCTATTTGTAAACTGTTGTGATGGTATATCACTGAACGATGGTATAGAAAAGTTTTTAAATAAATAAATAAATAAATTGTTGACAGCCATCATAGCCCCACCCACACCCCACTCCTTTTTTTATAACATCACTTCTGGTCACGACTGTTATGCTCAGGCTTGTGAACCCTTGGGCCGACGGGAGGATGGTATACCTTGGAGGAAGATTCGTAGGTTCTCCCGTCGGGTGGCGAGGCAGGAACCGAAGATGTGACCAGCGGACCCTCGGCACTGTAGACAGGCGTGACGGAGGAGGCGGACAAAGAGTCATGACATCGAGGAACAGAGGAGTGTCTTCACCACTGGAAGTCCGCGGTCCCCCCGGGAGGAGCCCGTAGGGACCTGGACTGCTGGGACTTAGGTGGACCTTTGAGAGGCCAAACGTACGGTGCAAGGGCTGACTGGAGCTTCACCCCTGGAAGCCCGCGGTCCCTCCGGGAGGAGCCCATAGGGACCCGGGCCGCTGGGACTTAGGTGGGCCCTTGGAGACGATGGTCAGGAGGAAGTCCAAGGTCGAGTGCCAGAGGGTCGCCGCTTACCAGTCAATACCAGGAATCACCGCTAGCCGATCCAAGGTCCGGAACCAGGAATACCAAAACGAAAATGGAACAAGGAGTCAAGACGCCGGAGCTCATCGAAGCAAGCAGACTCAAACAACTCTCACAGGAGACGTTGCTAAGTCGAGGAATGGTCAGAGGAAGTCTCCTTATATACTTCCTCTGGCCCTGTGGATAGGAATCAGCTGCAGGCAATTAAAGGGACGAGGTCCCTTTAAATCTAGTGAAGAGGCGCGACCTCGCGCCTAAGGATGGCGGCAGCCATCTTGGATCCAGGCGCGGAGGAGAGCAGCAGCGGCCGCGAGGGAGGAGCAGGGACGGCTCCGATTCCAGCGGCCAGCCCAAAGGCCCATGCTGCCGCGCGGTGGTGCTGAGCTCGGAGCAGGGCAGTCAGCCCCAACGCTGCCGCTGGTCTGGTCGGCAGAAGAGGTAGGGGGCTGCGCCCGCGGCCGTCTGCGGGCGCGGAACACAACAGTGACCCCTATCTGGCCTTTGTGGAGGAACCAGAAATACATTTTTCAAGATGCTGCTGGGTGCCTAGAGAGAGGAAACGACAAACCTCTAAAATAGCGGATGTTGTGATGGGACCTGGAAATGATGTCAAGACTGCACATGCGCAGTAAAACCAAAACAAAGTTGTGTGTTACGATTTCTAGCTATCGCACGCGATAGCCTTAGAAAATAAGGCCCTAAGTATTTAAATTTTGATTATTTAGCCTACTATTTAGTTTACTATGTTAATTATTTATATTATGAAACAATGTATTTACTTCTTTTCTTCTCTGGAAATGCAAATAATTTTAAATGATTAATTGCTAACTACTGTAAACCGATTTGATATGCTTGCATGAAAAGTCGGTATATAAAAATTATTAAATAAATAAATAAAGCACATTTTAATTGTTCCATTGTGAACCATGCTGCAGACAGCCATTTTGAAATGACATTACAGGTCATGACATCATCCCTGTGCATGCTCAGATTTTTTGTTTACAAGGAAAGAGCATGGAGGGCAGCCATGCTGGAAACAATGAGCATGCTTAGTAAGCAACTTCTGTTTTCTGTCATTAAACTAAAAATAGAAAATCCTTTTGTTTTCTTTTTGCCACAAACCATACTTTTTTTGTGCCAGTGTTTTCTTTTTTGGTTTTTTTTATCAAACGCAGTGCTGTCTGAGAAAAGAGAAAAGCTCTCATCTCAGTAGAGATTTTACAGCCCCTTGCTGCTTACTCCCACACTCATCCCCCCTCTTCCCCCTTACTCGCTGCAGTTAGCCCAGACAGCATTTGAGAAAAGAGAAATGCATTTTTTATCGTTTAAAGGTGGACCCTCTCCTCTTTTTTATTTTGTTTTTACTAATTTCTTCTCCTTCCTCTGAATGCAGAGCAACTTGATAAAAAAAAAAAAAAAAAAGCAGTTGTATAATTATAAAAATACCAGGATTTTTTTTTTTTTTTTTGGTAAAATGCAAGCCAGCAAAGAGGCTGTTTTATTCAGTCATAAATTAGCTACTATTTTCTTTAGGAATTCCAGAGTCCACTCTCCTTCCATCCCCCTCCCTTCCACTGAGCTTCATTGCCTTTTTTTTATTATTACAGATGGGACCAGCATACTGTGCACAGCCACACAGAGAAAGTTATTGTTTTTAAAAGCAGTGCTGCTTTTTTCAAAGTAAGAGAAATGTTTTATTAGCTATGAAAATAGAAAAGAAAAAAAGAGTCCACGCATTTAGACTTATATGGACAGCCATCATGGACTGTGCAAGGAATCTTAGGGAAAAAAATGCATTCTGGTTAGTTACCATGGAAACCACTACACAGCCCCCCTGCTTTTCGCCATCCAGAGGGCAGAAGCAATATTGCGCTCCCACCCATTCCCCTGCTTTACGAAAACTATGACACGCCCACCCTTGTTTTTTGCCATCTGGAGGCCAGACGTAGTACTGCTCCCCTCAACCACAAATCAACCCCTCCTCTCTCCTTTTTTTAATTTGTTTATTTAGTTTTTTATTTTTTGGTTTAAAAATGAACATAAACAAACTTGTGAAAGTAAAGGGCACTTGCAAGCCAAAACATGCCTGGACATGCCTTTCGCGACATGTGTAGAAAAGGAGGAAAAGAAATTGCAGTTTTTGTTGGTTAATCATGAGAACAATAAAAGTTCTTAACAGGATATTTTAAGGTGGCAATACCACAACGCCCCCCTGCTTTTCACCATCCAAAGGCCAGAAGCAGTATTGAACCCCCACCCACCCCCCTGCTTTAGGAAATACCGACATGGTCCCCTTGCATTTCACCATCCAGAGGTCAGAAGCAGTACAGCACCCAAAACCAAAACCCAACCCTCCTCCCGTTTTCATGTTTATTTAATTTTTTTTTTTTAGTTTTAGTTATAAACACGAGCATAAGCAAACATGTGAAAATAAAGGGAGATAGATATGTGACGTTACAGCATATTTTAGCCAAGGTTTTTGGAAAGCAGAGATGAACAAGAAGGTGTTAAAAAAAACTGTAGGCAAATCAAGATACCGCAGCCCTCCTTTTTTCCAAACATACATAAAATGTTTCTTTTTTTAAGAAATGAAAGAATTGAAAAAACAAAAATTGAGTTAAAACATGGTTAGACAGGTCAGTGCTGTTTCATACAGTAAGAAAGACTGCAAAACTCTTCCATATATATATTTCCATTTTATATTATGGCCGGTGGCATTACTATATGGAGCAGTAGCAACTTGGGCATGCTGGCAGTCCCTTCCCCGGTATAGCAACAAATGGCCACTGTACCGGCCGCCTCCAGCCCTCCCCCGGACCTCCCCCCAGACCGCCCCTTTATCTGGGCCCAGCACTTCGGCACGTAACGGGAGTTACATGTGTGGCCAGGCCCCTTTGAAGTTGCGCGCGGCGTGCACAAGGCCCGACCACAAGCATAACCCCCATTTTTTATGCACATGGAGGATTAAAAATCAGGTTGAGAGATTACAAATGGGATTTGAGACTAAAGAATGTGGGGGACATCAGATGTGGTATGAACTGGGGCCTTGGAAACAAATGCACACACACACTCTACCATAAAAGCATATTTGTTGCGAATGTGAAAGTGTGGTCACTGCTCTGAGGGATTGTGAGCCCTTGGGCCATGGCGTGGCTCAGGGAGGAGCCCCAAGACATACCGTGGGAGGTGAGAGTGTTCAGGCACGGGCTGGAGCTGGAACATGGCTGGACCAGGATCAAGAAGAGAAACATTGAGGACTGGAACTAGGCAGGCTCAGATCTCCAATGGACCTGCACGCTAGGGATGTGCAGACGAAAAGTTTTCGTTGCGTTTGTGATACGTTGTCGTTGAGGGTCAGGAGGCCCCCCCAAGCTGGCCAAAAGTTCCGGTTGGGTCCAACGGGGGTCCCGGAGCGACCTCCTGCCACATGACCTACCTGTCACGTAGTAGGAGCACAAGATGGCGCCGGTGACCATGTGACAGGGGCTGACCAATGTCACCGGCAGCCCCTGTGACACAGGCTATCGGCGCCGTGAGGAAATCGCAAACGAGTGCAGGGATGGCTTCCTGACTCCCCACTGGACCACCAGGGAGTTTTGGTAAGTCTTGAGGGGGTCAGGAGGGTGGGGGTTTAAATGTTTATTTAGGTTCACCGTATTCAACAGAAATCTGTTGAATACGTTGGGAGTCGCGATGCGTTTCGCCTCCCAACGTATTTTTCGGATCGCTAAAAATAAGTTGCGGATTACAAATACAGTGAAAACGAATGCACACCCCTACTGCACGCACCGGTGAGACCCAGCAACGCAATGCTGATCTCAAGAGTAGCCCTCCAGCCACTCGGTAGCCCTTCCGGATCCACCGCTTGGGAACAATGAGTGTGTGAGGTCAGACGGAGGCTGAGGGCAGGAACAAGATGAGACATGGAACTCAGGAACTTGGAAGACTCAGACAAGGTTTCAGGATACTTGGAAGACTCAGAAAAGGTTTCGTGGAACTTTAAAGAGTTGGACAAGGATCCAGGATACTTGGAAGACTCAGGTGAGGATTCAGGATTCAGGAACTAGTACAGGGTGAGTACTGCACTGTAGCGTACCCTACACAGTCGTCCATGGCTGGTTGCGGACCATGCCAGAAGCGAAGCAGACTCCAGGCGAGAAAGTGAAGACTTGGAACTGGAAACATGTCAAAGATTCAGGAGAGGCCTGCACCGAGGCGCACCCTACACAGCCGCCCATGGCTGGTCGCTGAAGAGGAGCAGGTTCTAGCTTGAGTCTAGGGCATGGACGGAAGCAGGAACAAGGTACTCTGAAGACCGGGAACAGGATTCAAGACTCAGGATTCAAGACTCAGGAACAGACCTCGGAATTAAAAGCAAGGGCCTTCTGGAGACTTGTGCTGCAGACGTGAAGACAGGCCTTGTGCCATGAAGTGCCCTACACAGCCCCATAGGGGCTGGTCATAGACCATGATGGTGGCACGCCAGGAAAGGTGGACAAGCAGGAAACCTGGAAGCAGGACGAAGAGCCGGAGACAGGAACATTAGGATCAGGACTGGAATATCAGGAACATGGAACATCAGGAACATCAGGACATGGAACAGGCGACAAAGGAGCTCTGACAAGGAACAAGACCGAGAACATCTGGAACATCAAATGAAGAGCCATCTAGACAAGAGAAGACCACGGAGGACCTTGACCAGAGAGAGACCACAGGCAACTGTGAGACCTGATTTGAATGCCCTGAGGAAGTGGAAAAGAGCCCTATTATAGGGCTGAACCTAGCACAGAGTGATGAGGTCATCCAGTGGGGCCGCTGGCTTTTCCCACCGCTGGCCCTTTAAATAAAGTGGAGAGGCATGCACCCGCTCCTAGAGGAGCCCTGGAGGTGGAGGAAGTCAGCGGCGGCACCAGGACCATGAAAAGGAGCATCGGTGGCGGCTTCCTAGCTGCATGAAGGAGATGGAAAGAAGAGTGGCTTCCCTGCCACTGAGGCACCGATGACGATGGCGGCTCCTTGCTGCAGGAAGAGGTGACCCAGAAGCAGCTTTCATGTTGCGAAGAACGGCGGCAGCCCCTCTTGCCACGTACAGGGGCGTTGGGCCACACGGGAGCAGCAGTGGTGGCCTGGAGCTGCCTAGGCCGCAAGAAGAAGCGTCCAGTGACAGTTGCGGGCCAGGAAGTGTGGTCAAGCACCGGCCCGACCAGCACAGAGGTGAGAGGCTGCTCACAGGATGGGCTCCTCGAGCAGCATCATAACAATATTCAGTTTGCTCATACAATCAACGGTGCACTGCATTATAAAGAAATTTTGGCTAGGGGTCCTACACGACGACAGCAAGGTGTGTATCTTTGAAACACTGGGGCAGAATTTTCATGAGTGTCTGAAATGGTGCTGGCACGTAGAAAGGCAGAAACTAAGAAGCATTTGCAATAGCCTGTCTCAAGCGTGTCATAGGCATATTGACGTTGGCAGAGTATAAGATGGAATATTGGGACTTTGTAATGAGGATGTAAATATGGTTAAGGATCTGATCAAGTCTATCAAAAATGCAGAGCAGCTGTAAGATCAAAAGAGGCTTATCAACTGCATAATCTGTAAAAGAGAGCATACCTCATATTTTAAAACAGTTCAGTGATGTTCTTGAATCTTTTTGCAGAAATTAAAATTGTTGTAGTGACCCAATACTATGGGCCTTATTTTCCAATATTGCATTGGTAACACATTAGGGGGTGTTAGCAATGCGAGAGAGAGAGAGAGAGAGAGAGAGAGAGAGAGAGAGAGAGAGAGAGAGAGAGAGAGAGAGAGAGAGAGAGAGAGAGAGAGAGAGACTTACTATAGTGCCTATGCCCTACATAGGTATTTCAATCCCTATGGGAGGGCTACCTACTAACTCGGGGTGGGGATTAGGTATGAGCGTCGGGGGTTGGGGGCCACTTTCGCATTCCACATGAGACCTACGGACAGAACAGTGGTCTCTAGTGCAGATTTGCTGGCCGTCGGAGTGAGGACGCTCACTCCAAGAAGTGGTTTGGGCAACGTTCTCTCTACCTAGCTTGATGGACACTCTACCTGGGCAACAACATGCTAGGTGGAGAGAATGTTGGCCAAATCTCCGCTTGGAGTGAGCGTCCTCACTCCGACGGCCAGCAAATCTGCACTAGAGACCACTGTTCTGTCTGTAGGTCTCATGTGGAATGCGAAAGTGGCCCCCAACCCCCGACGCTCATACCTAATCCCCACCCCGAGTTAGTAGGTAGCCCTCCCATAGGGATTGAAATACCTATGTAGGGCATAGGCACTATAGTAAGGCTCTCTCTCTCTCGCTCTCCCTCTCTCCTTCTTCCCCCCCCCCCCCCCCAGAGGTTCCCGCTTTACATATGCTCTGACGAATTTGCATTCGCAAATCGCACACTGTAAAGTGCTTGGAAAATGAGGCCCTATGTATAGAATTACATAAGCAGGTTTTTTTTTTGTAATCTGTGTATTTTGAAACTATCCGTAATAAAGAATGATATAAACATGTTTTACAAAATCTATGGGCAGCATGCGTCCTGCTTTTTGTAAAAAGATGTGAATAGAAGAGAAATCAGACTTTTTGTTGACCCTCTATTACTAAAGACAAAACAATGCATGCTGACAGATGGAAAAATAGACTAATTATTCTCTGAGCATTTCTTTATAAATAATGTGTATTTTATATGATAAGCAATAAGCGTAACAATTTAATTCTCAGATGTGATTATGAAATATAATTTGACTCTCTATGTCTTACATATTTCAATTTATTTCAAAAGCTGTGACTAGAAAATGAATCACAGCTTCCAATTCTCTTTTTCCAAGGATAGAAGTTCTTGCATCTCTCTTTTTCCAAGGATAGAAGTTCTTGCATCTCTTTTTTCAGAAATGAAATGTATTTGACATAACAAAGCTACCATTTAATCTGTTTCATTTCACTCAAAAAAAGGATATGTAGTCATGACCTCAGAGCAATTCCCTATGAAGTGTAATTTGATAAAGCAATTGCATAGTCATGTGCTATAATATTTTCCAGATATGAATTCCTTTGTATATGTATATTATTCGAGTGAAAACTTATTGAAATTGCCATAATTGGAACGTATTATTACAAGCCTTCTCCATGAATTATTTGTTTACAAAATGGAACAGATTTTCCTAATAAAAACTAGATCCTTAATGTATTAACCATTAGAAACTAGAATGTGTAGAATGTTTGTTAAGTAGTTACAGCAGAATTCTATTTATTATATACTCATTAAAATATAACTGTAAAAATTACTAATGTGAACAGTATTCTGAAATGTTCAATGTAGACTAAAGTGCATAAATCTGCTTAGAAAATTTGGGCTAGATAATACCTGCAGACTTTAGCTCTCTTTGGGTTGCTGATAATTACCCTCCTGGAATGGCTCCCTATCTGACCCTACATACAGTTCAAGTTCCTGATCTACAAATGCCTTCACTCTGCAATACATTCTCCCTTCAAGGAGTGACTAAGTATGTGAAAACTTTTTGTTTGTCACAGCAACAATTTTTTTAAACCAACAATTTATGAGTGCCAGTATTAGCATTGCATTTCTGTATATATCACAAAAAAATGTATGTGAGCGACCACGTGACTGATTCCCCGAAATGTATGAGCAATTTGCTCATGCACTCAGCTTAGAGGAACTATGCTCAATACCTCTTCTCTTTTATCTCTCTGTACACCTCTCCTCATGCACTATGCTCATCAGACAAGTCACTCCTATCTATTCCCTTTCTCCTCTACGGTCAATTCCCAACTCTGTACTTTCCACCTGGCTGCGCCATGTGCTTGAAATAGTATTCCTGAACTGGTGCGTCATGCTCTCTCTCTCACCGTATTTAAATCCCATCTAAAACCCCACATTTTTTAAGCTGCTTTTAAATCTTAGGCCTGAATGTTTATTTTTAGCCTCATTAACTAACTTTCTTTTATTTTTTAACCATTGTCTTGTTTTATGAAATGCCCCAAATCTCTTGTCCTGTAATTTGTCTTATTAGATTGTCAACTCTATTGAGCAGGGACTGTCTTGTGTTGTTGCGTACAGCGCTGCCTATGTGGTGTAGTGCTATGGAAATGTTAAGTAGTAGTAGTAGCCCTCGTGCATAACTTTGGCAAAGACATGTACAATTATCCTGCCAATAAAGTTATCTGACGCTGAGTTAACAACTCAACGCAACTCCCTAATTAAGGAGCCCCCGGGAGATTGCAGAGAAACCAGTTTGCCTGTTATCACCGGCATTCCAGAGCAGTGCAAACGAGGGCAGAACAAATATGATACGTGACCAGCGCAAACAAGAATTCTCACGTAAGTGAGAAACCGAAGCATCGGGGGGCAGGGCTGATGACACCAGTCACCGTAGGGACAAACGGAAGAGGGAAGCTTCTCCCCCCTGTTCACGCGCGCGCTCTGCCCGTCGCCCCTTCCCTCCTGTGGCAGGTGAAGCTTGGGCTGCGAGGGTTGCCGAGCAACGGGAAGGGAGGTTCGTAAGGGGAGGGGTTATAAATACGGCGGAGCCGACGCGCTGCGCTTCTACGCGCCAGGTGTCGGAAGCGTGGGCTGGTACAGTAGTAGCGGGAGACCTCCTCAGCCATGGAGTCCGTGCCCCGGAGCTTCTTCCGCCTTTCCGTGCTCTGTCTGGGGGCTGTCCTGCTCCTCGGCACGGCCGCCGGCTTCCTGCTCGGCGTGCAGCAGCTGCTGCAGGAGGCCGCCCCGCCGCCCCCCGTTTCTCCGAGCTCCCTGCCCGTGCGGCCGGCTGCCGCGGTGGCCGCTCTGTCCCTCCTCCTCCTCCTCCTGCTCTGGGCGTGCCGCCGCTTGCGGCTCCCCGTGGAGCGCCTGCGGAGCTTGGAGGAGGTGGGCTACATCCCCGAGTCCGGCCGCAGCCGCCTGCACACGGCTAACGAAGTGCGGCGGCGGCGCAAGAAGGGCGACCTGCCGCCCGTCTACCCCAACGGGTGGTACCAGTTGCTGGACGCGCACCTGCTGCGGCGCGAAGAGGTGAAGAACATCAGCGTGCTGGGTAAGTGTGCCCTGCCCTGGGATGTATAGGGGGACAGGCACGTGTGTGCGCGCTTCCCCGTGTTGTTAAATAAGGGGTAGCAGCCATTCACAGGAGAGGAGCTTGCCGTTTAGCACCGAAGGTTGCTGCTGATGCTGCTACTAATATTAGATAGCTAGCCTTGTCCCGAGACTTACTGCTGTTAATTGTTAGTTAAGGGGAGAGCCCTGTTTTGTGGATCTGCCTTTTCCTGAAAGCATAATCTGCGTTGAAGATTGTTTCAGAATGTTTTCCTTGACTGTGTGGAGCAGGTATAGCTCTGACCTGCGTAAGAGCTCTAGCTCAGGAGTGAGTAAACTGGGGTGCATGAACCAGGGCTTAATTCATAGAGAGAATGGGGCTCTTTCTCTTTAACCCTCTTCTCCTTTCTGCTCTGATGATCCTGCTTCTTGATCCCCAGCCCCTCTTATAAATTCCTCAGTGTTCCTTGTTTCCCCCTCCATCCCAGAAGTCCTAAAGCCCTATATGTAACACCATATCCATAATGATCCCCCATGCCCCTCCTTTCCCTTCTCAGCCAGTAAAGTATAGGCCTCTTCAAGCCAGAACAGCAGTCTTGCCTCTGGGGGGTGGGAACAGATTGTGTGTACTGCAGGCTGTCCTCAGCCTCCTTGGATGGAGGTGTGAGACTTGGCATTCAAAACATAGCCTGCTTTTTGCCTCCTTGGGATAGAAAGAAGGGAGCAAAGCCACATGCTCTTTCCCTATCACACCCAATCCTGTCTCCTCCCTTCGTTCTCTCTGATCATTCCACTCAGACTGCACCCCCCCCCCCCCTCACTTGCATCTCATAGTCCTTCGGATCCCCCTCACTGACATCCCATAGCATCTGATCCTTGACTCAACTCTTTCCCCTACATAACCCAAGGTGTCTCTGATCCCTTCACACTCTTTTGCCCTCCCATGTACCCATTTTCCTACCCTTCCTTTGAACCCTTTACCACGCCCATACATTTTCATTCACGCTCTTGGCCCTTTCGGCCTCACCAGTGTGGTCACCAGCAGCAGAGGTGGCAGGGCCTGGAATGACGGCATAAGCATAAGCCAACACAGCTGGGAGTAGCAGAAGCAAAGTGGCTGAGGCATTCCCCCCCCCCCCTCCCCTTTTTTTTTAACCTTGGCTGTCAGTCAAGACTCCTAAATTGTGCTGGGAAATTGCCCAAAAAAACAAAGCCATGTGGCTGCCCTGGTCTCAGAATAGCTTGAATACTGTTTTCCTCTTCCAAGGGCTGGGATGTCATAAATAATCAATGCAACTACTGGCTCTGTTCTGTTTTCTCAGGAGAGCTAGAATTGATATACACTACTGACTCTGCTCCACTTCCTCTGGGCCCAGAAAAAAAGATGACAGAATACCATTCTAAACTGCTCTGCCAGAAATTAAACCCTTGGTATTCAACACAAAAAAGGTTGAATTAGGACAAGCCTGAAAGTTGTGAGCAATAGTGCCCTTCAAGGCAAGGGTTGAAGCGTTGAGGATTGGCACTTCCCACAAGTTTAAAGCATGTGCTAATTCAAACCCTTTTAATGTCTGTTCTTTGCTCTTTAGTTTCTGCTTCAGTATTGCTCTTTCTATGTATGTTCCCTGCAATGCAGAAGAGATGAGGGGTGAGGGGGCTGGATTAGGGAGCATTGTGGCTGTTCTCTTTATGTGCTCCAGGCTCACCTCTTCTGCCCTGGATGGCAGTGGCTGAAGAACTTCTCTCCTGCTCTTCCTCTTAAGCCTGAAAAGTGCCAAAAAAAATGTGTTCCTGCCCATTGACCCAGAAATTAAGCCCTAGTATGAACAATCTGAAGCGGGGGGGGGGGGTTCACACTGGGACCAATCAGGGAGAAAATGGCTATGCTGAGGAGGGAGGTGCTAGAATGTAGGGACATAAGCATGCCATGGCTAAGCCATGTGTCTCTTATAATGGGCTGGGGAAAGAACTGCTTCTGCTATGGTGGGCCATATGGGGGGAGAACTGCAGTGGAACTTATCTAGGAGGAGCCACTGCAGTGTCCATGAGCCAGGAAGAGCTGCCACCCTTATATGCCTCAGCTTGGGATGAGTTCCTGCTGCCACTGGGCTCCTACCCAGGGGGAGAGCTAACATGCTGTTGCCCACCTTTCTTTATCTTTTATTAAAAAATTATGAATCTTTCTGAGCGTTTTACAAAGGTATGTACATAATTGCATAAAAACCCATAGCAAACAGACTGAAGGTAACAAAAACTTAAACACCTGCTCAGTTAAAAGTCCTTCTGTGAGGAAACAGCATATTTACAAAAATGCTAATTTATGCAGGTAAGCCTTTAGCTGAGCTTCGAAATCTTGTCTCGGTCTCAAGCTGCAGATAAAAGGGGAAGGAATTTCAGAATTCAGGGGCTACAACTGAAAAGGTTCTGTCTCCCCTGCAGCTGTACTAGTTTATGCGATGGAATTTAACACACCCGGTTAGAACATAAATTTCTTGTAGGAGTGTAAACTTTTTTCAGTAGTGCATTAGAGCAAGGAAAGGAGTGGAGCTGAAGGTTGTTCACCATGACAGATGTCTTAAACTTTGGAAGCCAGTGTAACTCAGCTAAAATAGGTGTGATATGTTAATGAATGTGTGTACCACTAATAAGGGCTGTAGTGTTTTGAAAAGTGTTGGGGGAGGGGAATAGACAAAAGTAAAGGAATGAGGAGATTTGGAAGGGAAAAGTATGTTAAATAAAAAAATGAAATCAGGGTATGAGAAGACAAATTAAGCAGAATGGGTCCAGACCCAGGAGTTTTCTACCTGAAATGGTATATTTGCTGGCAGATCTGTGTCTTAAAATAGCACTTTCCAGACCCAAAATCTCCCACTCAGGAACCCCTGCTGGAGAACCTCCTCTGGCAGGGCTGTTCCCATTTGGTCCATTTCACTTGACATTTTTCAGTGAAAGAACCAATCCCCTTTCAGGACTGCCCGATGTTTAATATCTTCGCTCCTTCACTTACTGCAAATTGGTCCAGTCCCTTTCTCAAAGCTGTTCAGAAAGGGAATTGTCCTTTTTACTGACAAGCATCACTGAAAAGGACCTATTGGGAACATCCTGCCAGAGGAGGGTTTCCAGCAGGGGTTTCTGTGCTGGAGGGAGGGGGGGGGGGGGGTTGGGTCTGGCAAGCACTGTCTTTAAGATATGGACCTTCCACATGCACAATTTCAGGTCCAGGACCCATAGATCTGACCCAGACTGCTTAGTCCATTAGGCCGGACTGGGGGGGGGGGGGTGTGGAAGTTCTGGTCAGGCCAGCTGCTAGTGCAGGTCTGGGTCTAAGCTTCATGTAATGGTGACTTTTCCATGGGCACCAGGTCTGAAGAAATGCATGCTCATATTGAGCACCCGTTGCTATTGTGGGTGCCAAATGCAGTAAACTTTTGAGCTATGGATACACAATTCTTCCTTAGTGCACCTTTTTTTTTTTTTTTACACAGTCTCTTACTTAAATACTGCATCAGGCACAGAGGGGTAGTGGCTACGAGCCTGTTTTGAGTATGTGTTTTATTGTCTGCCCCTTGGTGTGGACCCTGGGAATTCCTCATGCTGAGAGGTCCTGTGGCAGCCTTGCTTCCTTTTCATGAGTTTCTGGTTACCCTGAGCCGTGATGCCCAAGGAAGTTGACGTATTAGTATCTGCCAGGAAGCACTTAACTAGAACTTTAAATGGAAACAGTTCATCCTGGTGTCAGTCCCCTGGGCCTATTTGCCTGCTGACTATGGGAGCTACTTGTTTCTTCTTCGGGACTCAGTATATCAGTTATAGCAGCTTACCATGGTCAAGGGGAGAGAAAACAGATATCCACTCATCCTTTGGTGTCAGTTTTATGAAAGACCTCTGGCATGCTAAACCACCTGTTCCATGGAACCTTAATATATGAAGCCACCCTTCAAGCCATTGGCATTGGCTTCTTCAAAGCTTCTCACATGGAAAGTATTGTTTTTGTTTGTGTTTTTTTTTTGTGATCACTTCAGCCAGAAGTCAGTGAGCTTCAGACATTGGTATACTACTCTCTCTATATATGCAGTTCCCACACAATAGGGTGGTGCTATGCATATAGACTCAAAGTAGTGCCCACTCAATCAAGCCATCATGTCACCCACATTCTTTCCAAGGCTGCATGTGCATGAAGAGGAAAAAGCTCATTTATTGGACTGTAAGATCCTTGGCATGCTACTGAAAGAACTTAGCCACATTATCAGGCCCCACAACTATTTATATTAGTTCTAACCATCTGATCATAGCAGTTGCCAAGCAAGCATTGATAGACTGGCACAGATTGCACATTGTTATAAGAAAATAAGAATTTGCCATACAAGATCAGTCCAAGGGTACTTCAAACCTAGTATCCTGTTTCCAATAGTGGACAATCCAGGTAACAGGTACCTGGCAAGATCCCAAACAGGAAGATCTGTAGGTTAGATTTGTCTACAGGTGATTAAAAGATTTAACTGATAATCTGATACAAATTCAATAGTTCTAAGGTAGCAGTTGCTTAGTTTTGTGAGGTAATCAGTTTTATTGTAGCAGCATAAGTATACAGGAATTTATATGGTACATAGATTTTCTTTGTTTTATGCTTCTAAAGCTTTTCAGAGCAAAGCACGGTTATGAAAAATAACTCCTGCATTATCACCAACTCAACTTGCACTTGACATATGCAATGCCAAACTAATTAACCCAACTGAAACATTAAACCAGCATATCTTGCCCTTAATCATTGGCAGGTCACACTCCTGCGGTAATCCAGGATCTGTCTCAACTGCCACAGGTAAAATCCAGCAAATCCCAGGCAGGTGAATGACAAGAAAATAGAACCCAGATGTCTCACATATCAGTGTTCTGGCAGGAACAGAGTAAACATGTTCTTGGCTTGCCAGATTTCTTTCAGGGAATGTTGGCAAGGCAGCTGGTCAAAAGATTAGCTGCCTTTAGGCTGCTGGTTCATAGGCTGCAAGGGTTAGTTATGGGGGAAAAAAATCCACTGGGAAGGTGTTTGCAGTCTGTATAGTTGAGTCCTTTTCTCTGTTTGGAACTTTGCATATTCAGTTCCATAAGATCCAATATTTGATCTTGATTGGATGTCACCACCAATTATAGACACAGGGTTGGTGGGATGCAAGTGACATTGTCTGAGTCAGATACATATGAATATTCTCACTGTTGAAGTTCATCAGCAGACATTTGCTGAGCAATACCCATTTCATAATTGACTTCATGGCTAGATTACAGGTTTTCATCAAGGACATGTTCATGGTTCTGGTGTCCTAGCACACTGAAGTGCAGACAATTGTCTATGGAAGAACAATTGCCGTTTCTTCTGTATGATTCACAATCCCATATGAAGTTAAGATCATGTGGCTAAAGACTCCATCTTTGTGTTGCTCAGACTTAGTTTGTTCAGTCTGTGCATGGCTGCAGATCCAAATTCAATTATGTACATCCTGTTTATGGTCAATGGCTTTTTGCCCTACAGATCCTATGTTGCTATCACGCAGTGATAAGTAGTGACTATTCATGGTCTACTTTTTTAAAACGCAGCCATGCTAACTGCCTTAATCGCATTTCTGGCAATGCAGTTCCAGAGCTTAATTGTTGTGTAAAAGATTATCAGATTTGTTTTGAATATGCTACTTAACTTTGTGGAGTATCCCTAGTCTTTGTATTTTTTTTGAAAGAGTAAATAACCTCTCATATCCCGCCCCTTAGCTTTTTCTTTTCCAGACTGAGCAGCCCTAATCTCTTTAGCCTTTCCTTCTAGGGGAGCTGTTCCACCCCCTTTATTTTGGTTGCCCTTCCCTGTACCTTTTCCAATGCAACTATTTTTGAGATGCAGCAACCAGAATTGCACACAGTACTACAGGTGCGGCCTCACCATGGAGCAATACAGAGGCACTATGACATTTGTCATTTTATTCTCCATTCTTTCCCCAATTTCCTAATGTTTGCTTTCTTGGCTGCTGCCATATGCTGACGATTTCAACATAATATCCACAATGCCTAGATCCTTTGTGGAACCTTGCATTGTGTAGCTATATAATTTAGATTACTCTTTTCCCAAGTGTATCACTTTGCACTTGCCCACATTAAACTTAATCTGCCATTTAAATGCCCAGTCTTGCAAGGTCCTCCTGCTTTTCACAATCCTCTTGTGGTTTAACTAAAAATTTTCTAACCTGTAAATTTAATCTGTTTCTCAAAAACCTTACATGATGTACAAATGTTGAAATCTGTGATCAGCATAAAATCTACTTGGAAAACCAAAAAGCCTGAAGGAAACAAACTGTTTACCAATGTTATGTTTTCTGTCTTTTAATGAGTTTACAATCCACAGTAGGATACTTGCCTTCTGAAAATTCAAATACACTGTATCTGCCAGCTCATTGTCCACATGTTTAACCCCTTCAAAAAAACAAAGTAGCAGATTGGTAAGGCAAGATTCCTCTTGGGTAAATCAATGTTGGCTGTGTCCCATTAAACCATGTATATATGTTCTTTGATTTTTGTTTTTTAGAATAGTTTCCACAATTTTTCTTGACACTGAAGTCACTCACTGGTCTATAGTTTCCCAGATCACCCCTGAGCCTTTTTTAAATATTGGGGTTAGTGGCCATCTTCCAGTTTTCAGGTACAATTAATGATTTTAATGAGGTTACAAATTACTAGTAATAGATCATAAATTTCATTTTGAGTTTTGAGAAACCTGGGGTATATACCATCTGCTCCAGATGATTTGCTACTCTTCAGTTTGTTAATCTGGCTTACTACATCTTCCAGGTTCAGTGATTTGGTTCATTTCATCTGAATCATCACCATAGAAAATAATCTTAGGAACGAGTATCTCCAACATCTTCATTAATAAACACCGAAGCAAAGAATTAATGTAATCTTTCTGTGATAGGGAAGATAAGACTAAGAACTCCATTAAACTTAAGAACATAAATTGCCCCATAAATTGGGTCAGACCAAGGGTCCATCAAGCCCAGCATCCTGTTTCCAACAGAGGACAAACCAGGCCACAAGAACCTGGCAATTACCCAAACAATAAGAAGATCCCATGCTACTGATGCAATTAATAGCAGTGGCTATTCCCTAAGTAAACTTGATTAATAGCAGTTAATGGACTTCTCCAAGAACTTATCCAAACCTTTTTTGAACCCAGCTACACTAACTGCACTAACCACATCCTCTGGCAACAAATTCCAGAGCTTAATTGTGCGATGAGCGAAAAAGAATCTTCTCCAATTAGTCTTAAATGTGCTACTTGCTAACTTCATGGAATGCCCCCTAGTCTTTCTATTATTCAAAAGTGTAAATAACTGAGTCACATCTACTCATTCAAGACCTCTCATGATCTTAAAGACCTCTATCATATCCCCCCTCAGCTGTCTCTTCTCCAACTTTTCAACTTCTGTCTTAGCCTATCATATCAATGTTTTACATTTAACTTGCCAATGCTTATGCTTTTTCCTATTTCTTCAGATGGATCCCTCTTCCAATTCTTGAAGTTTTTTGATTGAAATAGCCACTTTCACTTCACTTTTCACCCCAGTTGGCAGGTATTTGGCCTGCCTTCTTAATGCATGGAATACATCTGGACTGTGCTTCTAAGGTGATTTTTAAACATCTCCATGCCTATTGTACACTCTCTTAACCTTAGTAGCTGCACTTTTCAGTGGTTTTTGTCTAACTTCTTCAGTTTGAAAGTTTAGTGCTAGAGCTGTAGATTTGCTTATTGTCTCCCCTTCCATTCATTAATTCAAATTGGAACATGTTATGATCACTATTGCCAAGTGGCCCCACCAGCATGTCACTGAGATTTAGATCTAAAATAATTCCCTCAAGTTCCTGAACAAACTGCTCCTTGAAGCAGTCAATCTATCCAGGAACTTTACCTCTCTAGCATGTCCTGATGTTACATTTACCCAATCAATATTGGGATAATTGAAATCTATTACTGCACTGCCAAACTGGTTAGCTTCCCTCATTTCTCTTAGCATTTCATCATCCGACTTATCATTTTGGCCAGGTGGATGGTAGAATACTCCTATTGCTATACTTTTCCCCAACTCGCATGGGATTTCTACTCAGATTCTACTATGCATTCAGTCTTTCAAGATCTTTAACCTGTTGGACTCTATGCCATCTCTAACATAAAGTGCTACTCCACCCCAAGTTGATCCATCTTATTGTGGTGTAATTTGTACCCTGGTCTAGCACTCTCCCATTGGTTATCCTCTTTCCACCAGGTCTCAGATGCCAATTATGTCTACTGTAGAATTAATCACACAAAACGTAACCTCAGTAGAAAAAGATTTTTGCTTTAAATAGGTAAAGTTTGTGGGACCTTCATGACCTCAGTTTGCAGTAGTCAAACTGTATAGACCTCTGGTCCAACTTTATTATTTTTTATTTTCTAGACTCACTTCAGAGTAACAATTTTTTATGAATCGTTTTTTTCTATTTATTTAAAAAGTCATGAAAGTCCCCGGGGCAAAATAGATCCATCTCCTATTGTTTCACAAAGAAAGCATCTTGATATCAAACACTTAGCTTAAATGTCCAGTCCGTATATCACCCCAACATGGCCATGTTTCGATTGTTCTCTGCTTCTCATTGTGTAGAGAAAAATCATCAATTCTGTGATTTAAGATGGCTTATTTTGGAAAAAGTCAATATTTCACCTCGAGGGGGAGACGTATTAAATCTGTTAAACAAAAGAGCAGTTTGGGATTTTTTCTCTGGATGTGATTGCGCCGAAAGAAGTTAATGAGGTCATCAACTGGTATACTCTGATTTAAATATTCAATTGACGGACGTCAGTTTTACGTCATGAATAAAAACGAGTTTGACGCCATTTTATAAGTTTTCTATATATACTTTTTAAAGTCATAGGTAAAACTATCTGGGATAGATCTGGACGTTAAGAATGCAGAGGCAGTGACTGAGAGCAAGGTTAATTTGTATGAGAAGACCCCCTGAAGCAGAGAACAAGCGAAACATGGCCATGTTGGGATGATGTACGGACTGGACATTTAAGCTAAGTGTTTGATATCAAGATGCTTTCTTTGTGAAACAATAGGAGATGGATCTATTTTGCCCTGGGGACTTTCATGACTTTTTAAATAGAAAAAAAGTATCATAAAAAATTGTTACTCCGAAGTGAGTCTGGAAAATAAAAAATAAAGTTGGACCAGAGGTCTATACAGTTTGACTACTGCAAACTGAGGTCATGAAGGTCCTACAAACTTTACCTATTTAAAGCAAAAATCTTTTTCTACTGAGGTTAAGTTTTGTATGATTGTTTTGACAGTTTTTCCTCAGATTTCTGAGGTATTTGGGCTATTTTTTTTATTACTATAGAATTAAAACATTCAAAATAGAAATAGACAAGTCATTAAAACAGTATAAATATCTATTTTTATTCAATGTAATATTACATGAGAAGTACACTCGGGGTACTTCTGAAACTAATTCATACAACAAAGCTTATATATTTGCTATTACAAAATCATGGTTAAAGTATTTCGGATGAACTTATAGTTTTACATATTACATGTCATTTCATCTCATTCTCAATGATGGCTAAACTTACAGGTTTATCTCTAATAAACCATGTTTGTTAAAAATGCCACATAAAGATATATTACTTGCAACAACAACCCTCATATGGGAGCCCACTCTTAGTATTTAAGTCATGTATATTTTCTTTTTCACTTTAAATCCATGGGATTTTTTTTTTTTTTTTTTTAATTCTTTATTTATACTTTTCAAAATAATATAAAACATATTATTTATACAGCAATTTCATGGTAGGGTTAAGTGCCCTATGTCTAATTATACATAAAATTTAATTCAAAAAAAAAAAAAGGAAATATTTCACATAGCCCTTATCCATTTTTAACAATCACCTTGGAGGGGGTTAGTCATTACTTGATTAGGGAGATAAACAAGATTAATTTAAAGAGAAAAACAAAAATACTAAGTTACTGTGCACATTATTTCAATTGGATACCGGGGATGATGTTGACACTCTGGTACCTTCAAGAAAATTCTTTAATTGATCTGGATCAAAAAATATAAAGAGATCATCTTGTCTCTTTATTATGCATTTGCATGGAAACTTAAGCACAAATATATATCCAAGTGATATAACCTCCTGTCTGTAAGACAAGAAGGCTTTCCTTCTCAACTGAGTTGAAATAGCCAAATCAGGAAAAATTTTTACTGTTTTTTCTAGAAATACAACAGGAAATTTACTAAAATACCTTTTCATAATTAAGTTAACATCTATGACGGAGTACAGGGAGACTAACAATGTTCCCCAACTAATTACATTCGCTGATGAATCTTCCAAAAAATTCGAAAGATTACCTTGAAACAATTCTGCTCTTTCAGTGTTACGTGGTTGGGGAAGAAAAAAGCATGTATTTATGGTTGGTGAGTGATCCAAAGAAAAGCTTAATTTTTCCACAAGAAATTTTTTGAGAGTAATAATTGGATCCTCACCAAGCATCCTTGGAAAGTTTAGAAATCTTAGATTACAACGTTTATGGTTGTTCTCCAACATTTCCATTCTTCTAGACATAGAATCTTTATCCTTGATTATTGCTACTTTAAAGTCCATATTTTTCTTCTCCTGAACTTCCAAATGCTTAATTTTTTCATTCATATCCTTTATTTGCTTTTGTGTCATAGTAAATTCCTGTTGTTTTTGTCCCGAAATCAAATCCACTTTCTTCTCAAGACACTTTAAATTTACCGTCAAGCCAGCCATCATGTCCCATAATGTATCCAAAGTCACTAACACAGGTCGAGTAGGGATTTCTATCCTCTCTGATGATTGTGGAGAGTGTTCTTCCACTGGAGTTGCTTCATGAAGACCTCCCTCAGTAACCAGGGAGGTAGCCAGAGCAGCTTCAATACCATGAGACTGAATGCTAGGTTGAGAAAGTCCTGCATTCAGATCTAACGTCTCCATGATATTAGATGTACTCTCAGGGGAACTTCTTTCTCCTCTCTGAAGAGGTGGCAACCCTGTGTTAGGACTTAAAGAAGCCTCCTCCAGAGGCTCACAGGATCCTCCCTGATCATGTGGCACATTGGATTCTTCGGCTGCTTTACTTATCGGCACAGGAGAGGTTAAAAAGTTTGTGATCTCCTGCTGAATGGGTGATGGAAGTGAGAGGGGAGGGAAGATTCTCACTCGTCCCTTCCTCTTAGGAGGCATTTGCCTAAACCACTCTGGATATGGTCACAAACTGTCTCAGCTAGTATTTCTAACAGTTGATCCCGAGAAGGGATATTAGGAGGGACTTACTTGGGTCTTTGGTCGTTGGGAGAACTCCGGCGAAGTCCGGCAAAGTCTGATGTATCATGCGCCCCTCTAGCGTGCGCGGCTCCAGCGGCGCGCCGGCTCTGCTGCGCGCCGCAAACTGGCAGATATTATAGCCACTTCCGGCCCCGCCTCCGTACCTCCCTCCGGCGGCAAAGTCACCTCAGCTGCGTCGGGATACCGGCTCCTTCTCCCGCTCACCAGTGCTGTTCCGGGGGTTCCTCCTGGGTCCCTTCTCGCCCTTGGGGAACAGAGTGCCGGCAGGCCGCTATTATAGCCACTTCCGGCCCCGCCTCCGTACCTCCCTCCGGCGGCAAAGTCACCTCAGCTGCGTCGGGATACCGGCTCCTTCTCCCGCTCACCAGCGCTGTTCCGGGGGTTCCTCCTGGGTCCCTTCTCGCCCTCATCCATGGGATTTTTAGCCCAATCCAAAGTGTATAGCTCACCATATATATTGAATAATCATCGGGTTTGTTGCAGTAGTGAACCCTAACCGGTTTTTCTTCGTCTTTTACTCTTTTTTTTGTAATTTCTTATAATCCACAATTTTCTCTTATTTATAGAGTTCACACTTCAATTGATGTTTTATATTCTTCACACAATTTTACTGAAAAATATATCCACAGATAACAAAAGCCACTTATGATGTTGAATCGAATTGCAACTCCATATGCCCTTCTTAAAACGCCCGGTTCTGTGCCGCAGTTTCGAACTTGAACTGCTTTCACCACAGCGCCCGACACAGCGTGTGTTTCGTTTAAAGAACTCGTCAGGAGCTCGGGCTTCAAATATTTTACTCTGCGGATAAACTTCCTCTTGGCGTTTGTTATACTTCATTTGATGAGAGGTCTTAGAATGGGTAGATGTGAATCTGTTTACTCTTTCGGATAATAGAAAGACTAGGGGGGCACTCCATGAAGTTAGCATGTGGCACATTTGGAACTGATCGGAAATAGTTCTTTTTTACTCAACGCACAATTAAACTCTGGAATTTGTTGCCAGAGGATGTGGTTAGTGCAGTTAGTATAGCTGTTTAAAAAAGGATTGGATAAGTTTTTGGAGGGGAAGTCCATTACCTGCTATTAAGTTCACTTAGAGAATAGCCACTGCCATTAGCAATGGTTACATGGAATAGAGTTAATTTTTGGGTACTTGCCAGGTTCTTATGGCCTGGATTGGCCACTGTTGGAAACAGGATGCTGGGCTTGATGGACCCTTGGTCTGACCCAGTATGGCTTTTTCTTATGTTCTTATGTTCTTAACATGCGCTTGCATATTACCTCGACCACACTGCAGTCCATAGGAAATCCACTCAACTCTGTTTCTTTTGATTAAAAACAAACCGGATAATGCAGTGGGCAAGCAAACTCTCTCTAACTGGCTTGCAGATTGTACAGAATTCTGCTATGACAAAACAGGCCTTCCCCTCCAGGGATGAGTAAAGGTGCACTCAGTAAGAGCAATGTCTACCTCAGTAGCACACTATCATTCAGTACCAATAGCTGACACATGTAAAGCTGTGACATGGAGTTCTCTTCACACCTTTGCAGCTCATTATTGTTTGGACAAGGAAGGACAACAAGATTCAGCCTACGGACAATCTGTCTTAAAGAACTTGTTCCCAGTGTAATCCCAACTCCTTCTGCATACAATCTGCTGTGACTTCAGGCTGCCTCATTTTTTTCCAACAGTACACCAGTTGTGCCTGTTGCTGTTGGTCCAATACAAGAATGACTCTGCCTGTAGCTTACTAATCACCCATATGTGAGGACTATCATCCTGCTTGTCCTGGGATAAAGCAAAATTGCTTACCTGTAATAGGTGTTATCCCAGGACAGCAGTATGTGGTCCTCACAAAACCACCCGCCACTGCACAGAATTGGGTCCAATACATTTTATTTTATTTTTTGCTAAAGCTTATTGCTACACCTGAGACTGAAGGGAGACCCTGTGGCTCGAGGGATCATGGTATGCTGGGCATGCTCAGTGGGCTCAGTATGCCAGTCAAATGTTTCTAGTAACTTTGACAAAGACTTCCATGATAGGGCTCCCATATGTGAGGACTACATCCTGCTGTCCTGGGATAACACCTATTACAGGTAAGCAATTTTGCTTTACTTGTGGATAAGTGTAATATATTTTTTGGGTGTGATTGTGGGATGTATGTTCTTTAATAGTGTGGAAATTGAGCTTAGTGTGTGAACTGTGAGTTAGCAGTTAGTATGTGAGACATGTTTTTTTTTATAGTGATTTGTTATCTGTATAAGTGGATATTTTGTAGGGATGTATGAATGGTCTTTTATGCATGAGGGTATTGGCACAATGTTAAGGGATGTGTTGAGGTTTTATGAATGGTTACAATATTGAGGGTAGATATAATATCACAAGGTACAAGAATAATATATTTGTAATAGTTTCATGACAGCAGCATAAACAATGTTTATAATACTGATTGTATTGTGTGGAGCACATTGAGTCATTGTAAATATTTTTTGATATGCTTGTATTTTGTATATTTATATTGCATTTTCTCTTTCTCATTACTTCAAAACACACATCTAACTTGCATTACTATGTTTTGTTCACTTTTTAGGTTATATATTTAAATTACACACATGCTAAAAAACTTTTCTTGGCTTTTAGTCAAGGCCCACATACTTGGTTAATTTGCCCCACAGTTTCACCATTCCCTAAATTTTTAAGTCCCAATATTGCCCAGCTAGCAATACTTATCAGTCCTCTTCATTACTCTGTGCCTGCAGTGAACTTCAAAGGAAAATTAATCCTAACAAACCTCTTTGGTACATACTCAATTAGTTTGCCAATGATATTCAATTCCTGTGTGACAACTTTTCACCTACTGAAGTCAATTACTCTTCTCCTAACACCTTTTCAAAACAAGTTACATACCTTTCTGGCTTGTTTCTTAAAGGTACACAGTAGGAAAAGAGAAAATATATCTTACTACCCTGGTTGCCTTTTTAAATCAAAAGGCACACTAGAGAAAATTACCAAGTTCCCTAGTCTTTATTTATTCTTTTAATTAGACACTCAAATTCATTCTTTTAAGTGCTCCTTTAATCCCTTGATCATCTCACAGTCCCTTGCAGGCTTCCTGCTTTGGATATATTTTAAAGTTTGTTTTTTTTGTTTACCTCTACAGCCAACTTCTTTTCAAATTCCTTTGGTTCACCTTATCAATGTAACATAAGAACATGCCATACTGAGTCAGACCAAGGGTCCATCAAGCCCAGCATCCTGTTTCCAACAGAGGCCAAACCTGGCAATTACCCAAACACTAAAGCTCCCATGCTACTGATGCAATTAATAGCAGTGGCTTATTCCCTAACAGGCCGATATAGTAAAGTCCGCAGGAGAGCGGGCGAACGCCCGCTCTCCCGGCGTGCACACCGGCCACTCACCGGTGTGCACGATTCAGTATTTAAATGATGCCCGGCGGTAAAAAAAAGGGCAAACGGAGGCGCTAGGGACACTAGCGCGTCCTAGCGCCTCCTTTTTGACAGGAGCGGCGGCTGTCAGCGGGTTTGACAGCCGCGGGCCGAATTCAAATTTTTTTTTTTTAACTTCGGGACCTCAGACTTAATATCGCCATGATATTAAGTCGGAGGGTGCACAGAAAAGCAGTTTTTACTTCTTTTCTGTGCACTCTCCTGGTGCCGGAAGAAATTAGCGCCTACCTTTGGGTCGGCGCTAATTTCTGAAAGTAAAATGTACGACTTGGCTGCACATTTTACTTAGTGAATCGCACGCAAATACCTAATAGGGCCATGAACATGCATTTGCATGTTGAGGGCGCTATTAGGTGCCGCGGGTTGGACGTGTGTTTTCCTCCCCTTACTGAATAAGGGGTAAGGGAAAACACGCGTCCAAGAGCAGGCTAACAGTGCGCTCCATCGGAGCGCACTGTTAGCCTGTGTTAGACGTGTGTTAGAAAACACACGTCCACAATATAGAACAGTGCGCTCCGATGGAGCGCACTGTTCTATATTGGCCTGAAGTAAACTTGATTAAAAGCAGTTAATGGACTTCTCCTCCAAGAACTTATCCAATCATTTTTTAAACCCAGCAACACTAACTGCACTAACCACATCCTCTGGTAACTAAATCCAGAGCTTAATTGTGCGTTTTACATCTAACTTGCCAATGCTTATGCCTCTTACTGTTTTCCTCAAATGGATCCTTTTTTTTTTCCAGTTTTTGAATAGTTCTTTTAGCTAAAATAACCCCATCTTCACCTTTTAACCTTACTGGCAGTCATTTGGCCTCCCCCCCCCCCCCCCAACCCCCTTTTTTAATGTATAGAATATATCTGGACTGGGCTTCTTCAGTTCCCAGACAGACTGCTCTATGTAGCAGTCAGTTATTTCATCTAGAAACTTTACCTCCCTAGCATGTCCCAATGTGACATTTACCCATTTGGTATTGGGGTAATTGAAATCTCCTATTATGGTGATGCCAAATGTTAGTTTCCCTAATGTGTTAGCATTTCGTCTGTCCATTTTGGCCATGTGGACACTTCTTACCCCCACTGCTACTCTTCCTAATCACATATGGAGCTTCCAGCCATAAGGACTTTTACTGTGCATTTAGTCTCCTGCAGGATAGTTATCCTGTTGGATTCTGCCATCCCTAATATAGGAACTTGCTGACCTCCAGATTACTCGGTTAAAGTTAGTCCTGGGGGAATTCTGTGTTACTGCATGTGCCGCGCTCCTCTCGCGGCGAAGATGAAGGACCTGGTGAGAGCGGGGGGGGGGGGGGGGGGGTAGATGCTTGAGTGTAGGTTTCAGACAGGCTAATACAGTAAAATTCATGGGAGAGCAGGCGCACGCACAGGCCACACTCCTGTACATGCAATTCAGTAAAAAAAAAAAAATATTAAAATTAGGGCCCGCGGTAAAAAGAGGCGCTAGGGACACTAATGCGTCCCTAGCGCCTCTTTTTTTTTTTTTTTTGACAGGAGCAGCGGCTGTCAGCAAGTTTGACAGCCAACACTCAATTTTGCCAGCATCTGTTCTCGAGCCTGCCGACAGCCACGGGTTCAGAAACTGGACGCCGGCAAAATTGAGTGTCCGGTTTTTAAGCTGTGGGCCCATTTTACATTTTTTTTATTTTTAATTATTTTTTACTTTGGGACCTCAGACTTAATATCGCCATGATATTAAGTCGGAGGGTGTACAGAAAAGCAGTTTTTACTGATTTTCTGTGCACGTTCCTGGTGGTGTGCACGTTCCTGGTGGCGGCAGAAATTAACACCTACCTTTTGGGTAGGCGCTAATTTCTGAAAGTAAAATGTGGGGCTTGGCTGCTCATTTTACTTAGTGATTCGCGCGGGAATAACTAATAGGGCCATCAACATGCATTTGCATGTTGCGGGCACTATTAGTTTCGGGGGGGTTGGACGCACTATTACCCCACTATTACCCCTTACTGAATAAGGGGTAAAGCTAGCGCATTGAAAATACGCGTCCAAAAGTGGGCTAACAGTGTGCTCCGCTGGAGCACACTACTGTATCGGCCTGTATATGAGGAGATTGTGAAGATGTGTATGTGTGTGAGATTGGGAGTTATGTTTATGTGAGGGTGCTAGCCTTGTGAAGGGATTGTGTATGTGTTAGAGAGCCTCTGTGAGACATAGCCTGTGTGAGAAAGGAAGCTTGTGTGGATGTATATGCAAGAGAGAGGGCTTGGTATGAGGGTATGTGTGTGTGCAAGAGTAAGGCAGCCTGAGGGTGTGTCTGTGTATTAGAGAGAGGGAGGGACAGAGGGGAGCCTGTGTGAGGGGCAGTACTGAGAATGGGCCCAAACTCTGGCACTGGCAATAGAGTGGAAGGGAGAGATACTGGCTGGTGGAGGAGTTGGGGCCTGAGAGGGCAAAGTGGCCAGGGGAGCAGGGAAAGCACGTGGAAGGGACACTTAGTGAATTTCTAGGGAAATTCTGTTCAAAATATTTAAAAATCTGCATCTTTAAGTAATTTTTTCTGTATTAATTTAAAATGTAATTACTTAATACAATTTACATGATAATCTTATTTTGACAATATAAAATTTGCAGAATTTTTTTTTTTGTGCAGAATTCCCCCAGGAGTATAAAGTTTGAGACCCATGGTTGCATCAGTAGCTCATCTGTGAGCTGTGTTTATCTAGCAATCTGCAAAGCTGCAACTTGGTTGTCAGTGTTCACTTCCAAATCTCATTACTGTCTGGTCAATCAATGTCTAAGTTTTTTTGTGTAACCTGATCACCCAGTAGCTTGCTCTCCATGGTGGGGTGAGTTGCTTTTTCAATAGATGCTTCTTCCCCTAGCCCCTCAACTTGGGATTTCTCATGTCATGGCTAATTCAGCAATGCTCGTCGGCAGAGGAGAAATTACTACTTACCTGATAATTTCCTTTTCTTTAGTTCAGACAGGTGAATCCAAAACCAGTGGATTATGTACCTCTACCAGCAGATGGAATGGAGCAAAGCTGACATCACAATATATATACACCCCTGCAGTGACATCAGCCCGCCAGTATTCTCTGCAAAAGCCAACTGGACAAACTAGCAAAACTCGATTAGCAAATAGCTGAGTGCTGGAATGGTTAACAGGAAAACACTGAACTCAGTGTAATACTAATCTAGGGACTGGATTGACACTTACCAGTACTCTGGAACACACAGCCACACAGGAGGATGATAGCACAACCATTTGGCAGCCAAGGGTGGGAAGCTGGATTTGCCTGTCTGTACTAAGGAAAAGGAAATTATCAGGTAAATAGTACTTTCTCCTTTCTTGGCATAGACAGGTGAATACAAAACCAGTGGATGTACCAAAGCTACTCCCAAACAAGGTGGGGAGGCTACCCGCGGTCCAATCAAAACCACATGTGCAAAGGATGCATCCCCCCACGCCTGCATATCCAGGTGATAATGCCTTGAAAGAGTGTAAGGAGGACCAAATTGCAGCTCGGCAAATGTCGACAGACAATCTAACTTCCACCCATGACACTACCTAAGCTCTAGTGGAATGATCCCTAACCTGACTAGGCAACAGCTGCTCAGCATCCACATACATAGCTGTGACTACCTCCTCAATCCAGCAGGCTATTGTAGCCTGCAACGCCAGCTCACCTTGTTTACTCACCATGGAGAATAAACAGCTGGGCTGTTTTTCTGAGATGTTCAGAAACCTCTGAGTACCTAAAGATATGCCTTTTGACATCCAAGGGCCATAACAGGTGATATTCCTCTGCATCTCTTGCCCTGTCCAGAGATGGCAGGGAAATAGACTGATACAAGTGAAAATCTGAGACCACTGTTGGCAAAAAGGAACAGTACGCAGGTATATTGCCCCTGGAATCACTTGTAGAAACAGCTCCCAGCAAGACAAGACTTGTAGTTCGGATACTCAATGTGCAGAAAAATTGCCACAAGAAACACTATTTTTAAGGCCAGTTACTTCAAGGAAAGTTTATGCATAGTTCAAAAAGTAGGGCCTGCTAAAAAAATCCAAAGCTAGATTGACTCCACAAGGGCACCAGTCCCTGCAAGGGAGGACTAAGATGCTTCACTCCTTTCAAGAAATGGGCCACATCTGGATGAGTTGACAAGGGCCCACTAGTCACCTGATCTCAAACAGGCAAGAGACTCTACCTGTACCTTTAAGGAAATAAGGGCCAGCCCTTTAACTCCATCCATCCTGCAAAAATTCCAAAATAGGCAGAATTTTAACCTCACAAGGAAGAACACCTCAGTCTTCACACCAAGCTTCAAACACTCGCTAAGGAAGTGGAGAACTTTCTTGCTTTTGTAGCAAGGTGGCAGTCACTGCAGTAGAATATCCATGCTTCAGCAACTGAGCCCTCAAGGGCTGTACCATAAGGCAAAATAGATTTGGATCTTTGAACAGGCCCCTGCATTAGAAAATTCCTCTATGCTGGAAATTGGAGGAGACAGTCACCAGAAACCTTCTCGGATCTGCATATCGTGGTCTCCTGGGCCAATGTGGAGCAACCAGGCACTCCATCTCCCTGTGACTCACAACCCTCCAAACCATTTGGCCCAACATGGGCCACAGGGAAAAGCATCCAGCAGCTTGCCCTCCAGCTACTTCTACATGAGGCATCTTTTCTCAAGAACTCTGGCTTTCTCCTGCAACTGAAAAATCGAGGAAGCTTCACATTGCAAGAAGGCCTCAGCGATCCACTATTAACTGCAATGCCTCATTTGACAATTCCTATTCTCCGGGTTCCAGACCGCCTGAGTCTGATCTTACATTGCAGGAAAAGACAGTGTGAGGCTGAGATCTCCTGAAGATGCACTTCTGCACATTGCTGGCTCTTGGTTTCTCCCTGCTGATTGATGTAAACCACTGTTGCATTGTCTGACATTATACAGGCTGCTTGACCCTGCAACTTGTCACCAAACCACAAGCATGCCAACTGGAGGACCACATGGGCTTCTAGCTGATTGTTCCAGAGACTCTTCTGCACTCCAGCACCCTTGCACTGTCTGCTCCTGAAAGCAAGCTCCCCAACCCTTGAGGCTCACATCTATGAGTACTAGCCAGTCCGGTGGTCTTAAGGAAACATCCTTTCTTAGATCTGCTTTTATCCACCACTGTAATTGAGTAGACCTCCATCAGCAGGTGGAGCTGAATCAAATAGTCTTGAGCTTGTTTGGTATGGCAATTGTCAAGTTTTTTTTTTTTTTTTCAAGGCTTTGTTGCTTCATTATTGGGTACTTTTTTGAAGTTAGTTTCACTTGCTGAGATGACAGCAGAATTTCCCTTCTTTAGTACAATGAATAATCCATTGCTTTGGATAGCCTTCCAAAGACTGAAGATAAAGTAAGAAGAAACATTCTAGTTCAGCAGAGCCATTTGTCTCAGAAAATACCTTTAGCCGGTGTGGTATGGATTTCTTTTAATTTATACATTATGCATTTCTTGATTATATCAAGTTTTACTTCCTGTCCCCCCCCAAAAAATTAGCTGATAGATTAATTACACTAACATCTACCTTATAAATGGCCTGTGACCGGCCCGCAAATGCGCAGTAGAGCGCAGCTCTACTGCGCATGTGCGGGCAAGGACGTCGATCAGAAAAAAAAAATGGCGGTGGGGCCGCAGGAGCGGGAGGAGAAGCAGCGGCGCCGCGCGCGCGCGGTGCCGCTGCTTCTCCTCCCCAGATCTGCCGGCAGATCTCGGGGGGGGGGGGGGAGGGTGTCACTCCCGCGCCCCCCGAGATCTGCCGGCAGGAGCGGGAGGAGAAGCAGCGGCGCCGCGCGCCGCGCGGTGCCGCTACTTCTCCTCCCCAGATCTGCCGGCAGATCTCGCGGGGGTCACTGCCGCGCGCGCGGGAGTGACACCCCCCCCTGAGATCTGCCGGCAGGAGCGGGAGGAGTCAATGGAGCCGGGTGAGGGTTGCGGGAAGTCGCGCTTACGGCGCCGGGAGGAAATGGAGGTGGGTGAAGGGAGGGACTGAGTGGGAGGGAGGGAGAGGGGGACTGAGTGAGTGGGAGGGAGAGGGGGGACTGAGTGGGAGGGAGTGAGGGAGAGGGGGGACTGAGTGAGAGGAGAGGGAGGGTGGAGAGGAGTGGGTGGGGGAGGGGGTGGTGAAGAGTGAGGGGAGAGAGAATGAGGGGGAGGTGAGAGACAGAGGGATGTAGCCCGTTTTAACGGGCTTTACGGCTTGTATCTTATATATTCTGATGTTAATGTTTCAGTTTAATAGTTGTTCTACAGGATCATTCTGAAGGGGGTGGTACTGGGGTGATGACCATCTTGGCACCAATGACCAGTGCAGGAGGGAGGTTATGGAAGCTAAGTTTAGGATTTTAGGTAGGAAACTGATATCCAGAACCTCCAGGGCTTGCATTCTCAAATGCTCCCTGTTCTATGGATGGGGCCCCATGAGCTTGAGTCTTAATATGTGGATGAGACAATAGTGCAGGGAAAAGGGATTTGTATTTAAGACCTGGGGAATATGCTGGGAAAAGAGCCCATTCCAACGGGATGGGTTTCACCTTATTCAGACTACAAGTTAACACCAGCAGCCAGGTTTCAAAGAGGGGAGAGCAGCTTTTAAATTGGTATATGGTGGAATACCAGTAGTTCAGAAGCACATATGTTTTGGAGGTACTTTCCAAGGATATTTGCAAAATAGGGAGGTTGTAATAGTCTAGTAGAGTTTGTGCTTGAGGCTGAAGTAGCCCAGATGAATGCAGAGAAAAGAGCATATAGTTGTGAATGACTCTATTCTAGCTGTATGTTGCTAATAAACAGGCTCTGAATACAAATTAGAAATAAAAATACAAATTCTAAAAATCCATGAAAACACCTCTAAAAATATCAAAAGCTCTTTAGAAAGTGATTTGCATGTTGGCATCTGCTTAATTCATTTTTCTCAAGACTGTATTGCCATCTGACTACATCTGGGGAGCCTTTGTGTTTAACAGCAGATCCTCCCAAGATTACAAATGTAGCAAATATCACGTTAGAACAAGCCTCAAAGCATTTTTAAACATTTTTGGCATTGTATCCCTTAACCTCCATATCATTCACCTTCAAATAGAGGGCTATATTAGTCCCCTAGCTAAGGACTAAATTTCTCACCAACAAATAATCCAATGTCAACACTTCATCCAGGTCTATTATACTAAACTCAAACAGATCATAAGAGTCTTAACCACCCAATCAATCTCACAATTGGCAACCAAATCAAAAATTAAGAATCAAAATCTCAATCAAATTTTAGTTTCAATCCTTCAATCTTAACCAGAGTTTTGATAATAAATTGCCACTTAATATTTGCATTCAAATCCCATGGCTATGAACATCATTGCTAAAGATAATTACCCAAACTTACTCAAACACATGGCACCATATTGTCAAGTAATGTGGAAGGAACTGAGGAAGGAGCTTTCAGAACTAGGAGGGAGTAAAGAACAGATGGAAGAGCTCATGCTGGAACATGAAGGGGAAGGACTTCTGGAGGGTGGTATTAAAGCGAGAGCACTGTAAAGAATAGGGGAGGAGCACATTTTGGAGTTGCAGAAAGCTGGGTGCCCCCCCCTCTTGCTAGGTTCTGCCTTCTCAGTACAGTATTACATGTTGCTATAATCAAGGTGTTTGCACGTAGGGCGCTCTATCAAAGGACTCTATGGTCCATGGACCATTGATGCACTTGCCACTCATTTCACCTTTTTACAGCTTTTTTTCCCCATAGTCATAGTTAAGCTGAAAACTGCATGCTTGGAAATATGACACTAGAGCATGTTTCTGTTCCTCAGAGCAAGTGAAAGTTGCTCTGAGGAACAGAGCTAATGTAACTAATTGTAAAAGTTGACATGCAATCTTGCACAGATTGGGAACCAAAATTATAATTACCTGTCAACTTCTTAGTGGTCCTCCCCATGCCAAACTTCAACAGGAACCATTTAGTTTTTTCCGAATTCCACTATGGAGACACATTTTCAATATTAATATGAAATTAACAGACTGAAAAAGATGCTTGCTTGAATTGTGTTAATCTATCAAGCTAAGGCAGTTGAACATGTCCTTTAGCAACAAGGTAAGTAGTATATTTATTTATTTAAAATTTTTATATACCAACATTCATCCAGGATATCACATCGGTTTACAGTGTAACACAAACAAACGCCAGGCATGGCGCTTTACATTGAACAAATAAAACAAGTTAACAAATGAATAAATGAGGGTGTGAATAACAAGGGGAAATTTGCATTAAATAATCAACGAGGTTTGTAAATATATACATATGTACAAAAGGAAGACAGACAATAAGAGATAAGCAGTTTAGGGGTGCTAGGAGGAGAGGGGGGAGTGGCGAGCAGAGGGAAGGGAACTAGGTGAGGGGGGGAGAAAAAGGTAGGAGAAGGGCGAAGTGAGGGGATAGAGGGAGAGGAAGGGTGGGCAGTGGAGAGGAAGGGAGAAATTAGGTGTATGCCTTGGCGAAGTATAGCTGACTTTCAGGTCGATACAGTAAACCGCATGGGAGAGCTGGCGAGCACCCGCTCTCCTGACATGCGCCCAAGCCACTCTCCTGGGCACATGATTCACTAAGCAAAGGTATGCAAATTAGGGGCCGCAGTAATAAGGAGGCTGTCAGCGGATTTTGACAGCCGACACTTAATTTTACCAGTGTCGGTTGTCGAACCCGCTGATAGCCATGGGTTCGGAAAATGGATGCCGGCAAAATTGAGCGTCCAACTTAATATTGCTATATTAAGTTGGAGGGTGTACATTTTTTTTCTGCTTTTCTGTACACTTTCCTGGTGCCAACTAAAATTAACTCCTGCCTTACTGTATAAGGGGTAAAAATAGCGCGACAAACGCGCGACCAAATGGGGGCTAACAGTGCGCTCAGTCTCGCACACCATACTGCATCGGCCCGATAGGAAGTGAGTAACAGGGAAGGTATATTGAGTTCTGAGTTCTCCCATGTGAGATTCTGGATTTCGACCTTGGTCTGAGTTCAGTTGACTGGATTAATCCACTGACTTATCTAACCGGTCATATCAATCAGATTGCCAGTGATAACACTGGAAAGCTGGTCACATATGTTTCAATAGTTTAGTAAAGGAAAGGTCAAGAAATATGAAGGCCCTAACTGGACTAACTTGGCAATCACACTGCCTATTTATTGCTTTACGTCAAGTTACTAATATTACGTAAACATGCAGTTGTAAATCAATTTTGTAGAATTATATTCTGCAGTTCAAGGATGCAAGTACTGCATAGAATGCTTTTGGAGCTGTAGCAAGTGCAGCAAAACGTTCTTTGATAAACCTTGCAGTAACCACCCTGAAATGCCCCATGGGATTTGAGAACACTGAGGAACAAACTTCTAAACTAACCCCAAATTTGATATTGTTACATACACTAAACAAGTGCATCCAGGCTGCTTTCATGTGGCCTGTGTCAACAGATCCTAGACAAGTATTAGCTTTCTGTTTAAAAGTATGTATGATCAAACAATTCTCTTAATTGTAAAGCATTCAGTGGAACGCATGAATTAGGTTACTGACAAGAGTTTATAGAAAAACAAATCCACAAAGATTATATGATGTGTAGTTTAACAATGCTGCTTTTCCTTGTTAGATGTTACAGGGAGGCATAGTCTAGTGGTTAGAACAATGGGCTATGAACCAGGGAAGCCAGGGTTCAAATCCTACTGCCATTCCTTGTGACCTTGGGCAAGTCACTTCATCATACACTCCCTTAGGTACTAGCTTACAGGCCAATGCTATATTGTGCACTGAGCCTAGCACACAGGCTAATACATGTTTTGGATGTGCTAGGCTAACACCCAATGCAATAAAAGGATTAGTGCATCCAAAACGTGTCCAGACCAGCACGTAGCTAATAGTGCTCATCACATGTAAGTAGATGAGGCTATTGGCTATTACCCCAATGCAAAAAATCACTGTCTGATGTGCACATTTTAACACAGGAAAAATGAACAGCAGCTCCAGGGCTGGCATTGTCTTTATACACTCCAAGCCATCTGACCCCCCCCCCCCCCCTCCACAAAGGCCAAAATACAGATTTTCTGTGGTTCCTCCTCCTTAGCATTGGGATTATACTAAGGAGGAACCTCAGAAAGCACCATGGAAAAAATCTTGCTGACAGGTTAGGAAAACAGATACCCATTAATTGAATGTCCATTTTCCTAATACACACAGCCACTTCTCCTGGGACCTGATGCCATGGATGTGCAAAGGATGCCCAACTTATCCCCTAGTGTGTCCTTTTTAGTGCGACCCCCCCCCCCATTTAAACAATGCATCGTGTGCCTAGGAGAGCAGGCACTCAATCATGTGAGCAGATATTGCATCGGCCTTTTAGATTGTAAGCCTGCTGGGGATAGGGAAATACTTACAGTACCTGAATATAATCCATTTTGAAGTGCCTGAAAAGCAGAATATAAACAAAATTAAATATTGGGTAAACATCTGCTTGTGAGTGTGTAATATTAATCTCATTGACATGATTATGCATTGCCAGAAGCTGGCCTTTTGTTGTACCTGTCTGTCCTTAATCAGTTGAAATACTGACCCATGCTATTTTCATAGGCTCCCACTTGTGGTAGATGAAATTCCATAAAGCCACATTTAGCTACGAGGATAGGCAGAATGCAAACTTAACAGGTTTCTACTTCTACTACATAGGAAAACGACTTTAAAACAGTGGACAAAAGGCTAAGGCATAACTGTTATAGCAGCCTTCATTAAGGTTAGTTGCCTTAGCAGCAACTGCTGCTTTTCATTAAACAAGAGATGCAATCTAGAGAATTTAGGGGGTCACTTAGCTGTGATATCTTATTATAGGAGGGGTGAAAGTGTGTGTAGTGGGGGTGGGGGGCATTACCACAATGTTTGCCCACTCTTGAAAATATTATGGCAGTATTGCTATTTTATTTATCGTGGAAAAACTCCAATTATACATGGCAGGGGTCAAAAAAAACCATAGTGGTTCAATTCTGCCATAAGTTTTATGGTTCCTATGATATCAATCCTCATGGGCTGGACTGGCATGGGACCAACCTAAAAAACAAGAAGGTAGGTGATCTAAAAAAGCAGTTAGGAAAACAAAAAAGGATTAGATGCCAAGTATTTTTCAAATCTTTATTGTGGTGGAGATGTATTTAAAATAGCTGCCCAACTCAGTTTCGCCGTTCCTACAACGGCTGCCTCAGAGGCTATGAGTGAATCACAAAAATATACAGTAGTTAATGAAATTTAAAAACAAGTAAATAACTTGTAAAAATCAATAATTAATAAAATGGTGACATTTAAGTAAAACTGAGCATGTAACATAAAAAAATTAAGGTTAAAATTTACCTATGTGTATAAAGGATAGATTCAGCTTGAAATATTGCTATTTTGTAAAAATAACACGACCTAAAATCAGCAACATATTGTAAAAGATGTTTCCTTTTATATAAATTTCATTGATTTTTACCTTAGACTCATTTGAACTTAGGACCATTAAAGAAGCTTCAAGCTTGTAAATCAGTGTCATTTAAAAATGATCTGCAGTGGGAGCGTATCTGTATAGATATATGATTACACACAAATTAATCAATGGTTGTCTTTAATCTGTGCAAAATGTAAGCAATACAATACCAACCTTGATATCTATGAAAAAAATCACAATCTTGTAGACTCATTCATCTAATGGTGCCTATTAAAAATTGTGCGGTTATGAAAAAGTGGGAAATAGTTTGAGTAGTACTGGAATTGATAAAGCTGATCAGTTTTGTCCACCCATTCAAATCAAATTCATCAGCTTTGATTCATATTGGTATGACTGTACAGAATACAAGCACATGCATTAAAACAGGCTTTCCCTATACGTACAAGGATCAGTCCAGAGAAGCGGGTTGTGTATCCCTACCAGCAGGTGGAGTCAGAACAATTAGAACTTTGGGCACTGCTACATAAAGAGTGCCACCTGCAGTCACTCAGTATTTCTCTGACTCCAGCAGCTGGAAGTTAATTTTTCAGTTTAGATTTTTTTCTCCGGGTTTTTTTTCTTCAGGACTGCTTCCTGAGGTGTTAGGCACCTTTGTGGGCCATCCCTCAGTCGAAGCCGGACGTCCGGGGGGGTTGGTTACCTCCGTCTGGGTTTCGTCCTGTCACCACTCAGTGTGAAGACCAGGGGCTCCTGGTTACTCACCTCCATGGCTGCTCCTTTGACCCTCTCTGCTCTACAGGACTCAGTAAAGTTTAAAAAAAAAAAGTAAAACTTAGTGAGACTTCCTCTGTCGTTTCAAGCTGAGGTAAGGAGTCGGGTTGGGACAGTCAGCCTTGCAGGCACTCGGTGTGTTTGGCAGCCCTTTGGCCCCCTTTTCCTCTATTCCTGGGGCTCCGGGTTGCCCAGAAGGGACGGGGTAAGTGTTTTCTTCGCCAGCCAGTTCTTGGCGCGGCTCATCACGCTCTGCAGCGCTACCCGTTGCAACGGGCCTGTCGGCATATTTTTTTTTCTATTTTTTTCCGTTCCTCCCCTCAGCTCCTGGGCAGCGTGGCTGCGCATTTTTTTCAAGGGGCCCTCGCTTTCTCTGTGCGCTCTGTCAAGCGTGTGGGTGTGAAGGCAGAATTTAGTTTTGTTTTCCCTCCCTTATCCTTCCTAGGGATGGAGAGTTCATTGGGCCCTGAACCCTTCCCCTGGGACAGGGGGGTCTTCATGCCGAGGCTTAAGGGAGGAGGGATCCCCTGCAGTCTCAGCCCTTGTGGCGGAGGACAGCGCTGGGGGACTGGGTGAACAGTCTCATCAGGATCCTATTCCAGCAGATGGAGACCCGGAGGGGTTTTCGCCGGAGTTTGTCTTGTTAATCCACCAGGCTTTCCTGGCCAGAAAGCAGGCGGGCTTCAGGAGGTAAATTCAGTCAGTGGGTCTTTCCGAGCTGCCGTTCAAGAAGAGTCTACTCGAGGAACAGCAGGCCCGCGGGGGAAGTGATGGTCCCTAGGGGCCGCAGACCCCTCCCCCACCCTCCGGAGTTCTGGATCTGGGTTCGGCTCAGGTTCCGGATTTGGTTCCTGATCTTGGGGACCCTGATCAAGATGCTGCAGATTTGCCACCCACAGCGTGGTCCATCTTTTTAAGCGGGAGGAATTACGACCCCTTATTCCCCAGGTGTTGGAAGTTCTGGGGCTTAAGATCTCTCAGGAAGAATCAGATAGTGATGGGATTAATCCGGTTCTTGACGGAATACGGGGGCCCACTTCGTCCTTTCCACTGCCTAAAAAGGTTCGCAAGCTGGTGGGACGCACCGGACGTGGGGCTCAAGATGGGCAGAGCTATGGCCAAGCTCTATTCTCTTTCAACAGATGTCTTGGATCTTCTGAAAATTCTGAAGGTGGATTCAGCGGTTTCGGCCGTGACAAAGACCACTATTCCGGTAGCGGGTGCTGCTGCTTTAAAAGATATGCAGGACCATAAGCTGGACATCCAGTTGAAGCGAGTCTTTGAAGTGGCTGCATCGAGTCTTCGGGCCACGATCTGCGCCAGCCTCATGCAGAGGGCATGTTTGTGCTGGGTTCAGGCCTCTAACACCACTACAGGAGCTGGCAGTGGTGCCGCCTTGGAGGGCGCTCGTTTGGAGGTGGGCATCACATATGTAGCAGATGCGCTTTACGACCTAGTGTGAACTTCAGCGCGCAGCATGGTTTCTGTAGTGGCTGCGCACAGACTGCTGTGGCTGCGCAATTGGTCAGCATATTTGTCTTCAGAATCTCAGCTGTGTAACCTCCTGTATAAGGGTAAGCTCCTGTTCAGTGAGGAACTAGAGCAGTTGGTAAAGCTACTCGGAGAACCTAAGGGGCATAAGTTGCCGGGAAGATAAAAGGCCCACCAGAAAGGTGTTTCCTTTGCGGCCGCATTTTCGGGATTCACACCAATTTCACTCCAGTAGGTATTCCTTGCCTTCCAAATCTAAGCAGACCTCAGGACGGCAACAGTCCTTTCGAGGGGGTCGTCCTGGCCAGGATTCTGGACACCTTGGGACAGGAGGTAGTAAACCCTCCCAATGAAGCCACGAGTCCATTCAGTCATCGAAGCTGTTGGGGCAGGTTGTCCAGCTCTTACACGGAATGGGCAAGGATCACCTCAGACCGTTGGGTCCTGGAGGAGATCAGAGAAGGCTACGCTCTAGAGTTTCTACGTCCTGTGTAGGAGGTGTTCATGGAGTCCCACATGGCCTCGCACAGGAAGCAGTACGGGAGACCCTGCAGCACCTGATCCAGCTACAGGCCATTGTTCTGGAGGCAGAAGAGGGTCGGGGGACGTTACTCGGTTTACTTTGTGGTTCCTAAAAAGGAGGGCACATTTTGTCCCATCCTAGACCTACAGAAGGTGAACTGTTGTCTCCAAATCTCTCGTTTTCATGTGGAAACCTTGCAGACAATACTGGCTGCTGTTCGGATGGGGTAGTTCCTTGCGTCCCTGGATCTTATGGAGGTTTATCTGCATATTCCGATACAGCTATGTCACCAGAGGTTTCTATGCTTCAAGGTCTTGGGACAACACTTCCAGTTTCAGGCCCTTCCATTTGGTCTGATGTTCACCTTGAGATCGCTCGGATGGGTCATCAATCTTCAGAAGTCACCTGGAACCCACCCAAGAGCTGACCTATTTGGGAGCCCATTTCAATACCTTGCAAGGCAGAGTCTTTCTGGTGTCTGGCCAGGTTGCAGAGCCAGCTACAGGTGCTTCTTCTCAGACAAGCACCCACTGTATGGCATCATCTACAAGTGCTGGGATCCATGGCGTCCACCTTTAGACTTGGTTCCATGGGCGTTCACCCACTTACGTCCGCTATAGCGTGCGCTGTTGTCACAGTGGAGTCCGGTGTCGGAGCAGTTCCACCTACCCTTGTCTCTGCTTCCAGAGTCCAAAGCCAGTCTGTCATGGTGGCTTTCGTGCAACAATCTGGAGAAGGGAGTGGATTTGAACCCACCGAATTGGCTGATAGTCTCCACCGTTGCGAGTCTGTCAGGTTGGGGAGCTGTGAGCGACACCAGATCCACCCAAGGGCTTTGGTCTCCAACAGAGGGCTCGTGGTCCATCAATCGTCTCGAGACCAGAGCGGTACGTCTTGCCTTACAAGCGTTTCTACCCTGGATTCAGGGACACATGGTTCGAGTGTTCTCCAACAATGCGACGACTGTGGCCTACATCAACAGACAGGGCAGGACAAAGTCCGTGGTGGCGCTCAAAGCACGTCTTTTGTTCACTTGGGCAGAGCTTCATCTCAGGAATTGCTGCATTGCATGTCGCAGGTGTGGACAACGTGCAGGTGGATTTTCTCAGCAGGCGACAACTCGACCCGGGAGAGTGGGAACTGTCTCCCGAAGCAAGGAACTGCATTTGTGCCAGATGGGGGGGGGGGGTGTCCCACAGTTGGATCTGATGGCAACGCAGGAGAATGTGAAGACAGAATGCTTCTTCAGCCGTCAAAGAACAAGGCTCAATCGGTCTTGATGCTCTGGTGTGCCCCTGGCCAATGGGGATTCTGTTGTATGCTCCCCCCCCCCCCCCCCCCCCCCCGGCCTCATCGGTCGGCTTCTCCGTCTCATAGAACTCCACCCCGGAAGGGTGGTGCTGGTGGCTCCAGAGTGGCTACGCCGCCCATGGTTTCGCAGATCTGATTCACTTGACCCTAGAGGGTCCTTTGCAGCTGGCTCATCTACCGCATCTACTTCAAGGTCCCATCTTTTCGAATCAGGAGGATCGCTTCTCTCTTGGCTTGGCTTTTGAGAGGCAACGTTTGAGTGGTTATTCTAAACAAGTTATTTCCACTCTTGCAGGCAAGACGTCCATCCACTTACCTGGCCTATGTGAGGGTATGGAGGCTCTTTGAGACCTGGTGTCATCAGCGCTCTTGCGATCCTTTAATGGTAGAGGTCTCTGGTACTGGATTTTCTGCAACAGGGGCTCAAGAAGGGTTTGGTGTTCAATTCTCTTCGGGTCCAGGTAGCAGCCTTGGGAACCTTGCAGGGAAAGTTTGCCGGTGGTTCACTTGCAGCACATCCTGACGTTGTTCGATTTCTCAAGGGGGTCAAACATTTACAACCTCCCGTCTGTGCAGTGTGTCCAGATTGGAGTTTAAATCTTGTATTGCGTGTGCTCTGTGGCTCAGAGTCGGTTGCTATCACCTCAGATCTGCCGGGCGGTGTGTGGTCCTCTTTGCACACACTTACTAAGCAGCATCGCTTGGACGTTAAGGCCTCTGAGGCGTCCTTCGGTGCAAGTGTTCTACGCGTGGGTCTTTCGGGTTCCCGCCCAGTGTAGGGTGGCTTGGGTACATTCCACTTCTCTGGACTGATCCTTGTACGTATAGGGAAAAGAAAATTGGTTCTTACCTGCTAATTTTCGTTCCTGTAGTACCAAGGATCAGTCCAGAGGCCCACACCTTACTTCAGTTACCGAAAGACTGTGTTGGCTACAATTTGCCTAGTTTTTCAGAGCTCCTTTTTTCCAGATTACGATTGTTGGAGCAGTTTTTTTCTGTTTATTTACTCATGTTTCCTTAGGGTGAAGTGGGGGACAGTGGTTTTTGGTCGCCCCTTCGCCCGTTAGTATTGATTGTTTGGCTTGGGTAGAGGTCAATACTGAGGGACTGCAGGTGGCACTCTCATTATGTAGCAGTGCCCAAAGTTCTAATTGTTCTCAGACTCCACCTGCTGGTAGGGATACACAACCCACTTCTCTGGACTGATCCTTGGTACTATAGGAACGAAAATTAGCCGGTAAGAATCAATTTTCTTATAATGCAGTGATATATATGACTTATCAATTCACTCCCGCTGTGGATCATTTTTAAATGACATTGATTTACAAGTTTGAAGCTTCTTTAATGGTCCTAAGTTCAAATGAGTCTAAGGTAAAATCAACGAAAAATTTATATAAAAGGAAACATCTTTTACAATACGTTGCTGAATTTGTTGTGTTATTTTTACAAAATAGCAATATTTCAAGCTGAATCTATCCTTTATACACATAGGTAAATTTTAACCTTAATTTTTTGTTTCATGCTCAGTTTTACTTAAATGTCACCATTTTATTAATTATTGATTTTTACAAGTTATTTACTTGTTTTTAAATTTCATTAACTACTGTATATTTTTGTGATTCACTCATAGCCTCTGAGGCAGCCGTTTTAGGAACGGCAAAACTGAGTTGGGCAGCTATTTTAAATACATCTCCACCACAATAAAGATTTGAAAAATACTTGGCATCTAATCCTTTTTTGTTTTCCATGGGATGGAGGCCAGTGGTATTGGAACTTAGAACATATACTAAATGACAAAGGGAGGTGCTTGTGGAAATGGCAAAGGCTGCTGAAATGCTAAAATGTATGTTCAGGGTCAGCACTGAGTTTTTGCCTTCTGGGCTCAATTTACAAGAAATCATTGACTTGCAAGAATCTAGTCTATCATTAACATGAGAATTAATGGCAATAAATTAGGAAAATGTTATGCTAACTCATTGGTGTACAAGTTAGTGATGGTGACTTAGCTCTTCTGAGCAGTTATACTTAGTTAACTAAGCTGGCATTTACTCTGCACTGTTTGGTAAAACAACTTATAAGACTAAAGATTTTCCTCTTACTTGCGATTGGTATTCACTGTTTACTAGTGACCCTCAATAGCACAGTGGTGGACTGGAGCACCCCTTAGCACCTAGCCAGTCAATTTTCATTTTCCAAATTGGAGCTGGCCAGCCATCCTATCTCATATAGGTGCAGTTGCTGGCTTGAGTGATTTTGGAAAATGGTGTTGCCTGGGGTTAAGGGGTGCTCTCCACTGCACCTCCAATTCTTGTGAAGAGATGGGGGTCTGGGGCCCCCTTAAGCCCTAGTGGTCTATCTTCTAGGCAAGGGATTATGGTTTCTGTTGGGAGTGGAGGGAGCAGCTACTGGGAATGTGGGGAGGTATTACATATAGTGTGGGGTGTCTTTGTTCAGAGTGGCAGGGTTTATACTAAGGGGAGTAGTTTGGGAATGAGGCACAGTAAGTATTTAAAAACAAAAAAAAACGTTAGGCTTATATTACCTCAAGAGGTGTCAGGGGGTGGATAGGGGTGGTCTTAGAGCCCTGGGGGATTCAATCCCTTTGCAGAGAGTTTTTGGGTTTCTGGGTCCCTTTAAACTTTCTCATGGTAGCATTAGGACCTGCACCAGTGCTCCCTTTGACAAAATGTCTTCGGCACCTCAATTTGCAATAGAAAAATAGCACCATTCTGTCAGTTGCATTATTAATTTCATAAGATTTCCTATGCATTAACTGCTTTGCTTGCATTAGAGAATTTTATGCATGCAAATGAGAAATTATTACTTACCTGATTTCCTTTTCCTTATGGTGGACAGATGGATTCAAGAGCAGTGGGTTATGCACATCTACCAGTAGATGGAATCAGAGCAAATTGACGTCACAGTATATATACTCCTGCAGTGACATCAACCTGCCAGTATTTTCTTCAAAAGCAACTATGGATAGACTAGCAAAAAACTTGATTAAAAACAGAACCATTTCTGTACTCAACCAACAAGAACACTGAACTCGGGTGAGAATGTATGAATACTAGTCTAGGAACTGGACTAACACTTACCTGTAATCCCCTGGAACATGTAACCATACAGGAGGACCATAACAATCATTTGGCAGCCAAGTGTGGGAAGCTGAATCTATCTAGCCACCTTAAGGAAAAGGACATTATCAGGTAAGTAGTAATTTCTCACTTCCTAGCTACTACTGAATTGGGTGGGAGGCTGCCTGCAGTCCAGTCAACACTGCACATGCAAAGGCTGCATCCTCCTGGGCCTGTGCATCCAGACAATGCCTGGAAAAAGGTGTGTAAGGAGGACCATGTCGCAGTTCAGCAAATGTTGACGGGAGACAACCTAACCTCTGCCCATGACATTGCCTGAGCCCTAACCTGAATAGGTAACAACTCTTCAGCAGCCACATATGGGGCCATGACCACCACCTTAATCAAACAAGCTATTGTAGCCCATGAAGCTGGCTCACCCGGTTCCCCTCTACTATGAAGGACACACAGGCAATCAGTCTTTCAGAAAGGTTTAGAAATCTCCAAATACCTCATGACGTGTCCCTTGACATCCAAGGGACACAATAGGCAATATTCCTTCATATCTTTCCTTATCCAAGGACGGCAAGGAAGTGGATTGATTAAGTGAAAATCTGAGACCACCTTAGGCAAGAAGGAAGGAACAGTACACAGCTGTATTGCTGCTGGAGTCACCCAAAGGAAAGGTTCCTGGCAAGACCAGAGATGCAGCTCAGAAATTCGATGCACGGAACATATCTCCACCAGAAACAGTTTTCAGTCAGTAATAGCAAAGAAAGGCTATGCAGCAGTTGAAATGTAGGACCCGCTAAGAATTCAATTACCAGATTAAGACTCTACAAAGAAACCAGTAACTGCAAGGGAGGACAAAGATGTTTCACTCCCCTCAGAAATAGGTCTGAAACAGGCAAGAGCAGCTACCTGGACCCTCAAGGAATTAAGGACCAAACCTTTATTCAACCCATCTTGCAAAAATTCTAAAATGAGCAGTATTATAACTGAATGAGGAAGCACCCCTCTTATCTTCACACCAAGCACCAAACCCACACATAGGCTAAGGAAGTGGAGAACATTCGCACTCTAAACAAGGTGGCAATCGCTGCAGCAGAATATCCACAGTTAAGCAAGTCCTCTCAAGGGCCATACCATAAGACAGAACCGAATCAGATCTTTGTGAAGGACAGGCCCCCTGCTGCAACAGATTCCTGTGCAGTGGAAGACGGAGAGGGAAAGTCTCTACCAGGAGCCTTCACAGATCTGCATACCATGATCTCCTGGGCCAATCTGATGCCACCAAGAGCCCCATCCCTCTGTAGCCTTTGACCCTTCACACTATTTTGCCCAACATGAGCCATGGGAGAGGCACACAGCAGCTTATCTTTTGGCCCGACCTGCATGAGAGCAAATACTTTGGATCTCTCCTGCAATTGACAAATCGAGGAACTTTCTTTAGAAGTCCCCAGCAGGTCTAGAAACAGAAGGCCCCATTGATCCATTATCAGCTGAAACACTTTGTCTGACAATACCATTTTTCCTGGGTTCAGACTCTCTGAGTCTTACATTCTTTGCCTGCAATGTGCAATGACAAAATGTCCTGAAGATGCATTTCCACCTATTCCATAAGTTAGTCTTAACTCCTGCAATGCTTGTTGGCTCTTGGTTCCTCCCTGCTGATGTAGGCCACCATTGTTGCGTTGTCAGACATTACTTGGCCTGCTCAACCTATAACCTGCCGCTGTACTGCAAGCATGCCAGACGGATTGCCTGGGCTTCCAGCCAATTGTTCCAGAGAGACTCCTCTGTATTCCAGTGCCCTTGCACCATTGGTTCCTGACAGTGAGCTCCCCAACCCTGGAGGCTCACATCTGTCATGAGTACCAACCAGTCTGGCAATGTCAGGGAAACTTTCTCAGATCTGTTTGCAACTACCGCTGGAGGTGAGAGCAGACTTCTATCAGCAGGTGGAGCTGAATCGAATAGTCCTGAGACTGCAGGCTCCAAGACAGTAGGGAGCGCTGAATCAGATGCATATGTGCCCTTGCCCATGCCACCACTTCCAAGGTTGCTGCCATCAAACTGAGCACCTGTAGATAGGACCATAGTGTTGGAAGTGTAGTGTTCTCAAAGAGACAACTTCTGAATGAGCTTCTGGCAGAAAAACCTTGCCCTGCTTCATGTCTAACTGCACACCCAGATACTGCAACTGATGACTGAAGACTACTCTTGGCCAGGTTCACCCATTAAGGTCCTACAACAGGGATATCACCTCTGCAGGCTTCCAGAGACTTGGCCTGAAATCAACAAGTCTAAATATGGGTGTACTAGGATCCTATCCTTTCTCAGCTCTGTTGCCGCAGCCACCACCATAACCTTAGAAAAGATTTTTGGAGCAGTGGATAGAGCAAAGTGCAGCTCTGGAAACTGGTATCGGCATCCCAACACCATGAAGTACAGAAAACACTGATGTTCCAATCAGATAGGAATATGGAGGTATGCCTCTGACAGAGCCAAGTAAGTCAGAAATTCCCCCAACTGTACGGCCATTATCACTGAGCACAATGTTTCCATGCGAAGATGAATCACCCGGAAATGACAGTTGACTTCTTTGAATTCCAGGATGAGATGAAAGGCGCCCTCCTTGGGCACAACAAAATAAATGGAATATCACCCTGTACTTTCTTGATGGGGGTTTTGGAACTACAGCCCTCAGACTGAGGAGCCTTGACAGTGTACACTCCACCTCCTGCTTCTGCAGGGAGACACCATGAACACAGCAAAATTCCAGCTCATATCCTTCTCATCTCTTCCAGCACTCACTGGTCAAATGTGATTTCAACCCACCTCTGATAGGAGGGGGTGCCTCATCTCATGCTCCTGGGGGTGGATTGGGAGGTTCCACTACCTGAGCCCCTGCCCTGCTTGGGCTGTCTGGGACAAAAGGACTGAGATCTGCCGAAAGGTGGTTCCTCTGTAGGGATGAAATACTTGAAACCCCTGAAACAACCTCTCATACCAAAGGGGCGCATTAACTGCTTATCTTCCAGCAACTGAGGAACAGGAGATTTGCCCCACTTAATGGCCAGCTTCTCCAACTCTCTCTCCCAAACAAGAGCAAGCCTTTACTGGGCAGTTTTGTAAGGTTAGCTTTAGAGGTCACATCAGCTGACCAATTTCTCAGCCATAACTTTCATCTGGCCACTATTACTGAAGCCATTCCACTTGCTGAGGTGAGGACCAAATCACAGCCCTCATCTGCTAAGAAGGCAGCAGCAGATTCCATAACTGTCCTGGAATTCACTTCAGTCATCAACCTCCTGAAAGAAGCAAATGAGAGCCACCAGGAAACAGGAAGCTATCTGTAATGGCACTGCTTCAGGTGCTTAATGATGGCCTCAATTCTCCTATCATGCGCATCCTTCAAGGCCCCTCCTACCTCCACAGGGATAATCTGTTTAGAGATGGCACAGACCAGTGCATCCACTTTCAGAAAACACAGATGCTCACCACTGGATCTAGAGGGTATAGGCCTTCCAAGACCTGACCCCCTTTAAAATTTGAACTCTAGGGCATCTTACTCAACATTAATCAATTCTTGAATGACTTTTTTATAACCAGGAAAAAAGAGGCTTTATGCAAATAAACCAAAATGGGATTTTTCTTTGGCTCAGCCATGGAATCTACATTAGGAATTCCCAGCATCTTCAATGTCTGGGAAATCAGGGCCAGCAGTTCATCTCTATGAAAGAACTGCACCATAGTCCTAATATGGTTCCAAGCCTGGAGGAATTTCCCCATTCTCAAGAATCAGGATCTGTTTCATAAGTACCCTCTGGATTCCTGTCAGGTACACCTGCTCAAGGTGTACTTCAGTGCTTAAACATAGTACCAGAGGAGGGAGAGTCCTTTCCTGAGGATCTGGTATCTCAAACCAATATCCAACATGTGTCAACACTTATTTTTAAGATGACTCAATACTTCCCTGTACCCCTAAATCAGCCTCCCCCCCCCCCTTTCTGAGGTTCCGAACTCCATAAGTCCAGTGCCTTCACCGCATATGTAGTGGTCCTGCTTCCAGACAAATGTACTAAGATCCATATCCTTGGAAGCCTTTCTGTTGGAGAGTGACACCACGAGGTGTAAGGGAGAGAAGGACTGCAACCCGGAAGAGCAGGCAAACCAGCTCCTGCCTCTCCCCCCTGTTGTCAGCTGGGAGTGAACGCTGTGCTATTTAATTCAAAGCATAGCCGAAGCCATGTGCCAAAGGGGCGCGTCCCTGGGAAAGATTTTGGAAAAAAGATCCTCTCCATATCTATGGGGAGAGAGGAAAATAAAGATCTTGGCTTCTACACCCGTGGTAAAGGAAGTGAGAGGACTGATGGATGATCTAATAAGGAGGGTGAGTCAAACCTCTAGAGAGGTTATCCCAGATATTACATTCTCATCTGGGGCTTCTGTGAGTCCTGCCCAGAGCCAAATATCCAATCCACCCTCTGGTAGCAATGGGGTTAGTGAGGTTGAAACTTCCCCAAAGCTGATGACTTTAACATCTATTAATAACAGAGGGAAAAATTTAATGGACCAGGCATCCGAGGCTAAAGCGACAGATGACAGTAATACAGCAATGTGTGCAAGTAACTTGCCCCTTGGATTAGATCTAGAAGTGACTGAGCCTGAAACTATTACCTTGACAAATGTGTGGAGAGCTGTTATGAAAATGGAGAGATTATCTCAATCCATGTCCCAATCCATTTAGAACAACTGGAAACTTCAAATACAGCTATGCAAATAGTATCACTGCAGACAACAGGAACTACTTTTATTAAAGATTCATTGATTATATATAAACAAATAGAAGGATTGGAAAATTCTATGAGAAGCAAAAATTTGCGTCTCTTGAACTTTTCCTATCACTAGATTACTTTCAGCACAAGAATTATTTAAAAAATGTGAAGGAAATATTGTGTATATCTAACTATTTGCTTATATCAAAAATTTACTATGTTACAAATTTAAAAAAGAGTTGTGGCTGTATCAGGGGAATGGATGTTCTTGTACCTGATCGCCCCAATTTAACATCTTTTTTTGGAGGCTTCAGAAGATAATATTCAAACTAGAGCCACTTTAATAGTGACTTTTAGTTTAGAACAGCAAAAAAATTTGGTGTTACAAAAATACTTTAAAAATAAGTGTACTTTTCTGTGGTCAACTAGTGCAAATGTTTCCAGGAGTACACAACTTAGAAGGAAACAGTTTCTTTCAATGAGGCAGAGAGTATTGACCTTAGGGGCTACTTTCTTCCTCAAATATCCCTGCAAGTGTTTGATCACATTTCAAAAGAAATTTTTCTCGGACCCTGGTCATCAGGAAACTTTCCTTCTAGATAAAGGTGGATAGGGTTATAGCAGCTTCCAAATTGGATGGATAGTTTGGCATAATATTATATCTCCTGAATTCAGTTGGATATTTTCTTGAATATTGTTTGATTGTGCTTCCCATAAAGTGGACTGTATTTGCTGATATTACATTTGTTTTTTCTTTTACTTATATAATAAAGTAGGTAATCTTATGTTGATGTAATTCACAATATTCTTATGTCATTGGAAAATGTTAAGAAATTTAAAGTATATAAAAAAAAAAATCCATATCCTTAAATCATTGAGTACCAAACTGCGAGCTCTGTGGGGTAACGACTGTAGGTAAGGGTCCCAAATCTGTAGAAAGGTATGATGTTTGGGTGAAGTGCGGGAAGTCAAGTGCTCCATGTGCATTAATCGATGAAAATGGCTACACCAAATCCAAAATGAAGGCCGATCTATCTTCTGCCAATATAGCAGAATAACCTTTTTCCCTACTAGTCTGGCCTTTTTGAGGAGATTTCGCTGGCCCACATCCTTCACCAAAAATAGAGTAACACAATGAAACAGCCATAAGTAAGGTGAAAATGGCAGGTTAAGTCCAATCAGTTTGCCCATATAACCCATAATTGAACACCGAAAGGATTGAATAGATGGGCAAGCCCAAAAAACATGTGACATATTCCCCACAGACATCTGGCAGCATGAATACTGATCTGTAGTGACTAAATCAGCATGGAATGCAATCTGGGGAGAAACATAAGCCCTTCGTAGAAATTTTAACTGCATTTCTCTATAGTACATGTTCCCGGTAACAGGAAATAACACTGCGAATGCTGGATGAAAACACAGAAGGAGTCATCAGGAAGACCCCATCTCTATTTCAGCGCTCCGCGGACACCTTATAAGTCTCCAAAGGAGAACAGCGTGTTATCTGCTTGTAATAAACAGAGTGTGGGGCTCCGGTCATGATCCAATTGCAGTAACTCATTTAAAGTATTAAACGCTGCCAAATGCTGCGTGGACAGTCCTCTAGACATAACAGTGTCGAATTTGTAGATATCCAAACATATGTAATGGTGATAACCCGTACAACTCCTGCATGGATTCGAAGGTGAGAATGGAGCCCGTATTGTCTAACACGTGGTCTAGATATATAATGCCTTTGTCCCTACTAAGTTTCTTAATTATAGGCACCATTTTTTTTTTAATGCATACAAAATGTAGGCATCCAAGAACTTCTGCCCAGGTTAGGTGCCACAAGGCTAAGCATTCCAACCTAAGCACACAAGCCCAGTTTGTGTGCTCAGGATGAGCACACGTCCAAACAGGACATTGCTACAACCTGCCCCCCCCCCCCCCCCCCCAAGCCAACCTCCAACTGGATGCACAATGCCAGAAACCCCAGCCAAACTGACATCCGGTAGAGGGCAGCCATATGCAAAGGCAAAAGCATGTGAAAATGCTGTAGTGGCCTACCATGCAGCTCGCACAGTTAAATGCTCAGAGCGGGGCCTAGCCAAAAGAGGCTGCTCAACCTACCAGGCTGCCTTGTCCCTGAACTTCCCTCAAGATGGGATGAACATCTGAATGGCTGAGCTCGGAGCCTGAGAAGGGGAATCCCTGACACAACCCTCCTTCACTGTCTTTAAGGCTTCAAAAAAAAATCTACCTGAGCTCGGCCCTTCCTGGCTGAGTACAGACACACTCTGGCTGCAGGGGGAGAGAGCATATGCCATCACTGCTGTGCTCAGCTTCCTGCACCCAGTGTCTTTCAGCAGTACAATGAGCTAAGTCCATGCTGGCTGAAAAGCTACCATGCCAAGACATACATCTGAAGGACCACAGAAATCACCTCAGGAATTCTCAACTGGGGTCCATTTGGTATCACTTCAGGAGAACAGGGCAATCAATTTTCCTTTAAATTCTTCTAAAAGCTGAAGCAATCCCCAGTAGGGAGATGCATGTCCACCATCTCCTGGAGATGGAGAATACTGGCAGGCTGGCACTGCAGGCATATACTGTCATGTCAGTTTGCTCAGTCTCCATCTGCTGGTAGAGGTGCATAACCCACTGGTCCTGAATACATTTATCCATGTACTAGGAAAGCTGCAAATTTCAATAGGTGGAATTTTAAAGAAATGCTTTATCACCATGATATGCATATTTCATGCAATAAATACTATTTACTGTGCATTATAGCCTTAGTGCAGCTTAGTAAATTTTGGCCTTGATTTTTGCTATTTTACAGAGCCTTTCTTAGTCATCTGAGTATGAGGAGCAGTTTTGGAATTCACATTTAAGAAATGCTAACCAAGAACCAGAAAAGGTACATATGGTAGCATCTAAACTGGTTAAAGGGATGTAAGTGCTGTCCTATGGAAAGTTTAGTCTTTTCCTTAGGAAAGAGGGAATTAGATTACATCATACCAGTCAGTGGCTGGTATTTAGAGGGATCCATCAATAACTTCAGAGAAAAGAGGCAAATCTATTCAGTCACCACTATAGTCCACAAGATCTCACATTGTAAAGTCTGATTTACCACATTTCTGAACCTAATCTGCAGAGATCTCCTCTGCCCAGCTATTCAAGTGCCAGACATACCCAAATACTGCATGCACACAAGGCTCCCCAAAATGCTTTGGAGCACTGGGTCTTAATGCAATAGCTTCATATTTTTGTTACAGGGTACATAGAGCATGAAGTAGAATCTTGATACATGAAAATCCAGGTAGAAATTGCAGTTCTAGAAAAATAAAAAATCTTGGTCTCAGATGTCTTGATTCTTTAAGGCTTCACATTTTGTAGTTTTGACATTTTTATCCTAAATCAACAAAGTTGGTATCTTGCAAGCCATCCTATACTGCTAGCAAACTTCAGCTAAGTCTGGAGTGCCTACCTCATGTCCGTCCGCCCCCCCAAAGTAAGGTCTGCTGTTACACATTGGTGACAACCAGAAAAGTTATTTATACATCTAGAGACTGACCCCTGTCAATATGGCCATTGCATTCTAGAGTACATTGAGATTTTATAGACTACAAAAGTCCCTCTGTACCTGACCAGCAGAAAACAAAACTGATGCAAATGCAGTTTCCAGCAGAGAGCACATTTCTGGTTCACACCACTCAAGGCAAGCAAACATGACTACTGCAGAAACACCACAATTTCAGGGCACTTTAAGAACTGCTCCAGTTTACTCACCAAGGGGCAATAAAAGATCTCCTCCTCCTCAGAACAGCATTGAGCTCAACGATTTTTTTTTAGGGTATTTTGAAACCTTTTCTCTAAGGTCAGTCTAAAGAAGAAATCATTACTGCACTGTAAAATTGCACTGATCAGACTTGTAAAATTATTCAAGGTAGCTAACATATATTATTCAAGGTATGCTGAAATGCTAAACTAAAAGTCAGAGTTCAACATGAAGTTTTGTTCCTGCCTTCTAGGCTCAGTTTACAAGAGAATCTCACTCTGTTAACATAAACAAGAGAGAATTATAATGCCAACTAATTAGGAAAATGTTATGCAAACTAGCTCATTAGTGTAAATTGGAGATGTTATCTATTTAATCTGTTCTGAATTGACTTGCTGGTAATCCCACACTTGATCCTGGGAAATCAATACTTTTACCTAAATAAAGATCTATCATTTACCTGCTGGTATTGTTTGGTTACCTATAGCACCTTATACTGAGCATTTGAAGCATTGCTCATCTTAGGTGTTGTCTATGCTCTGATTAGATCCTAACAGACACATCACAAACAACTTTAACTGTTTTATATGGGGAAAGTTTTGGTGCTATTAGCTGATTTTTTTTTTTTTTCTGTTTCCCTTTCAATACTATGAGGCAATATCTACACTCTCTGAATGTTGTACATACTTAAATATGTGATGTTATACTGATTCTTGTGACAATTCTACTTTCTTGTACTCAGATATGTGTACTATTTGAAATGTTTTCAAAAACAGCTTTAAAGAAACTTATATCAAACACAACATGGGTTCCTGTCTTACAATATCCTGGAGAAACAAAAGTATTCAAGTGCTTCCTTACCAGCTGTATAACCAGACTTCTGCTTAACTAAGTACAAAGACTCTTAAAATATCAGTCAATAACCACATATAGTGATTTTTAGTAATTTTCTTCTTTATTCCAATGTGCATGCATGGAGGCAACATAAAATCCATATGCTAATTGAATGAAATCGGGAAGTAGACCAAATATATCAATTCTTGATAAATCATTAGTAAACAGAGCATCTCAAATACTAACTAGAGTTTGCGCTTTCTGATAGTCTTAACTACAGCATAACAGCTCATCAACTCTGCAGATCTAGTAATGAAAAATGTTAATTTAGATGTTTTGAAGTCTGTAGTGAATGTGACTGTTAGCTAAAAAAAAAATCCTGATCTGAACCAGTTTAGAACATTAGCTTTAACTGAAGAGAAATTTCAGTTTACAGCATGTTTTTCTTCTGAGTATAACTTCTAACTTGGCATGGTTTTAGTTATTAGCAGGATGTTAAAGTGTAATTGGGCTGAAAGCCTGCACTACTAAAACACCACAATTCTATCTTGTGATTTTTCACAAATGCCAAGCTAAGAGAAACCAGAGACCTTTCTTACATATCCCTTGCCAGCACACCATTAATCACCTACAGAACCCTGCAACCACTTTACAGAAAATCAATATTAATTAAATGAACACTCTAAGAAGAGTTCCTTCAGTTCTTGTTCTTTAGTACCTAATGGGGTGGTAACTGGTTGCATTGGTGATAGGCACATATAAAGAAAACATTTGGCACATAGACTAATGCAAATTAAAACAAATGATATAGGCAATTTTTTTAACCCAACCCCCAAATGACACTATAACTAGAAAATCCTAATGCCAGTCAATACCCTTAATACTAAGTTCATGGAATTGGTTGGCAAAGTCTGAGTAGCAATAATGTTTTATTTGGTGGTCTTAATATAAACTCAACAGGAAATGTTTTCAGCTGGCAAAGCCAGAAGTATTTTAATATAATCAGTTTAAAGGCTTATAACATGGAGATACTTCTGATCAGAAAGGGTCCTTTGTATTTCTCTTGCCTGGCAATACTGTAGGAGAAATGCACAAGCTTTTTAGAATTAATATCTTTAGCTGTTAGTCTCCATAAGTTTATAATTGAGGTGGATTTTAACCTATACATGGAGAATTTAACTAAGTAGTAACCAGGATTATTTTTTATCTAGTATAGCTAACTGAACTGATTTCAGGCCCACCCATAGGGCAGGTTCTATGTCAAATATTCTATTTTGTAGTGGAGTTTAATTACAAAACTTTAAATCTTCTAACCCAACAGATTATGGTTAGACTATCTTGTTTTGACATAGCCAGCACTGAGACTGGAAATTCCTGCCACTCTTAGGAAAAACAAATATATCCACTAATCAGTCTAGGGCTGAACAGGTCATACAAACTGAAAAAGATTGGGACCAGGTTCCTTTAGCACAAATTGTAGACAAGTGGAATTTAAGCTTGTCAAATCCTTATAAAACCCAATTATGCCATAGAATATAATGGTAACGAGTGCCTAATAAAACATGCTCTCTAATTCTCTAAGGTTTTTGGTTCACAAAAAAGCTTATGTTTTGGTTCACAAAAAAAAATGTTCTGTACCTGAACATTTAAAGAATTACAGTAAGACCAATCTGAAAGGACAAGGGTCCTGCTTCTGAACTTTACAATTACTGACCAATCTCTAACTTGCTATGGCTAAAGATTTTTAGAGAAGTGTCCTAGTGCAACTTGAGTATTTGATGTACTTAATTGCCGATATGGTTTCCAGAAAGCAGAGAACACAATTATTGCTTTCCCTACTTGATACTTTATTATGCAGTATACATGGTGGAATGGGTTTCCAATACATCTTGACTTGTCAGCAGCGTTTGACACATTGACTTAGGATTTTAACTTCTAGACTGACTAATTTAGACTTTTCTGGGGCTGTGTTGAACTGATTCAGCTCATTCGTTGATAACAAGAAACAAATACAGATGAGTATAAATTACTCTACATGGTGGAGCTTGGACTTGAGGCAGAACCTTAACACCAATCTGTATTTAATTTTTGTTCCATTGTGGCAAATCCTGCAATCATTAAGGGTCATATACTTATACACAGTTGATGTTCGGTTTTATATCCCCAGCAGTGATGGTAATGAGATACCTAAAGACATTTTGTGATTGTACAATGCATATTAAGAACTGGGTGTCTGAGAATGGTCTGGTACTGAATGGCTTCCCACCAAGCTTATATGGGAGGGGATAGTGATACATTAGTTTTGATGGTAACCAGCTTCAAACTCCAACCAAAATTGATAGTTTGGGAATCATATTAGACTCTGAACTAACATTTCAGACCAAAGACATATACTAACTGGCAAAAATGGCTTTCTGTAAGCTGAAAATGAAACGTGACATCCTACCTTTCTGCAGATGTTTTGAACTGTTCTCCAGTCTTTAGTACTTGGGACATGCTGATTATTTCAGCACTTTGTGGATTGGCTGACCAGAAAAGTTAAGGGTATTGCAACTAGTACAGCCTGCTGCTGCAAGACTAATTACTAGGTTTATCATGTTATGTGCTTGTCACTCCTGCATTGAAGGATCTATTTTGGTGCCCTGTGAAGAGTACATTAAGATTTTGGATGTTTATCATACACAAACTTTTTTATACTCCAAATATCCCTGTTCTTTATAATTGTAATGATCTCGATGGCACATATTACAATCTTAAAGATCTCATTTGCTGCAAGTGCCTATGCTTGAAGATTAGTCTACTTTTGGCAGTTGGGATTCAATTAGTCAAAACTCAACTACAAACAAACCACTCTATTCCCACAATCTACAAGCCAAACATGTTTAGGGACAGCAAAAATACTTAAGATACTTATAACAATACACAATACATTACATTGACGTCTTTCAGACATGGTGGAACTTTCATAGAAAAGGCTTTTATGAAAGGGTTTTCATGTATTAAGTCAAACGAAATCCCTTGGAAGACTAACATTAATGCTGTTGATAGAAAGGTAAGCAAATGAGTTTGGTCCCCTGTTGCAGGCCTAGATGTCAAAACACTGCAGTGTTGGGTGCCACCTAAGCTGCACAATAAGGTAATATTGCAAACCACAAAAGCAGATGTAAATTCTTATAAGGGCTATATAAGAACTTTCACCAAACCATGAGTAACATGAAAACTGACAACCAAGTTGCATAATATACATGTATCATAGAATGTGACATACTAGAGCTTATACATTATTTTATTCAGCAATTCAATTATTTTCTAAAAACTTATACATGGGATCACATTTTTGAAGAATAATCAGATCATTGAAATATATGAACTGTGAGGTATAATTATATAAATGTGACTTTGTTTATATTAAACTTTGAGGTATTAATCTTTATGAAATTGTGTGTGGGTTGATTATAAAGATCTCTTATCTTGTATGAGTAAGGGATTAAAAGTACTGAAAAAAAAAGGTATTATGTAATGACTAAAGGTATTTTTTTTGTATTAAATGTTTTAAGTATTTTTGCTGTCCCTAAACATATTTGGTTTGTAGCTGGGATTCAATGCCACGAAGTGCAGTCATGCATGTGGAGTGCGGTGATCCAAAAGAGCGGTATGTGATTGGCTAATGTGCATGGACTGGTGGTCTGAAGGCAGCTACCAATTGGGCCGATACAGTAAAAATCGTGGGAGAGCGGGCAAGCGCCCGCTCTCCCGTGCATGCGATACAGTAAATTAATTTATTTAAATTAGAGTCCACAGCAAAAAGAGGCGCTAGGAACACTAGTGCGTCCCTAGCACCTCTTTTTGGACAGGAGCGCGGTGGCTGTCAGCGGGTTTGACAGCTGATGCTCAATTTTGCCGGCGTCTGTTCTCGAGCCCGCTGACAGCCACCGGTTCGGAAACCGGACGCCAGCAAAATTGAGTGTCCTGTTTTCAACCTGCAAGCCATGGGCCCATTTTAAATTTTTTTTATTTTTTTTATTTTGTACTTATTTTAACTTTTGGGGCCTCCGACTTAATATCGCCATGATATTAAGTCGGAGGATGCACCGAAAAGCAGTTTTTACTGCTTTTCTGTGCACTTCCCCAGCACTGGCAGAAATTAACACCTACCTTTGGCTAGGCACTAATTTTTTAAAGTAAAATGTGCAGCTTGGCTGCACATTTTACTTACTGTATCGCGCGGGCATACCTAATAGGGCCATCAACATGTATTTGCATGTTGCGGGCGCTATTAGGTTCGGGGAGGGGGGTTGGATGCGAGTTTGACGCGCTATTACCCCTTACTGAATAAGGGGTAAAGCTAGCAAGTCAAACGCTAGCGCGTCAAAGCTAGCGTGTCAAACTGTATCTGCCTGAATGTGACTAGGTGATAGCTAAAGCCAGAAGAATGTTGGGCTGCATAGAGGAATAAGTAGCAGGAAAATGGGATGTGAATTCCCTTGTACAGTTCTTTGAGGCTTCACCTGGAGTACCGGTACTATGTTTGGTTCTGTAACATATCTCAAAGAAGAACAGGATGGAGGCAGTTGAGGAGGATGAGCAAAATGATGTGGGGTCTGTATCTGAAGACTGAGGAGAGGCTGAAGGATCTAAATGTGATCTCTCTGGAAGAGGAGGTGCAGAGGAGAGAGTAATACCTGAGGTTTTTTTTTTAATGATGCACAATCTTCAAAACTTTTTCATTGGAAAGAAAACTGTAGAACTAGGTTATGAAAAACTCCAAGGGGGTGACTCAGAACAAACATCAGGAAATATTTCTTCATGGAGAGGATGGTGGATGCTTATATTGCCCTTCCAGAAGAGGTGGTGAGGACAAAAACAGTAAATGAATTCAAAAGGACATAGGATAAACACTGGATCCCTACGTACTAGGGGTTGTAAAAGAAAAGGGTACAGTACTCAGAGCAGCAGTTGTCTTCTGTTAAGGGCATGGGGATTACTATCCTTAACCAGTTAGCCTTGATACTTGTGATAACTGCAACATCGCTCTGTGCTTCAACGGTAAGGGAAGAAGGGGAATTGGATTCAGATGACAGTCAGCACTGGGCCCTGACTTTTAGTCTGAGGTACTGATATGCAGACCAAGATAAAACACATGACTGCTTCTATGGCAAAGTCCAAAGGCAAAACATGTTCATTATTCAATTGTTTGAATAATGAAGACTCTTTATAGTGTATAAATGTTGCTAACAATTTTGTAATGGGTTTGACAGTTGCTTGGTTTGGATTGTAATTATTGCTACCTTTAACCTAAGCCTTGAGGGTAACCCACACACAGTGGCAATTACTACCATGGGAAGCTTGCTGGGCAGACTAGATGGACCACTTTTGGTCTTTCTGCTGTCATTACTATGTTACTACTGTATGTTATGTACAAACAAACCAGGGCTTTCCTTCATCATCCCAACATTATGGAATATGCTCCCAGTGCATCTAAGGAAAGAATGAAACAAAGGAATTTAGATGATAGATTGACTGTTAGAGAAGCTTTCTGAATTGTTGAAGCTGGATTTTTGTGATTTTTTTTGACAGTTTGTATTTTGTCTGTACTCTTATAATCCACTGAACAGAATTTTCCTAGAAGTGGAATATAAAATAAAATTAGTAATTTATGTCCATAGCCATTCTGTTCTCTGGGGTAGTTTATGAATGAGAACTTCTTGTTGGAGTCAGCATACAAAAACAGAAAAGGTGTAGCAATCTGCTGTACTACGGAGGAGAGATTTTTCACAAACACTGGTTAGGAGTTAAATCCATCTGGTTGGCACAAGTGTGTTAGCTGTTCTTTTTTACTTGATTGAGGATGGATAAAGTGGAAGCAGAAGTAATATAGGCATTGACATAATGGACAGAGAAGTTGGGAATTTGTGTACCCAAGGGTGACCCGAAGTATCAACTTTTTTTTTTTTTTTTTGAAAGCTTGGTATTTAGATGATGCCCACAGTAATACTTTTTTCATAACATTAGTCTGTCCAGTAGCATGAATAGGAGGTACACTTGCCATTTCTTTCCTAAGAAGACTTCTGATTTTGTGCCATCCAGATTTTCATTTATTAAAACAATCTGCTTTATAAAGCACATTACCCAAGCAGTGTCAAACTTCAAATTATAACATAAAATAACTAACATAGCAGATAAAACTAACAATCCAGCAATACAATCAAATTAAAATACAAATTAAATTAAAGTTTAGCATATCGACAGCATTAAAGCATCACCAGATTGGAGATCATCCACTCAAGCCTAGATGAAACAGGTTAAAGAACAAGCTCAGCAAGGACTTGGCAATCATGATCAGGTGAAGTAGTGTTCTTCAAAGCCAGGAAACTTGGAAATGGATGATCCATGGAACTTATAGTAAAATATTAGAAGTAGACTTGTAATGTCCACTGGCACAACCTCAGGTCTGCTGATGGAATATATGATGCAGGACCTATTCTTCGTCCAACCTAGCAGGAGGACGCAAGTTCCATTAGCAAGTCTTAATAGTGTAGCGGCAATGAGGGTAATTGTCCTCATGGAAGTAGTTAAGGCTGTGACCAGCAGGAATGTGCTGGTCACAGTGTATCAGCAGGCTCTGTCGATGGAGGGATAACTGTCATAGTATATCAGAACTATTCAGGGCAGTAAGGTTTGCAGTGAGGTGAACTATCCATTACTATCTGCATCACACTTGCGATCTAGAATATCCATGCTATTTCTTACAAAAGATTGTTCAATAGAGAAACATAGGCTTTCAAGTTGGATTGCTCTGTGTGCAAGCAGGAAGAGCCAATGGCCTGCCCACAGGCCTCATCTGTAACTTTGGTAATCAAAGCAAAATCTTTTTACAGTGACTGTGGATCTAATGACTTAAGCCACTCTGCGTTAAAGCTACAAGGACTTACCATAAGAACTTGATTTTAATCTTGTATAATGAATTTATGATTGTACACCACTTTGACTTATTTTAAATGGGAAAAGCAGTTCTTAAATTTCATAACTTATCAGTGACCTTTCTACCTGGGTTGCAAACAGTTCTTCTGCTGGAATACTTTAAGGTATGCAAAATCACCTGGTTGAATGTCTGGTCCTGTAGTATTAGGTGGAGTAGGTAATGCAGCTGCTGTATAGCAGTAATTCTTTCAACTGCTGGTATAGCTAAGATACAAAATATAACATCACATCTTGAGCAAAGTGTCCACAAGTGATTTTTGGCCTAGAAACTCTAAGCACAAATGTCCCAAAATGATCTCATAGATAGTAAGTCCATGCTTGCAATTTGATTTGTTCCTTATATTAATCAAGGCAAGTAGGAGAGGATTCAGCCACTTTAGAAGTCTCGTATGAATTTACCAAGCTTAATCTTAATGGCCCATTTAGTCACTAAGTTCTAAGACTTGGTCTCTCTTTTTTTTTTTTTTTTTTAATTTCCCATGCTGGGTCAGACCAAGGGTCCATCAAGCCCAGCACACTGTTTTTCCAACAGAGGCCAAAACCAGGCCACAAGAACCTGGCAATTACCCAAACACTAAGAAGAACCCATGCTACTGATGCAATTAATAGCAGTGGCTATTCCCTAAGTATAATTGATTAATAGCAGGTAATGGACTTCTCCTCCAAGAACTTATCCAAACCTTTTTTGAACCCAGCTACACTAACTGCACTAACCACATCCTCTGGCAACAAATTCCAGAGTTTAATTGTGCGTTGAGTGAAAAAGAAGTTTCTCCGATTAGTCTTAAATGTGCACAATGGAAAGTCAGGTCCCCAGGGACATCTCCTAATATATTTTCTGCTGTCATACAATATTTTAAAACCCATTAGAACTGTAATACTACTTGGCATGGATATAAAGGCCATTTGCAGTCTCACAAAAGGCCCCAAGAGGCTTAAAAAATGGTAACTTAGTCCTACATTATAAACTGTGCAAGCCCTATAACTTTTAACATATTGTACAACACCAGTGCAGAGAATTTCATACATAAACCCATTTGGTTTCAGTATGAACACTGGTGTGCTGGTGAAGCCAGATCTAGCAGAAGGGACTAGGTGCAACAAATTACAAAGTATGTTGAGTTTGCAACATTTATACAGAGTAAGGAGCTTTCAATCTGGAATAGACATAATCCCTCATATGGGGTTTATTGTAGCACATCAAAGCAATACTTGGTAATGCACTGGGCTTAACATCAGGTTTAATGTCAAATTCCTTAGGAGTTAAGGATTAACAGAAATAACAGCATATGTTGTAGTACACAGACTAATTCAACTGACTAAAGCTCCACCCCTTTAATTCTTATCTGGAATGAATTTAAAGTCCTGGTAGCATATATTTACTGTTCCCGAACTGTCTGGATGTATGCACTGAAACTCCAACAGCTTAAAATAAATCCTCAACATAAATCAGAGCAGTTACTAAATGAAATTACCAGCTAATATAGTTAAGCAGCATAATGCATCTATTTGAATCTCAATGCTGAACCACAAATTCCAGAATACAAAGGTATCAAATGTCACATTCCATATAGGAGAAAAACCTTTCAAAATTCCACAGTCCAAATTACTTAATGAGCGCATATCTCACAAAGACAGTTACAAGTACATTCCTATGGAAAGAAAACTAAAAAGCTAACTGGATATATGCCAGAATAGCATAGATGCTTATCTTTGCAATACTAAATTATTCAGACTGCATTAGAGAAATAATTAACCCATTAAGCAGCTAAATCTACAGATATATATGTGCAACAATCTAAAGACAGGAAAAATCTTAACACAACTGGCACACTAAAATTCAAGCTTACATTGCTTTGTCTCTTCCATTTAGTTGTTTTTTTCCTATGGGTTAAGTTGGGCATGGTTTGGAGGTACCTTCTTTCTGTTACAATATCTTTTTTCAAGATACCCAATAGCATGGCTTTGCCCTCATTATCAGGCCAATACAGTAAAGCGCAACCGGGCTTGCGCGCTTTTGAACACGAATTAGGCGCATAAGACGGACGCACGATTCAGTATATGCTCTAACGCGTCCTCTGCATGTGCAGAAAATGTGTTACAATTAGCGCCTGCCGCATGTAGATGGTATGTTAATGGTATTTAATGACCGGATTAGCTATTCCCTCTACAGTAACACGCACCCAAAATAGCACGTCTTTAACCTGGACATTTTCCGCGTCTTTACCCTTTATTTTTACCACCTGCCCTGACCCTGGTGTAAGTTCGGTGCTATGCTCTTGACAGTCGTGAATATCCAACGGACAGCATTGGACAGAGTCATGGTCTACATGTCTATATTGGCTTTGGTGATCTTTTTTCTACGGGTGAGAATGAGATTAAGAAATGCTCTGCGAGCGAATTCTAGATGGCCTATTGGAGACAACAGCCAACAGCAGAACCCGGAGGAGGTATGTATGTGTTTTTTAATATCCAACGGTAGCATTTTTCTGTTTGGGTGTCTCTGAGGCTCCGTGGGTCCGCCAGGGGAGGACGCTGCATCAGACCTTCCTCCGGCGTGTCGAATTAGGCGTCTCTGGGGCTCCGTGGGTCCAGCGAAGACATGGATGCCTGTACTGGCACCGGGAGAAGGATGCCACGCCAGGCCTTCCTCCAACATCTAGCATTAGGCATCCCTGAGGCTCCGCTTTAGTTATATTTTCAAAATGACATTTGCCGTTCCATAGAAATGACAGGTATGGAAGCAGCGCACCCTGGATACTGTATAGGTGCTCTATAATGTCCTATACAGTAAAATCAATTGCAAACGCCTACCACTTGATAGGTGCGCTTTTGGCACTCCTTTGGCGCCGCTTGGATTTGCGTCTAATTTGAATATTGAATTGAGTGGACTGTGAACCAAAATGTGTGCCTGTCAAATGAGTGGGCACTGGACACTGCCACACTTTTTTTTTTTTTTTTCCGCATCTGTACTGTATCGGCCTGTATATATGCTGTACTATCTCTTGCACTCACTTAGCTTCAGGTATTGCAAGATGCTACTGTGGGTATGGCTATAGCACTTTTCCTCATGGGAAAGGGGCAGTGACCTAGATGAGGGTCTTGGCCAAAGGAGCCATGTTCTTCATGCAAAACATGGAGCTTTTGGGCTAAATATGCCTATGGCTAGTACAGTATTCTATTATAGATAGCTTATGTATTATATTTTCCCCATCTTGAGAGCTACACTCTCTAGTAGTTTGCATTGTGATCAAAGTACATTAGATTACTGTATACTCATGTTACAACTGATTGGGCTTTTGTAGTATGCCAGTTGCCACATGTCTTATCCCAATGAGTTTTCACAGTTTCAAAACCATTTTCTGACCATTGGATCAATCCAGTTTTACAGCTGCTATCTAGTTGCTATCAGAATACTAGGAGGATCAGTGTGTGCCACTCCACTGGTTTCATTTAATTCTTGTTCTCACAAAAGAGTATGTAGAGACTCTTTGGATCAATTAGCTGTGCATGTTTGCTTGAAACTTCTCCCTCTGTAAGCTGTAGGGTTTAATATCTTCCCACCGTGCCTGCAGCTCCAGCAGCATTGCTATTGCTGCTACAGAATAGCAGTAATAGTTATTACCATATGACCATGGTTTCAGTAGCCCTATCCTGGTGACTTCAGTCAGGATGGCTAGCCTTACTGCAGTAAGATATTTGGATGGCAGGAGAATTCAAATTTCTTTTTGGCTTATCGCACATTGTGGGGTAGGATTATGTATGGTGAAGGCAGGTCTTTAAAAAAAAAAAAAAAAAAGAGCCTGGCAATGTAGCCTGCTGCTATTTCGATGTGTTAAGCCATGCATTTCATCTGCTTTTGTGCCTCTGAAGACTGTAATATCAGTCTTTCCCCATCTCTGCAGTTAGTCATTCCTTCAGCCCTTTCCTTACTCATTCAGTCATTCCTGTGGACAAACTCAAGTGTTTGCATTCCTGGTCAGGTCTCTGGTGCAGGTAGAGCATCATGGTGGTGGCGATGTCCCCATTTCTCAGGTTTTACAGTCTCATGGCCTTAATACCGCCTGCATATGCCAGGTTTGGGTACTTTCTTCCTGCTATAACACTTCCAGAAGCATTATGCTAGATACCATACAGCATTCAGCCCTGTAGACTTCACTGCCACTTAGAGTATGATCTTGTATAGCGAACTATATAGGATTCCCTTTGAAAAGGAAAGGGTAGTAGCTCAAGTGGGCTTTGCCTAGTAGGAGCCATGGCTTGTTGGGGCAACACATGACTTGCATTTCAAAATTTGAGGTTTGGGCCTTCTGTTTTTGGCCAAATACAGGATACTCACAACAGCATGCAGTATTACTAAGATTGACACAGGTGATGCCAAGACTTTGTGCTAGCTGAGAGATTATACTGATACCTAGTTTCTCATGGATCATTGTTAATCACATGAAAAGGTTGCAGTGCCAGTACAGGATGAGGGTCTTGATTTTAGGGGCAATACAATGTCACCACATGTCAAATATAGTTCTTCTGCACTCAGGCAGGCCAATACCACAAGTGGGTTATGCACCTCTACCAGCAGATGGAGGCTGAGTAAAAGCTAAGGAGGACAAAAGGGATGCCACAAAGAAGCCTTTTTCAATTCTTTATTGGAGGAGATGTAAAAAACTGCCAGACTCTGGCCGAGTTTCGCCACATAAAGTGGCTGCCTCAGGGGCTCAATAAGTGTCAGAAGTGCTTAAATTGCTATCAATTCCGTTCATCAACGGTACAATATACATTTGGCAGCGCACAGCACGGATCGTCTCCTCTCATCGATTAAGAGTAAAAGCTGACATGGATATATAGCTCTGCCCCAACATCAGCCTACCAGTATTGTCTCCAGCAGATGGTGGACATGCATTTCCCTATCAGAACCAGGGGTCACAATTTGAAACTCCAGAAAGGAAGACTCAGAACCAATGTCAGGAAGTATTTCTTCACGGAGAGGGTTGTAGATGCCCGGAACGCCCTTCCGGAGGAAGTGGTGAAGACCAAAACTGTGAAGGACTTCAAAGGGGCGTGTCTTCCTTAGCTTTTACTGTGGATCCATAAAGTCTAGAGGATGTGAATGAAGAGAAGAGGCATGGGGGTGGCTTGTGGGAATGACACTACTACCTGGAGATTAATACCCTTATTCAATAAACATACTGTCAATGCGACTCCAGCATTGCTCTATGCTTCAACAGCAAGAGGAAATGTGGTAAAAAGGATTTGCATTCACAAAAAAACCGGGGGATAGCTTGCTTGTTGCGGCGGTTACTCCCCCCAAACCAAGTCTGATACTTTCAATGCATATCCAGCATAGCTCTCTGCTTCAATGGCAGAGGGGAAAGAAGAAAAGAGGATTTATATTCAGGCAACAGCCAACAAGGACTGAATTACATAGGCTGGGTAAACAAATAATTATGGGTGTAGCTTGTTTGTTACTGCGGTTACTACCCCAAATCAATTAAGCCTGCTATTTCACTTAGATGCAGCTCCAGCACTGCTCTCTACATCAATGGTGGGGGTGGAAGGTAACTAGAACCAAAAAGTTACTAATAAGGGCCAAGAGTAACAGAAGTATGAGAAAACAAAATGTGAAAGCTTGCTGGGCAGACTGGTTGGGCCATTTGGTCGTCTTCTGCAGTCATTTCTATGTTTCTATAAAATAAAAATTGCACTGCTTGTACTCCCGAAGTGACACCAATGGGTTCCTCCCTCAGTTGAGCACCTCTTTCAGGCATGGACTCAAAAAAATAAAATAGAAGCTCTGCAGTAAAGACTTTTGCCCTCTCCTCCCATAGCCAGAGACCCAGTCATGTACTCAGCCAGGACCAGCTGAGCTCAAGTGGGGGAGAAAAAAAAATGAAGGCGTGCAGAAGGCAGAGTATTGAGGTCTTAGTATCATTCCTTTCTTACCCAGTCTTCCTCTCTTAGCATGAGTGGTTGGTGTCCTTTCCTTCCTCTCTCACTTCTCTGGGGAGTTTAGTGAGGTGTGGTGGGTTGAGTAGCCTCTGGCTAAGCCTTGTTCCCAGGCTTGGGTTTTTGTTTTTTTTTGAGCCATGTGGTATGCTACGGCAGCACTTTCACACACTTTTTTGTGTGTATGATTGCCCATAACAGTGTGGTGACAGACACGTACATGTGCCTACTGATGCACAAGGTTATAGCATATATTCATGACCTATATTTTCAGTGCGCCTGTTTGAGGCTGAGTGCCTACTTGAGTGCATACAGAGTGCCGATTTGAGCTTGTACTGAGCACCTATCTAAGTGCTCTGACTTGAGAGCACACTTAGTGCCTACTTGAGCACAAGTGTGCTGTAACTGCTTGAACATGTGTTTTTATTTGGGCACACAAGTAAAATGAGGCACTATGGTGCTTGTGACAAGTCTTAAGGGCCTAGCAATTTGTGCTGCTTGCCATATAAGGGCACTATAGCCAGGTATTTCTGCAAGTTTATGCTAGCATTGCCTGGGTGTATGGTTGTCCTCTCAGGACTGGAGCTGAAGGGACTCCTTGTGGGTGTCTGCTTCAGTTGACCCTAGAGTGGAAATGTTTTCAGAGGATGTCATATTGAGGCCTATATGGCCTAGTATAGGCCCATCCTTTTCCTGAGTGGGATTTTCCAGGGACTACAGTCATTTCTGTAGGGGTAACCAGCAGAGACTGTGATACTTTCAAAGTGGGATCATGTACCAAGTGGTTGTTACTGTGTGCAAGTGCTGTGGTACGGAAGTCCCTGATGTGCAGGAAAATGTGGATACAAATTCTGGCAAAGGTTTGGGTTTCTCCCCTCCCGCTGAAGGGGAAATATCTCTCCAGATTTGGAACCACATAGAGCTCTGCTCAGTTTCTTTTATGCTGATGTGTTAAGCTATTATCTCAGACTCTGAAGCCACTGGGGGTGATTCTACAGGTGTGCAAAAGTCTCCCTACACAAGCATCTTGTTTCCCCTCCTGTATGCAGTTCAAGAGCTGATTGCCCTTATTTTGGATTCTCCAGAAACAAACTTTAAAGGGAGGACAAGCTTTGTTGGACTGAACCCCTTGGAACTGGGAGTGAGACAGTTGCATTTTCCAAAGGTGGAAATATTGATATGTTCTGTCTAAGCAGACAACCCTCCTGGTTGTCTGCTTAGAGCAGCGCTACAAGATGCTCAGGATAGAATTGAAGCTATCCTTTAGCAGGCCTTGAGACCATAGCAATGAATTTGCAGGTTCTCTTGTTGCTCCGTGATGGTTTGGGTGAGTCTATGCTCTTCATGGGAGCCTGAGGGAGTGGGGTTGAATAGCGGGATGTTATTGTAACCAGGGCTGCTTCCTTAATTGATGCAGGCTGTGACTTGAGCAGCTAGACATCAGCTGTGGTTGTGAAATTGGATGGCAGATAGAATTAAGTCTAGTCTCACAAGGTTACCCTTTAAGGGTTCTTTGGCAACGAGTTGGAGAACATAGTACATAAATGAGGGGACTCGGTCCCTCATTTGCCGGAGGATAAGAAGTTGGCATCGCGTCCTTTTGGGTAAGAGGCTGTGCTAGAGGCTGCAACCATTGTCATCCCCTATAGGGGAGTGACTACTGAGTTCTTGTCCTCTTGGTAGGTGTCAGTCCTTTTGATCCAGAAAACCTCAGAAGGTGGGCTCCAGGAGTAGAGCACCTCACCTGAGCCTGGGTCCAGATCAGGTCTGTCCAGTGGATCCTGGAAGCATTAACTGTGCTCTGGAGTTTTCTTCACATTCCTCTGGATACCTTGTGGTCTCTCCTTGTAACTCCCTATAGTAGAGGGTGGCAGTGGAGACTTCCTTAAGGAAGCTGTTGGACTTGAAGGCCGTAATTCCTGTTCATGAATCATAAGACAATCTGGGATGCTGTTCCACAGGAGACATTTGTGGATGACTGATTTCCATATGGAAACTCAACGCACTGTAACAATAGCAGTGCAATTGGAATTATCCTGTCTTTTAGATCTGACGGACATTTCTACATATTCCCATTTGTTGGTAACATCAACTCTTCGTGTGATGTGCTGTTCTGGGATGTCCTTACCAGTTTCAGGCCTTGCCCTTCCAGCTGAACTCTAAGCCCAGGACCTTCTCTAAGGTCATAGTGGTGATTGGGCCAGCGTGTTGGTTCCCTGTATCTGCATTGGAAGTGTCACATGATTTCTCACATGGCAAAAGCTAGACTGAGTAGTGAACTTGGCCAGGAGCTCCATATAGCCTCCTCGGATGCTGGAGAATCTTAAGTCCATGTTTTAACCAGGGAATCTCATTCAAAATTTGATTGCTCTAGTTCAGACCCTGGGAGGATCTATTTACCTGACAGTGTGACCTTTATTTATAGGTCCTAGGTTTGATGGCAGCCATGTTGGAAGCTTCCCCTGGGTGAGAGTGCACATAGGCTTCTTCAGTGCAACTTTCTGGTGGAGTCTCAGGACTACATGGTGAGGCTTCTCTTAGAAATGAGGATCCACATGCAGTGGTGGCTGCAAGTGGATCTTCTCAAGAAGGGAGTTTTCTTGGAGACACCAGACTGGTAGTATGAGGTGCTGAGGAGCTTTAATCAGTTGTAAACACGTGCAGTTCAGCTTATGTGCTTGTGATTTGTCCCTCCTAGATGCCTGGATGGTTGGGATAATGTCAGACAATGCACTCATGGTGGCATACTTTCCTCAAGCCAGAACAGAGCCCTCAGGTTTCAGAGCAAATGGATAGTGCTAGCCAAGGCCTTTCTGCTCATGGTGGCCCACTGGTGTAATCCTTCTGACCTTTGCTAGTGACTTCAGCTAATGTGAGATTTCAGGGTCTTTCAATTGCAGGCAGGATCTGATGTTTTTGTTTCAGAAGAGCTGCAGGGTGTGGAGCTATATTCCTTCCCACAATGGCCACTATTGGGCAGGGTCATGATAAAGATTGCAAGACAGTCCTAAACTTGTTTCTGGTGGTTCCAGCTTGGGCTGGAGGCCATGGTATACCAATCCTGTGGAGGCTACTGGTTGGCAGTCCTCAAGTGGCTGCCATAGCTGGATCTATTGTGCAGGAACCTATTCTACATGACTGGTTGTTTTTTGTCCTTTGGTTATTAAAGCATGGTTATTCTGCAGTGATTCCATCTTGCGTGGGACTGGAATGTCTTTCTTTCTACATCTCTTGAGGATGCTTCTACTTCATGATGGGAGTTGAGAATCTGGCCTCCCTGGTGACCACTCATGCCCTTGTGAACCTTTAATCTGGTTCTAGATTCTTGGCAGTTTCTTTTCAATCACTATGTATCCTCTCCTTGAAGCTACTTTCCTTAAGGATAGTCTTTTCTGTATATCTCCAATGACGACCACAGTTTCAGACTGTAACTTCTGTCAAATGGTTTCAAAACATATATTTCTCCTGCCTGTTCTGAGCTGGAATAGTTGAGCGATTGTTTCATGCATATTTTGGATGTCAAATGACATCTGAAATATCTGGGGGCTACTAAATATGTCAGGAAGTCTGATCAATTTTCTGCTCCATTGTGGATGTAAACAAGGGGACCTGGCAATGCAGGCAACTATAGCCTATTGGCAAAAGAATGCCATGGTTGCCTGTTTGGTTGCAGAGATTCCTTTCTCTTAGCAACTGAGCCCTAGCAGAATGTGCTCTAGTGCTAGTGTGGGCAGAGGCTTGATTCTAGTCCCAGGCAGTGATATGGTCTGTCTTGCATACCTTCCCAAGCCTTCCACAGGGCACAGCTTTCATGCATGTGGTCTAAACTAGACAATGGGCAGCCTCCTGCCCTGTTCGGGGAGTAGCTTTTGGTACATCCCACTTGTTGGTATTAGCCTATCTGAGTGCAGAAGAAGGGTTTTTTTGGGTTTTTTTTTTTTATTGGCTTGCCTTTCTTCCTTAGAAGAAATTAAGTTATCTGACCTGCCCTCAGCTGACTATTTATTTTTTTGCCTTTGGTTTGCTCTTTAGGTGTAGACATTGCATGTTCTGCTAACTGTTGGGAGGACTGGTGTTTTAACCATTCCCTCAGTTTAGTGAACATTAATTCTTTGATCTGCACTCTGTGTTCTCTATTAGTTGGAAGCATGAGTGATAATTTATTTTCAAATATCAGTTTGTCTACAGCTTGGCTTTCCAGAGAATACTGGCAGGCTAATGTTGGGGCAGAGCTTTTTGTCTCCATCTGGTGGTAGAGGTGCATAACCCACTTGTGGGGCTTGGACTGCCTTCCTTAAGAGGAAAGACAATTCCCAGGTAAGGAGTAATTTCTCTGTGCTGATGAAGGCAGCAATAAATAATCCACAGCATGCATAATTGGGTTTTCAGCTATGGGTGTTTAATGAAGGCAGCAATATACTGCTTTACCAATTTTGAGCATGGGACAGGGTATGTTTTTATTGGTATGTATCTGTTACCGGCTGGACCTTTTTATTTTGGCAACAATATACAGTTTACAGCAACATTCTTTACTATGGTCTCTACAGCTATAGGCAGAATTAATAGATATGGCTGCAGTAGGTTGATGATGGGGAGCCCATGGCAACATTTGTCACTACAGTGGACTTGTGGCAGGGTTGACAATGTCCTGGAATACAGCAAATGCAATGTTTGAAAGCTGGCTGGACAGAATACCAAGTAGTGGTATTCCTCCTATGTGGTATCACTGGGTAAGAGCAAAAGAAGTTGCCTGTTGTATCTTCAGCTTTAACTACCAGGATTGGCCTGCTCACTGCCAACATAAATTTGATGTACTTAAATGACTCCTTCTTCTTCTTTTTGGACCAGGACATGATTGCACGGTAGAGAACTTCAATAGTCAAGAATCAATTGAAGGATAATGTAAGGGGCAAAGCTTTGACTGTCCTGCAATCTATATTGCTGTAGCATGGTACTGTTGAGCATTTGTGAATTGAAATTAAGCAGGCATGAGTGTAATTTCCCCTGGGGATTGAGAATGTTTAGTAATTGAATTGTTTTGTAATTGTCCTATGCTGCAGCCATATCAATCCAATAATTATTTTCTTTTTCAAATAAGTCTGACAGAGTTCTCTTACAAAGCAGCTAGGTTTGGGGGTTGTGGGCAATTACAGGTAGGTGAGGAGGAGGTTGCATCTAAGCCAGTTGAACTTTTTTATATACAATGTTTCTTTTTTATATACAGTAGATCTCTTTGTTTCTGATATAGAGTAAATCACTTGTTACAAAGGCTATGAAAACCCCTGCATATAGCTCAAAGCCAGCTTGTACTTCTGAAATGCAATGCATGATTAAGTATGTAGTTTTTATGTAAACTGCTTAGATCTCTTGAATTGGTAGTATATCAAGTATAAACAATGCCAATTAAATTACTACTTTAAGCTGAGGTAGTTTAACAAATTATCTGAAAGTGTGCATAAAGATGTCACACTCAAGCTCTCCCACTCTGCTACAGTTGGTCATTCTGGATAATCAAGAGTCCTGTCTTGGCATAGAGGGTAGCCAGCTGGACTTTTTGTGAGGCAAGCAGTAGGTTAACACTATAGTCTGAGTGACGGACCTAGAACTTAAGACACCTTGTAAATTATGCAGCAAGGACAGGGCAAAGATGGCTTGGCATGCCAATCTCACCATTTCTTAAATTCTGGCAGGTACTCAACAGTTAATAGATCAGGGTTGGACTGAACTGAGAGTCCTGTCTCTAAGCTTAACTTGAGCTTCTTAAAGTCTCTGCAAGCTTCATGAGTCTAAAACTTGCATGAACAGCAGCAAGCAGTATGGCACTTCAGTGCAGTGTAGGGCTATCCCAAGTACGCAAGTCGAAAATCTCTTCTCTTTGGACCTCTATACTTATACCTATGATCTGAAAGCTCATGCTGATTGGATGTTACCACAGTCCACTGACATAGGATTAGTGGGGCTTCTGATATGACTTCATCTTAACTGTGCATGTATATACATATTCTCATGATGCTGGCATGAATTGGAAAACATCTGGTAAACAATACTGAACCTCATTGGATACAAAGTATGTCAAGGCCACAGACCCAGCAAGTTTGACAGTATCAGCAAAATTGTAAGGTGAAGACAGATTGGATATGAAGATTAGCTTCTCTGTGTACTTCTCACAGGCATTAAAATTTGCAGGAGCCATTAGTGGCTGGACTTCTATCTTGCATTGCTCAGACCTGTTCAGTTGCACATTCCTGTTGAGTCTAATCTAGTCACCCTACTATGTCCTTGCAGAAGAAGAGGAAATGGCAGGGGTACTCTTGGATGGTTGCTGTATACTGTTTGAAATAGAGAAGCCCATGGCACTGTTCACATGATTATTCAAGAATTTGGCCCAGTCATCTTTCTTATTGACATAGTTGGAGAGATTTTTGAGGGTCTGGTTTGTCTTTAGCTTGCCAGTTACCTTGAGGACAATAAACTAGTAAAGTCGAGTGATACACTTCAGGTAGTGGGCTGTACAGTAGCAGGCCATGAATTTCATGCTTGTCAGAGTGTGTGAAGATAGTCTGTATAACCTGAAGATGTACTAGATGAATAATTTGGCAAGTTCTGGAACAGATGGAAACCCAGGAAGAGATATGAAGTCTATCATTTTAGAGAATGTCTACTATGACCCATCTCACAGTAGCACTGTTAGAGGGAGCTCCACAATGGAGTCTGGACAAGTGAGTCCAGGGTTTTTTGGGGGTTGGCCAAGGCTGTAACAGCCCCCAGGTTCAGGCATGATCTTTTTTTTTTTTTTGTGCTGAGGACAGGAGCTCATGGTGGGTCTTTTTATTTATCCAGACACTCAAGGAGATGCACAAAAATTGAAAGATCCAAACTCGAATGAATTTGTAAGAAGCAAGTCTTTTTATTTACAAGAACGGCAACTCCTTTGCTCATCTGTCAAACATAACAGTTCTCAATAGGGTCCCCCGACACGGACCCTGTGTTTCGCCGAAAGGCTGCGTCGGGAGGGACAGTACAAAAGAATTAACAACTTATATGCGAAGTATCATTCAAACGGAACAAGGAAAGCAAAGGAGTTGCGGTTCTTGTAAATTAAAAAAAAAATGTGCTTCTTACAAATTCATTCAAGTTTGGACCTTTTTCAATTTTTGTGCATCTCCTTGGGTGTCTGGATATTTTATAATTGGAGTGCATTTCCTTGGTTCCATTTTGTGGTTTTGGGTCTTATTTATACATCTGTTCTGACAAGTGGCTACCAGTAATGGCATTTGAATGATGTTGAGTATGGGTGACTCCAGGGTGTCCTGCAATGCAGAAATCGTGCATCTATTTCAACACTTTTTTCCTTATAACCTGCAGGGTACCATGGTCTTACCAAGAGGGATAGTAGTGGAACCAACAATCTTCCTGTCTAACCATATAATCTTTTGTGGTTTTTGTTTGCTGGTTCAAAACCAGTTCTTGTACATAACTTCTGAATTGCTGAATGATAAACCTTTAGTGTATCAAAAGTATGTTCAATTGAGTTGTCAAGTGGGATGAAAAATTGGACATCAGCATAAATACAGAAATGTATGCCCAGACGTTTACTTATTAACTTGTACTTAAAATTTACTTAACGACTCCTCTATCTGGCTAAGCACCAGTCTTCGCATGTACAAACCTACAAAACATCTGTTCTGCCTCAAAGAACCTGTTGGAGATTCCATCCCCAAAACTGGCAAGATTGGACATTACCAGAAGCCAAGCCATCTCTGCAGTTCCTTGTCTTGAGCTCCATTCCACTCTACTACAAAATGCCGTCTGCTTAAAGTCTTAAGGCACTGAAAACCTACCAGTTCTTATTGACCTTTAATCTCTGCTGTCAGGATCCAGGGCGGTGAACAGCACCTGCCCTCTGTTTATTATAGTTTGCTTATTACTCTTGTTTGTGTTAATTATGTAGGTTTACTTGGCAAACTGCCTTGTGCTTAGAGTGGGCTATAAATATTTTAAAGTAAATGAAAAGATGGTAGATAAAGTTGCTTACCTGTAACAGATGTTCTCCCAGGACAGTAGGATCTAGTCCTCCATATGTGGGTGACATCGCTGGATGGAGCCTATCATGGAAAACTTTGTCTAAGTTTCTAGAAACTTTTTTTGACTGGCACACTGAGCATGCCCAGCATGCCATGATCCCTTGAGCCAGGGGTCTCCCTTCAGTTTCGTATGTAGCAATAAGTGCTGTCCTGGGAGAACACCTGTTACAGGTAAGCAACTCTGCTTTCGCTGGTGTGCTGTTGGGGGGGAAAAATGAGGCAGGCTGAAAATCACAGCAGTTCAGATGTGGAAGGAGTTGGGATTATACTGGAAACAGGATGATAGCCTCTGCATCTCACTTGAGGCAACTTTTGGTAGACTCTTGGGATTTGTCCAAAGAACCATCTTGGCATGGAAGAATTGTAGATAAGGGGCTTGATGAGCCAAGGCTTGTAGTTTTCTTACTCTGTGTGGAGGTAATTGTGACCAGGAAGAGTACCTTCCAGGTCAAGCACTTTAAGGATGCAAACTCTACCAGTTCAAAGGGGGCCTTCATCTGTAAGGTGAGAACCACATTAATATCCCAAGGTAGAGGTGGCTTCTTGAATGGTGGGCATAGATGTAGAAGGCCCTTCATGAATTTGGAGAGTAGAGGATTCTTGGAACTAGGCAGTCCATGTTCCGGAATGTGGTAAGCTGACATGGACAGATGCAGTTGCCATCCCAGTCTATGAAAGGTGATGCAGATATGTCGAGATACAGAGGTTTGCAAGTGAACATGTCCAATGTGCATAAGGTGCACCACTGAGTAATGCTTTCATTTAAACAAGTAATTGCATCTCATGAATGGCTTTCTAGCTAAGAGGACACTTTGAATTGAGTCAGGTAAAGACCATTGCATTAAGATTGAATTTCAAGATCCATGCTGTTAAGTTGAACATTGGATGTATCAAGTTGCCAGCTTCCAGGGTTAGTAAGTTAGGACTATCTCCTAGTCTTACAGGAGACTTGAGTGAGGACTATACTAGATAGGCATACCACAGTTGACTGGACCTTGTTGGAGCTATTAAGATCATTCTGGCACAGTCCTGGATGAACTTCTGAACAGTTTGGAAAGCATTCACAAGGCCCTTGTTCCAGGGGATGAGGAACACATCTGGAGACTCCAGTAGAAGTATAAATGGAAGAGAAGCAGTTAGCTTTGTTTTTCCTCTGAAGAGGTTTATCCAAGGTTATCCCAGAGCTGAAAGAGGTGGCTGACCATGGATTGAGATATGGACAATTTGTGCAGATGGGATATCAGCTGAATCTCTGCTACTGCAGCTATCCCTACTAAGTAGGTCACCTGTATCAAGGTATTGTCTTGAACTGCCCATTGCCATATGTATAGGGTTTCCAGACAAAGTATCCAAGACTCTGTACCCCCTTGTTTGATGTGCAACATTGCAAGTTGGCTATTCATTTGGATCATTGTGTTTTCCTTGGAGAAAGTGACAGTCCTTGGTGTATGTCAAACTGTTCTGCATTCCAGCAAATCTATTTGTAAATGACTTGAGTGAACCACAGTCTGACCTGACCAGCATGAGCTCACAACTGATAGTGGAAGCATCTGTAACTAGTTCCAGCTGATGTAGAGTCTGAGGGGTGCATTACTGTGGAACAGCTGCAGTTGCAATCAACAGACTTTTTGTGCCCTTTTGGCAGTCTTTTATTTTGATACAGAGGGGGCTGTAGGTGTTGGCTTAACTGTGTCCTCTGTCCCCACTGCAGACCATGCATGTGTAGGTGCATTATGGGAACTAAACAAATAACCATGACCAGATAACCCAACAGCATTAGTACATGGCAGGCCATAGATCTGTAGTCGAGTGCAGCCTTTGACACCATCAGTCATGAACTGCTGCTCTTCGGCTGCCTGTAGGAAATTGGGATTTCTGATATCCCATCAACCTGGTTTTCTTACCTGCAGGACTGCTTCTTCTAGGTGGAATGGAACCAGCATCTATCAACTCCCAGATCATTATAGCTGTTCCACAAAGTTCAATCCTCTCTCCCCTTCTCTCTAACATTTTTCTTTCTCCATTAGTCATGTTGATTCAGAATTGCAGGTTTATGCCCTCTATATGCTGATATCAAGATTGTGGCATTCTTTGACATGTCTTAACTATCTTTAATTGTGTGGAACTTGTGGCAAACTGGCTTCATGATTACAGATTGAAGGTTAATACCAGTTAAATCAGAAACCATTTGGATTTCTCTACATACCACCTTGATTTCCTCAGCCTAGCATGCTAGGTATTCTAATTGTTCTGAAAGATGTGGTTTCTTCACTTAAAATCCTGACTCAAAGCTATCTATTTCTGAATAGCGTTGGGAATAAAAGGTACCATAGTTTTTTTGTTTTTTATTTTCTTCGGTATATTTGTCATGTATCTTTTTTTTTTTTTTTTTTTTTTTTTTATTTTATTTTATTTTATTTTAGATGTTAGCGATCTGACTGCTAGTATGTGTTGTCTTCTCATGGGTTTACCTCATCAGTTAAAACATTTTGCAGGCTCTCCAAAATGCAGTTGCAAAGATCATTTATGGCCTAAAGTCAGATCATGTATTGTAACTCCAGTTCTTCAATTCCTTCATTGGCATCCTATTTTTGTATCTGATTTAAGTTCAGAGTTCTTTGACATTCTGTTCTTTGCATTCTGGCTGTCTGCTTATCTGTCAACTTTAGGTTCCATATTGTCCCTCCAGGACTTTGCAACTTAATCTTCTTCCCTCTGTCATTAGACTGGAGTCTGCAAGAAAATGCTTTTTTGTATTGATCTCTTCTTTAGAATACTTTACCAATGGACATAAGAGCAGAATCTAATTTGAAATTTCGAAAAGCATTAAAGACCTGGCTATTCTCATAAGCTTTTGACTGTGGACCTTTAAGAATATGAAGTTAGGTTTGACACCACTAACTAGTCGGTAATGTGCTGACTGCATTTTAGTATTTTATATGTATCCAGGTGAATGACTTGATTTAATTTTATGCTTACCATTGTGTCTGCCAATATTTTTTGTATTTGACTGGTTATGTATGTTTTTTATTTTGTAAACCGCATGGGTAACTTGACCAGTGGAATATAAAGTCTGATGAATGAATCAAGTCAGCCACTCTGCAGAGTAGCAATTCTACCTGGAGGGAGAAAAGCTCTTACCTTTATTGTAGCTATTGCCCCAATAAACTGGAATGTGTTGGGTGGGTTCCAAGACAGACTTCTCATAGTTTAAGAAACCCCAGCTTTTGAAGGAGACATAGTTATCTGGTTGTGTATTTGAAGGGCAGTCTTCAATGGAGCTATCAACAGCCCATCATCCAGATAAGGAATATTTGAATTCCCTGGTGATGTAGGTGAGCAATAACCACTACTAAACATTTCATGAAGACTCATGGGGAAGACTAGAATCCAAATGGGAGAACCTTATATTGGTGGTAGAGGCTGCCCACTCTGAAGTAGAGGTATCTCCAGCTAGAGGGGTGTGTCCATTCTGTTCTTTTCTTGGCAAATGTGGTGATTGAGCTTCCACAGATCCAAAATGGGCTGTAGACCATTTGTCATCTTCAGAATTAAGAATATAACATAAGACATGCCAGACTGGATCAGACCAAGGGGTCCAAGCCCAGCATCATGTTTCCAACAGTGGCCAATCCAAGTCACAAGTACCCAAACATTAAATAGATCCCAAGCTACTATTCCTAATTAATAAACAGCAGTTTATGGATTTCTCACTAGGAACTTATCCAAACTTTTTTTTTTAAACCCAGTTACACTAACTGCTGAAACCACATCCTCTGGCAATGAATTCTAGAGCTTAATTAGCATTGAGTGAAAGAATATTCTCAGGATTAGAGGGCACTCCATGAAATTAGCATATAGCTCATTAAAAAAAAAATCTTTCATTGCCTGAGAGTAATAACAGATTTTACATTTACCTGTTAAAGTCCTTTCATAATTTTGTAGACCTTTATCATATTCCCCCCCCCCCCCCCAAGCCATCTCTTCAAGCTGAACAGCCCTAACCTCTTCAGCCTTTTCTCATAGGTGAGCTGTTCCATCCCCTTTATCATTTTGGTTGTCTTTCTCTGTCCTTTCTCCAGTGCAACGACTTTTTTTTTTTTTTTTTTTGAGATGAGCATGCCAGAATTGAACACCGTATTTAAGGTGCAGTCTCACTATGGAGTGATAGAGGCAATATGACATCCAGGTTTTTTTAGCCAAAATAGCCTTTCACCTCACTTTTTAACCATGCTGGTAATCGTTTTGCCTTATTCCTGTTGTATGTTTTATATTTTGTATTGTATTTTATTTTAAAATGTTATGTATGTAAAATTTGTAAGCTACCTAGTTCGATAGGCAGTATAGAAAAGAAAAACAATAAACAAATTTTGTTCTCAAAGGAGGTGCCTAAATAAAGGCAAAAAGATCAGCATTCAGGATGTATAAAAATCCCAAGAAGAACACAGGGAACAAGTGAGGGAGACTAAGAAAAATCAGAAGTGTACAAAAGGTCAAGCAGAAGCCACTTTAACTTAGTTTTTTGTCTGTGCTCTGCATGGATGGTTGTCCCTCAAGTTTCTCTTAGTCTTTTCTGACTCTACATGACCAACAGCAATTTTCAGTGATATTTCTCACTGCCAAGGGATCTCCTACCAAGAGAAACAGCCATTTTTTTTTCACTCATGGCCACCAAAAAGGTCAGAGGCTTCAAGGTCCAATCTTGTGGTCAGTTAATGTCTCTAACCGATGGTCAAGATAGAGCACCTATCTGCCTGGGCCATGACCAGCCTAACAGTACAACAATGGTCCAGGGTGGCCAAGATCAAGGTCATCCAACTGGAACTCCAGAAGCCATTCACCTGGAGGAGCCACTATTAGCCTCTTCTGGAAGCAGTAAGAATAAGTCCTCTGGAACAAGTTCTTCACTCCAAGATCCTGACTGGGAGACTTGAGTGGTTCAATGCCAGCTTGGCACGTACAGATTGATTGATTGATTTATTTATTTATTTATTTAATTCTTTTATATACCGACCTTCATGACAGGTGTCATATCAAATCGGTTTACATGTAACAAGGGGTAAACATTCTTAGATTCATTCATTCATAGATAGAGGTGGTAATGCAACACTCCAAAGCAAAACACCATGACCCCCCCCTTGGTGCATTCAACACATGCTATACTGATGCCAACCAAGAAGCAAGACATCAATGCACCGCCACTCCGTGTTGGACCAGTCCTCTACCACCTCTTGCTGAGCCAAGTTGAAGCAATTAATGCAAGGAGCGCTCGATTGCTCAATGTATGCTATGAAGTGCCCAAAGCAAGAAATACTGGTGCGGTCAAATGCACAATGCTCCAAAGCACCCTGACATTGACATCCAAAGAATGTGAAGCACTCGACACAAGGCTTCGAAGCACTGTGTGCAAAAACCAGATGCCCTCAGTGCACTTATGGCATCGAAGGAAGATGCGCCATAGCATCTTCCTTCAATGCCATAAGTCAAAGGATGCTGGTCAGACAGGCCACATTGATGAAAATTGAGTCTATACAGGTGGCTCAGTGACAGTATTCTCACTGCCCCTCAAAACTCAATCTCAACTATTTTGAACAATGAACCAAACCTTTCTGCTTTTGCCTCACTCAGTATCTTCCAAAGGGGCAACTATTACTATCTAGTGCTACTGGGTTTCCCAGAAGAAAGGAATACACAGGAATTTATTTTTTTTAGAGCCACATTACCACCTCATATGTACAGTGCCTACACCTCCCAAGCAGGACCTAGTCCTACACCTTTCACCTCCCCTCACTAGAGCCCTCCAGGGCCTCTGCCTTCAGGCTCCAGAACCTCTGTTCCATCCTTCCACTACCATCATACCAGCTGCTGGAGCAGGAAATTATTCTAGTCTTAGAGGAAAATGTTCCACTGCTGACCCTGGGACAATGATCTCAGCACCTGATGGAAGTAGTCTGGAACTTCTTCCTTGTTACCTTATGTGGAGCCTCCTTTGTTGCTGATGGCTCCTGCTTCACCAGAAAGGATCATGCTGGATGTTCCAGCCTCTGTCCTCTTCTTCCAACAAGAGAAGATCAGCATCTAGTATCTGCTTCCACCACTGGGGCCTCCAACCACTCAGAGCCCTCACAGATCTCCTTTATGGAAATGTCAAAATTCTGCAGGGAAGTCCCTAGGTAGCTTGACAGGCATCCCTTAAGATCGTAACCGACCATACTTCACCTGAGGACATCACATATTTTTGTTTCTTGGAGAAGTCAGGAGCAGTGTTGAAAATTGAAGTCTGAAGGAACCCTGATCCTAGGGCAGAAGTCCTGGACATCTTAAATTCTAGACACCCTAGCTGAACAATCAGCATTAACACATGCTGTGTTAGACACCATGCTCATGAAAATGTGGGTAAATACATCTCAGGATCCATGGGTGGCCTGAAAGTTGGACTTAAAAATTCCGTATGAAGTGTCATGGGTGTTCAGGCTTGGCAATCAATGCTGCCCCTGGAGGGAAATGCACTGACTTGGACAGGCAGGGTGGAGACATACTGGCAGGGTCAAGAGCTGGAAAGTCTCCAGAAGAAACAAATGGAACAGGAATTTTGGATCTGGATACAAGCAGGACACTGGAGACTGATGTGTGAAGCAGGAAGCTTTAGTGTACAGAATTGCTATACATAAATACAAATGCAGGAATCTTGGAACATGAATGCATTAACCAGAGCAAGGCTTGAATACTTAGACAAGGAAAGGCTCGGAAATCAGGAAAACCAATAGTGCTTCCATATGGCAGATGCCAAGATGGCTATTGAGCCAGTACTGTGTGTCCTCTGAGCATGCCTTGCATACTGCTGTGAATAAAGAGGTACACCCAGTTCTTGTCCTTGCAGCCATTTAATTGGACATGTCTGACTCTTCCAGGAAATAGGACAAATACACTAACACCTGCAAAAGGCAACAGCCTCCACAGTTGTGGCAGGTTTGTAGCCTAGAAGTCCCCAAGTCATGGGTTTGAATCCCATTGACCCCAATGGGTATGGGTTGTAGAGCTTCCCCCACAATTCAGTTGTGGATGAGACTGCAATGAGAAGTGAAAGACTTGCCTCTACTAAAACTTCCCTCCCGGAAAGACCATTGAATTCTGGACGACTTCAGAAGAAAGTGCACTCTAAAACCTATGCTGCAATATGGATATTTCCAAAGTCTTAAACATTTATTCAGTCTGGTGACACCTACATCTCTTCTAGGTCATGAAGAGGGAAGACATCTTCTGTATTCAGTTTGAGTCATTTGATACAACATACACATCCACAGCACTTGTCGCATGGATAAGGGCCAGCAGAATCAGAGGTTGTCCACAAGAAATTGGTGAACCTCCTTTGTCTTGCAGACATCCTTTTTGGTGAAAAGTTAAGAGAAAGTTTCCCAGTTAAAAGGAGTAAAGCATTGCCACTCAATTCTTGTCGACATCTGAACCCCATGCTGGGTATGAGGATAGGCTGGTAACATGCCTACCTGGTGCAAAGGTGGAGGACTTCGTGTCACCTAGATAAGATTTTAGACAGTGCTGGGGAGGAGCTGGCTGTTGTGGTACATGTAGGCACCAATAAAAATGTGGGAGGGAGGTTCTGGAAGCCAAATTTAGGTTCTTTGGTAGCAAGCTGAAATCCAGAACCTCAAGGATCGCACTCTCTGAAATGCTCCTTGTTCCACACGCAGGTCCCTGGAGGCAGGCAGAGCTCTGGAGTCTCCATGCATGGATGAGAGGATGGTGCAAGAAAGAGGGATTCAGTTTTGTAAGAAATTGGGGAACTTTTTGGGGAGGGGGGATGAAGTCTTTTCCAAAGGGATGGGCTACACTTCAACCAGGCTGCTGGCACTAACCTTTAAAAAGGAGAGAGCAGCTTTTAAACTAGACCAAAGGGGGGAAAGCAGACCATCACTCAGCAGCACATGGTTTGGAGGGAGCTATCTTTGAAGGATACTAATGAAGCATTAGTGTTAGGGCATCCTTCCAGAGAGGTTCCAATAAGAAAAGGAGTACATGTGTCTATAAGACAAGAATCACCTGAGCTAAAAGATTCCAAATTACCCCTGTTAACTGAAAAGCAGAATGTTAAATCAAACAAACATGTTTGCATGCTAATGCTAGACGTCTTAAGTAGTAAGATGGGAGAGTTAGAGTGTATAGCAGTGAATGATGATTTAGACTTAACTGGCATCTCAGACACTTGAAGGAGGATAACCAATGGTATAGTACTATACCAGGATACAAATTATATCACAATGATAGAAAGGAGCACCTTGCTGGCAGGTGGTGCTTTGTCTGGGATGGCCTTAGAGTCCAACAGGACAAAGATATTGCAAGAAACTAAATGCATAATTTAATTTTTATGGGTAGAAACTCCTTGTGTGTTGGGGAAGAGTATAGGGATAAGATCTACCATCTACCTGGCCAAAATAATGAGACTGACAGTGAAAATAGTAAGAGAAATCAGGGAAGCTAACCAATTTGGTAGTACAGTAATAATGGGAGATTTCAATTACCAATATTGACTTGGTAAATATAACATCAGGAAATGCTAGAGTTTCAGGATGGAATAAAAGTTTTATGGATCAATTTGTTCATGAACTGACAAGAGAGCAATCAGAGATAATTCTCACTAGAGCACAGGCAAGATGTATTCCATGCATTAAGAAATGTGGAAGGAAGGCTAAACGATTGCCGGCATGGCTAAACAATGAGGTGAGAGGCTATTTTAGACAAGATCTTCCTTCAAAAATTGGAAAAAGGATCCATCAGAAGAAAATAGGATAAAGTATAAGCATTGGCAAGTTAAATGTAAGACATTGATAAGAGGCTAAGAATTTGAATAGAAGTTGGTCATAAGGCAAAAAATTAAAAAAAACTTTAAAATATTTCCTAAGCAGAAAGCCTGCAAGGGAGTCTGGACTGTTAGATTATAGAGGGGTTAAAAAGGCACTTAGGAAAAGATAAGGCCATCGTGGAAAGACTAAAGTTCTTTGCTTTGGTGTTTACTGAAGAGGATGTTGGGGAGATACCTGTTCTAGAGATGAATTTCAAGGGTGACTATTCAGGTGAAATGAACCTGGAAGATGTAGTAGGCCAGATTGAGAAGCTGAAGGGTAGTAAATCACCTGCACTAGATGGTACACACCCCAGAGTTCTGAAAGAACTCAAATGATATTTTGGACTTATTACAATTAATTTGAAACCTATCATTAAAATCATCTGTTGAACCTGAAGACTGGAATGTGGCTAATGTCACCCTGATATTTAAAAAGGGCACCATGGGTGATCTGGGAAACTAGATCGATGAGCCTGACTTCAGTGCCAGAAAAATCGTGGAAACTGTTAAAGAATAAAGTCATAGAACATTTAGATATGGTTTAATGGGACACAGCCAGCATAGATTTATTCAAGGGAAGTCTTGTCTCAAATCTACATTTTTATTTTGAAGGGGTGGACAAAGGTGAAACAGATGTGGTGTATTTGGATTATCAGAAGGCATTCGACAAAGTCCCCCATGAGAGGCTTCTAAGAAAACTAAAAAGTCATGGGATAGGAGGTGATATCATTTTGTGGATTACAAACTGGTTAAAAGATAGGAAACAGTAGGATTAAATGGTCTGTCTTCACAATGGGAAAAAGGTAAACAGTGGAGTGCCTCAAGGATCTGTACTTGGGCTGGAGCTTTAATATATGTATAAATGATCCTGAAAGGGGTACTATGAGCAAGGTAGTCAAATTTGTGGATGATACAAAATTATGCAGACCAGTTAAATCTCAAGCAGAGTGTGATGAGCTACAGGAGGACCTTGTGAGGTTGGAAGATTGGGCATCCAAATGGCAGATGAAATTTAATGTGGACAAGTGCAAGGTGATGTGTATATAGGGAAAAATATGCCCTTGCTATAGTTACACAATGTTAGGTACCATATTAGGAGTTACCACCCAGGAAAGTTCTAGGCATCATAGTGGATTATGCATTGAAATCAGCTCAGTGTGCTGTGGCAGTCAAAGCATACAATGTTAGGAATTAAGAAAAGAATGGTGAATAAAACTGGTGCTTGGCTGTGGTTGAGTCTGTATAGAAGCTGGAGGAATACTACACAAAAAGCTTTGCAATCTAATCCTAAGTCTGCTGAACATTTGCCTGTTCTGTTTCTGGTAGTCACAATGAGACTTACAAGCTTTAATTTTACGGCTCGTGCAAAGAATGAACAATGTTATCGCCATGCTCATAAAATGAGTTTGGTATATATTAGGGATTTCTCAATTTTAGTTAGCTCCTAAGGTCTTTAACTCTCTGTGGTAAAGCTCAAGAAGCTTTAGTCTTGTTGGAATAATCTTGCTTATGCTGGGCCTATAGCTTAACTTTCATGGAGAGTATAAAGATTCTTCCTACATTCTGGCAGCAGAAGAGGACTGAAAGGCTCATCTGCCTACTGTTCCCAGCAGCCCCTGGGAGAGGTCTCCAGAGGTCACAGCAAGAGATTCAGGCTTTGAACTCCACAGCCCCAACTTTGAGGCCCTGCACCCATTGCAGCAGAAGAGGACCAGAAGCTCGTCCAATGGCGCATGCACCTCAAACTTCCTTACTATACTCTTTATATTTACTTTGCTATACCATATCTATTTTCTAGATCTTATCTGGTTTTATTTGGTTTTGTTTTGACTTTACACAATTGTTTGATAGGAGTAACTTATTACAGATTTTATGCAGAAGAAATTTAATTCGAAATGAGAGTTAAGGTGGGTAACTAGGAAGATATAGGTAGATTAATTGTTTGAGGGTCATTGCACAGCAACTATAAAATCTATAGACAAAGTAATTTAGGTTAGCTTTATATCCCTGCTCTCTCAAACTTAACTTGATAACAAATCTCCGGGGGCACATGGCCATGAGGGAAGGGTTAGGATGGCCAGTATAGTTGGAGATTGAACGATTAGGAAGGTTGATAGCTAGGTGGCTGGATATGAGGATCGCTTGGTAACTTGCCTGCCTGGTGCAAATGTGGCAGACCTCATGCATCATACAGATAGTGGGAAGGAGGCCACTGTCTTGGTATATATGGGTACCAATGACACAGGAAAGTGCAGGAGTGAGGTTCTGGAAGCCAAATCTAGGGTTTTAAGTAGAAAGCTGAAAGCCAGAGCCTCCAGGGTAGAATTCACAGAAATGCTTCCTGTTCCATGTCGGGACCCCCAGAGGCAGGCAAGAGCTCCAAAGTCTCAATACATGGATTAGATGATGGTGCAATGAAGAGGGGTTTAGGCTTGTTAGGAACTAGTCTTCATTTTGCAGAAGGAGGCCTTTATCCAAAAGGATGGGATCCACCTTAACCACAGTGGAACCAGGCTGCTGGCACTAACTTTTTTAAAAAGGAGAGAAGGCAGCTTTTAAACAAAATGGGGGAAAGCAGACAGTTCCGCAGAAGCGCATGGTTTGGAATGATGTATATTTGAAGGATGCTGTGAGCATAGGTAAAATAGGGCATCCCAGTATAGAGGTTGCAATAAATGCCAAAGTGGACCAGGTATCTGAGTAAAGTGCAGAAAGATTCCAAATTACCCCTGTTGGACTAATGAGCAGGTTAATACAAAAAATATACTTTAAAATGTCTGTATACAAATGCTAGAAGTCTAAAAAATGTGAGTTAGAGTGCATAGCACTGGATGAAGAGAGATATAATCAGCATCTGATACCTGGTGAAAGGCTAACCAATAGGCCACTGATACCAGGGTACAAATTATATTGAAATGATAGGATGGATTAAATTGGTGTGGTGGAAATATAGGTTAAAGAGAGCACTGAGTCAAACACTATAAATGTTCTGCAGGAAACAAAATGCAATGTTGAGTCTTTATGGACAGAAATTCCAGGTGAAAGAATAAAATAGTAGTGGGGCTGTTACTATCCACCTGGCCAGAATGAACTAAAAGACAATGAAATGCTAAAAGAAATTAGGGAAGCTAATAAAATCAGCAGCACAGTAGTGGGTGATTTCAATTACACCAGTATTAACTGGGTGAATGTTACATCAGGACATTCCAGAGAAGTAAAGTTCCTAGATTAAATACATGACAGTTTTATGGAGCAGCTGGTACTAGAACCAATAAGAGGAAAAACTATTTTAGACCTAGTCCTGAGTAGAACACAGGATTTGGTGCGAGAGGTAACAGTGTTGGAGCCAATTGGCAATAGTGATCACAGCATTATCAAATTTGATTTAGTAACTGGAGGGAATACAAAAAAAAGAAACCTGACAGCATTTAACTTTTAAAAAGGATACTATGAAAAAATGAGGAAATTGGTTAGGAAAAAACTGAAAGGAGCAAACTGCAAAGGTTAAAAGCTTAGCTTAGGCATGTATATTTAAAAATACTATCTTAGAAGCCCAGACCAGATATATTCCATACATTAGAAAAGGTGGCAAGAAGGTTTAAATTTAACAAGCTGAATGATCTTAGGGATATTTTCAAATTGAGGATGGCCTAACTTTATCTCCTTTGACAATAAACCTATCAACATTTCTAAGCAGGTTTGCAACCTTGGTATCATACTTGACCCCAAACCGAATATTAACACACACCAAATCTACAGTTCATTTTACAAACTTTGACTTCTGAAACACATCAAGCTGCTGCTTGATACCATTGCCTTCCTTACAGTACTTCATTCCTTGATACTCACAGGATTGGACTACTGTAATTCCCTTTATTTAGGCCTACCTCAATCATGTTCACTGCAGTTAGTATAGAACGCTGCGGCTCACTTATCTAACCAAAGATTGCACGATCTCTCCAGTTTAATTTACACTGGTTGCCCATTAAATGGAAAATTCAATAGAAAATCTTGACTATAAAACACAATCTTATTCATAACAAAAATCCATGGCTCTCTGCAATTTTTCATCTTTAAGTTCCATCCCGAAACATTAGATCAAAAAAATAATCTCCTACAGGTTCCTTTTCCAAAATTCACCAGACCACTCATAACCTGTGAGCATGCTTTCTCCATTGCAGGCCAAATTTTATGGAGCACAATGCCACAAAATCTCTGTTCTGTCCCCAGCAGTAGGTACATGTTTGTATCTGTATATACTGTAGCTTAACTATGTTTACTGCAGCCCCTCCCTTCCGGGAGCTCTTGATATTGAAACACTTTTTGTAACCCATGCCAAGTCTGGGAGCTCTGCCTTTAAGAAGAGCTTTTCCCTTAAGAGAAACTCCCTCCCCCTTTGCTTTCTCTCACTTGGGAAGAGTCTGCATGCCCTCTTAATCTAACTTAAGTGTTCTTAAGTGCCTTAATGGCTCAAGGGACTGCCCTTCATGCCCCCCCATGTCACATGGGTCCTAAGATCGCTGCTATTGGACCTTGGCTCCCCTGCCCCCAGCTTGTGGAGGCGTTCCCTTTAACAGTTCTCTAGGACTTTCAGTCTTGACTATACAGTTTCAAAGCCAGGAGCACTTGTAAAGCTCTGTGATACGATCGGCTTTTTTACATTCCTTCTTACCGCTTTATTTCTAAAGATTAAATCAGCTTCAGAACCCTTTTGTCTTCTCACCTTGAATCCCAAGAAACTCTGTTCTCCCCTCTCCTACTTATTTCCAGCTACAAAGATCTTTGCCTGGGGCTATACGTTTGGAAGCAACAATTGTAAGTAATTAAACTACTTGTACAATAAATTTCAAACTTAAAGGATCTTTGTCTGAAGACTGATTGGGAAGGAAAGTTAGCTGTCTGGATGAGGAAACAAGGCAAACTTCTATTGAGCCAGCACAATCTCACTTAAGTAATAAAGGATTAAAAAAAAAAAAAGCATGAACATCTCTTTAGCAAGCATTCCCAGACCTTTGCAAAACCTAATCCTACTGGCCTTTAGTCCTTCTTTTAATTACTCTATTGACTTTTTATTTATTTTATCCTCTTAACTTATTTAATTTTAAGACTATTTTATCTGTTGCTTTTTATGTTTCTGTATCAATTGACTGTACTATTGTAACCTGCCCTGAACAGAGGGTGCAGATAAATACTTTTAAGTACATTTCTAAATGGTTTTTTCTCCTTTTTTCTTGTAGGTGAACAAGTAGCCCTGTATCGAACGTGGGAGGGACAGGTATACGTTGTTGATGCATATTGCCCTCACCTTGGTGCCAATCTTGCTGTGGGTGGTCGGGTGATAGGTAACTGCATTGAGTGCCCATTTCATGGTTGGCAATTCAGTGGAGAGGATGGAAAATGTACTAGAATCCCATATGCTGAAAAAGGTAAACTTTTGCAATTTCCTTTTAACTTGTGTACAGTTGCGTGCTCTGTCCTTAAAGTACTTTTAAGGGTTTGGATGTGTTTCTTAATATTTTTGTATGCCAAGGATAAGCTTGCTTACTGTCCTAAAATAACAGAGCAGTGGAATGTGGGAAGGTACACCCTTCCCCCCCCCCCCCCCCCCCCCCCTTCTGCTTTTCAGACAAATGGGTCAGCCACACAGCCCAGGCCACCTCATTTTTATTTATTTTTTTGTTTTCAAATATATTTTATTGACCATTTTATATAAACCAACAAATGCAATTTCAATTAAGACGTTCTTGGCGCTGAACAAGATATGCAGAACAAATACCCAACTAGACACTTGATGCCCTGCGAAAACAGTGTAAAAGATATAGGTGGAATAAAAAATTCAAACCTCTTCATTTTAGTAGATTTTTTTTAGAAGCACAACTTCACATTGGAAGGCCACCTTTATTTTAAGAAAGCAGCTAGTTGTTTTTTTTTCTTAAACAAAAAATAACCAAACTCTAAACAAATCCCTCCCTTCATCCCCCTCTCCAGAAAGCCACCAGTTTACGCATTTAAAAAAAACAACCCTCCCTCTCCTATGCAGCTGTGTTGCTATTTGATCTCAGCCTGTGGGCCACTGCTGCTCTGGGTTTGCCTTAGCATATTTGAACTTGTGGGCTACTGCTTCTCCTACTCTGGTGCTCATGTCTGACAAGAAAGTGACATAACTGGGTGCAGCGTAGGTTTGTTATGCTGGCCAATTGTCTCTGCTGTACAGACCAGCAACTCTTATGTAACCGGGCAGTTGAGAAACAATGTTCTAGGATATTAACGGAGCTGCCAGAACTAAGTTCCTTTGTCACTTATGTCCAGCCATTCTTTGGGTATCTGTTCTAGAGCAGTGTTTCCCAACCCTCTCCATTCAGGTTTTCAGGATTACTACAGTGAAAATGTATGTGTTCCATACACTGGAGACCCAGTGTATGGCAAATCTCTCATGTATATTCATTGATATCCTGAAAACCCAACAGGCTGGAAAATATTATTCTAGAATGCTGGAGACAAGCAGATGTCTTTAGTCTGCATGCATTGATTCTAGAATATACCGTAAGTCAGCCCAATGGTCTTGTATGTATCAAATCTTTTGGAATCATTGTTGTGTGGAGGGCCAGGTATATCTAGTAGACAGGTGGCCATGTGGCTCTTGCCCTCCTGGCCACATGGCAACCGAATAACGCAGCAGAGGACAGGAAAGGAGGGGCTGTAAAAGGAAGCTCACACAATAGAATAGAGAAGAGCTATTCTGCTCCAGCCCTGGTCATGACCTCACAGTGCTGCTGGTTGTTGCAGAGACAGGAGGGCTGGAGCAGGAATCAGTTTTCTCTGCTCAGCCCAGATCTACTCTCCCCTCCCCCACCCCAATCTGCAGTCAGCAACAGTGGAGAGCAGGAGGAGGGTGAGGCTAGAGCTGACAGGACAGCAAAGAGCCAGTCTGCTCCCTGCTCCAGCCCTTGCCATCTTTTTCAACCCCCCTTTCCACCTGCTTCCTGGAGTAGAGCACTCTTATCTGGTCTGCTGTCTGGAGGGGAGGGGCTGTAGTGGCTCCCTTTTCCAGCCACTCATTTCCTGACCTCTGCAGTGCTATTCAGTTATGTAGCCAGGAGGGCAAAAGCCACACTTACACATGAGCCACATGTTGGCCACCCCTTTTGTAATCCCAATAATTTATTGGAAATTAGTCCTAGATTTAAAACTCTTCCAAAATCCTCTTTAAATACTTTAAACTCCTTATACAGTGCCTGGTGGGCACTTCTCACTCCCTTTGTATCACTTAATATAGCGGCAACAAATTTCGTGTTACCTTTACTTGTATCCATTAGTTTCCTTCCTTTAGTGCACTTTGCTGGAATCCCTTCTGCCAGATGAATCTCTCCCCACTCTTTTAGGATGAAAGATTCCCATCTCTCAAGTGTTTGGTAACTTGGAGCTACTGGTACCCAGGACTCAAGTGAAACAAATATTTAAACCCAAAAAGGAAAAAAATCAAGCAGGATGGAATAAAATCTCCTCGCCTTCAAACAGAGGAGATAATGCAAAAAGACATTTTAATTCAAAAATATACTTCCTCTACTTAAGTTACCAGATGGCTTTATCTTCTGGAGGAGAGAGGTCTGCTATAATATTCCCGAGAACATGATCTATCCTTATACAGAAGACATCCTAATCCACTGAAAAGGGGTACCAAGGCGCTCTCAGAATTCCCAAATTCTGAAGAGTCCAAAACAAGCTTAAAGGCTAGACAGACAAGTCAACAAGAGGCTGACTACTAAATGGGAACTTCCTTACGCCTTTCCTATAACTTAAGAAAAATTAGCAAGCAGAAGACAAAGCAACCTGCTTCCATAGAAGCTGAACTAAAAATACATGAAAATAAATGGTGCTTTGGGATGAACAGCTGTCTGCTGTTCCCACATGGAGGAAAACCAAAACATCTCACTTTTCTATGCAGAACCTCCTCAGTAAATTGGTACTTCCCTTTTTAGTTAGGGAAACCAACGCAGTTTAAGCAGGCTGAATTAGCCATGACTTTGGGAAGGTCTGCAGGTTCTCTAGGTGGTGGAGTTTTCTCAAAGCACACAGAGCTGTGCTCTGTGCCCATGTGGGAGTATCTCCCGTGTGACTCCCATCTTGCCTCAGTCTTATTCTTTCCATGCTGCTGGATGCACGTGAAGCTTTCTTACTTTTTTGTTACTAATTTAGTTACCTTCGTTTGCTGTTGTGAAGATTCACAATACATGGTAGAAGCTGGGTCTGTGCTGCTTGTCAGACCAAGTGTCGAGTCCGCTCTGGGGCCCAGATGGGACTCCTCAGAGCAAGGATAGAGGGCCTCTTCGGCAAGGCCCTTTGAGCCAGGGACTCTTAAGCACCCATGCCGGTTAAGAGTGGAGCATCATGGAATGTCCAGCCACTTGATTCATTGAAGCCAAGGCTTCCACGTGCTTCGCTGCAGTGCATCCGATGCAGCAAGGCATTTGTCGAAGCATCAGAGTGACTGGTTGAAGCTGGGGCATTGGTTCATTCGGTAGTGGGTATCTTCCTGTTTGGGGATCCCAAGCTGTGTACCTCCCTTCGCCAGCACAGAGGTGTCGTGACCTGATTTGAGGTGCAGGGGAGCATTGGCTGATGAATTAACATGCAGAGTTGATGCTGGAAGTAAGCTGACTCGTGGAGGTGTTGCTCAAACATAAATATAGGCAAGGCCTAGGAGGCTGGCCAGCAGGTGTATGTGGACTTGTTTGGCAATGCTCTCCTCCAATGAGGCCTGTCAGTGAGATAACTCAAGCACTTCAGAGAAGACCCTTCAAGAAATTCTTCTCTTGTGAGCCCATGTTTAAAACTCTCTCCGACCGAACATCTCTGATCAGGATGACAGAGTGGTGAGGCTGTCAGTCCATCTTGCTTAAATGCATGGTTGAATCATCCTCTTGCCTAAGAAGAATGTTTCTCCTGTCCAGTACATTGGTCATGTCGATTGAGGTTGCCTGACCCCAGCCCTTTCCTGTGCAAAAGAAAGGGAACTCTCCCTGGTGCCAGCCTGTCTTTCCCCTATCAACTTTCTGCCACTCTGCCTTGGTGCCAAACACCAGATGACTCACTCTACTCCTTGTGGTGTTCTTGCCACTATCATGGTTCCTCAGTGTGTTGGTGCTAGTCTTTCTGCTGCTTTGTCCCTTTATCGGCACCTTGTGGTTTTTTCTTATACTCATTCTGCTTGCTATGTTCTCCCTTCATTGTGCTTAGGATGTTGATGCCACTTGCTTGCCACTTTGCGTGACATGCTGCCTTCGAGGGTTCATGCAACTGTTATCTGTGCTCTTTTGAAGCTGTGGTGTGTTTTTGACACTCTTGCTGCTGCTTTGCACCTCTGTTAAAGCACTCTTGCCACTCCTGGTATCCCTTTGCCCCTTTACAGTGCCTTAGGCTATTCATGCCACTTTGGTGCCACTTTGCCACAGTCTAAGTACCTTGGAGCTCTTTTCTCGTTCTGATTGCTCCCCAGAAGTTTCATCAGAATTTATAAGAGAACTCAAATTTTGCAGCCAAAAATAGGCTGCAAATATTTATTTAATACTTTTTTATACCGGTATTAGTAGCAACATCATACTGGTTTACATTATAACTGAAGAGTAGAGAAAGTTACAAATACTTCCCTCATTGACTTTAATGGGAAAACTGAAACGAATTTTTTTCCTTCTGCACATCCCTACTTAGCAGACTTGATGATGGACTTTTTGATCTTTATCTGTCATCATTGCTATGTTACTGTGTCAGTCTCATATCTATGTACAAGAATTGGTTGAAGGAGGCTATCAGTTTTTATGATGGTTTTACTGGGATGCTGAAACAGTTTTTCTAAATCTCAGAGGTGTATATATCTTTTCTAGCCAGTTTAATGGCAGGGAGCTATGATGTGTGCAAATGTCACTTTATCTTGCTGCTACCCCCCCCCCCCCCCCCCACACACACACACACTCGCCACACCAAATAATTCTGTCTATAGATGCCACTGCTTTTGAAGGGAGTGGAATTGTATCAAACTGAAATGGGTTATATTTTGCAGTTCCAGAATTTGCAAAGATTAAAACATGGCCATCTTGTGAAATAAATGGTATGATATGCATTTGGTATCATTGTGATGGTTTGGAACCAACTTGGAGTATCCCAGAACAAGAAGAGATTACTTCCAAAGAGTGGGTGTACCGTGGGCGCACAGAGCATTATGTCAATGCTCACATTGAGGTAAATATTGACCAAATTTGCTCATACCACGTTCCAGTTTTTAAGAGTTAAGACACTTGTTTTTGTGGGATATAAATTTCAAATGTGTTAAACAGAAGTTGTGACGTCTACAAAAATCTATTGAAGTGATGGATAAAACAGTTGAGATGGTGTGGCTCTTAAGTGGGATTACTTTATATTACTGAACTGTGCAGTATGGCTGGTAGTTCTTTAATCTCATAATTTTGTGTTTTATCTTTAGGAAATTCCTGAGAATGCTGCAGACATTGCTCACCTCTCTCATCTCCATGCCCCAGGTATTGTAAGTGGAGTTGACCTGCGGTACACTAACTCTAAGCTCTGGGAATTTGTTAAACATACCTGGAAGGTAAGTGGCAAATCTGGTCTCTCTATCAGTAGCAGCTATAATAGCCATTATAAGTAAGTGTTTTAAAAATAATTGCCTCTTCCCACCTTCAGCCATCAACAACTAAACCAAGTTGAGCATTTTGAGCTTAAAACTACATGAATAAACCTTAAAAGCTTTCAAGACATGAATGGACTAGTAATCTAGGAGATACCACATCCATCAATGAGATAATATAAGCAAATGTAGCATTAGTACAGGGATAGGCAAACATGACTGTGCTAGTAGGATCACCACCAGTGAATACCTACTTCATTAGTGACCATTGCTATGGAGTACAAGCTCTCAACATTTTAATAAATCCCAGGTTATTTTTCCAAATTGCTATAGAACATAGAAATGTTTACCAGTCAGAGCCAATTAACTTTGATTACTGTATAATCTCTGGTAATGAGCATAAAGGGAAGTATCCAATATGCACGTACATAAAATACCAATATAAGTACACTAAAGTGCATCCTATGTACTAATGGTATCCTATATAACCAGTATTTTTTTTTACTGATCCTTGCATTCATTTCATTTAATAGCTGCTTCTCTGCAGCAGCATATATCCTTTCTTTGCATATTTCCCATATGTATTTCAACTGTCCTGTTTTTCTCTCATTTTCATCTTTGATTTTGTTTGCATTTTTCTCCAACAAGCAGGCAAAACTCAGCCATAATGTATGAATGACATCAGATGGCACTGACATGGACTCAGGTATCCCCTCTGGCATGCAGTTGCTACCTCATGAGCCCCTTAGTCTGTTTTTGTCTGAGCTACCAAATGGATGTTTCTCAGTCTGTTTTTTGATGTTCACATTTATTCCTTGGGTTTGTAAGATCCTCTTCATTGCTGCCTTGGCAAGCTCCTCAGCAGAGCTTGTTCTCCCAAAAAAGATTTTTTATGGAGAAAGCCAAGGCTATGAAGCCTGCAGTCAACAGGTTTGACCTATGAGTGTCATATGTCCCTCAGACATCCACTGTCTGTCTGGGCCCAGGCAGCAATAGTAATGAAGACCCCAGCTATTCTACTTGTAGCTGTATGTCCCTGTAGGCGCAGCAGTATTGTATCTGGAAGATGAAACCCTTCACAGGCACCCTCTGTTAAGACCCCAAAGCCTCAGCACAAGGCCAGGCAGCACAACCACATGCCTTCTGGAGAGACATTTTGAGTGTCTGGTTTTGGTTCCTCATACTCCTCCTGCAGATCTGTCCCTGTGGCCCCAGCCTCCAGATCATCACATGTCAGGAGCTGAGCGTAGCACAGAAGCAACCTGTGCTAGAAGAGATGCATAGAATGTCTAAGTGATGAGGTATCCCCTCTAGGGTAGGCTCCTCCCAACTTTGGCAGCAAAGAAGCCAATGCCATTAGCACAAAGCTCTACTGGGATGAGCCCTTCCTCTGCTAGAGTGACCTCTGCCCAGGTTGCTCTTTCTGGTGCAGAAGATCCTCATAGCACCAGACATCGGGTTAGGGGCTTTTTAGGGTAGTGACTTTTCATCAGTATAGAGTATACTGGCATGCTCCAGGATGCAGTCCACTCAGTGAACATCAGGGTGCCATCAATTTTATGTGACTGTTTTGATAGGGGGAGCAGACACACATTCTTTGTGGAAGATAGGTCCTTGGCACAAAATGTGTCCTTGCCAGCTCCAAAGGAGAGGCTTGATACCAGTCAGTGACATAAATCAGTGCAGAGTAAATCAAAGCCAGGAGCATGCTGAGGTTGCAGTGTCTGAGCACTTAATATCATATTCAGTGCCACTAGCTACTGCAGAGCCTAGCAAGGATATTCCCATAGGTATGAGGGGTGTAGATTGGGTCAGGTATATTAGACAAACCTTCAAAGACTGGATCGGCTAATATACCTGACCCAATCTACACCCCACAACCGTATGGATATTAAACTTTTCACACATCTCCAAAACACACCTTTTCGATCATCTATACATACAGAGAGACATCCAATCTATCCCTACAAAACCTGCTAATCCGAAATCATGAACATCCAATGTCCCGAACAATACCATATAACCATCCCTTATGTTGAGTACCATAATCAATAATCCATCAGTTTCCTTGCTATATTATTATGTTCTGTTATACTATTATACCTCTTATTCCCCTTTATATCCTACCTGTTGGGTTAAATATTATCTAGTCTTACATGTTGTCCAATTCTGCCAGTTTACCGTTTGTTATAACATGGTTTCTACACATGTATCTTATTACAAATGTAAACCGAAGTGAAGGCCTCTAGCTAAACTTCGGTGTATAAACATAAATAAATAAATATGGGTAGCAGAACAAGCTTGCACTAGCGTGGCTAGAAAGCTGAGGATTCCTTAGATTGTCACCGGTTTCGCCTGCTGTGCAGTCTTCCTATGCTAAGGTTCAGCCTGCTGCACATTCATCAGGAGTCCTCAGCCTTACTCAAGACATTGCCAATTATCTCCTTACTAATCCTACTACACCCAAGCCGCAGTGCCTCTTTATTGAGTCACCTTGGCTCTCTAACCTGGTCACAATTTCCTTGCTATTCTATCTTGCTTAGCCTTATGGTTTCTAGGCCTCTTGACTTGCTTTCAGCTTCTCAGGCCTCTCTGCCCATTCTGTCTTGGGCTTTTCTCTCACCTTATGGCCTCTGGGCCTGGTAGGATTACCTTGTCTAGTCCAGTCCAGCTCTTTGCCCTTATCCTCTACCTCAGATCCAGCCCTAGCTTATGCTCTGTATCCAGCTTCCAGCCTGGGCCTGACCTCAGATCCCAGCCTGTACTCTGGTTCCAGTCCATGCTCTGATGTTCCACAGAATATTCCTACTGGCCCTCAGAACTCAAGGGTTCAACCTGCAGGGGAGGAGGGTTGGATAGGCAGAAGACCAGCCTCAGTCCTGTCCTACAGCCCTGTACTGCTTTGGGGTGCTCCCCGACACCAGTGAGGTCCCAGCTGTCAAATGTTGAATTTCTTTGCTTCTTTAAGACTAGAGAGGGAAGTTGGAGCCTCTCCTGTCTAGAATTGGAGGAGCTTTTCCCACACAGCAAAGCCCAAAAGTCCTCAGGGCTATGCATCTCCTCATGGATTGCAGACAATGGGAGTGTCAAGTACCGAGCTTAGCTGATTGATTGCCTCTCCTGAGGGAGTCTGAAGGGGTGGAGCTCTCAGTTCACTCCACTTCAATGGTTGCCCCCTTGGTCTCACACATCTTCAGGGTTCTGGCAGAGTGTCCCACCATAAGGTAATGACTACCATACTTGCCACAGCATACATCTCCAGAAAATCTCTTCTTCCTCGCTTTCTGGGTAAGCTGGCTAAGACCTTGTTTAGCAACCTAAGAAAGGAGCAGAACATGAGAATGGATGTTTGGGGTTTTTTCTTTTTTAGTTTGCAACTTTTGTAGCTAAACTGTCTATCCCAGTTCAAAGGCTCTTAAACTCCAAATGAGAATGTGGTTGGCTCCTATGTCATGACTTCCATTAGCTTGCAAAATTTGTTTGAAGTACGAAGTCTAGTCCAGGTTGCTCAAAGGTCTGGCGTAGTCCAGCTACCACACCACTCAATCCCTTTTTGGAGGATAAGCTACATTCCAAAGAGCCATAACAATTTCTTTAATGGGGCTATCTCTTCAGTTACTTTCCCCATCTTCATTTCCCAAGCGGTGGGTCCTTTCTGTTGGGGGGAGAGGGGGGGAAGGATAACCTTCGAGACCTAGGGCATATGTGAACTTCTGTGTTGCCATAGCTCTTTGGGACAGGTACACTTACAAACCAGGTTGGACTCACTGGATGGGTGTTCAAATTAGTTTACTGTGATTAATCTTAAAAGCATTAATCAATGCCAAAAAGTGTCCAAGTACATCCAGGATCCTCAAATTTACAGGAGTACTGTTTTTAGTGTCTCTACCTCTGTGGATGTGTCCTTCCAGGCAGGAGCTTGAAATCTGTTTATCCTCCATGGGATGGAATAAGTGTCCCAAATGAGCTGGAGGGTTTTAACCATGCCTGGATCCTGTACCATGGTACCTGAAGTGCATGAATCCCACACTCCAATTTGGCAGTGTCCTGTGTCCCAGGGGTGGAAACTCCCTTGGGGGTCTCCAGATGTCATCTTCTTTCCCTTTGACTCACCTTCAAAAAGTTAGCTGCAGACCCTCCTGAGGGAAATGCCAATTAACAAAAGCAGTCCTTCCAGCTCTCAGTTCTTGGCAAGGAAGGGTGATAGAAAACTACTTCCTGCCCTCTGAAATAGGTAAACTCAAAATGGGAAAAATCCTTCTGCCTTCCTTAAATGAGCGCAGTAACCTCCTCTTGGTCTGGGTGAAAAGGTATGCAGTTCCTCCTGACCACACTGAGCAGGAAATACAGCCTGACAGGACTGGTACAGTGAAAGCTGTAAATGAAAAACTGCAAAAATCCTATCTTCCCCTTCAGTGCTAAGCCGCAGTCCTAACTTTTGAGAACATGCTGAAAAAAGCTCCTCCTCCTTCATAATCAAAGCCACACTCTAATATGGACTAGCCCCTACCAGTGTTCCCTCTACAGATTGTTGCTGTGTGCAAAACTTTTGCTCATGAGCAAACATTCTGGGTTTCACTACCCTGTGAGCACTCCTTTTCTTTGTTGCAAAATGCCTATCAACTTCATGCTCACAGCAACCCAATCCTTAGAACATTGGAGCAGTATGCACACACACTCACACTTGCATATTCACTCTCATACTCTTTCACGTGCATACGTGCTCATTCTCTCACTCACTCATTCCTCTCATTCACTCCCCAGATACTCATGCACTTGCACACTCACTCAGATCCTCTTCCACACACTTATCTCAGTAACAGCAAATCTTACTGCCAAACACTTTCAAATGTAACACAAACCCTTCAGGACTCCAAGGAGCAGCAGCCTTATCTATAATATGGCAGCAATGCAAATATTATACCATGCCCTGTAACACTAATACACAAGCTACTGGGATTAATAGAACAAAGCCTTACAGAAAAACTCATGCCAGCAGAAATACTGCATCTTAGTTAAACATGAACACACTCTTGCCTAATAAAGAATAAGGGACTACAAATTAGAAACAAACATGCAGAGAAACCAAACTGAACAGTGGAATATTGAACAAAGAACAAAATACAAATCTGTAATGCACATTCCCAAAGATAACATATGGCAATCACTAAAAATTCAAATTTTTTTACCTTTATCTGATCTCATTTTTCTGATCAGTTGGTCCCAGGCTTTTTTCCCCATGTCCCCTTTGGGGTTTTTTCTCCACCTTCTTACCCTCCTCCCTCCATTCACACACACACCCTGGCACCCACACATGGATAACAGCATATACATCCATCGATAGGCTGGGGGTGTGTGGCTGGGTGAGATCCTCACCCATCCATCCCCATATGTATCTACAGCATCTCACCCACCCAGGTAGTCCTCTACACACACCCAGCCTGGCTCTCACACCTAGGTACTCATCCGCACACATGCAGTCTCCACCCCACCACCCAGGTTCTTAGCCAGCCACACGCATACACACAAGGCCTGGGCCTTGTCTTCAGCCGCTGGCAGCCTCCTCATCTTCACTCTCTTCAGCTGCTGCAGGACAGGCTCTGTGGTGGCCTGCTGAGTTGTCAGGTGGATGGCAGCAGAAGCAGAGTTTATCTGAACATCTCCTGCTGCTGTGGGGCTGTGAGACTGGCCCTATAGCAGCAGGAGATGTCAGGATAAACGAGATTCCTGATACCTGGGAGGAGGTATAAGGAAGTGTGATGCCACTAATCGGATCAAGCAGGGGTTTGATTTATCTGATCCCTGCATGGGGGCCTAAAAGCTGTGCATGGTCATGCACCCATGCAGCTTAGAGGGAGCAGTGGCTCCCACTTGTACCTAAGGCTCCCTATTCCAGACAACCTCTGGGGGAGGTGCTGTGTTGCATAGAATGCCCCTTTACAACTGTCTACCCAAGGGCTGAGAGGGCCAGCTAGTGATGACCAAATAGTCTCTAGCTCTAGAGTGGTAATTTTTGCGTTGAAGCAGGCAAAGTGGTCATGAGAGCATGCCAGCATGCCTCCCAGGAAAGATCCAAAGGTGGGATGCCTTTGGGAAGGTCTTCCAGGGATCTGAACTCTAATGCAAGAATTGCAGCTCAAAAGGTTTTTATAGTGTAATATTTGCTCAAGTACATGCTGAAGCAGAAATCTCTAGCAGATGTGGCAGACCCAGGCCTGGATTTAGGAATAGGCAAAATAGGCAACTGCCTAGAATGCCAAACTTTGAAGATGCCAAGTACCCAAAAAAGAGGAACCTGCTTTCCTGCTGCTTTTAGGGTGCTTCATGGGAAAAGGGCACCACCATGGTATTCTGGGAAACCATCCTCCCTTCTCTCACATTCTCCAATCTGTGAGCACTCTGTCCCACCTTCAATCCTGCCTAAGGGCACAGGAATCTTAAATCTGGTTTTAGGCAGACCCCAGATGAGCAGAGTTTTTTTTTCTTTTTTTTTTTTTTGTTTTACAGGATTGTTTTCCTGTACTCTCTCAAATTGAGGCAGGTTACAAAAAGACATCCATAAGCTAAAATTGTCAATTAAAACAGCAGTCAAATGAAATCATAAACAAAACATACAGCTACATATATCAACTTATGACAAAGATAACAAGAAAAACATAATATCCTAAAACTTAACTAAAAACCTCACAAAAAGGTATACACTTTTTTTTTTTTTTTTTAACTGAAGACATTCAGGTACAGTTCCATAATATTGGACCTGCTATGGAGAGAGCTTGATCTTATTTTGGCTAAACGAGCAAGCTTGAGAGAAGGTATCTCCAGTAAGCTTTTGTTGGAAGAGCGAAGGGAGCAAGATAACTTATAAATTCTTAAGGCTGAATTTAATCTAGGAAGTTTCTGGATTAACTAATTCGTGGATTAGTTAAACTTTAAATTTGATTCTCCAGCCAATTGGGAGCCAATGCAAGGAAACTAGGCTAGGGATAACATGTTCATACATGGACATTCCAGTGAGGACACATGCAGCTGGAGTGTCCATAAAACACAAGCTGGTAGACCTAGAAAAAGGGAGCTTCAGTAGTCTATGGATGAAAACTAGTGCCTGTAGCAATGAGCGGGAATGGTAAGGTCTTAACGGTTTTAACCTACGCAGTATCTTTAATTTCATGAATGCTGTTGATACTGTTCCTTTAATATGAAAATCATAGAAAAGGCACCAACAATCACTATCAAGTTCCTTGCCTGTGTTGGGGGGGGGGGGGGGCGGGGAGAGATGCTGTCAAACTCAGATGGAACATCAGTCCTGGGGAATCTACACAGACTAACTCCATTTCTTCCATATTCAGAATTTGAGCAAATCATTGTTTTTATAGTAGATAAACAAGTGGTGAAATTTAAAATCCTGGGAGCTGCTTTCCCCTCTTTTCCTGTTTTAGTAAACTAAATCTCATTGGTATCCCTGCCGCTATTAGCTATTGTCTAGCTACAGCAATAGCAAGCTTTGTATACAAAGGAGAATTGCCAGACTAAGTTCTAAGGTCTGAATACTGACAATTTCACAATATGTAGAAAGCAAGACAATAGTTGTCTAACTTGCAGGTGCACAAACCACAGCCTTAATCCCAGAACAAAACCCACAAGAGAATGTCAGAAGCATAGTGAGGTTTTTTTTTTTCCACCTGAATATACAGAGACACTCCTCCATGCTAGGTCAAACATGTTCTTGATGTCACGGACGCCTTTTTATCTTTGGCTTTCTCTGTATCATGAACTTCTCACCTAATTTCCTAGATGGCACACCTGTAAGTACTTCTCCCCTTTGCTTGTTCGAAGCAAGACATTTAGCTAGAACCACAAGCATACAGGTTTGGTTTGGCTGACTATAAACATCCCATCCCAGCTGTATACTAGCTAAAGCTACATCTTATCAGAGCCTCACAGCAAGTTACTCTGTCAGCATTTATTGCTATACTATAGTTAACCCTTAAGCTTTCTAACAAATCTACAAGCATTTCTTGTATTTAATGACATATCTACTAAATTTAACCCTTAGCAGTGCTCAGTCAGTAATGTGTTGCTCAACCAGAAGGAAAATACATCCAAAGATTAGTTAATCTCCTATTAGATTCAACAGAGTGGTAGAAATTGAAATGTTACTAACCAGGATGTAACAGGGAAAATACCCCTGGATGTCATCTGCATATAGTTTGAGACACTCAAAGTAGCCAATAGTTTGCAGAGTGGGGTTAGATATTGAACAGAGTTGCAGAGCCCTATGGAACACTAGTATCCAGTGGTATTAATCTGATGCAAAGAGGAAAAGCTATTTATCCTTACTTGCTGTGAGCGATTAAGGAAGGAAGTAAACCATGATACAGATCTCCCTATCCAGACTTCCACCAGTCATGAAAAAAAGATGTTATGGTTAACTGTATCAAAAGCGGCAGAAATCCAACACATGAAATATCTTTTCCCAGAATCACACGCTGAATAGTATCCAAACTGGATAGCAGTAAGGCTTCTGTACTTAAAATTCTTTCTGAAGCCCTATTGTAGACTAGGATTGAATAATTATCCATAAAATCAATTTGAGAACAGTATATTCTATTTTTGCAAGGAAGGGAAGAGGAAATAAGGCAGTAATGGGCTAGGATAATTGGATCTAAATCAGGCTTTAAGCAGACTAGGGAGAGGAGCCCCTGCAATAAGGATGCACTATCATAGAGCTAAATGGGGCAAGATCCTCTTTGAAAGCATGAAAAAGCACAGTTCAACAGGAGTTCAAAAGTTTGTCAAACTTAATTTGGATATAATTTGGACAGTGTCTGTCATAGGCAAGAGATTCCCAAAGCACATTCCATTACTAAGTAAACAGCGCATGGGTGAGTAGAGTGGGAAGCTGTTACAGAAGCTGATTTTAAGAAATCCGAAAAAGCTTGTGGCAAGTCAGGCTGAGATGAGCGAGAAACCACAGCACTACATTCAGGTAGAATTGTTAAATTTCTAACTGTCAAAAACAGCTAGATTTAGAGCTAGTTGTGGAGGATACAGTGGAGTGTGGGGAAAACTTATTCAATTCACATATAAAGCCTTAGGCACTAAAGCCAGAACCTCCTGTACTTTCTGTAGGAGCCAGGAGGCTCGTGCAGCTCTGAGTGAGTAGGCTTAGAGTATGTTCACAAATGCCTGGCTGATGTTACCTGTACAGGGGAGAACTTATTTGGAGACTAGGTACAAGAGACTGCTCTTATCCAGGAACATCAATCTACTGAACAGCCACTGATTACAGCAGCAGGAGACCAGCCTAGTCAAACAAGCAGTACTTACTAAACATCCCTTTTTCCAGAGACTGCTTTTGTCCCTTTCAGTGACACTGGGTTCCTCTTGCTGCAGCAGCCTGCTTACCAAAGGCTGGCAGAGCAGTGGCAGCCAAAAGCTCAACTGCAGCCCAAGCCTGGGGCAGTGGATGTTTGTACCCCTCCCTCCAGTAGCGGGAAGGATTCAGTCTGTTCTACAGGAGTGGATTCTGGGAATTGTGGCGTATGCCTACCACTTGCATTTCTCACATCCTTTTCAGCATAGAAATGTTCAGTTCCAACACCACCCAAATCTGCTTAGTGGCAGCTAGAAGTAACCTTCCTGTTACAAGAGAATGCCATAGAGCTTGCCCCTCCATGGGAGTGCAGCATGGATTTCTATTCCTAACACTATAATTCCCTGGATTTCTTGGGATAGAGGAGCTACAACTCATACTGGATCTGCAAAACATAATCAGATTGGTCCAGGAGAAATTCAAGAAGAATTCACTCATAGTAACATAGTAAATGAGGGCAGATAAAAACCAAAATAGTTCATCTAGTCTGCCCGGAAGGGTATTTAGGGTTGTAGATGCTGCTCCTTGCAGGTTAGTCCCATGTTGAAATGTTACATTGATTACATTGTTCATTTCCATAGTCTAGTCTAGTGGAAGCAGTGCATGCATATTCATTCTGGATATCCTGAAAATCTGACTAGTTAGGTATGCCCCAAGGACTGGGTTGAGAAGCCTTGCTCTAGCTACTAGGGATCTTCTGGGGGTTTTTTATACCATGCCACTTTGAATTCCATTACCCCTGCCCTCACCATCTCTTCTGAAAGGGTTATCCATGCATCCACCATGCTTTCCTTGAAAAAATATTTCATGACATTCCTGAGTCTACCCACTTGGAGCTTCATATCATAACACCTAATTCTACAGCTTCCTTTCCATCAAAAGGTTTGTCTTGTATATTATCTTTCAGGTGTTTGTATCACATCTTCTTTCTCTCCTCTCCTGCAGGGTATATGTATTTTAAGTCCAAGTCTCATCTCCTAAGGCTTCCAGTGCAGGCCCCACACCATTTCTTTGGACTGCTTCTATTCTGTCTGTATTTGATTATAGTGTCCAGAACTGAACAGAGTACTTAAGGTGAGGCCTCCAATGACTTGTACAGTGGCAGCATCACTTTTTTTTTTTTTTTTTTCCTGCTGGTAATACCTCTATGCAGCCCAGCATCCCTCTGGCCTTACTATCTGATCTTAAAGTAGCAAAGTAATAAGATGGTGACTATCTCCCTGCAGCCTTGCTCTCATTTGGAGCATTTCAGCATCTCACCCCCTCAATTCATACACCTTTTGAATTATAACAATCAAAATGCATGAGACTGCACTTCACATTGAATCCAGCTGTCAAACCTTGGACCACTCCAAACAATTTATCCCTTCATTCAGGTGAAGGATTGAATGCATGCCCTGAATCTTAAGGATTCATGTGTACATTCCCATAATCCTGTTGGAGATTCCTCATGCACTCCCTCATCACAAAATGCTCCCATTTGGCCTCTTGGTGGCTCCAAAGGTGTCAAATGTTTGGCAGCATGGTTACACAGCTCCAGAAGCAGGGAGTCAGCATGTTCCATACTTGGTGGTTGGTGAAAAGTTAATCCCCCTTGGATATTCTTGAATTCTATACCATAATGTAGCTTCTCCAGTCCATTGGCTTTCTGGTCAATTTTTCCAAGTCCAACTTTCCATCCCAGAGGATCCAGTTCATATAAACCTGGATAGACTTTTCAGGTGAAGGCATTTCTCCCTGGTGGTGGACCTTAAAAGGTCCCTTCTACATCAGAACCAAACTTCATCAAGGTCATACTGTCCTAGGGCACATTACTACAGTAATGCATATGATTCCTCTGGCTCACATGGCTAGATACTGCCATCAGAAGTTGGGTACATACTGGTGCCACATAGACCCAAGAAATATGGTCTCAAGTGGAAAGTTGCCTACAGATCACCCTTCTAGAGCAGCCATCCATCATGCATTAAGAGCTGTCTCTCTCCTGTTCTCAGGAAGAGAATCTTGCTCCAGACAATCAGATGGCTATATTCTATATGAATGAATACGGGGGTATGGGATTTTGTAGTAGTTATGGTTTTAAAGTTGCTTATGTATGTTTTATTGTAAATTGCCTTGTGCCATGGCAGAAGGTGACTTAATAAATATGGAGTAAAGCATTGTACACCTTCTGCAAAGAGGCCTTCCAAATCTAGTCAATGGCTGGACATCACAGCACACAATGCCAAGCACCCTACCTGCTGAACACTTAACATATGCTAGCAGGCACTCTCAGCAGAGTTCTGACCTCGCGAGTCCTTGGATCCAGAGATTCCAAATAACTTGTTTGTCGAAATACCAATAATCAACCTTCGATATTTGTCTTAAAAGTCAACTGGAAAGTCAGTTTTGCTTCATGCATCTGGGCAGTTAGATCAGCTACCTCTGCTTTCATTCTAAACTGGAGCATTGGGCCACTGTATGCATATCTGCTAATTTCTTGTTGCCTGGACTGTTCAGAGGGTACTTCAAGAAAAGGCAAAAGTTTTTTTCAGAACCATGGCTTGACCACAGCAAGTGGTGTACTCATATCTCCTATCAGTTCAGTTGGGGGGTGTTGCTGTCCCTTATAACCCAGGAGGATGGAAAACTCTGCTCTCCGAATCTGCCATTGCTGGCCCTCACAGCGTAGATGTTGAATGTACGGTAGTCTCACTTCTTCCCAGGGAAGTGGAGGATCCATTTTCAAGCAGAAAGCCTTCAATCAGAAAATACTAGTTTCAAGTGGAAGAGTTTTGCTACATGGTGTGGGACCAGCCAGCTGGACCCCTTCTCTTGTGGCTGAGGGGCTATCTTCAATATTCTTCCTCTGCGCTCAGTACCTCTTCACTGAAGGTATCTTTTTCATTGATTAGAGGCTGAATTAGCCATGGGATCTGTACGTGATGTTGTCCAGTGGCACCAAATGGATGCAAAGCTTCAAGTTTAGAGCTCCACTGAGTTTGTGCAGGAATCTTCTTTTTTTTTTTTTTTTTTTTTGTCTGAGCTAGAGCATGGATAGTTACTGTCTCCTCTTCAGAATCTGTCTTCAAATACTCATTTTTCTTATTACCTCATTGCATTAGCAGCACTCTCAACAACACTTTTCAATGCTACCATAAAGAGTGAAAGAAAAGACAGGAATCTGCTAGAACTTCTTTTCAAAGTGATGTCAGCTAAGAAGAAAACCACCATAAGTGACATCAAAACCTGTGCTTGTGTTTATGTAATATCAATAACAAATGGTAATCACCAGACCATGACCAGCAAAATTGCCCAGCCTGCAGTGTGATTTTATCCCTGGTCAGAGATCCAGGGCAGCAAAAATTAAGGGCCTGAATCATTTGGCAAGAGACCACAGTAAGTCCTCTTTCTGCCACCCCAGGTGGTTGCTTGAGCCAGAGCTTGTCAAGAATTCCTTTCCTTCCAACTAGTCATGTTTTGGAAAACTACCATGTGTCAAAGTCCAAATGAAGGCCCTCAGCAGAGACTTTCCCTGCACAGAAGCACTGTGTGCACCAATGCAGAAGATCTCTATGCTTGACACATACAATTCATCAGAGCAGCCAACACATGGAGCATTAAAGACAAGAGTCTGATACACAGCATTGTAGCATCTGATGGATTGAAGCATTCCCAAGGCATGTCGGCTTCAATGCAAACACCATTGATGATCTCAATATAAAATGGCTCACAGTAGATGCACATTGCACCCCTCAATGCATCTATGCAAACATCAATACAATTGGATCTGCCAGCGCATTCAGTGTAACAGGGCTCTACAGTGCTTCCTCCATGTACAATTTCATCTCACTCCATTACCTTTTCACATTGAGGCTCTAAAAAAAAAATCCAAAAAGTGCATAGCTCCTGTCCTCCCTATGATGCCTCATGAGCAGCCTGTTGCTCACTTTTTGACTCTGAAATACAAGTTCCACCACCTACTCAGTTCTATATCTATCCCAGGGTATTCACACCTGAAAGCTCTCTGCATCTTCCATCTCCAATCACAAAAGCTTTTCTAGTCTCACAGCTTTTATTGCAAGGACTATGCTTAGATTCCAGATCCAGTCTGTTCTATCATACCTCTTGCTTCTAACAAACCACCTATTATGGAACACAAACCTGTCTTAGATTCAGAGAAAGATGTACTTCCACCAATTCTGGCTCAGAGGGTTCAGTATTTTCTTAAATAAGACAGAGGATTTTTTGCCTCCCTCAGGTGAATTACCAGCTTCTCATTCTCAGTGTTTCATGTAGGAAAAGTCAGCAATCTTCAGCGATCAGTGCCATTTGCATTTTCTCTGGGGCACCCTCACTATATGGCTTTTTCTTTTCACTTGCAAAGGATACCTCCCATTTGTAGGACAGGCCTCCACCTCTCTGCCTTTACCAGACCAACCACTGTATCCTTGTTTGCCACAGTAATCTTCGCAAACTTGGTCTAGTGAGCTGTCTCCAGGGAGAACCACTATTGGCTCTGCCCGAAGACCTTTTTATTCAAAATTCATTGAAAAGATGGGAAAAGCCCTCAATGTCCATATCGGCAAGGACACTGATCCATGAATGGTAGTAATGGGATTACTGTGAATTTTAGACATCCCCCTCTGAACCCCTGGCATTATCTGGACACACTTGTTCTTGATATACTTCAAATGAAGATGAGAAACTCCCATTTCTGGTATTAGTGTCTAGAAAGCTGAACCTAAAATTCTGAATACAAAAGTCCCCCAGCTATGGAGTAATTCAGCTCCCTCATCAATCAATAGAGGTTGAATTGGTACTTAAAAGCCAAGACAAGGTTGTCTTCCAACTTGCCACCAGGCAAGGACCATCGAATCCTAGACCATGGAAAAAGTTTCAAGGTGCCATGTTAGTGTTGCACAATCATGTCATCAGTTCTTACATGGTTCAAGATAAACACACAATTGTATACAGAACTTTGAACATAAGAACATGCCATACTGGGTCAGACCAAGGGTCCATCAAGCCCAGCATCCTGTTTCCAAGAGTGGCCAATCCAGGCTGTACGTTTTAGGATACTTGCCAGTTACTAAGTCTATCCCATGCTACTGATGCTAGTAATAGCAGTGGCTATTTTCTAAGTCAACTTTATTAATAGCAGGTAATGAACATCTCCACCAAGAACTTCTCCAAACCTTTTTTAAACCCAGCTACACTAACCACATCTCCTGGCAACAAATTCCAGAGTTTAATTGTGTGTTAAGTGGAAAAAAAACTCTCAGATTATGAAGGTACAGAGAAGGGCTACCAAAATAATAAGGAAAGACTAAAGAGGTTAGGACTTTTCAGCTTGGAGAAGAGGCGGCTGAGGGGGGATATGATAGAGGTGTTTAAAATCATGAGAGGTCTAGAATGGGTAAATGTGAATCTGTTATTTACTCTTTTGGATAATAGAAAGGCTAGGGGGCACTCCATGAAGTTAGCATGTGGCACATTTAAAACTAATCTGAGAGAGTTCTTTTTTACTCAACGCACAATTAAACTCTGGAATTTGTTGCCAGAGGATGTGGTTAGTGCAGTTAATATAGCTGGGTTTAAAAAAGGATTGGATAAGTTCTTGGAGGAGAAGTCCATTACCTGCTATTAAGTTGATTTAGAAAATAGCCACTGCTATTACTAGCAACGGTAACATGGAATAGTCTTAGTTTTTGGGTACTTGCCAGGTTCTTATGGCCTGGATTGGCCACTGTTGGAAACAGTGTGCTGGGCTTGATGGACCCTTGGCCTGACCCAGTATGGCATGTTCTTAAGTTAGCATGTAGCACATTTAAAACTAGAGTTCCCCCTAGTCCTATTATCCGAAAGAGTAAATAACAGCTTCACATTTACCCATTCTAGACCTCTCATAATTTTAAACACCTCTATATCATCCCCCCTCAGCCGCCTCTTCTCCAAGCTGAACAGTCCTAACCCCTTTAGCCTTTCCCCATAGGGGAGCTGTTCTATCACCTTTTATACGCTCAGAATCCAGTGAGTCCTCTCAGCCTTTGCTGGACATGGAAGAGGCTGTCTGTTACCTTTGATACTCTGGCAAGAACCTCAGCTGCTTCTATTGGAGCACAACTTATGGCCCAGCTCTGAGAAGCTCATACTTGCCTTGTTTAGGGGACAATCTCTTTAGAGCGAAAGCGACACCTTCTCAAATTTGGACCACTTCAATTTGTTCTTATCCCTACTGTACCAGACCATCAGCCATCTCACCAAGAGATCATTCTGTTCATACAGACAACTAGATTACCCTAGAGGTGGTTATCCTCTACACCAGTATTGCCTGCCACGTTTGCCACTTCAGTGACCACAGCAACAACTTTCAGCTAGAACTTTCCAGAGAGATCTGCATCAGATGAGAGCATCTCAGCAAATCTTTTGATCTTGACTGTTCTTGAGAACCTTGATCCAGTAAGTGGCGGAATCTAGTCTTTCCTGGAAGCTTGGCGCAAAATGACAGGCCAGTGGGTTCTCAAAATAGTCCAATATGGGTGTCTGATATTTCTGCCAAATCCCAATCCTGCCACATCTCATTTCTTGGTCAATCCATCAGTTGCCTCAAATTTTGCCTGGTGGTTCAGGTCCTTCTACAATGGCCAATAAAACAAGTCCTGATCTTAAATTTCAACAGCAGGTTTTATTACCACTACTGCATTCCAAAAACTTCAAAATGAATTCCCTCAACACAGTCTTCCCCTCTTATTCAGCAGGGGAGTGTTTGTGCTTGTTGGACCTAAAAGATGCCTGTGCACACATCCCTAGCCACCTTTCCTTTTGGCACTACCTACACTTTCAAGTGGATTCTATTCATTACTAGTACAAGGTACTTCTGTTTGGTCTGCCAGATGTTATGCCCATCAGTCGCAGACTGCTGCGACCGTGTTTACTTCCTGCCCTCTCCGGGCCTGCTCGCGGCACAGGCCAGTCTCCTCCGCCGCATTCCCCGGGACTCCTCTTGGCAGCCTGGACGCCGCCACCACCCACGTCGACTTCGTGCCTTCCTAGGCGCATGCGCGCACCACCAGGCTCTCCTTTGAAGACTCTTTGGGAACCTCGGGGGCGTCCCTGATTGTCATCGGACCTGTGTTACTTAAGTTCCACCTTCGCCCCCAGCTTGCCGACTTGGCAACAAGTTCCGTACTTCTCTACCGCTCCTGCCTTCGTGTTCCTGTGGCTATGCTATCAGACTCCTTGAACTTGGATCCTTTTTGGTACCTGCTCCTCAGGGGCCAGTGTGCGCACTCTATGGGGACTTGCTCTCCTGGCCTTCTCCGCTCCTTGGGCTGGCCTGTGCCTCCTGGGGCCTACCCTGCAAGGGTCCCTGCTCCTCAGGGCAGCCCCTAGAACATCCACACACCCACAAATCATAACAGGGTTTTTATAAAGTGCTTTGCAGTGGTGCTGGCCCACTTCTGACAATAGGAGATCCAGGTCTTCTCTTATCTGGATGACTGACGTTGTCCCAGGACAGTGCTATTACATGCCTTCCAAATGATGGTAATTTCAGAATCTTTTTTCTCATGAACTTCATAGTCAAATATCATTCTAACTCGGCCCCCTTCAGTTTATAGGAGCATGGATAGATTCCTTGCACAAGAAGGCAGTTCTGCTCTTCAGCCAATCAGGTTTTATGCCTTCTAGTCCAGAACTTTGACTCATTCATCAGCTTGCCTGATTCTGATTGTCCTTGGACACATGGTGGCAGTGATACATGTGGTTCGGATGACATGTTGGCATAACCACTGCCTTCAATGGGATTTATGAAACCAATGAGATTAGCTGCTTCAACTGCTGAACAGTGCAGTAAACATATCTCTGGAAATGAAGTGGGAACTCAACTGGTGGCTACAAGCCCAAGTAAAGGACAGACCACCACTTTGACCTCTTCCCTATCACAGTAGTGACTGATGCTTCCAACCAATCCTGATGGACTTTGTACCTGGGCTCCTCAGAGGGTTATCTCCAAATCAACCTCCTCAAACTGAAGGTAATTTAAAAATGGAGCAAGTGTGTAAATGTCATGAGTACAAGGCAAGAGTATATTGATTCAAATGGGCAACCAAGTTGCCTCGTTTGGGAAGAAACAAGGCAGAGCAGGATCTTGGATGCTCTATCAGGAGACATTTCAGATCTGGCAGTGGGAAATAGACAATCTGATAACTCTTCAAGCCACATCTTCCAGGACCATCTCAGCAAGGTGTTTCATCCACACAAATGGTCACTCACAGTCCATAATCAACATTCTGTTCAACTTGTGGGGTTGCTTGTTGATCAATCCCTTTGCATTGCAACAGAATCAAAAACTCAAACAATTTTTAGATTCTTCAAGGCCTCTGTGCTCAAGACACTTTCCTTCTAGACTGGGGAACAGACCTCATGTACACTTTATTGCAAGGATGGTGCAGAAGCTTCATGCTTGATTGATCCTCATAGCTTTGGAGTGGCTGAGGCAAGTTTGGTTATGTCTGTCTTGTGTAACTTTGTGTCGCCCTTCAATTCACCAAGGGTTGACCCTTTTCTACTGATGCAAATGGATGGCGGACTGCTTCATCTGACCCTACCATCTCAATCTCACAGTGTGAATGTCGAATGATCAAAAATAGCTAACCTTTCCTTACCTAATGCAGTACAGGATATTGTCCTTTCTGCTAGAAACCCTTCTAAATGTAATCATTCATGTGGCATTCTCGATGTTCTCAAAATGGCATAATTCCATTCTTCTGTGAACCCCAATATCTCTTACCTCCATTATCTATCAAACTTGGGCCTGGCTACATCTTCAATCAGAGTGCACTTAAATGCCTTTTGTGGCATACTATGTTTGACACTAAACCAATCTCAATGCATCCAATGGGATCTCAGAATTGTCCTCACATATCTGATGAAACCACTTTTCAAACCATTAGATATGACATCACTCAAACACCTTACATGGAAAGTGTTTTTTCTTGTTGCAGAGTTGGTGAACTGCCGGCTGTCATCCATTACCCACCTTCTCATTTTTTTTCATGATAAAGTGGTTCTTTGAACACCTCTCAAATTCCTCCCAAACGTAGTTTCTGCTTTTCACATCAATCTATTGTCCTACCTCTTTTTTTTTCCTGCAGTGCATGCACAAGACCTCAAAAAATCTCTATACATCCTGGACTGTAAGAGTGCTGGCTTACTGTAGACAATGAACTCGGCCTCATCTGTAAGCATCTCAATTGTTTCTCTTTCAATCCAAATAGGCTTGGTCTAGCAGTTTCAAAATGTACCTTATCAAACTGTATCAGAGTGCATCCAACACTATTTTGCAGCACTTTCTACTCCAGTCAAGGCCCACCAAGTTTGAGTTGTGGCATTTTCCATCAGCCATTTGAGAGAAGTACCACTAGAAGACACATGCAAGGCTGCCTCATGGTCTTTGGTTCATACTGTCACATTTCACTACTGCCTGGATAGTCTTGCATCTGACAGTGCAGTATTGCTCATCCCCCTGCACTGTGTTCTCTTGCAATAGTCCACACTCCACTGTGGAATCAGTGTTGCTTGCTTAAACACTCCACTGCAACCCTCAGCTTGAGATGCCCCATAGATCATGACTAATTCAGACTGCTTATCAACATAAAAAGCAAGTTTGCTTACTGCAAACTGTTTTCCTTATATAGCAAGATGAATTAGCCATGGAATGCCCACCCTCCTCCCTGGAGAGTTGACTGGGTGGTTAGTTAGCCTCCTAAATCCATTCAAATGCTCCTGAGGAAACACTTGCATAGGAATTCCTGTATGTACTAGGAACGCCAAGCTCTGCTAACTTGGAGAGACTAGTCATTCAGTGCTGCTGGATATCACCCACAGATCATGGCTAATTCATCCTGCTATCTATACTTTAGGTAAACTGTTTTACAAACTTGTTTTAGCACAACTGCGGCATATCAGTGGGTGGAGAAGGCTCCCACCTTTGTGTCAATATTCATGACGAGATTGTGGTATACCATATCTCCAGTTAGTAAACCACCACTATCTTGGAAACTCAACATGGTCTAGACTCCAGTTATGAAACCACACTTTGATCCACTTGAGTTGGTGGACTTGAAATTTCTCACCTAGAAAAGTATTCCTTGTGGGGCATCACTTTAGCACAAAGAGTGAGTTAAGGCTCTTATCTCATTTGCCATAACTGAAATTTTTATACAAGGATTTTTACATACATATAAATTCCTTCTGAAAATATCTATATTCCACATTAACAGAACAATTGTTATACCAACATTCTTCCCAAAGCAGCATGAACATTGAGTGGGCTCTTCACTCATGGATAGCAAGAGAGTCCTAGTATATTACTTTGCAGAGGACTTGTCATAACCGTTCATATCCTCTGATCCCAACAGGTTGGGAAGGGCATCTGCAAAAACCTTTTTATAAATTGGTTATTGGACTGTATAGCATAATGCTATGCCGACTTACAGTAAAACAGAATATAAATCAAAATAAATACAGAGTAGATTAAGGCTAACGCTCATAACGTCAGAACCATGGAAGTTTGTGATTCATCCTAGAGCCATGTCCATTGAAAACGAATGCAAAGCTGCTTATTGGTCATCTACACACCTTCACATCCCACAACTTGGTGAAAAGCATATCACAAAGACGGTGAATTTGTACAAGCAGTTCTATGCAGCCTGTTGACACAGTATTTAAAATATTTGTATTCCACCTATTTAAAATTGTAGGTGGATTACGAAAATATATACATAATAAAACATGGAATATAACAAATAGTAAAACAAAGCCAATAAAAATTGACATAACATATGTTAAAAACATAATAAACTTGAAAACTGGCTCCAAGCTTGCAGAAATTAGTTTTTTCTGGTATCATTAATACAATAGCTTTAACCTAGAGGTCATACATTTGCTCAAAAAACAGTATTCACTCTATTCTTGGGTCTGGGCTATCTGTTAAGTAATTGTTCTACAACACTTAGCTTGGGACATACCATGCATTATAGTTGACTTTTATGCCTGCCTGTTATGAAGAAAGCAAGTTTGCTTAACCTGTAAACAGGGTTCTCTGTAGACAGGATAAATAGGCTATACTTTAATACCTGCCCACCTCTCTGGAGGGTAGACTATCTTGCTTAAGCTCTGGAAGAGGCTGAAGGGCTCACAAGGCAGCAATCATGTATGGGAATTCCTGCACATGCTCAGACTTCCTGATCCAACAGTCAGCACTGTTGGATGATTGATATGGCTGACTTTTTTTTTTTTTTTTTTTTATTGTTGCTTTCTACAGAGTTAAGTTTTATAAAAAGAGCATATTTGCTTACCAGTAACTTCCTCCTGCAATATTGGGTTTCTAGCTCAGTTGAAATCAGGGCCAGGATCAGGCACAGTGTTCATTCGCCTGCCACTAGGGATTTTTTTCCTGTATTTATATAATTCCCTCACAACTTAATCCAGTTATTGTAGCAGCTGTCCTGGGCTGGGGCCCATGCATCAGGGACTCCTTCCACACTCCTCCAATCATGGGCCCTAAGTCCAGTCACTAGGTGGTGCACAATAATGGACATCTTCCCTGCCCTCCTCTCAGCCAGGAACTCTGGAAGTTCCCTCTGCATCATCCCCTGATCAGGTTGACCTAGAAAGCAGAAGACCTAAGCTGGGAATCACTCAGGTCCCTCTGCACTGAGCCACTGGGCTGGCCCTACATCTTTTTGATGCCTACACCTAGTCTTTTTTTTTTTTATCATATACTAATTGCCTTGGCCCCAATGAGTCGAGCACAATGCCCACTCTCCACACCCCCATGCAACCATGCTGGACCTCTTTTTAATTAGGCAGGAGTTAACACTTGCAATAGTACACAGGCTCTGTGAATTGATTTTATTTTGCCTTGGGGCTTGGGAAGCTATGCCTTACAAAATAGACTCTACCTCTGTAGTAACTTTCCTTCCAGTTCTTGGCCAAAAGGGGACTGTAGCCAATTTTTTCTCTTTTTACCATTTGCCTGAAAGTCAGTAGGGAAACCTGAGCAAAATCCAGCTAAAATATCAGTTGGCATCCTAGATTTGGTGCAGGGTTGCCAAACAGTTTTGTATCTAGAATGGCAAGAACTTTGAGTGTAAATAGCTCCCTACTGGTCAATTAGCAGTAACAGCTTGATCAGCACAAAATATGCTCATTGGGAAGCTAGTCTCTTGTGTATTAGACATTAACAGATCTCTGCCTTTTTTCATAAGAGGAATCTGCTTACTGACTGCAATGAAAGTATGAACTTAAAACTTCAGAGCCTAAAACGGTTTGGAAAATTCCATAGAATTCTTCAATCAAATTAATAAATTGGTAGGCACTGCAGGGTTAATAAAGAGTCTGTTTCTAGGATAAAGAAACTTAAACCAAGCGTTTTGGGACATAGAGAAATGTCAGGTAAAGTATCCCTTTGTCATTGGGAATTTTCCTGCCTATGGATCTTAGATGTTTGCATTCAATAGATATTTGCTTGAAGTTTCTATATATTTGCCACCACATTGAATACTAATGGCATGAATCTGTCTCAAAATAAGCATACTCTTTCTAACCTGCTTTTATTTTCTAGGTTCAGTGGCATCCAGAGCCAGAACCAAACAAGCACTGTTCCCAAATGCTCCTGGAACATGCATTAACACTCTTTGGGAAACATTGTGCACTGTTGGATGTGCATGTTGTTGCCAGGCAGGTAAGAAACTTCAAAACATAGAGATTCCTAAAAACCCATCATTAGGGAACAGGTAACATCTTACCATAAAAATATGAAACATGCATTTAGAGTATTTTTAGTGAAGTTTTCAGGCTAAAATTGGATTCATATGCATACGTTTATCAATTACATATAAGATGTTCATACACTTAGAGGTAGATGATAAAAGCTCTAACACTATTAAACGAATTGGTTAAAAGCTAACATATCAAGTACTCTTACATAGTGCGAGGAACAGATTTGTTTTAAAAAAGGGTGAATGTTAAGACCTGCGCACATGGACATGATGATTTTTATGTGCACGTGTTATAAAATTGGTGTTATGCATGTACATGTGCACGCGACTGTATATTGATGTGCTTATGTGTGCGCAAATGCCACCTCAAGTGCATAAGTGGGAGGGGATTTTAGTAGATACGTGCACTGATGCAAATACCTGTTCCCCCAGTTCGTTCCCAGCAAAGGAGAGGACTTCCTAAACCCCCCTAGCTAACTTGCCTCCCTTTTATAAATATATATTGTATTTTTTTCTCATCTATTCTTTTTTTTATTAATTATACAGTATTTGTTTTAGTTTTATGTTTAGCTATTTATATTTTTCTTTTGATTTTACTATTATGTTGGAATTTTGTGAACCGTTTTGGTCAAACTTTGTCTGTGAAAGACGGTATAGAAATATTTTTAAATAAATTTGTGAGGTTTTCTATACCGAGGTTTGGTACAAGCCTTTACTCCGGTTTACATTTGCAACAACTTTTACAGTATAATGTTAATAGTGATTCCAGAAAGTCATAATAGTGTAAGCAAGTATACAGTATAACTATAATAGTGGCACTAAAGTCATAACAGTGTAAACAGATATTAAGTTGTAGTTGAACATCAATATAACATTAATAACAGTGGGTGTAATGTGTGCTAGTTTATAGGTAGTACATTAAGATCTTGATATGAACAAAGGTGAACAGTACAATGAACTTCAAATCCTAATGTGAAAGAAGTGCTTGGTGTTATGCGTGTGATAGTGTTGCTGAGTCTCATGTGTCTGTGTAGTTTAACCAATGCCATCTTTGTAGGCTTGTTGAAATAGCCATGTTTTTAGTGCTTTTTTTTGAATATTTTTTAATTGTTTTGCTCAGATCCTTAAAACCCCGCTGACTAGCCTAGCTTTTGTTATTTTATTACTTACATGCCATCCATAGCAGAAGTACAGTTATACAGTAGGGGACCCTAGCTCGCACTTGTGTGCATAAATATTTACATGTAGACTTCATGTTAGACTTGGCCTGCCCATGCCTTGCCCCTTTTTTTAAACTTTTGTAATTTGTGCATGTTCCACGAGGTACATGCATTCTTGCACGGCTTTTAAAATCCACGCATACATATCTCCCAGCTTTGCACCTAGCTCTTAAAATCCACCAGTTTAATGTTGGGTCTGGGCAATCCAGATGGTGGGTGTGTGATGAAAACCAATTACATGATATTGTGGGTTGGTTCTGATACTGCAGGGCATAATTACTTCATAATTCTAATGTCCTGTTTGACCCATAGTTTGTAATCCCTTTGTGTAAGGGGTCTGCAAATGGAGCTGTGCTTGTCTATTTAAATGTTAAACATATCTGTGCAAGATATCATATCTCATAAACATATCTGTGCAAGATCTCTCATCTCATAAGATGTCTCAACTAATATCTTCCAAAGATGCTGATTTGTCATCCCTGAACAAGTTCTAGTTTCCTCCATGTTTAGGTTCTCTTGAAGTTTGAAAGAAAATGTCCAGGTGCTTGTTATATGCACAGCACTTTTGTTTGTTTTTTGCTGTTTACCTGAGGTTTTATGAAGATTAATACAAAACAGAAGAGAAACAATTTAAAATGGCAAACTGTGTAAAAAAAGCCAAAAAAATCAAAATGTAAGGTTACAGAGCCTATAGCATAACGGTCCTTCTTTAATGAGGCATCTTTTGCAAAGCTGTGAAATTGAGTGGCAGATTTAATGTACCCAGTTTATCCATAAACAAACACAATTAAATCTGCCATATCTAGTGGGCAATGTCATGTGACAGCACCAACACAGACCCAGCTCTCAGAGCTCAGAAGTCTTTCTGGGCATGTGGGAATTCAAAACATGATTGGTACCATGAGCCACTTTGTCCAAGCTACAGTATGGAGAGATTCCCAATCTCCAAATTATTTTCTACCTCTTCACTTTTAGCTCAGATTTGCAAGTTGGAAATTATTTTTTTTCACTGTCTTAATAGCCCTCAAACTAAATCTTCACACAAAAAAACAAACCACAAAACTTGAATAAATTAAGGCTGAAGAAACCTGAGATTTGTGTGTTCAGGGCCTGTGAGTATGGGTGCCATATCCATTAGACACCCACATCATGTGCTACGGCTGTCTGTGATTGAAAGGCATGTGTGTGTGAAAGAGCATGTGTCTGTAAGTGACAAAGTGTGTGCAACAGTACTGTCCCAGCTACTGTTAATCCAAGACAATCTCAGGGAATTTGGAAATGAAAAGTTCACAGGTACGAAGAGAGAGGGTAACTAGTCTTATTGATTTTAATTATTTGGCTGTTACTTGGTGTCTGCTATATTGAAATATTATTGTTTGGAAAATTTGAGTTCAGTTTTTGGATGTTGTTCTGTTCAGCTGTTTAAATATTTTTTAGGATGATTTTGCTATTATAACACTGTGGATCCCTAAAAGTCTAGAGGATGGGAATAAATAAAGCTAAACCGGCACGGAGCAGCAGTTACTACTTTGGGAAGCTTCCTGGGCAGACTAGATGGACCATTTTGGTCCTTTTCTGCCGTCATTACTATGTATAACAATTTATATTTCTTGTGTTATGATTTGAGAAATGGTGGGTTTTTTCCATTGTTGCACTGTAATACCCAGTCTGGCTTCTTATGTTATCCAGTTCACTTATGTCTGTCTGCACATTTCTATTATGGTTTTCTTATTCTTTATTTGGTGAGGGTCTATCTGTGTTCTGTATATGTGTCCAAGGTGAGGTATTCTGCTAGCATGACTTTGTAGGGTCTATAGCAGTCTGGCTTTTGTTTTCCTAATAGAAATGTATTGGTGTATTAGGGTCTGTTGTAATATTTGCTGTTGCTTTTTCATAGGTAGGATTTTTACTGTTTGAGTGCTAGCATTTAGTGCCTGGGCTCTACACTTCAGGTATATTTTTAAAGCTACTGGAAGACATGATGTAGGAACCTTCTACATCCTTTTGCAGCTCTTTGGAGGAGGCCATGCACTAGGATGTGGAGTCCACCAGAGGCTGCAGAAAATAAGCCAAAAGTATCTATTCTCAAATCCTGCTCCTTTACATCAATGAATGTGTCTGCCAATTTGTTCAGGAAGCAAGAACAGATCTTCCAGAGGGACTTATGTTGTGACAAGTCTGGCAGAGTGTTTGAAGAGATCCTTGTGGAGTCCTCACCTGACCATGGAGAGATACTAAGCAGGACCCTAATGACTAAAGAAATCAGAGACCACTTCAGATGTGATGGAGAGTAGTCAGAGAACCTAAACAGACTAATCTAGGTCTTCCCGAACCCATCTTGCGTTTTTAGAATATCCACAATGAATATGCAGGAGAAACTTGATACCTTAGCACTAAAGTAAAACACCAGATCAGAGTGCACAAAATATCACCACCTTATCAGCAATCACTTATTTTCAAAACAGATGTCCATTGTGTTTTGTATGTTCTTACAAAGAATAAATGCGACATGACAACCTAATACTGTTTGTGATTTGAAGCCATAGATACAGGCAACTACAATAGACTCACTGAACAAAGGTTACATTGGAAGCATGTCATCTTATCCTTACATACATAGGTGAACACAAGGAAATGAGCACATTATGTGGAAGTGGTAACTCTGTCTAATAGAGCACTGGCTCAATGACCAGAGAATGGGACATGTCCATAGATTAGTATAGCAAAGTACAACGACCATCTAATCACAGTACAGAAGTGCAGGGCAGGCAGCCAAGTGCCAGTAGTTGTGTTGGAAGATGTGTATGGGAAATCGGTTATAAATGATGAGGCAAGAAATTGGAAACCAAACAGATGCAAACTTTATACAGAGCACATCCACTATCACAAAATCAACTAAACTCCACCTACTGTGAAGGAAGACTTTGAAGCAGCAATCTACCTCACTCACAGCTATACTTTTTCCCTCCTCAGCAACCCTATCAGCTTCTCAATACAACCAGTCGGCATGCATGGACAGGCTCATCTATGTCCTAATGGCAGCATGCTCCACCTGTCTTTTATATGCCATACGTATCACTTAGGGCACCTACTTGATTTATATTCTGCCTTTCATGCACTTAAAAGCAGATTACATTTGGGTACAGTGCATGTATACAGTCCAAGGCACAGGGACTCTTCAGGCAAGTCAGGCCCAGGTGCTAAGATGACATAGCACAGGAAACCCTGATAAAGGACAGTTCTCCTTTTTAGGACTTAATTACTTCTGTCTCTTGCCAGGGGCCTAGTCAGTCCCTTTTCCCAGGTCATGGCCAGAAAACCCAGGATTACTGCTGGGTGTTGTACTGATAGACTGGGAACTGCCTGCAGGATGATCATGTTCACATTTCTTGCAGTAGTCACGATTATATTCAAATTAACAGAAGTTGTGAGATTGAGGCCCTGGGAAAGTGTCACCATTTGCTGTTGCCATGCCTCCGGCTCCATTCTCTCCTGTGTGGCCTGCAGGATGCTGGGCCCTGTGAAAAGAAGCAGAAGAGCTTTATGAACATCGACTACACTTCAGAGACATAACATAAAATGTTCACCTTTCTAAATAGAAACGTGATTATCTTATAATTTGACATCAAACCTCCTGTACCCTCCCTTCATTCCTCTCCAAGGTTTCCCTGCCACATTATTTGCTGTCCAGATCAATGTCACTCCTTTAAAGACATTTTGATGTCTTGGGTACTGCTCCATTGCTGTCTGATTTATAGGACAAGGGGTGTGTCCTCTGCTTTCCCTGGTAATCTAGTTTTTTCAGGCTGGTCTTGAAGTCCTGAAATCTGAGTGCCACCTGCTCGCTTTTCTTCCCCCTCCCTCTTTTTTTAAATTAATTTTCTAATATTACAAACAAAACTTGTTTGCATAAGAAATGCATGGAGTCATAGCATTGAACCACCAACAAATAAAGAGAAACTAATATATCAAGAAAACAAATACAATGCTGTACCACTTCCGAGCAAAAGAAAAAGCAGAAGGTGGGCAAAATCTGGGAGATCCAAAAAAAAAACTAATCAAAGAAATGGCATTAGCATAGAATAGAAAAGGTTTATACTTTCTACATCGTTATATTATCACTTAAGGCAATGGGAAAGAAGTTGCAGGCCTACAGGCCTCTATGAAAAGCTTCAGTTCCAACAGGAAAAAATGAAACATTCATTACCTCTTTAATAATGCACTTACAAGGATAACAAAGTAAAAAAGATAAACCTAGACTAAATTTCCCACCTGAGAGCTAGAAAAGTTTCCTCTTAACTTGGAGTAACTTGAACAAGATCAGGAAAGATCCTGACAAACTGACCATAAAAGAGGGAAGAGAATGTTTTGAAATAATGACACATTACATTGCTCAAGACCATAGCTGAAATAAAGGAGACCAGGATACTCCTATAACTTCCAATATGGAATTTTCCAAAAAATTGGTCAGGTTAGCTTGGATTTGCAGATTAGGTGCATCTCCAGAAGTTTTTAGGAAGAAATGTTTTTATTGAAGGCATTTTCTCTGGTGTAAAACCTAGTCTGTTGAAATACCTCTTCAGTGATTCATACGGGATTTCCCTAATAACCCTGGGGAATTTCAAGAAACAGATTTAAATGTCACATTATTTTCTAAAAATTCTATTATGGAAAAGACATTCCTATCCTTCACAATGGTAGCATTGAACTCCTGAAGATTTTTAACGGTATCCTCAACTTTAGAGATTTTTAAACTAGTAGAATCCACTTGCTCCTCCATAGCCAGAACTTTTTGTTGGCAATTTGAGAAGATCATCTTAGTATTAAGTAACTTGAGTTCCAAGAGTTAGTAACTAGGTCCCAAATAGCCTCGAGTCACCACCTCAGGACGAGATGGAATAGAAAAAGACTAGCCACTCTCCATGACCACAGCTTTCTGAGGCAGAATAGCCAGAGGAGATCCTGACAATGGCTCCAAACTCAGCAGGCAGCCCCCTCAGCCATCTTGCCAAAGGTCTCAAGGGAAGAAGTTCTTGCGAGGGCAGTGAAACTTGGGCAACCAGTCCCTTCACAGCAGACTCTAAGCACATCATTGCTAGGTGCCACGGATACACTCTCCTGAGATCCTTGTTATGCCGGTGGGAGACAAAGATCCAGGCTCAGGGATACCTCCTTCAGAGGAATTCAAGGCTCTTCTTCGCCCTGAATCACACCAGAGTCCTCTGCGCTCTGCAGAACTGAAGGGGGTCATGAAGCTGGTAATAATATGCCTTCCTAATAAAGGTAGGGAGTCTGAGGGGAAGCCTCATACTTTTTTCTTACATTTAGAAGGCATGTAACAGGAAAAAAGTAAACGCTGGAACAAGGATTGGAACAGCAGAGCAACACGACCCAATCTATGCCATCTTGCCTTCCTTGCTGGCAATCTTGTTGACAATCCTGCTCCAGGTCATGGTCTTCCATGACTTTTTACGGTTTTGGCAGACTGCTGTTAGAATTGCTGCTCATTGTTTGCAAGGACTCCCTTAATCAGCATGTCACTTTCTTCCAGGAAGAAGTACAGGTATGTAACCACTGCCTGCTCTTGGTGCTGCTGCCATCTGGCCAGATTGCCTCTTCCAGGGGGGTCAGTTCCTTCCCTTCCTGATTCTCAGGCCCACTTCCTTCTTCCAGCCCTTCCTGCTCTTCTACTGAGCACTCTCCTTCCCCCTGTTCTCTAGCCTGTCTTGCCCTCTCCTATCTTCCTCCATTCTCCACCTGCCACTTCCATGCCTTCTGTCTTGTAGCTTCCAGTTATGTCTGCCCAAACTACCACTCCAGCCTTACTCCTTCCTGGCCTGCTTCCAGCCCACCTCCTTTTCATGTTCTCTCCTCTTCTTACTATCTTCACTCAACCCCCCCCCCCCTCTTACAAATTGTATATCGTGCCACTCATCCTCTCCTCTAGCACATGCACACAAGCTGCCCTTTTACATTCTTAAAAAAAAAAAATATATATATATATATATATACACACAAGACAAGTGCACACTCGCTTCTTTCACTCAACCTACAAACAATGAAAAGGTAATGACAAAAGGAAAACAAGACAGGACAAAGCACTCAGGTATAATCAATCTGTATTCTGCTTTCTACCTCACTCTTCTCCAATGCCTGACCAACCCTCAAAAGAGCACATGAGATTCACTTATTACACAGTAATAAAGTACTGCTTTGTGTGGATATTTTCATAACCACACCTTTTATCTTTCAGAATGGCATGGTAAGCACATGTTATTGCTGTGTGATATTAGCTTATGTTTACCACTGCTTAATGAATGAGCCCCTTAGACTATAAACCTTCTGGGGACAGGGAAATCCCACTGAGGACGAGTCTCAGGGCTGCTGCCCAGGAGGGAAGGGTTAGGTCAGTTGATTTGATTAGGAATGTACATATTTGGATGGCTAGTGGATGGCAAGTTCACTTGGTAACTTGCCTGCCTGGTGTGAAGGTAGTGGACCTCCCGCATCAACTAGATAGAATTTGACAGTGCTGGGGAGCAGCCAGCTGTTGTGGTATGCATATAAGACACAGGACTGTATGGGAAGGAGGTTTTGGAAGCCAAATCTAGGCTTTTAGGTAGAAAGTTGAAATCAGAACCTCTGTGGTAGCATTATCTGAAATGCTTCCTGTTCCATGCACAGGACCCCAGAGGCAGGTAGTCACATGGTCTCAATACATGGATGAGAAGAGATTCAGTTTTATAAAGAACTGGGCAACCTTTTGGGGACTAGGGCAGGGGGTCTTTTCCAAAAAGATGAGCTCCAGTAAGAAAGCAAATTGATTACCAGCATGGTTAAAAGGAGAGGTGAAAGAAGCTATTTTAGCCAAAAGATCTTCATCCCAAAAGTGGAAGAAGGATACAACAGAAGAAAATATGATAATGCATAAGCGTTGGCAAGTTAAATGTAAGACATTGAGAAGACAGGCTAAGAGAATTTGAAAAGAAGCTGACCGTAGAGGCAAAAACTCAGTAAAAACTTTTTAAAATATATCCGAAGCAGAAAGCCTGTGAGGGAGTCAGTTGGACTGTTAGATGATCGAAGGGTTAAAGGGGCATTTAGAGAAGATAAGGCCATCGCGGAAAGATTAAATCATTTCTTTGCTTCGGTGTTTACTGAAGAGGATGTTGGGGAGGTACCCCAACATCCTCTAGAAGATGTGGTAGACCTGATTGACAAACTGAAGAGTAGTAAATCACCTGGACCAGATGGTAAACACCCCAGAGTTCTGAAGGAACTAAAATGAAATTTCAGACCTATTAGTAAAAATTTGTAACCTATCATTAAAATCATCCATTGTACCTGAAGACGGGAGGATAGCTAATGTAACCCCAATATTTAAAAAGGGCTCCAGGGGCGATCAGGGAAACTACAGACTGGTTAGCCTGACCTCAGTGCCAGGAAAAATAGTGGAAAGTGTTCTAAACATTAGGAATGTGCAGCAGGGACAGATTTGTCCAATTCAGTGTTCGGGACCCAAATCCATTGCATCCGTTTTTTGGGGGACCCCGATTCGTCCATTAGTTACATATGGTATTCGTTTCTCATTAAAGTTGAAGAAAAACCCATCCCAATCCTTTAAATTTAATAAACTACAATCCTCCACCCTCCTGCCCCCCCCCCCCCCCCAAGACTTGCCAAAAGTCCCTGGTAGTCCAGCGGGGGTCCTGGCGCGATCTCCTGCACTTGGGCCGTCGGCTGCCGGTATCCATAGTAAGGGCAAAGGTTATGGCGCCATTTGGATACCGGCAGATGACGACCCGAGTGCAGGAGATCGCGCCAGGACCCCTGCTGGACCACCAGGGACTTTTGGCAAGTCTTGAGGGGGTCAGGAGGGTGGGGGTTTTATTCGTTAATGAAACATTGCATTCAGGGGGGCTTGCCATAGGTTTTGGAACCCCACGAATGCAGCGAATAGGGACCTATATGTTGCGGATTGCAAATTCGTTCAAAACAAATGCACATCCCTACTAAACATCAAAATCACAGAACATATAGAAAGACATTGTTTAATGGAACAAATTCAGCATGGCTTTACCCAAGGCAAGTCTTGCCTCACATCTGCTTCACTTTTTTGAAGGAGTTAAACATGTGGATAAAGGTGAACCGGTAGATGTAGTGTGCTTGAATTTTCAGAAGGCGTTTGACAAAGTTCCTCATGAGAGGCTTCTAAGAAAAGTAAAAAGTCATGGGATAGGTGGCGATGTCCTTTCGTGGATTACAAACTGGCTAAAAGACAGGAAACAGAGTAGGATTAAATGGACAATATTCTCAGTGGAAGGGAGTGGGCAGTGGAGTGCGTCAGGGATCTGTATTAGGACCCTTACTTTTCAATATTTATAAATGATCTGGAAAGAAATACGACGAGTGAGGTAATCAAATTTGCAGAATCAAAATTGATCAGAATAGTTAAATCAAAAGCAGATTGTGATAAATTGCAGGAAGACCTTGTGAGACTGGAAAATTGGGCTTCAGAAATGGCAGATGAAATTTAATGTGGATAAGTGCAAGGTAACGCATATAGGGAAAAATAACCCATGCTATAGCTACACAATGTTAGGTTCCATATTAGGTGCTACAACCCAAGAAAGAGATCTAGGCACCATAGTGGATAACACATTGAAATCATCGGGTTCAGTGTGCTGCAGCAGTCAAAAAAGCAAACAGAATGTTGGGAATTATTAGAAAGGGAATGGTGAATGGAACGGAGGATGTCATGATGCCTCTGTATCGCTCCATGGTGAGACCGCACATTGAGTACTGTTTACAATTCTGGTCGCCGCATCTCAAAAAAAATATAATTGCGATGGAGAAGGTACAGAGAAGGGCAACCAAAATGATAAGAGGAATGGAACAGCTCCCCTATGAGGAAAGACTAAAGAGATTAGGACTTTTCAGCTTGGAGAAGAGACGACTGAGGGGGGGATATGATGGAGGTGTTTAAAATCATGAGAGGTCTAGAACGGGTAGATTTGAATTGGTTATTTACTCTTTCGGATAATAGAAAGACTAGGAGGCACTCCATGAAGTTAGCATGTGGCACATTTAAAACTAATCGGAGAAAGTTCTTTTTCACTCAATGCACAATTAAACTCTGGAATTTGTTGCCAGAGGATGTGGTTAGTGCAGTTAGTATAGCTGTGTTTAAAAAAGGATTGGATAAGTTCTTGGAGAAGTCCATTACCTGCTATTAATTAAGTTGACTTAGAAAATAGCCACTGCTATTACTAGCAACAGTAACATGGAATAGACTTAATTTTTGGGTACTTTCCAGGTTCTTATGGCCTGGATTGGCCACTGTTGGAAACAGGATGCTGGGCTTGATGGACCCTTGGTCTGACCCAGTATGGCATGTTCTTATCTTAAGGAATGAACCAGAAGGTGAAGAAAAATTATGTGGTCGAGTCTGTTGGTCAACATGAACAGTTTCTCTGACTATACCAACGCTCTTACATGTATAGTAAATTAAGACGCTGACTCTACAATACTGTTACATTCATCGCGGTATGACCATCGTATGAGCTTATGCTTTTCTTAGACTCAGCCTTATGCATAATAATTGGTCATTTGATGGAAAGTCCCACAACAGTCTTTGCTTAAAAAAAAAATAAAAAAATAAAACAAAACTTGTCTTATGCTATTAAAACTCCAAGTGATAAAGTACTTAACTTGATTTTAACAATCTTTCGATCAATTCATGACGGTCCTTCATCTCCCGACAGAACTAATAACCCGACACAGGGCCATGTTTCGGACAGCTGGTTCCTTTTCTAGTCCTTTTTCAAGGGTGGTCTTTGAGTTACTCAAGATGGCGATCCAGTGTTTTAGTGCAAATCATTTTTAAAAAATGTCTGGAAAATTTTTTTGGCATTTAGCTCATTTTTATTTTTGTAAAAACTATGATCATTTTTCAATTTTTACAACAAATGTTAGACTGCTGTGTTATACACTCTGTGGATAGAGGATATATCATAACACCAAAAATTGAAAAATGATCCATAGTTTTTACAAAAAAATGTGCTAAATGCCAAAAAAAATTTTCTCCACACATATTTTTTAAATTGGATTAATAAAAATAAAAACTTTCCTGGCGTGTAGGCAGATGGACTCAGAACAAGTGGGTATAGTGTGCTCGTGCTAGCAGTTGGAGACTGATCTGACGTCAGCATGGGTACATATACCCCCACAGGAAGTGAAGCAACTCAGTAATTTCCGTCTCCAAAGCAGTTTGGAGCACCTGCACGCTCGCTGAGCGTGTTTTCCAAATCTACTTTCTATTTTCTACTTTCTACTTTCCAAATTTCTCAGAAGACGAGCCCCGCACTCCTGCGGTGATACCCTCGGGTCCCTCCCCCAGTTGAGTTTCCCGGGGTGATTTCCATGATCCCTCGGAAGTCTACGCCTCGGTCCGGTGGCCGAATCGTGGCAGGGATCTAGCCCCCGAGCGAGAAGGGCTTGGGCCTGGCTGAGAGGTGCCTCGGTCCCAGCGTGGACTTGGCCCCGAGCGAGACAAGTTCGGCGGCTTAGAGGCAGCGGGTGCAGTTCCTCAAGCGCGGCAGTGAAGGTATTTCCCCTCTCCCCCCACGGCCGGAGACCGCCCGGGTTACAGCCGGGAAGCGCCGAGGATCAGGTAAGGCGTACATCTCTTACTTTTTGGTCTCAGAGGTATGAGGATCGGCGGCGTTGCCTGCATGTGGCACGCCGTGGAGGTCGCCATTTTGTCTGCCTTGTTCAGGTATTGAGCGCCCATGATAGGCGCATATTGCTGACCGCATATTATTGAGCGCATATTGCTGACCGCATATTGTATATTGAGCGTACATGATTGAGCGCATATTGCTGACTGCATATTATTGAGCGCATATTGTATATTGAGCGCATATTTTTGAGCGCATATTATTGGCAGCATAAGCGCCGGCGCCCGGCATTCGCAAGACGCGATGGAACATTTAAACGCCCCGGCGTCTCCAGAGGCGGCACCTCCTGCTTCTGGCGTGAAAGCTATCTGCCTCTGCTCAGCGTGCCAGCTTAGAGCCATGCAGAGCGAGGAGCCAGACTCCCTTTGTGCCCAATGTGAGGAGGCCGTGGGAGCCTCGGGCCAGGACCAGTCTCAACCGAGGTTTACAGACAGTTCCCCAGGGGCCACCCCGGATCTAGCGGGCCGTCTCGAACAACGGGGAATCCCGGGGGACCTGGTACCCCAACGGCTAGAGACCGCTTCCATTTCCTGGGTGGATTTATTTAAGGGGATCCACGCCTTTGTACAGATGCAGTCAGCTTCCCGTCCAGGCCCTGCTGCCGCTCCGGCTGACCCTGCCCCGGACCTTCTCGCCCTTATCGCGGGCACCAGCCTCCAGGCAGTCCGGCTCCTGCGGACCCTGATGTCTCGGAGGACGAGTCCGAACCCCCCCGAGGAGGGAAAACTTCCCTCAGGGATAGAGCCATATCGAACTATGAAGCGGTTCTTTCCCAAGGAGGATCTCTCCAACCTGGTCTCTCAGTGCCTGACGGAGTTGGCTATTCCAGGCTCCAGCAGCATGGAGGCATCTACACAGAACCCCCCTGCTGGAGGGTCTTCGTCCCACAGCCTGCCATTTCCCCTTCCTGCAAGCGGCGCAACAGCTGATCGATTTGGAGTGGAATGCGCCAGAGGCCTCTTTCAAAGGGGGTCGGGCCCTGTCCGGCATGTACCCCTTGGACCCGGCAATCAAGGATATGCTGGCGTGCCCTAAGGTGGATGCCTTGGTTAGCGCTGTGGTCAAGCGCACTACCATTCCAGTGGAGGGGGGGCGGCCCTCAAGGAGGCTCATGACTGACAATTCGACACCCGAGAGGACAAGGTCAGTCAGACCTCCAAGAGAAAGTCAAAACTCCAGAGTCATCTACAGGCCCTGCTGAGCGCCAGCTGGCCCACAGCTCGGGACTACCTACAGGTCCTCGGCCTCATGGCGTCCACTCTGGAGGTGGTGCCATGGGCACGGGCTCATATGAGACCGTTGCAATGCGCCCTTCTATCTCGATGGTGCCCACGATCACAGAACTACACCGTACGCCTACCTCTACCGGCCAGAGTGCGGTATCAGCTCCGATGGTGGTTGCAGCCCGGCCACATGAGCCGGGGGTCAAGAATGTCCTCCCCAACCTGGATTCTGCTCACCACAGATGCCAGCCTGAACGGATGGGGAGCACACTGCGAGGAACTCACCACCCAAGGGCGGTGGACCAGAGAAGAGTCGAGGTGGAACATCAGCCGACTAGAGGCACGGGCAGTCAGGCTAGCGTGCCTGCGATTTGCCCACAGACTTTGCGACAGAGCGGTCAGAGTGATGTCAGACAATGCCACCACGGTGGCATATATCAATCATCAGGGCGGAACCAGAAGCCAACAGGTGTCCCTGGAAATAACTCCCCTGATGATTTGGGCAGAAGCCAATCTCCAGGACATCTCCGCCGTCCACATTGCCGGGAAGGACAACACGACGGCAGACTTCCTCAGCAGATAAGGCCTAAACCCGGGGGAGTGGCAGCTGTCTCCCACAGCCTTTCAGATAATTGTGGATCAATGGGGGACGCCAGCCATGGATCTCTTAGCGGACAGGTCCAACGCTCAAGTACCCAAATATTTCAGCCGCAGGCGGGATCCTCGGGCTCAGGGGATCGATGCCGTGGCCTCAGGGGATCCTGCTATACGCCTTTTCTCCATGGCCCCTGCTGGGTGCCATTGTACACAGGATTCAGCGACACAGAGGCCTAGTTCTTCTAGTGGTCCCGGACTGGCCAAGAAGACCCTGGTACGCAGACATGAGAAGACTACTGGCAGGGAACCCTCTTCCTCTGCCTCCCTACAGGGACCTGCTGCGGCAAGGTCCCATCCTCCACGAGGATCCAGCTCAATTCTCTCATACTGTCTGGCCATTGAGAGGGCTCGACTGAAGAAAAGGGGATACTCGGAGCCGGTTATAGATACACTCTTCCGAGCACGCAAGTTCTCCACATCCCTAACATATATCAGGATCTGGAGAGTCTTTGAAGCCTGGTGAGACTCTCACGGCACCAATTCACATGCCGCTAAGATTCCTCTCATTTTGGACTTCCTACAAGATGGACTTCAGAAGGGTCTGTCCCTCAGCTCCATCAAGGTTCAGGTAGCAGCGCTGTCTTGCTAGGTCCCAGGAGTGACGGCAACACCATTTCCAAACACCCAGACGTCTCATGTTTCCTGAAAGGAGTCAAACACATTCGCCTGCCACTGAAGTGGCCAGTGCCCTTGTGGAATCTCAACCTAGTATTGGACTTTTTGGCGGGATCAGCCTTCAGGCCCCTTCAAGGCCTATCCCTCCGTTTGTTAACCTTGAAGATGGTGTTCTTGCTGGCTGTGTATTCAGCACACCGTATCTCAGAGCTACAAGCACTATCCTGTCGTGATCCATTTCTCAGAATCACTCCAGAGGCTATCCATCTTCACACAGTGCCATCCTTTTTACCCAAAGTGGTCTCACACTTTCACCTCAACCAAAACATATCCTTGCCTACCACGGAAGGTTTGAAGAAGTCGGAGGAAGGTCGAATGCTACGCCATCTCTACATCGGCAGACTGCTGTCCAGATACCTGGAACTGTCAGAAGCAGTACGAAAGACGGACCACCTGTTCATCCTGCACAGCGGGCAGAAGCAAGGGGAAGCGGCCTCACAGCCAACCATAGCCCGCTGGATTAAAGAAGTTATCAAGGCAGCCTACATAGAGGTGGGAAAACCACCGCCTCTACAGGTCAAGGCTCATTCTACTAGAGCACAATCGGCCTCTTGGGCAGAAGGTAAGCTGCTGTCGCCTGCAGAGATATGTAAAGCGGCGATGTGGTCCTCCCTCCATACCTTTTCCAGATTCTACCGTCTGGACGTCCAAGCCAGGGAGGACACAGCATTTGCGAGGGCGATCCTAAAAGGTCCTCTGGCAGCCTCCCGCCCAGTCCGGGAGTAGCTTTTGTACATCCCATTTGTTTTGAGTCCATCTGCTAAACGCTAGGAAATGTAGAGATTACTTACCTGATAATCTCGTTTTCCTTAATGTATGCAGATGGACTCAGCATCCCGCCCAGCTGCCGGCATACATGGGAATTCACAGACTCACGGTAAGCCATGTTTTCTTATAATAGGCCATCCACCCTGCCGGGTATCGACGCCTTCCGGTTGAGAACACTGGCGGTCTCCAGCTACTATCAATCGGTCAGGGTAATCCTGTTCATTTAATTGATCGGTCAGCTACAGCTTTTGCAAGGAAGATTATGGAATGGCTGCACTTCCTGCAGGGGTATATGTACCCGTGCTGACGTCAGATCCGTCTCCAACTGCTAGCACGAGCACACTATACCCATTTGTTTTGAGTCCATCTGCATACACTAAGGAAAACTAGATTATCAGGTAAGTAATCTCTACATTTCTTCAGCTGGATATCTTTCCTTTCATTCTAAAGTTATTAAATCATCCAGGGGTAGAAACAATATTTAATATGGTGGTCAGTGATTCTGCTCAGGGAGGCTTATAAATAAGTTGAACTTGCAAAACTTGACAATTCTAGAGATGCATGACTGAATTTCAGTCCTCTACATTTCCGTTATAATAATACTATGTTTCTGTTAGTAAAACTAACTTCCTACTCACAATTCAGCTGAGCTTCTTGTCTGGATCAAAACATTTATTTATTTATTTAATGTTTTTATATACCGGCATTCATGATAGAATCACATCATGCCGGTTTACAATTAATTGAGTGTGTGGAACAAAAAATAGAACGAGTGCAAAGAAACAAGAAGTTACAATACAACAAGGCTGATCAAACTGGGAGAAGAGGGAGAGCTAGAGAAATTAACAGCGTGTGGCGTAATTATTTACAGTATATGCTTTTGTTCTTTTTTTTGTTCTTAACCCCCCCTTCCCACTGAATGAAAAATATATTTTGCACCAGAGGTGAACTGTTATACAGTGCATCTTGAGGGCTTCTCATTGCGGTTAATAGTATCCATCACATACCTGCAGCAAAGCAGTCGAGGTTAAGAATGGTCTAGGGTGAGGTCAAAACCTACTTGACTGCACAACTGTGGCTTGATTTAACCTTCAAGATGTTCAATTTCTCCTTATCTGTGTATAAGCAGTTCTTACATATACTCTAGGAAGGGATAAATTGACACTTTAAATTGTAATATGGTACTTGCCTGTAATTCACTGTGCTGGAATATTTCCTCCAGGTCGCTCACCATTTGAGTCTTTCAGGTGTTTTGTGTAGAAAACTATTCTGTTTCGTGGTGAAGTCAGATTAAGTGGAAAGCATTTTAACATGATTTATTTTTTAAAATTTAAAGGTGGGACCAGGCCTGGTTTTCTTGACCTTCAAGCATGCTTTCTTTGGGAGTGGTGTGATTGTGCATTGTGTAACTCCCGTGGAACCTCTCCTCCAGAGAGTCTCTCATAGCATCTATTACCAGGCGAACATGATAACACTTATTCCTAAATTCATTCTCTGGGCTGAATGCATGCAGGTAACTTCCTTATAAATGCAACATTCACAAGAGTAAAGTCTAATTGGTAACTAATATCAATGTTAAATTTAGGTTTTCCCTATATTGATCTTCCAATTTTATTTTTCCTGTTAGAAATATGATACTCTTAGAATGAAATTTTATAAAATAGGCCCTGTCAAGATTTCTTAAGTATTTGTTCCTTGAAAGGCAGCATTACTGAGATGTTAAGGTTTTGATAGTCTTACATTTCTATGTTCTGTAAAGATTTTGTCCAGTTGTGTGACTCAAGCCAACTACATTTTAAATTAAAGGAAGGCCAGAAACTAAGGCCTTCCTTTAATTTTAGATGTAGTTACAAAACTGTAATCACACAACTGGACAAAATCTTTACAGAACATGGAAATGTAGGACTATCAAACTTTTTTTTTTGTGAGATTGGAGGGTATAGGTTCCATTGGATACAATTTTGTAAATGGGCAGGATGTTGGTGTGAAACTTAGTATGCAGAATAGTGAGATGATGGCTCTGAGAGAGGATTTCATTCTGGATTAGCTTTTGCAACATTGAAAATGGTGGCTTCCATAGGATTTAAATGCGTTTTTTTTTCTCCCTTCAGTTTGAGCGTGATGTAATGATTTGGAACAACAAGAAGTACATTTCCAAACCACTGCTGATAAAAGAAGATTCAGCTATTCAACGGCACCGTCGCTGGTACACTCAGTTCTACAGTGAGAACAGTCCCCGGCTCACATTTCAGCAGCAAGGACTGGACTGGTGAAACTAATCCAAATGGGGGGAAAAATATTAAATTGAAAACTGCTGGAAAGCATCGATTACATCCGAGCTGATCGCAGGCTACTGCAGGCATTTCTTACATCTTCCCAACTGTTTCCTTTCAGTAGACCAGCAATGCAAACATTCCATCTAGTACTAAATAGGCCCTACTGCTTGTTGCAAGCAGTTCTCCTGTGGGTATTGAGCAAGCACTATGTAATTTCTCTTGAGTAAATTATAGCATTTTACTCAGTTACCATGTAATCAGAATGAAACAGCTAAGCCTAAGATCTCATTAATTGTGGTCACCTCGAATACCTTCAGCATACAACACAACCTCCACTGGGCACAGCTGAATGGTGGGAGGTTGTATGTATACAGATGCTAACAATGGACTTTTATTTATCTTTTTTTAAATCAAACTATTAGTCTTAAAGAATGAACACTGTACTGGTGACCCTATACAGTTATTGTCACTATATAAAAAAAATCCTACATATTGAAGTTTTCAACATGCAGGTGCTATATAAGTTGAAGTTGGTTATCTTGTGCCTTCCAGTTTTGATATGTATTTAATACTGCATAATATTACCATGTACAATCATGCTGCTGACCCTCATGTGCTATATTTCAGCATATAGATTAGTGGAGGTGCATTGTTACTTGTGGTCTTCATTTTTAGTATTTGCTTTTGTAAGATGTTCACAGGATATAATCCTCCCCAGATACAATCTTCATTCACTACATATTATGGCTCTTATGCAGCGATTTTTCCATACAGTGGTCATTTAGATTCAGGAATTATGACTGACTCTAGCTTTAAGGCATAGTTTTATGAGCTCAGACATTGCATTGCAAGTTTTCCATTCTTGATGAACCTACCTGTTATATAACAGATTCAGGAACATTCCATACATCCTTCCCTTTAACTCAGCAGTATTCCTGTGCCTCTTCTCATGCCACAATCCTTGGTGATTCTTGCATATAATGTACACTCCCTGCAAATTGCAAGAGCCATGACCTTCAAACCTAATGGCCACATGGAAATGTTTCAATAAGGGAATTCCATATCTTCTCATGTGGATACTTTACTCCAACCCAAGTGCCAGCTGAAGTTCTGATTAATGCATAAAGCCATATAACACTTTCACTACTATTTTAACCTATGCGTTTAGCTTGCTTTTTGGAAGAAATAAAGTTTTCATTTTTTTTTTTTTAAGTAATCAGATGCTTGGCAAGTTAATGGAGGATACAGCTTTCAGCTTGGATTTCCTGTCTACATTGGAACATTCCTCTCAAACTGTATTTCGTGTGAGTTACGAACAGCTTTGGGACAATTTCTCCAGTCTTTTTTCCTTCATATCCTTCAAACTGACTGTGACTGTGTGGGGTGCAGATGAGCATCTCCTTTCTGCTTATACCAGCACCTTACTTTTCTACCTCCTGCTTAATATTCCTTATGCCTGGAAACCACAGAGCTGGATCTTTTTCAGATTCAGCTTCTCTTCTACTGAAAAATTTTTTTCCCTGCATTTCATTAGTAGTTTGTAAAAGATTAGCTCTTCCGACCATGTGGGGGTGAACATTTTACAACAGATAACCAGAGAAACAAGCCCAATATGATTCTCTTGGTATTGTTATAGGGTATTCTGCAGCAAAATCTATTTTTAATGGAAATATTTGGTCTAAATCACTAGAATTATTTTGATGGGAGAACTTTAGTCTTATGTTAATTGTTTGAACACCCTGTATCATGTTGGGAATCATGCACATGATGAAGAAAGGCAAAATATATGGGCCTTCAATGAATCATAATCTAAATGCAATTATAAAACACAGGATTCAGGTCAGAGGAATGGAACATGTATATGTGAATATATTGCCATATGTGTTATCTAATATATTGCCATATGTGTTAGGGATTACAAAGCCAAACGGGTACAAATCTGAAACGGTTCATTATTTGAACAATTTTTAATTTACCTCTACAGAGAATCATAGTTCATAAATTTAACAATATGCATCTTGTTTAGTTTAATTGTTGGATCACCCACATCTTTCTTTTAAAATGTAAGACTGTGGATTCCTTAATTGTAGATTTTAGATAACTTGTTCAGCTTTCAAAAATTGGAGTGAATTGTTGAACAATTTCAGAATATTCTGTAGTTCATAACTCTGGGAAGAACCCAGATTATTTTTCCCTAAGCAATGTGAAATCTTGTGCCAAAATCAGATTCTCTATTAAATCTGAGATTATTTTTTATAGCTTTTCGGTAAGAAGGTATACCTGCTTAGTTTAGAAAGCATATTCTGCTACTCATCTCTTTTATGGGTTGGTCAGTTAAGAATATTGTGTTAACTTACCAGGCAGTCTAAATGAGCCCATTGAAACAAATGAGCAACAAACTATTTTGAATTATGATAAATGAGTGAAGGCCTTCCCCACTAACAGTTACCAAACCCATTCCTTAGCCACCTTAGCTGTCCTATTTTCAGGATAGCCACAATAAATATGCATGAGAGATTGCTTGCGGAGACTTCATTGTTTAGCTGGGTGGTCCCCAAGATCTAGACAGTCTGGTTTTCAGGACAGTCATAATGAATATACGAGAAATGTACATACAGTCTAAAACATAGGGCACCTAATATGCTTTCCCTAGGACATTAAACATGTCTGAAGAGACTGCTTTTACCATTCAGAATTAGTTGCAGTAAATGTTTTAAAGGGTGGAAACAATGTTACTTGTGTTTATGATGGTGTAGGTATACAGATTCAGTTGTTTGCTTCCTTCATCCTTATCTAACCATGCTATTTTTTTCTCTTGATGTAATTGGGACAGTCTTGATGACAGAAGTTACCTGAACACATCAGTCTGGAATTTGTTTTGTAGTTTGTTGAAATAATATGCAAGATGACCTGGACCTGAATGTATCCTAGAACTTCTGAGTCATGTACCAAGGAAGAACTGTAGGACAAACTACCTTACTTTGCCTTGCCCTCTTTTTTGTAAAAGCATAAGGGCCCTTCTGGTGGCAATATTGCAGCTGGGAGTTTAAGCTGCATAGGTAAGAAAATTGTCACTACTTTGATTAGTGTTTTTACAATGTGCTGTGCAAATGCCTGCATGGGGCTGATAATCCACAACCATTTAATGATACAGCATTCTGTTATATATCCATACTGCATAACCAAGAAGTTTGAGAATATTGTAGCTCTTGGTGTTCTGTATTTTGGTGTTTAGCTTACCTCTATAACAGGTATATGTACCTAAATTACTATAAATATCACATTTAAAGCAGTGTGTAATCTTGTAGCTATGTACTGAATGCATTTGGCTTTAGTTTTTCTTTTTGTCATGCATTGAAAGTATTCGATTGTCTCATACCTTTGCTTAAAAAAATTGCACTTTATGCATTGTGCTACTGTTGCACTGATCTATAAGAAAATAACCTGCAAAGCATAATTGTTTACATACATTTCAAATCAGTCTTCTGGCCCACCTCATCCAGAGTTTTTCAGGGAATGCTTTATGCAAATATCCCTAACGAATTATGAATACATTGGAGGCAGTACATACACATCTCAGCTTTGGAATGCCTAAAGATTAGTTTGAGCACTGCTGTGATAGAAAAAAATCTGGATACACAAAACTACAGTTTAAAGCCATGATTTTAATCTATATGAATTTCATATTTTAGAGGAAGTAAACAGATTCCCTCATTCTGTAAGATGAATGACCACTTCTGCTTAAATAGTCTCTTGTCCTAGCCCTTCTCTCACTACTTTGTTGAAAAAGTGAAAAATGGATGAAGATGAAAAACTGTTTGACTCTGGGTTAGAAGTATATTAAATCAGCATGGGCAAAGGATTAAATGTTTAACTTTTTTTTTTCTCACAACTGGATTTAGTCCTGAATATTCTTGTGTGGGATGTTGAGATTTTGCCCCTTATTGGTGTTTTATATGGATATGCTGGATATTTTTGTATTAATGAATGAAATCTATTTTAAAACTTATAGAATACAAATAAAAATGATTCGATAAAGTACTGGTTTCTTTGTATACCAGAAAGTAAGCTTGTTCCATGCATAGCAGGGTTCTTCTGGTACAGTTTGTGGATATAAAGCACACTAGAGCATTGAGCTGCTGCAAGCCTACTTCACAGCCTGGGTTAGCCCTGAGCCATCATTATACCCAACTCTGACCACATTGGTATAATTTCTAGGCCACTTATCTGGTTAAATGCTGTTAGTTTGGTCTCATGTAATGCCCTTGTACTATCCCTACCACCCAAGAGGAGTTAAAGCCTTGACCACTTGAGGATCTCTGTCAACACTGCACAACTCACATGCCTTGGCCTTTCTTCTGCCAACTGAGTTTGTCATTATCAAGTGCTCTAAATAAAGATAACTTCATAAGGGTTTCTGGGGACACTGACCTCACAATGTCTTGATCATAGAACCAATCTAATATGTTCCCCTATACTTTTACTGTGTTTGCTGTTTTTTTCTTCTATTTGAAATTTTGCTTTCCTGACTACTTTCCTAGCTTGTCTTCCTCTTCTAGATATTGTCACCTGTCTTCTTTTCATCATAGGGAAGATGCTGGACCAATCTAACATATTTAAGGAAAAGAAATGATCAGGTAAGAAGTAATTTTACGTCTTCATCCAGTCAGACCAGTGGGATGTACCCAAGCTACTGCCTTGTAAGGTGGGATGCTACCCAAGTTCCTCGCAAAGCAGCTGAAAAAAGGAAGCCTCCTCTCTACCTCTGACATCCATATTGCAATGCTTAGAGTAGTATGCAATGAAGATTAAGTCACTGCTTTACATCTCAAATGGAGAAACCAACCACAACTCTGCCCCTGAAGTCACCTGTACCCTTGTGAAATGAGTCCTTATTTCCTTTGGCAATAGAGTACTGTAATCAGCTCCTTAATCCATTGCTACTGTAGCCCTAGAGGCCACTTCATCTTTCTGCACTCCACCACACATGATCAGATTTTCTGAAAGTACTTGTGACCTTGAGATACTGGAAAAGATGTCTCCGCCCATCTAAGGGACAAAACAATGTGTAGTCCTCACAATCTGTTTACTAAATGAAGGTAAGGAAAATGATTGAGATGGAATTCCAAGACATGTCCCTTGTAATCTAGAGAAAAGGTTTCCTATAAGAAAAGGTGGGTAACTCTGATCTACTCCAAGCCAAACAAATCAGGAAGACTGACCTCAAGGGTCTTAACAGGAGTGAACTGACATCCTGCCAGAAGGCCTAAATCAAACATATCCTAGAATGGAACTAGATTTGAAGTGGAGGCGTAATATGCTTCATAACTCTCAATAAATGAGACAGCTGGATAAAAAGACAGTAGGCTACCTCGAATACACCCCTTACAGCAACTTCAAGGTGTAAAAAGCTAAATCTTTAGAAGGCTTCCCTAAAAGAATTTGAAAATCAAAGAAACTGATGCTACTCTAAGTGCACACTGTCAGTCAGTGCATCAATCCTCAAACACTATCCATATGCAAAAATATGTCAAGGAAGTGGAAAATTTCCTAGCTTTCAAGAGCATAGCCACCATAGCCTGAGAATAACTTTGCTTCACTATCTTGCCCTCTCAAGGGCTAAATTATATGAGAAAACTGAGCTGGATCCTTGAGAAAAACATGGTACCCTAGGACGGCAATTTTTTGTGAGACGGAATCCTTAGAATGTTTCTGCAAAGCAGATGCCTGAGGTCTGCATACCACAATTGCTGTGCCAACCCATAACAACTAGGCCTAGATAACAAGCCTGCTGAAGTACCCTGCCGAAAAGAAGCCAAGGGAAAAACATGTACATTACAGCCTCAGTCAGTAAACCAGTGCATTGAACCTGGATGAAAGAGCATTCTTCTTTCAACTAAAAGTCTTACAAGCCTTTGCATTCTTGCTGATTGCCACCAGATCCAGCTCTAGCCGACGCTTTCTGTCCACAATGAGATCAAACACCTTTTGAGAGAGAGAGATGCCATTCTTCTGGATCAATTACATGATGACTGAGGAAATCTGCCTGCACATTGTCAATGCCTGTAATATGAGATGCTGACAATACCTCAAAATTTATTTCTGCCCAATGAAGAAGGTCTATCTCCAGTGGTACCCAAGTACTTCGTGTTTCCTCCTTGACTATTTAAATATGCCATTGTTGTTGTATTGTTGGACTTTACCTTGCCTGCCTGCTTTACTACTTGAGATGTAAATTCCAGGAGAGCTCTGACCTCCAACCAGTTGAAGGGTCAGCTCTTTTCTGGGGTCCACTGTCCCTGAATGAACAGCTCTCCCCCCAACCTGACAGACTGGCATTTGACTTTACCACAATTCAGACTGGAGTCACCAAGTTCACACTTCATTCTAGGTACCGTGCAGTCCATCCACCATTACAAGCGTCATCTCACTGACTTTAGCCACGTCGGCCATCTGGAATAGGCTTGAGACTGGTGATTCCATCTGGAGAGCAGGACCCTTTGAAGAGGACATATGGTAAGCCCTTGAACACAGACTAGATCTAATGCTGCCATGGATCTAAAAGTCTGCAGGCAGGACCACACTGTTGACTTCCTTGGCTGAACTGAATGCCCAGATTTGGCCACACAACTTCCGAATCCCTTAGTCCATTAGATGATCTCCCAGATAATCCAGTGTCTGAGGTGGCTGCAGATGACCCTTGGGGAAATTGACAATCCACTTCAAGTCCTGTAACAATTGTATCACCTGCTATGTGGCCAACACGCTTTCCTGACATTTATTTTATTTATTTATTTATTAAGGCTTTTATATACCGACTTTCTTGATACAAATCAAATCAATTTGGTTTACAATGAACTAAGTAGAATATACAATTAACCAATCAACAAGAGATACAGAGCATACAGTTACATTATAACAAGGAAGCCTTAACTTGGAGTAGGAAAATAAAGAAGGGGTGAACGGAGCAATAAATATATAAAGTGCAATAAAATATGACATGACTAGCTATCAACCAATTGTCCTGATAGGAGTGAACCAAAATACCTCCCTCCCTCAATGTTGCTACTATGACTGCCATTATCTTGAAAAAGATTCTTGAGCAGTTGCTAACCCAAAGGGCAGTGCTTAAAACTGAAAATGCCTTCTCAGCAATGCATATTGGAAGAAACACTGACGATCCTTTCTGATCAGAATATGAATATAGACTCTTGTCAAGTCTAGAAATGTCAGAAATTCTCCTTTCTGTACCACCATAATCACTAACTGCAAATTTTCTATCCTGAAGTGATCCATCTCAAGAAGTCGTTGACTTGCTTCAGGTCCAAAATGGGATGATCAGACTCATCCTTCTTTAGAATCACAAAATAAATGGAACAGCAGCCTAGGGCTTCCTGCTCTTTTAGTAATGCAATTGCCGCTTGTAGGTTGAGAAGTCTTTGTAGAGTAGACTTCATAGCATCTCCTTTTTTCTTTTGACTGAATGACAAGGTGAAACCATAAAAGTGTCAAACTGGGTGAACAAATTCCAGCGCACATCCATTTTTTAAATAATTTCTAGGACCCATTAGTCTGTGATTTTGGCCCACCTCTGATAAACTAGAGTGATTCCAGAGATAGGCAGCCATCTAAGATAGGACACCCAAATACTCATTGTATTGGTCTAGAAGAGCCGGCACCTATAGCTCCATCCTTTCTTAGAGCAAAAGGATTCAAACCTGGAACAAGATTTCGACCTCTGTCCTAAAGCATTCCAACCTTGTCTGAATTTCCTGGAGACATGAAATTTACTCAGAGATGAGAAACTCTGAAACAACACCCCTGTTCTCTCTTCAAGGAGTATTGTCACCTATAAATGACCCCCATCTTTTCCAGCTCGTCTCCAACTAATGGGCTGATTCTTAGATGGCAAGGTAGTTAAGCTAGTCTTAGAGAGATAATCTGCTGACCAGTTTCACATCCAGACCTTCGAGCTGCCATTATGGATGCCTCTCCTCTGCCAAGGAGAGAACCCAATTGGAAAAAGCATCTACCAACACCGCAGACCCCGATTTTTACAGGCAAGTCTTCCTGAGCATCTCTGCAAAAACTACAAACCAGATTTTGCCACAACATGACAGCAAGCTGAGATCTGAAGAACCATTTATTTATTTATGAATTTTTCTATATTGACATTCGTTTAAAATATCACATTGGTTTACAAGGAACTTGGTTAACACAACAAGGTAAAAAAGAGACAAAAGTTAGTTTACAATGAACAGGGGAAGATAACCATGAAAACAACCTCAAGAGCCAGTTAAGCATAGATTCAATGTTCCTGTCTTGAAAACCTTAAAAGCAGCACCACCTTGTACTGATATTGTGGTCCTTCTAGCCACAAAGAGATCAAGGCATCCAACCTGGGAAAACAAAACTTCTTTCCAATATGATAAGCCAACTGATACGATTTGGTGAGTAATTGGGCATCCTTAAAATTTGCCTCAGGCCAATTAAATCTTGTATCATTTGGTAAAGAGGGAAGCATGTAGAAGACTTTCATAAGGTGGCCATAATTGGATCCTCCTTTGAAGATGATTCTTCCTTCAAGTCTTCTACAATATGCAACATTCATAGGGACTGAGAAATCAGGGCGTTACATCTTCCCTATAAAAAAGACACAGCATCGAAGTGCCATATTCCCCTGTAGCAGGAACTTCCCCATCTTCTCCACCCTGGACAAATTTTAAATTTGGAAGTTGCAGAATATAAGTATTTTTAAATAAATTAATCTCTATCTCCCTAATGGAACTTATGAAACCCTTCAAAGAAATTCTCAGATCAGAGATCAACCTCTGGAAAATTCTTTCCCACACTTGCCTTGGTCCTTGTCCTACCCTGAGGACTGAGAAACCAGTAGGCACTGAGAGGGAAGAGGCAGCCCCCTAAGCTGAAGTCTACCTAAGACAAAAGGCTTACAAACCCTTAAAAATTCCTGAGAATAACAGTCTGAGGCAAGGACGAGATATCCACTGCAGAAGAAATCAAGCCCTGAGCAATACAAGCAGGAGCTGAGCCAAGAATCACTGCGAACTCTGCACTCAGACACTCCTTCATTGACCTGCAGTGGGTTGAAGGCTGCTTTGGCTGCCTGCTACATTAAAGGACCTGCTGAAGTCTGGCCATATCCCCTGATCTAGCCCCCACCCGGTATCACAGGGGTCTGGACTTAGCAATCAGGGGCCAGCCCAGAGGGAAGGTGCATGTTTGGAGATAAGGTGGAGGCTCAATGGCAGAAGCCAGGGACTGGAGAAGAGTTAGGAGAGACACTGGAATTGGATATAAGCAGGACTCTGAAGACTAAACTGTGAAGCAGGAGCCCAGCACTCCTTTTTGTGCAGGAGTGATGGACACAAATACAAGTACAGGAAACTTGGAACAGGATACTTCAACTAGAACAGGGCTTGGATATTTAGACTAGGACAAAGCTTGGAAATCAGGAAACAAATGAGTAGCACTTCCACAGGGTAGATGCCAAAATGGCTGTTGGACCAGCATTGTGTGACATCTGAGCATGCCTTATATACTGCTGTGATTATGCTGGTCAAATCAGGCGATTGCAGGGGCGTGTATGGCTCTCCCAGGAACCAGGACAAATATATTAAGACTACTGTGACAGTGGGCTGAAGGACATTCATAGCAGAACTTAAGCGTTTTCCTTCTGCAGTCTGCAGCCAGTGACATAATAAGCATGCTTCCCACAGCCAAGAAAACTGCAGGCCCATAACAAATTTTCAGTTTTTTTGGAAACTCATCCCCAGCGCCAGTCCTAGTCACTTCCCAGAAGTCAGATCAGCTGCTCACCTGCTACTGTAGCTGATGGCTACTGAACAGTCTCATTTGATTTTTTTTTTTTTTTTTTAAACTTAGTCTAAAATAACAGCTTCAATTTTAAAAAGCACAATTCCCTTAAGGATAGTCAAGATAACATAAGAAGGAGCGAGGCGGGGGAAGGAGAAGGGAGAGAAGAATCCCAACCCCAAAGGCCCCCTGGTCCTGGTCTGCTCAGAGAAAATGAGCATAAGGCTTTCACCTCTGCAACTTTTTCTTTTTCCGCCCCTTAAAACACCAAGACTCTGCTCAATTGGGGGAATGTGAACTTGACTTTCACTGCAGGAGCCATCATCACTTTCTTACTGTTGTCAGCAAGGATGCATGTAAGGAGTGACATCAGCAAGCCTGTTGATCTGTCTCCATCTACTGGTTGGCAAGCATAATCCACTTTTTTGACAGGATGAAGAGGAAATAGCCTTTCACTGTTCCATACATGGCCCCAGCCCCCAATATATCCAAATGTTTTCTTTACACCAGGTTTTAAGCCATCTATTGAAGATGTCTTAGTTTTTCTTCCCCTTTCTGTGAACAGGTACCCACTTCTGATAAGGTAATAGATTTCACCATGTGCCACATCTGCTTCCCTAGTTTGGAAATCTCCCTGTACTGCTTGGATGCTGCTCTAGCAAGGTCATTGGTCCCAGATGGATAATAACATTGATTTTAGAGTCATTACTTTCTTTTTTTAATTGTAATTGACTATCTGATTTGCATTTCTACCAGGTGAGTGTTGCGTCCGTCGGTGCTAGATGGCTTCGCCCAGTTTGCCTCGCCTTGTTCACGGCTCCTCCCGCTTACCTAGGAAAGATGGCTACCGCCTTGTCTACAAGCCGATCTCTCCGGTGTCCCCAGAACGGCTATGGTGCAGCCTCCCGCCATACTCCTCCCAGGTACCTACTAGGATGCGCGCACGCGCACCACCCACATCTTTATTCCAACCTTGGCGTGAACCTCGGGGGCATCCCCCCTTTGCTGACATCATGCCATCTGAGTATATAACCTATTCTAATTTGCTAGCTCGTTGAGTTGGCAAGGACTCAAATTCGTTCCTGTCTACGCTACTCTGCCGCTTCCGTGCTGCCGCTGGAAGCTCTCTCTCTCTGCCCTTCGGGGTAACTGCTAACCTGGGTACCCGCTCCTCAGGGGCCCTCTGCTTTATTTCAGGTGCCTTACAGGGAACAGGTACTCGCTCCTCGAGGGCCTGCTCTCCATGCCTCGGTGCCTCCATGCCTCGGTGCCTGGAATCGTATACCTACAGCAAACACCTAGTGAGTACTCTAACTCTCAGTCTCTCATCTACAGTACTACCTTTCTGGGAAACCTGCTTCGGAAACCAACAGGGTGAGAAGGGCTCCCTCTGCCGAGGTCCCTGAGACTGCCTCACCACTACTGCCACCTCTGGTGGCACTCTTCAAGCTGTATAATAAATAACTGTGTTTGTGCGTTCTGAGTCTAGCCCAGTACTGTGGCTCCTCACGGGGCTCCACCCCGTGGGCGTGGTCATCTGCCACAGTACCCAAGGATCCACCCAAACACCGCTTAACCATAACAGTGAGGAATCTGGAATGCATTTAAATACTGTCTCCCTCAAAATGAGTTTCTAAGTGCTGCTGATGACCGAGTTTCACAGCAGGAGGTTATTATGACATTGGGTAGCGTTTATGGGGTTTCTGTGTGCACTGGGTGTCTTCTTTCTTTTCAGATAAGATTTCAGTTTCTGCTGCTGGAGCATCTTCATGTTTCAATGCAGAAAAGGCATTTTATAAACATATCATTGGGAAGAGTGAGTGTCTCTTTGTCATAGGTCTTACCTTTCTAGAGCTCAGTGTAATCTATTTATTCCTGGTTTCTGAACCTTCTGTGGGAATAGGGGAAGAAATCCTGGATCCTGCATAGTATGGGAAAGTGGGTATCTCTGGTCCATAAGTTTAGTCCTAAAAGAACCCACTACAAGCCATTTATTCCTGGGCTTCTGAACTTTAAGTGGAAGGTGAGGAAGATATGCTGAATCGATGGTAAGATTTTTTTTAAACAGAGACACTTCCTCTCTCAGATGAGTCAGCAACTTTTTTTTTTTTTTGGCAGACATCATCTATCTCAGTTTACTGAATTCCACTGGAACTAACTCACTGTTTTAACATGCATTGGTAAATAGGCCCTTATATATTCTGAAGTAATCCAAACACTTAAGTATCTAAAATCTTATTTATCATCTTGCTTAGACACAAGGAAATTGATAGTCCAGGAACTAAATTATTTCATCTTATCAGCAATAATTGTGTAGCATGAAATATGTCTGAATGATTTTATCATTTTCTCAACTTCTGGTATAGAAGTTTCCCAATCTTCATGAACCACAAGTTTGTAAGCTGCTGTGGACAGAGTGCTAGCAAGAAGAAGTCCATATCCTCTCTAGGAAGATACCAGAAGTTTTTACTACTATATGCAGCAAAATATGAATTCTAATTTCATATTAGACCCTGGCCTGTGTTCCTGCAAAGAAATACAGAAGAGGAATGTTGACCAGAATAACAATACATACCTAAGTTATCTGATCTGCCTGTTTAAACGTAAGAGAGATAGCTCATTGTTTGCAGAAAGAAGCTAAGCAGTGCAGGTGTATGTGGCAGGGATAGGTCCCAGACTGAAAAACAGCTCAAATCTTCCTGTAGACAAAAAACAGCCTAACCAGTTTATCAGACAGGGTGGCTCACAGAAAAGTGCTCCTTTCAGCATCCATACCCCCCCTTTCCATCCTGAAATAATTGCACGTTACACATTACTCTTGGGTGAATTGGCCGAGGCTTTTATTAACATAGCAGTTAATATGAACTCAATATTATGACAGTACCCCCACCTGGGCCAATCTTATGATCTTACCGCTCTCCCAGGACCACGCCCCCCTTTTTGTCACCCCGTCGCGATTCCAGCAAGGTGACATCGCTTCCGGCCCCCCACCGCGTTTATTAGCAAGAAGGCCCTGCCTCCAGGCGTGGTCACCACCTCTTTTACCGCCCAGCTTAGTCAGCCCTACGGCTGACCTATATCTATTGGCTCTCTATTGGCCCGGGTACCCGCCACCAGCGCCAGGTAGTGTTTACACTTGCCTGGTGTCCCCCCAAACCACATCTTAACTGCGGCCCCCCCTTTACACCCATGTGTAGTTCTTTTCAATTGCCTCCTGTATTTCGTTATTGAACAGGTCGTACCCTATATCAGATAGGTGTACCCTGTCTTACCTGTAAAAGCCTTCGCACATTGATCGGCCCATGCGTATCCTGCCTGTAACCGCCTTCGCACTGTTGATTGGCCATTGCGTGCCGTATCTGACAGCCTCCCATATGCACCAACCATCCTCCGACCTGGCTATTTACCTTCTTCCGGGCGCTCCCCCATAACTTTTGTTTGCAAATCTAATGCGTAATATTATGTCGGACCAGCAAGTAAGCACTCCTGGAAATCCCGATTGTATGTCCGTATTTCCCTCTTTACCTGCCTAAACAGCTGTCTGCATGACATTGCCCCTCAATCGTTAACCCCAGGTATATTATAATGCTGTCCGGTCTGGCCGACAAATCCTTCTGGACCCGTAGTGTGGGCAGTAACTGTTCCCAGTGCATTACACTCTTTTCCATCCAAGTGATGTGCACCCCCCGAGGTGCCAAGCCTAGATGCGGACCGTATTTGTGCTGCTGTGCCCTCTCTGTTCCACCCAACGTACGAATGAGTGCCCCATGACCCATTCCTGTATCGACCTAGGACACGATTCTGCAATGCAATAAGCCAATCAATCAACTTGTTGCAATACACCGGCTCGATCCCACCTGACGTAGGAATTCACTGCGGCAGGGCACCATCTCCCTATCTGTTGTATGGCCTCAGTTGTGAAAACGGCCTAAGCCGCAACAGTAGCCGCTCCTATACCAAAAGTGTGTGTCCCAAAGTTCTGCATTCTCTCCTATCTGCCATAAAGATCGTTTGAGTCTCGCTGAAAACTGGTATCGCGTTAAAGGGGCCCCGTCCGCATGTATAAGTAAATGCTCCCCTTTCCTAGGACGCACTGCTTGATATTTATCTAAGTTGGCCAAGGGGCAAGTGACCAGACTGCGCAATTGTCTTAGAGTCACGGTCATTCCCCTCCCCAATTGATCTGTTTTGGACCGTGGTATGAACATCCTCTAATCTGTTCCTCTGCTACAGGTCCTTTTTTTTTTTTTTTTTTTAAAGCAATGTTGTCTCATGAAGGAGCACACTCTCCCGTATCCCCATGCAATAAGCATCCCACGTGGTGGGGGCCACAGGACACCACAACAGTTCTAGCATGGTTGGCGGCCCAATTGCCCATACATGCTCCGTAACTGGAGTTGCCAGTTCGTCGGCGTCGGGTACCTGTTTGCAGAAAAAGACGCTTTAGCACAAGATAGAAGATCCAAAACACCATTACAAGCCCCTGGAACATGCCGCGCCTTCACAGTGGTATTAACGCGGGAAGCGCTTTAGGACTACCTGCCGAAACAGGTCCGCCACTTGTGGACCTTTGGCTGACTGTCTGTTAATGACTGAAACCACACCTTGGTTGTCACACCAAATTATGATGTGTTTGTTCCGCAAGCGTTCTACCCAGCTTATCCACACTACCCATAAGGGAAAAGCTCCAGGAACGTTATATTTGTTTCTATTCCTTCGCTCACCCGTGCGGCTGGCCATTGTGCGGCGGCCCACGCGACCTGACAGTACATGCCGAATCCCCCCTGATCGTACGCGCCGGATCCCCATCCCCCAGAAGCATCTGAATAAATGTCCAAGTCACGGCTTGAGACCGGGGGCTCCTGCCATACCGATATTTTAGGTACTTGCGCTCACATCCCTTGACCCCACTCTGGAATGCTCACCTCCTAACCGTGTCCCTTTTTTCTTCAATATGAGATATTTGCCAACTAGGACTTATAAGCAACCTGTGGGCAACTTTTAGCATCAGAAAATTAGCACCAGTTTTCCCTTTTTCATCATTGGAGTTTGTCTGTTGGCAGTCTGGATATCATCCTTTGGAATCCAATTCAATGCCAAGGAAGCACATAGTGATAGTTAGCCCTTTGTCTTCTCTTGTGTGAGTGGAACTCCAAAGTCCTTTTCCACCTCCTGAAAGGTCCGTAACAGGAGAGCCACCATCTCTGTTCCGGCCGGGTGACTAAAGGAAGACATCTAGGTAGTGTATTATGTTGTCTGACTGGGCCCTTTTGCCGTAACCCCATGTAAATTGAACTGAAGGCCTCTGAATATGCGCAGAACCCGGAGTAACCCATCGATACGCACTTGTCGAAGCAAAACATCGCATGGGTGGACTGGCTGCATAACTTGAGCATAACCAGATACTAGTCGACAATAAAGACAAATATCAACACATATCAGCCTTCTTCCAGGTGTTTCAAATTCTTATTGTATGTAATGTTAAATTATTTGTAACCAAAGAAAAGAATCTTTGTTTATATAAACATAATATAAATAACCAAAATTAACCTTTGCGTACACATATAAATGTAAAGAATTTGTATAAAAAATAAAATTGCCTTGCTGGGTCAGACCAAGGGTCCATCGAGCCCAGCATCCCATCTCCAAGAGAGGTCACAAGAACCTGGCAACTACCCAACACAAAGAAGATCCCATGCTACTGATGCCATTCAGAGCCGTGGATATTACGTAAGTATCTTTTAGAGGGACAATGACAGCAGTGGGATTCAAACCCACACTGGGGGTTTGAATCCCACTGTGGGTTTGAATGAGACTGGAACCTTAATCCAGCACCTTAGACGGCTCGGCCCTGACTTGATTAATAGCCTTTAATGGTAACATCAAACCGTAATACAAATTACAACAAAACCCCAACACAAGGAGTAATTATACCATCCCATTACGCACCATTCCCACATATTCATTAGATATGTGATTTTTATTTATTTTTCACTATGTTTAATTGTCATCCATTTATACTGTTCCATATGTTCTACGGTTCCATGTAAAGCTCCACTCTCTGTTGAGCAGTTCTTTGTTTTATGTAAACCGGAGTGATTTGTAGTCCCTACAAGAACTTCGGTATATAAAAATTAAAAATAAATAAATAAATAAAATAATCCACAACTACCAATAACATAATATAAGACCATATGTGTCACCATAATGTCATTCCCATTACTAATGGAGAATACAAACATGCCCCAAAACCAAGCCCATTTGTTTCACCAAAACAACCTCTTCGAACAAGATTGAACTCCTCCTCCTTCAGATGCCACCTCAATCGATAAGGCAAATATCAGCTGTCTTTATAAATCCTCACCCATGCAGCATCTGTTGTGGGACATCAGTTCTACACAATGGTTCCTAGTTCCTCACTGTGTGCACCAGAGATCCCCTCCGAAAATATTTTTTTTAGTCGATTATTCACAATATAAACCCCTGCACCTATTCAAATCCAAATACCACACAATTCAAACTATGCTCAGCAACAGAACATGCAACGCTCTATACCATGTTCTAACATGTAGCAAAATGACTAGCTTGATTCATCATCTACAAAAACAATTAATCCATTACACTACTAATAAAAACAACCTGTATTATACACCATGTTACCGCACCACTAACCTCTCTGTGTAACACAATGATCCATCGGTATCTCTCGAACACAAGTATAGCTGACCACAAGCCTACACAAGTCTCCATTGTCAAAAGTCACACGTGCACATGAGCCCCTGCAATTCTAAAGTCACTGATTCCTTTTGGATGCCATCACAAACACCCATCTTCACACTCAATACCTGTTATCCACATCATCGTACCAATCAATGGACAACAAAATCCACGCATTAATGCCAACACTGCCCCAATGCATGACAACTACACAAGCGCACTCGCATCCGCTGTAGCTTCTTAAAAGACCCAAAACAAAATAATAATATTTATACATATATAAATTATCCATCAAATTAAATAGCTTTGACCTCGGGTCAGGCTTGAATCCGTGAATGAGCCACACCTCACCGGAGGCGATCCACTCCATGTGGTGAGCCACAGAGGAGCCCCCTCTCAAACAAATTGAGGCAATCAAAGAAATCGCCGCCTCCACGATCCATTCTCACTCCTCGTGGTCCCACCCTGTTAACCATCAATCCTTTCCAGGAACTAGTTCTATAATTTTCTTTCAACATCCGATCCCAAATTCCCATGGAAGACATCCCCATCCCCGCAGTACTAGGGAAGCCCCCCCCACCGAATTCCCAGACTACAATGGAAGAGAGCCTCCCGATCCGCGCAGAACAGAAGGACACCCCCCCTGCAAATGAAAATTAAATATCTGTGCTGACCGACTCCAGGAACAACCACATTTCTGCCCTTTGATCCCCCACAACTTCTACCGCGTGGTCGGTGCCGCGAGCCACGCCGCAGCCGCACCTGAGTTGCTGTGCCCTGGGGATCATGAAAGAGGCCAGCTGCGCTGCGTCACTCGCCTTAAATTCGCAGGCCGACGTCATCAGGGCCGGCTGCGGCTGTCCCTGACGACGCCGGCCCATAGGAATGCCCCCCCACCCCCGAGATCCGACGCTAACGTCATCAGGCCGCGCTGGAGCGCCAGCACACCCCGATGATGCCAGCCCTGCGCTGCCCTCGGAGCGCTGGAGCGCTCTGAGGCAAATTTGCCTGCGCCCCTCGGGCTGCGCATTCCGCCCGACTTCGGCCCACGGCCCCAGGTAAGCCGTGGGCCCTTTGCATGCTCTCGGGCCCACCTGATACAGTAGGGCAGCTTGCTGGCCTAGAGATTGCAGGGCCAAGATTGCTATGCAGCAGGAGCGGTGAACTCCCCCCAAAGGCAAAAGGGGGGGGGGGGGGGCCAGCAATCTGAATTGAAGGAGAGACATTTTCTTTCATGCTCCTGTTTGACTATGCATGAGCTCTTAAATATGCCTGCCTGTTAAAAAAATAAAATAAAAAAAAAAGAGCAGGAGAGAGGCCTTAAGGAGGCAGGGGCAAAAGAACCATTAATACCTGAAGACAACGCCTGATCCATCAGTCTCCTGCCCCTCCCTGCAACGAAGCAAATGGACTCCGATGTCCTGGAAGGCTGCATATAAGAACCCTGCTGTTACCTGGCTGTTTGTGTCCAACCTGTCTTTTCTTCTCCAGTGCTCAGACAAGCCTTCCAAACAAGCAAAAAGGGCCAAGAATGCATGCTCCCTGTGGCAGACTGTCTCCAGGACATTCAGCTACAGAGACTACTGAAAGTATTCTCCTAACGTTATAGGGGTAGTTAGCTAGCCACACTTAATATACCCAAAGCAAGCCAAAATTTCTGATATGTTTAAGTTTACTGATGCAGAGTTTTACTCAATATAAGACTATGCTGCGTCATGGACTGTAGAGGCAGGTATTGTCTTATTCTAACTGCTAAGCCTGAAATGTTAGAATCAGACTTTTATTAATCAGAGATCAACCACGTCCTTCCTGAGCTGCTTGGGTTATAAATGTATAGGAGGTAATAGATGGTCAGTTTCTGTAGTTCTTCCCCTCCTCCCAGCGACAGTGAGAGTCAAGATGAAGGAGGAAGCTGGTGTAATTCCACAGATACAGAATACCCATCACCTGAATTAAAAACATTTCTCCCTGCCTCCAGAGATGCCCCCCCCCACCAAAAAAAAAAAAAGCTGCTCCCTTGCACCATCCCATTTGTCCCTGAATAATCCACGAGGCTCCCCCAACAGTGAGTAGGTAGCCTCTCTCCCCACCTGGTTGAAAATAATTTGACCTCCTTCATTATCCCATGACAAGCTTTCCTTTACCCCTCATGTGGGATATAGGGGAACCTCAACTCAGATAGCACCATTTTGAATTTCAGCACCAACAGTGCAAGAGCAATTGGGCCTAACCAAACAACTTAACACCATCACCCTAGGTCTGAACAGACAATAGCTTCATGGCACACTACAACTATCTATGAACTTAACTGTTAGCAGATCATTCTGTCTTTTCATACTAACCTCAGTTGTCAGTTGTCTGGACTATAATGCTATTATCACTTTGTTTCCACACCCTTCCTGCCTATTCTATGCCTTCTCTTTGTTTTGTATCTCCCCTCCCCCATTCCCATATATTACACCCACACCTCTGTACTTCATGTACTGAAGTGGACTCTGTCCTCAAAAGCTGATGCCTCAATAAATTGGTTAATCTATAAGGTGCCACCTGCCTCGTGTCATTTGGGCCTATCCTGAAGTAATTGAGGTTTGGGGGGGGGGGGGGGGGTGCTGGGAGGAAGTGGCTGAATTATTTTCAACCAAGGTGGGAGGTATGAGGTTTGGGATGGAGGCAGGCCTACCTACTAAATCTGCTGGGAGGCCTCAAAGGTTATGAAGAGGTGGGTGGGATGGTACAAGGGGCAGCTTTTTTTGACCTGCATAAATTTGGTCAAGGGTAAGAGGAGGGGGGCGGGGAGGTGTATGCCCTTTCAGACAGGTGCATTAGACTGCTGATAAGCTTGGGGAAATTAACTAAATCTCTTGTTAACTTTCCAAGGAATAACGCAGACCACAAAATCTATTGCAATTTGTCTTATTCCAGTTAAATACATTTTCATGCAACACAGCTCAAGAATATTTTTTGTGTTGGGCCTGCTTTTTTATGTTCTTTTAATGTGCACTAAAAGTCGAATTTGGCATTTCAAGGGTGCTGCTGCACTATAGCTGCTTAGGAAATAGGCCCTGTACACACATATCTAATGAGGGAGCCTGTGTTGTATGCTCTCTGAGATGCAGTGTTTGTCCAAACTCTTGTGCAAGAAGGGGGTTTTCAGGTAGGGAGGAATGGGTTTGTCTATGGTACATGTGCTCTGTGAATGAGGGGATAATTAAGGGAGGGAAATTTAGGTGGATTTTTTTTCTGGCTGTTTTGTAATTAGAAAAATATTGTATTTTTAAGCAGGTTAACTGCTCCTTTTACTGCGCTTTGGTAATTTTATTGTACGTTATGATTTTTGGTTTTGGAAGCTGTGAGAAGAGGGAGGTATAAAATAATAATCACAGCTGGAATCCTGGAGTATATGAAAGACTGATCAATATATTTTTGAGTAAATGCCTTTACCATATGATTCAAGCTGAGCATTTTATAGCAGATACACCCAACGAATGGGGTGGGGAGAGATGATACATAGAACAGTCTCTCAGTGAAGACAAAAACATCTAAATTCAAGGCAGTTTGGAATAGGTACAGAGAATCCTTAACAGTGGGTAATGAGGATAAAACCAGATACCAAGTAGTGTCCACAGAATTGAGTCAGGTAAGGAAAATGGGAAGACTAGAAGTCTGATTATCTGGAGTCTCTTTGTTCAAGGTATGATCCTGCCTGGAGTTACTGAGGAACTGAACGAGTGCAGTCTCTGTGTTTACATGTTACTGTAACCATGGTGTGCTTCTAGCTGTGGTCACTGGGAAGGTGAAACAAGCCCGTATTCCATGGGTTACTGGTGTGATCCTGGCTGGCGTTAAGAAGGTGATAGAGTGCATTCTCTAAACATGTATATCTAGCTGTTATCACAGGGTGCTTACTGGTGAGATGATAGAGCACAGCCTTGTATCTGTGGGCTACTGTTATCACCGTACAACTCTAGCTGGAGTTCTTTGGTAGGCGATAAACACCTCCAGAGTAGACAAGTTGCTGGTCACTGACTTTCTTGAGCAGAAAACTCTGCAGCTCCTGTATATCAATCTCCGACACCATAGGCCCAGTCATCACAAACATCTTCAGCATGCTGTGAATCCTTTCCAGTGGCAGACTCTCCAGGTTGGTTAGCATTGCCTGGATGTAGGTCCAGAAGAGCTGCAGAGAGGAGACAGGGACAATTACAAGTAGAGGGCAAAAGAACATAAATATATACACAACACAAGCCCCAAATTTGTAAGCCAATGAAAGGGAAAACTCTTGCCAAACTTGCATTATTTTTCTAAGAGAAATATCAAAGTATATTTGTCTACGATTAAGTCCAAGACTATAATAAGTCTAATCAATGTGCTAGAAATCATGAGCCAAGCAACGTAGGCGGAAACCTAAATCACATATGTAATATACCCACACAAAATGATTTGGTAAAAATGTTCAGGTCCACAAAATTAAGAAGCTGTTCAAGGTAAGTAAGTGTTTTATTAACTTAGAGGAGATAAAAGGTGTTCCTGGTCCCCCTACACAGATCATGTTTTGATTAACAGGAGGGACCAAATCTGCAAATAGAGAGAAACTTAAGTATGGGCACAAATGTGGCATAGTCAACAAAAACCATGAGACCATAGACACAAAGTAAATGATGGCAGATAAAGACAAAAAAGGTTCATCCATTCTGCCCAGCAAAGTGTTTAGGGTTGTAAGTGCTGTTTTTTGCAGATTATCATTTTCTGTAAGAGCTGCAGATTGAGTTGGCTGCTGTAGGGGGAGCTGCAGTATGCTGCGAGAGTTGTGAAGAGTAGGAGACAAAGAGGCAGAAGCAGGCTGTACTCCCAGAGGGAGAGGGGGGAGGTGGAGAGGGGCAGCAGTTGGTCTAGCCAGTGTGCTGCTGCCATGACAGGGAACAGCTGCCATTTTGGAGTCACTTTTAGTGGAGACTGAATTGGGTCCATCTTTCTTGTTTGGGGTGGGACATGAAATGGATGTGAATTTTTCTGGGGCCGTGGGGGAAGCCTCTCTTAAAAGGCCACATCCCCTTTATTGTTCTCATTTTTGCCTGGGCTGTAATGTCAACAAAATGTTTAAAATGCCTACATCCAGTATTTTGTATGGGCCAGAACTCTGTTCCAGGACCTTCCTTAGTAATGTCAGCCCCTCCCCCGCCATGTATTGATCAGGTAGAGTTGGGGTGGAAAAGAGCAAGGAAAAAGGATGAGAAGGATGGAGGGGGATGAAAAATCCGCTGTCTGATACCTGACCTGAAGTGACAGCGAGGGTAAATTAGAAGAGGGAGAGAACCCTCTGCAGGAAGGGAAGGCTTTTCTATGATTAGACTCTTTCACAAAGATGAGGCTTCAGAGGACCCCATCATGACTAGTCTGAGAAAACCTTCAAAGTCTTTTCCTTTGCACAGGTCAGTAAAGATCTCATTGATTTGGAATGGGAATTGGCAGAGGCTAATTTTAAAGGTGACTGAGCACTTTAAAAAAAAAAAAAAAAAAGACATATCCTCTACTTTTTCAAGAAATGGAGAAGCCGAGGTTTCCTAAGGTGGACACTGTGGTGTGTGCTGTTACTGGAGAACTACTATTCCTGTAGAAGGAGGAGTTGCTCTCAAACTCTCATTGTTCTCAAAACTCTACTGTTCACAATTACTTTTAATTGCATTTTATTATATGATAATTTCATATTTTGTAAACAGTTATGATGGCTCTACCGAATAACGGTCTATAAAACTCTACAAATAAATAAATAAATAAAGATCCTCAGGACAAGAAGAATCAGTGCTTAAGCAAACCTTTGATGTTTCCAGCATGACTATGCAGGTTGCAGGGTGTAGTTGTATTATGGCAAAGGCAGAGTTGCACTTGTCTTAGGGGGTTCAAGAAAGATCACTTGATGGTTCAGAGTCAGTGTTGGAAAAGATGGTTCAATTGGAGGCAGGGGTGCCCCTTTTGGCAGGTGCCTCCTTTGTCTTGGTGTTTACTTCTGCTAGAAGCATGGCTTCCACTGTAGTGGTGAGGAGTCTACTGTGGCTCCGCAATTGATCTGCAGATCTGATTTCTAATGGGAAGCTTTTGTTTGCTGAAGAGCCTGAGAAAATATCTAAGCCTTGGGGAAAATCTAAAACACCTATAAATGATCTGGAAAGAAATACAATGAGTGAGGTAATCAAATTTGCAGATGATACAAAATTGTTCAGAGTAGTTAAATCACAAGCAGATTGTGATAAATTGCAGGAAGACCTTGTGAAACTGGAAAATTGGGCATCGAAATGGCAGATGAAATTTAAGGTGAATAAGTGCAAGGTGACGCATATAGGGAAAAATAACCCATTCTATAGTTACACGATGTTAGGTTCCATATTAGGTGCTACCAACCAAGAAAGAGATCTAGGCGTCATAGTGGATAACACATTGAAATCGTAGGTTCAGTGTGCTGCGGCAGTCAAAAAAGCAAACAGAATGTTGGGAATTATTAGAAAGGGAATGGTGAATAAAACGGAAAATGTCATAATGCCTCTGTATCGCTCCATGGTGAGACCGCACCTTGAATACTGTGTACAATTCTGGTCGCCGCATCTCAAAAAAGATATAGTTGCGATGGAGAAGGTACAGAGATGGGCGACCAAAATGATAAGGGGAATGGAACAGCTCCCCTATGAGGAAAGACTAAAGAGGTTAGGACTTTTCAGCTTGGAGAAGAGACGGCTGAGGAGGGATATGATAGGTGTTTAAAATCATGAGAGGTCTAGAACAGGTAGATGTGAATTGGTTATTTACTCTTCCAGATAATAGAAAGACTAGGGGGGCACACCATGAAGTTAGCATGTGGCACATTTAAAATTAATCGGAGAAAGTTCTTTTTCACTCAACGCACAATTAAACTCTGGAATTTGTTGCCAGAGGATGTGGTTAGTGCAATTAGTGTAGCTGTGTTTAAAAAAGGATTGGATAAGTTCTTGGAGAAGAGGTCCATTACCTGCTATTAATTAAGTTGACTTAGAAAATAGCCACTGCTATTACTAGCAACAGTAACATGGAATAGACTTAGTTTTTGGGTACTTGCCAGGTTCTTATGGCCTGGATTGGCCATTGTTGGAAACAGAATGCTGGGCTTGATGGACCCTTGGTCTGATCCAGAATAGCATGTTCTTATGTTCTTACCTAGCCTTCTGGAAGATAAGCTGAAAGCCTCCTTTTGCCATTCTCAAGCTAGTACTTGGTTCCGTGATGTAAGGAGTAAACCAGGTATGTTTTTTCTTGGGTTCAGAGAACCAGTCCTTTAGTTCCTCCAGGAGAGGTGGAATGGAGGGGTGTTTGTGAGGTGCAGATATCTCCTAAAACTCCCAGTGAAGGCTTCAGGTCTAGATTCCAGGGGTAAGAATAAGGGGTTGATTGTCAGAGTTCTCCTGGAGGTGGATCCACATCATATCAGTTCAATGATTTCTAGCAATCATTCATGATGGCTATGCATTGGATTTTTTCTGTCCATTAGCAGACACTTTTATAGTTTCCCCTTGTTCTTCTCACTCAGAAGAGGGAGGTGGCTTGGGGAACCTTCAACCATCTTCTTGACATGAGTGCGGTTGTTCCAGTTCCATGGTATCAATTGGGCCAGGATCACTATTCAATCTACTTTGTGGTGCACAAAAACGAGGGCATATTTAACCCTCTTCTAGATCTGAAAGAAATCAACAAAGCTTTGAAAGTGCCTCATTTCAAAAAGGAGACCTTGCAGTCAGTGATATTGGCAGTAAGGCAAGTGGAATTCCTCACATCTTTAGATTTTACTGAGGTATATCTCCATATTCGAAATAAGGAAGGAGCACCAGAAATTTGTGTTTCACATTCTTAGAAAGTCATTTTCAGCGTCAAGCGTTTCCTTTTGGTTTAAGCACTGTGCCAAGAAGCTATTTACGCCAACAGGGAGTTCTAGTGCATCTATATCTGGACGATTGGTTGATTCAAGTGAATCTGGTGCAAGACAGCAAAGCAGCCATGGCCACAGTGGTTTAGTTTCTAGAGGAACTGGGCAGGATAACAAACTTTGCAAAGAGAAAGTTGCAGCCTTCTCAGTCCCTAGAGTACCTGCGAGCCATTTCAACACAAGATTGGGTTGCATTTGGTTAACAATGCAGTGGATCCAAAAGTTACAAAGTCAAGCGTGAGCGCTGCTGTCTGCCATGAGGCTGACAGTGTGGACTTATCTTCAGCTGCTAGGCTCCATGGCAGCAACCTTGGATTCAATTCCTTGGGCAACGTTCACATGAGGTCCTTGCAAAAAGCCCTGCTGTCCAGGTGGGATCCGCATTCTCAGGATTACACTATTCAGGTGTCAGTTCTGGAGCAGGTAAAACAGACTGGATTGGTGGCAAATGACTGCAACTTCAAGAAGGAAGTGGATCTGGAGTCTCCATCCTGGATTACATTCATGACAGGCACCAGTCTGCTTGGTTGGGCTCACTATCAAGGCTTGGTGGCTCAAGAAACCGGGATGTCAGTGGAGGCTCAATGGTCCATTAATCACTAGGAAATTAGAGTGATATGCTTGGTTCTGCTGCATTTTGCATCTCTTCTCCAAGGTCAAGCAGTTTAAATTTCAGCAGAAAATGTAACATCAGTAGCATATGTGAACCACCAAGGAGGGACTAAGAGCATGCAAGTTACAGCAGAAGCAATCTCTCTTTTGGAATGGGAAGGGTCATGTAAAAGTCATTTTGGCCTTGCACACACTGGAAGTAGAGAACGTTCAAGCGGATTTCCTGAATTGCAACACTTTGGATTCTGGGACTGGTATGTGGCACAAAGAGCGCTCCCTTTGATCATAGAACAGTGGGAAAAACCAGCGATGGACTTTATGGCATCCAGAAGGTATGCAAAAGTAGGAAGACTTTTCAAAAGAAGAAAAGAAACATTTTTCTCAGGATTGGATGAGTTCTTTCAGATCTGGCTGCTGGAGGGTCCACTGCTTTTCCCCCATGGCTGTTGGTGAGCAGAGTCATTCAGAGGATATCCAGACATCAAGGTCTGATGATTCTGGTAGCTTCTGATTAGCTGAGATATCCTTGGTATGCAGATCTAGAGAGGTTATTGGATGGGAGTCTGTTGCCTTTTTATCGTAGAAAGTCAGTTGTTTCAAGGGCCAGTGGTACATGAAGATCAGACTCAGTTTTGTCTTATGGCCTGGCCCTTAAGAGGACTTGTTTAATGAAGTTCTTTTCATTCTGTATATGTCTGCCAATGTAATAATCCTATAACTATGAATGTTGTCCGGTTTTCATTCTTGTATGTCTACCTTTGTAACACATAGTATAATTATCAATGTGTATCCTGTAAACCATTGTGATCTAATGATTCTCACTTGGTTTGATGGTATATAAAACATCTAAATAAATAAAATATTCTTGAGAAGTGATTCAGACTCTATTGCATTCTAAGAAGAGTTCCACATCCTTGGCTTATGTGAGAGTGTGGAATGTGTTTGAAGATTGGTGTGTGGACCAGAACATTTCAGCAATTAAATTGTCATTGCCATATGTCCTGCAATTTCTGCAGAAAGGTCTACAGAAAGGCTTGGCACTCAATTCTTTGAAAGTTCAGGCAGCGCCATTAGCATATTCTAGAGGCCGCATTTTGGGTCATTCCTTGTCCTCCCATCTGGATATGTCTCACATCCTTAAAGAAGTTAAGCATATTAGGTTGCCAGTTAGACAGCCAATTCCATCTTGGAATTTGAATCTTGTTTTGACCTAAGTAATGGAGTCTCCTTTAGAGCCTTTGTGAAGTGATTCAGTTAAACTTCTCACTCTGAAGGCAATTTTCTTGGCAGCCATACGTTCAGTGACAAAGATTTCAGAATTGCAAGCACTGTCATGTAAGTGCTATATTTTTACAAGCACGGTCATGAGTGCTATATTTTTACAAGTGATATGGTAAAGATTCACACTGTGCCGCCTTTTCTTCCAAAGGCGATTTTGGCCTTTTATCTTAACCAGTTATGTGTCTTCTTCCTTTCAAAGAGTCCAGTGGTAAGGAGTAGTCTCTACTTCACCAGTTGAACATGGGAATTTTCTTTTGTTTTTTGAAGGTCACTAATAAACTATCTGACTTTTCACAACTCTTCGTTTTATTTGGTAGGCACGGGAAGGGCCTAGCCTTTTTTAAAGCCATGTTGGCACAGTGGATAAAACGTAATTGGAGCAGTATATGTAAGTAATGGCCTTCCATTGCCTAAATGGGTAAAGGCTCATTCCATTACAACACAGGTGGCATCTTGGGTGGTTCTTAGGTTGGTTTCTCCGGCAGAGATATGTAGAGCAGCAACTTGGCTGTCCTTACATTCCTTCAGCATGCATTATAGACTGGATGTTTAGGCTAAGGAATTTGCCTCTTTTGGTTCTGAAATTCTAAGAGTGGGTGCGGAAGCATCCTGCCTGAAGGAAGAGTAGCTTTGTTACATTCCATGCATTTGGACTGATCTGGCTGTATGAAGAGGAAAAAGACATTTATTATTACCTGGTAATTTCCTTTCCTTGAATCCAGCCAGACTAGTCCAGAACTATATCTCATCTACTGAAGTCTTTATCCGCTATTGTATGTTTCAGAAAGAAGTCATAAATGTAAAGTTGTTTTCCTTATAAAGAAATAAGTTGGAGTTTTTCAGTTCTACAACTATTTTGCATTTATAGTTATTTGATCCATACGCTCCTGGGAACCCTTGGTTTGGGGGTGGGAGTGTGGTGCATTTTTTTCTTAGCTTTTGCAAGAATACTGGCAGGCTGAGGTTGGCACAGGAGCCTACAAAGGGTGATGTCAGCAAATATTTGTCTCCATTTGCCAGTTGGTGGGCATAACCCATGCATACGGACTGGTCTGGCTGGACTGAAGGAAAAGAAATTGTCAGGTAAGAATACATTTTTCCATTTCTGAAGTAATGCAGCTGAGATTGGATTGTGATCTGAAACTAGGTTGCATCTCTTGTTGTGGACTGTTATGGCGTTATGTTGCTTGTAATTGGATGTCTGCGATATTTCTTCACTAGATCTCGTGACATGTTAATTGACAATATGCTGATTTAACTATGCCTGCGGCATTCAGCTGTTTCTATTGCTGTAGTCTTTTTGCTCACAAAAAATCAGCTTTGATGACTGAAAATTCTGGTCACTGCTTTACTTATCCTTGATGCAGGATTAGATCTTAATATGGACCATGTTGGGTTAGTGCTACAGCTGTTTTATCACTATGATTGGTTTGGGTTCCTGTGCCTCACTTTGCAACTGAGAAATTTCCTGAGTCTCACAGAAATCGCTTTCTGAGCATTACTATCTATGCAGGGAAGTATGTCTCCTCTTTTTTACCTACTTTGCAAAGGGAGGAAAACTTAAACAATCACTGTGTGTGTGTGTGTGTGTGTTTGTATTTTTTTCTGGATCCAGGAATTGCACAAAGATGTGCACAAAACTGTCATCCTCTAATAAATTTTCTGTTTTCTATCAGTTATGCATCTGATCTACACCAAATTTCTATGACATATCAGGGGGTCCACGAGGATTATGTCAGGGGTATTTTTCAGGGGATTCACGTATTCCATAAATATACACACGCAATTATATCACTTAATAATACTTTTGTTTTAGATCTGATCCACACTAAATTTTCAGATCATTTTAATGGACAGAGAATTCTGATGGATAGTTTTTTTCGAATCCATTTATCCCATGAACATGTCATTACATCACTAAACTTCTTTTCTGTTTTGCATTGGATCCATACAAAACTTTTAGGATGTGTCATGAGATCCAGGAAAACCACAAGAGGTATATATGGGGCATTCACATGTTTCATAAATACATACATGAAAACATGCTACCTAATAATGTTTGTATTTTGCATCTGATCCACACTGCGTTTTTGACAGATGTGAGGGGTCTATGAAGATCATGACAAGAATATTTTTAGGGATCCATATGTTCACACACAATTTTGTCACCTAATAACTTTTTGGTTTTCTATCTGATCCATATCAAATTTTTAGGACATGTCAAGGAGTCTATGAGGATCATAAGAGGACTATTTTTGGAGGGATACCATAAACTCCACTCCATTCACTCTCATTTCCTTCACATTCTACTTGCTGACAGCAAGCCCCTTACCTGTAACTCCTCTTCCTTCTGGTCAGCCTGAGATGCCATGGCTGAGTCTCCCTCCTCATCACTGTCTATAAGAACCACCTTCTCAGCCTGATCTTTTTGCTCTTCCTCGATCACTGTGAAGGTCCCTTGGGGTTCCTCACGCAGGACTCCCTGCTGCAACCACAAGGTCATTTTGCGCCTTAGTGAGATCAGAGGAACCTTGAGAACCTCACTCAGCTCTTCTAGGGTCCATGTGCCTGGATGAAGGCAATAAAAGGGAAGAAGGTGGAAAATATGAGGATGGGACCATGAGGAAGCACTTGGAAAGATCATGTGAGAAGTAGCAGTAACCTATTTTTACCATAAACTTTTACCTGGATTGTTGTTTGTACAGCACTTTAAACAGTCCCCCAGGAAACATCACACACAAACACATACCTCCACATACTGCTGTCTGATTGGTCCATTCTGTGCATGATATTTTTCCAGCATTTTATCTATTAGTTTTTAATTTAGTTACCATCTCCAAGCAGGTAAGAAATATTTTAAAGAATCAAGGCAGCATCAAATGGATTATCCCAGGAAGCATTTTATAAGTCCTAACCTAGCTATCTATGTAGAAGTAAAAGGCTTGAGTTTCAGGGACCCAAGCCTCAAATCAGCTAAGAATCACCCTTTCCCCTCCCAGTTACTTCACAGTGAAATTGGACCTTTCAGCTTCAGCTTGCTCATGGCATTACCAGCATTAGGCCTTGTTGCGAGATGCATCTGAAAGGAAGAAAAGTGGATGAGACTGCAATTGTACCACATTGGGGGGGGGGGGGGGGGAAGAGGGTCCTAGAATCGGCCCCTTGTACCCAATGCAGCAATCTGTGCTTTCAAGGGCGGCTTTGTATGCCAAATTCTTCACATGCAGGACTGCATGCCAATGAACATAAGATTTGTCATACTGGGTCAGACCAACAGGCCATCATGCCCAGTATCCTGTTTCTAACAGTAATCAATCCAGGTCACAAGAATCTGGCAGGATCCCAAAAGGTTGATAGATTCCATGCTGTTTATAAGCAGTGAATTTCCACAAGTCCACGTTAATAATGGTTTGTGGATTTTTCTACCAGGAACCTGTCCTAACCTTTTTTTAAACCCAGGTACACAGTTTTCACCACATCCTCTGGCAACAAATTCCAGATTTTAATTATGCATTGAGTAAAAAATTATTCTCTCTTATTTGTGATTGGTAGTTTTTAAATATTTGAGGACAATATTGTTAGATAATTGGAAAAACATTTGTATTTTGAATAAATTGAATTCTTCCTTTCTAATTTTGATTTTTGGTTGCTTTAGTGATATTGTTACAATTAATTTTGTGTGTATATTGAACTATTGTGGGGTTGTTTTTGGCTTCTCTTTTGTTTTGTACTAAATGTCACATCAGTTGATGTTAAGGAGATAAAGTTTCTAGATGAAATAAATGACTGCTTCATGGAGGAGCTGATAGAAGAACAAAAAAAGGAGAGGAGCTTTCTTAGACCTAATCCTTAGTGGAACATATGATTTGGTGCAAGAGGTACGGTGTTAGGGCTACTTTGCAATAGTGATCATAAAATGATCAAATTTGCCTTGATAACTGGAGGGAGGACACTAAGGAAATCTACTACAAAAGCATTTAACTTTCATAAAGGAGCTGTGATAAAATGAGAAAGATGTGCATTATTTTCATTCTTAGAATAACGATTCTTCACCCCCCCCCCCCCCCAAATATCTTTAAGCAAATAAACAAAATGTGAACTGCTTTTTTATGGGGAAATAAACTCCCGAGGATAGGTCTAAAGAAACTTAAAGCTCTTAAAGAGTGGAGAGGTGTCAGCTTTCCTGACTTCCTTACCAGTCATACATTTTACAACAAGGCCAATATTGAATACCGGAATTTTTCTCTTACAGATTGTCCTCGTTGGCTAGATTTGGAGCGAGGTGTGGCATTTCCACTTCACTTAGAGGCCCTCCTAGCTCCTATTCATAAAGTATCAACTGAAAAGTTCACCAAACAAGCATTTCAGAAACAACTCGTATCACTCTGAGCCAACTACTGAAAGTCATAGATAAAGCAAAACTATCCATTGTTTCTGAGGTGGATGTAGCCATCAGAGCCACAAAATCTAGCAAGGCGCCAAGATATAGCAACCTGTGTCCAGAGTTTCTAAAGAACCTTGGATTCAAGGATGACAATGAACTGCAAACCTCATTATCATCATATATAATCCCAAAATATCATAACAGGCTGGGCTACCACATAAGGATGTGTCAAAAGTGGCATTTGCTACATAGTTGTTCAGGTGGAAAGTACTTTTAGTTTGGCAGAATTTGGTCAGTCTGCAGCAATGGAAATATGTTAAAATATCGGCAGTGTTCTTAGGGTTTGCACCCTGTTCAGCAAAGGCTATATCATCTGCATATATAAATTTAGGAGATGATCTACATGGCAGATCACTTATATATATATATATATATATATATATATACACACTGAATGCTCGGATGGTGTTCCCCTTGAAGGAGGCCATTGTTCAAGATTTATATAATTTTTAAATGTATGAATGTGATATGTGCATGGTAGCTTTTAATGTTTAAGGACATTGCTATTAGATATTTGTTAAAATAATACTTGTAATTTGAATAAATTGAATTCTCTCTTTCTAATTTTGATTTTTGGATGCTTTAGTGATATTTTTACAACCCCTTTTTTTTGTGTGTTTCTACTGACATTTACCCAGTTAATACTAGGGTAATTGAAATCACTCTTTATTGCTGTGTTGCTAATTTAGTTAGTTTCCCAAACTTCTATTAGCTTTTCATAGTCTGTCTGTTCATTCTGGCCAGGTAGATGGTAGTACACCCCCACTGTTATTCTATTCCCTTTCTCACATAGAATTTCTATTCATAAAGACTCTCCAGGGCATTTTCTGTAGAACTTTTATCCTGTTTGACTCTATGCTCTCTTTAACATATAGCGCAACCCTTCCATCAATTTGATCCATCCTATCATTACAATATAATTTGTATTCTAGTATCAGTGTCTCATTGGTTATCCTCCTTCCACTAAGTCTCTGAGATGCCAATTATATCTACTTCTTTATCCAGTGCTATGTATTCTAACTTTCCCATCTTATTTTTTTTTAAACTTCTAGCATTTGTATATAGACATTTCAAAGTATGTAGTTTGTATTAACAACTTGCTTATCAGTTGACAGGGGTAATCTGGAATCTTTCTGCTCTGTCTGCTCTTTACTTAAAAGCACTTGGATTACTTTAGCATTTATTGCAACCTTTTTATTTGGATTCCCTAACTTCCCTATGCTGTTCGTATCCTTCAAAGATACATCATTACAAATCATGTGCTTTGAGCAACTGTTGGCTTCCCCCATCATGTAGTTTAAAAGCTGCTCTATCTACTTTTTAAAGGTTAGTGCCAGCAGCCTGGTTCCACACTGGAATAGACTTCCCCATCCCTAGAATGTTCCCCAGTTCCTAACAAATCTACAACCCTCTTCCAGCTCAGCCTGCCTCTGGATTCTGAGCATGGAATGGGGAGCATTTCTGAGAATGCAACTCTGGAGGTTCTGGATTTCAGTTTCCTAACAGCCTAAATTTAACCTCCAGAACCTCCCTCCATCTCCCTAAGTCACTGGTACCCACATGTCCCATGACAGTCAGCTCATCCACTACCTTCATACCAGGCAGGCAAGTTATCAAGCGATCTTCACACCCACCAGCCACCAGCTATCTTCATGTTTAATGATCAAATCACTCCTTATAATGGCTGTCGTAACCCTTCCCTCCAGGGCAAATGGCCCTGGAGACATCCTTGGTATGAAAGGATAAGGCATCACCTGGAGTGCAGGTCCTAGCTAAAGGATCATTTCCTGCCACACTAAGGTGTTGGTCTTTTGCCAGGTGACCTTGCTCCTCTAAAGCAACACAAGGGCTGCTTGACTAGAGTTGGGCCCGCTCTACTATGTCCCTGATAGTCTCCTTTATATACCTCAACTACTCCAGGTTTGCCAGCCTGGCTTTCAGAGATTCTACTTATTCTTTGAGAGCCAGGAGCTCTTTGCACTGGGTGCACACACACAATATCTCACTAACAGGCAGTTAATCATACATCTGGCACTCAGTGCAAAAGACTGGACAATCTTCAACTTGGACTTCTGTATGCATCTTAATTTTATTAAGTTGCTAAAGCTTTAAAGCTGATTTTGGAGTCTTAAAATCTTAAGGCCTGATTTTACAAAGCATTTACACGTGTAAAACTGGGTTTTACACGTGTAAATGCACTTTTCTCAAGTAAATGGCTTCTGAAAATTGCTATAGTGCTATAGTAGTTACATTTATACGTGTAACTCTTTTGAAAATTATCTCCTTAGAGGGTAACTTTAAAATGAGTGCATGCGTGCCCACATATGCTAGAATTTTAAATCGTCTGTGCAAGTGTGCATGCACTATTTAAAAACGTGCCTGGCACGCATATTTGTGCCCCTAATTTTAAGCAGTTATGTGAGGAGAAGTTAGGAGTGTCTTTCCTTAGGACTTGTTGGCTTTTATATGTGCAAGTGAGCACATTTTAAAACATGTGCACATGAAGGAAACAACCAGTTTGACCAATTAGTCCCCCAGTTTGCCCAGTCTATCTCTAGGTCATTAAGCCCCTTCTAATTCTACAGCCTGCTCTCTCTCCAGTTTACCCAGACCCCTCACCCAGTCATTTGGAAATGACCAGCAACAAGACTATTAGTCAATCACTAAAATCAGCATTAATTGTATGTTATTCAAAATCACTAATTGTCTCCTATTTTCATGATTTTCCTCTTAACTGGAGAGGGGAGTGTTATTTATTTAACAGAAAAAGAACCTGGGGTAGGTAGGAGGGTTGTAATTAAACTAGTGATTGTTGCCCAGGAACCAGTACTCTCACCTTTTCAGAACATGTTAGTGACCTTTGCAAACTCATAATTCTAATACTTACAAATACTACTTAATACAAGCTCACAAAATTAACTCAATGTCTTATCTGCAAACTCTCACAATTCTTAACAGTAGTAAACACAGGGCCAGTGCTAGCTTTTTTGTTGCCCTGTGCGAACAATTACTGTGCTGCCCCCCCCCCCCCATCATTCATTTATTCTGTCCCAGGCCCACCCAAAAAAACACCCAGCTCCCTTCAGTGATACAAACTTTAAGAACTGACACCATTCCCCCCCCCCCTCGCAAATGAACTCATAGCTGGTGCAAGGGTATTAGGTGGCCTAGGTGAATCTTATAGCTTTGCACAATGCTCCCTGCTCCATTCCACACAGTTAAAGAGTTATGCATTTATATTACAAATGAAAAATATCAAAGTACCATATTCTGAGGTAAAAATATCATTTACATTATATTTTCATGCACTGCTGTGATGCTAACTAGAAATCCCTGCAAAAAAGACATTTGGAACACATATGGTATGGGGTAGATTTTATAATGTGTGCATGCTTCCCGGCGCACACACATGGACACACCGGATTTTATAATCTGCGTGTGTATGTGCAGGCGGTGCACGCAATGGGGGGGGAGAAATTAATCAACCTCCACGCGGCGATGCATTCGGGCTGTTCCCAGTTCCTTCCCAGTCCACTCCAATTAAGGACCGGGCTGGGAGGGAACTTCCCTACCCAACCTTCCTTTCCCCTTCCCCCTCCTCTCCACCCCCTAAACCCTAGCTATTCTTTCTTTTTTGTTGCTGTTTTATTACTTATTTCAGGTAAGTTGCGCACGCAGGGAGCAGAGTCTTCAGGACAGCGAGCAATGGCGCTGTCCCAGCCCGCCCCTCCCCGTCCCTGCCCCTTATGCACGTAGCACCATTTACGCACATGGCCGGGCCCCTTTGAAGATTCGCCTGGAATGCACAAGGCCCGGCCACGTGCATAAACGCCGAAATTTACGTGCGTAAGGCTTTTAAAATCCGCCCTATTGTGATGTGTGTTGGGTATGAGCTTGACCCTCTGAAAGCCCGAATACACTAATACACTTCCTATTAGAAAAATGTCTCACCTCAGTCACACATGCAGAACATAAACAGACCCTCACACCAAATACAGAATAGAGCAAGCACAAAGTAGAAATACAAACTTGCAGATAAAAACTGAACTGGAAACCACAAGAAGTCAGACTCTCTATGCAGTGCAACCATTCCTCAAACATCAAACAATAAAATCAAGAAATAAAATAAATACATAATCATAATACTAAAAATATACTAATAATATTATTTAAAAACTGATGAATAAAAGATCAAATAATCAAAAACTCATACAAATTTTTACACTTTGTTAAACTGAATAAAAAAGATTTAACATAAAATGTCCCAAACACCAATAAGATATTTCAAAACAGCAGACACAGCAAATAACACCTGAAAAATAAAAATAAAAGGGATTTTAAAAATTCATGCTCTCCACACCTGGGAACTTTTGATTTCCAGATGCCCTGAAATTGTCATGGATTACCAGGCAGAGAGTAAATGGGGTAGTTGTGCACACACATGCTTTCTCTCACTCTCCCACAAACAAGCATACATGCTGTCTCTCACTCACTTCCCTTGACTTAGCAGGCAGCAGCAACAGCAGCAGCAGAGTCTCCTTCTTCAGCCCCCATGGCCAAGGGAATGATTTCCGGCCACAGGGCATTGGATTACTTCCTGCAGGCGCGCTCCTTTTCATCCTCAGCAATGCGGCTCCGACAAAATAGACAGCGTGGTCAGCGCTGCCTTAGCTGCGCTGCTTTTCCACTTACTCTGCTGGCAATGCTGCTGATTCTGGTGGGGCCGCACTGTTTCTCCACTTACTAAGGTATCACTGACCACGCCATCAATTTCAGCAGGGCCGCACTGCTTTCTCTTGGCAGCATGGACCTCTTTCTTCCGCCGCTGGTGGTATCGGATCCACCAGTGGCACCACGGACGTTCTGATATTACCAGATCCCAAACACAGAGCAATTGTCTGTGATTAATCTATCCAATTATAATCTTTCAAGGCAAGAAGAAAAGATATTAAACAGAGGTCTTTCCTTCATACCCACGAGCTTACATGACCCTTTTGAATGCAGGATTCAGCTACATCATTTTTTTCGGACCTTGCAGATTAAATTATGTTTTTCACAAATGGAAGAGAGCACACCAGCATCAATAACCAAGACTATAGCCAACATAGTTAACCTATCCCTCAAAGAAGGAAACTACCGGGACTCATTAAAATCAGCTGTTATCAAACCCATTCTAAAGAAGACAAACCTAGACCTAAACAACCCACTAATCTATCGACCCATATCTAACCTACCCTTCATCGCCAAAATCATTGAAAAGATCATCCACTCTCAACTATCCGAACACCTAGAAAAGAACAATATCCTATTCCCCACACAATTTGGTTTCAGGAAATACCTGAGCACTGAATCACTACTCCTCTCTCTAAACGACACTGTGCTCAGAGGCTTCGAAAATGGCCAAAGCTACCTGTTAATCCTCCTCGACCTATCAGCCGCATTCGATACAGTAAACCACACAATCCTTATGAATTGACTGACTGAAATAGGATTATCTGAGAAAACTTTGCAATGGTTCTTATCCTACCTATCACACAGAAGCTACCAGGTACTAATAAATAATACCCTCTCGAAGAAAATAAACCTAAGCACTGGTGTTCCCCAAGGATCTGCACTATCCGCAACCCTTTTCAACATATACCTTCTACCGCTTTGTCACCTTCTATCTGACCTAGGGCTTACCCACTTTCTATACGCAGACGACATCCAATTACTAATCCCAATCAAAATACTCTGCAAGAGACCTACAAAAAAAATAGCCTCACATCTCTCTAAAATAAAACAACTATTAACCAACATGAAACTCATAATAAACATCGAAAAGACTGAAATAATTCTCCTGGATAAGAACACACCATCACCCCCTCCACCGCTCAACATAGAGAACCAAAAGACAGCAATCTCCACAGTCTCACATGCTCGTAACTTAGGAGTAATCATTGACAAAGAATTATCCTTCAAGAACCACATCACGAATAAAATTAAGGAAGGATACTACAAACTACTCATACTATGACGATTAAAACCATTCCTTACTACAAATGACTTCAGAACAGTCCTTCAACTACTCATCTTTTCCAACTCCTTACTATTTGGTTTACCACTCTCTACCATCCACCCACTACAAATCTTACAAAACACTGCCGCTAGAATCCTCACAGGAACAAAAAAGCACCATCATATTACACCAATTCTCATAGCTTTACATTGGCTCCCAATAAAACAGCAAATAGATTACAAAATATTGACAATACTGCACAAAACTATTTACAAAGATCAAACCAACTGGTTAAGTAAATCAATAAAAATACACACACCTCAACGAAACCTCCGCTCAACCAACAAAGGCCTTCTGAAAATCCCACCTACGCACTCCAAACAACTAATCTCAACCCGTGAAAGAGCCATATTCCTCAGCAGCCTCAAACTCTGGAACACCCTCCCAAATGAACTAAGAAATCAACCAGGCCTAAAAACCTTCAAAAAGGACCGTAAAACCTGGAGGTTCACCAAAGCCTACCAATGCACCCAATGACTCTTACCTAAAATATAACACAAATCTTGACTGAAACTTCCTCGCACCCACCCTATTAGCCTACTTTCAGATCCCCACCATGTTCCCCTTACTACGTTTAGAATATCCCCCTCAATCCTAATAATACTTTAAAATGAATGCTGTATGTTTAAATGATTGCTATATGTATAAATGAACGCTCTTTGTATATCAATGCATCTACTAATCTTCTAATACCTTATCCATCGAATACGAGTTATTCTAAATGAATATATTATTAATCCCCATCCTAACCTCCTAACATCTTACCCATCGAAAATTGTAAACCGTTGTGATGGCGAAACCGAATGACGGTATATAAAACTCGATAAATAAAAAATAAAATTAAAAAAAATGACATAATAAAAGACATAGCAGGGGCATATATGGTTGAGGGGGGTGGATATACATTGAGTTTAGAGGTAGGCTTGCTTAAATAGCCAAGTTTTGAGGGGTTTTTTTTTAAATTTCTGAGAGCATTGCTTCTGTCTAAGATCAGGAGGCATGGTATTCCAGGAATGAGGACCAGCAATGGATATGGCGCGTTCTTTAGTGGATTGCCGAAGGGAGTGTTTTGGGGAAGGTGTATCTAGATTGCCTTTATAAGAGGATCTGGTAGGTCTATTAGATGTGTGGAAGTGAATGGAGTCATTCATCCAGTGCATGTTTTGGTTGTGGAGGGTTTTATGTAGGATAGTGAGAGTTTTGTAGATTATTTGGTGGGAGATGGGGAGCCAGTGGAGCTCTTTGAGGATGGGAGTAATGTGGTCAATTTTGCGAGAGTTGGTGAGGATTCTGGCCGCGGCGTTTTGGAGCATTTGAAGGGGTGTAATAGTGGTTTGGGGTAGATCAAGTAGGAGGGAGTTACAGTAGTCTAATTTGGAGAGAATAATGGATTGCAGGACAGTACAGGTGGAGGAGCGGTCTTAGTTTTTTTTAGGGTGTTTAGTTTAAAATAGCACTCTTTCATGGTCGAGGCAATGAATCTTTGAAAGTTGAGGCAATTGTCTATAATGACGCCTAAGTCTCATGCTTGCTGCGAGAAGGAGACGGTTTGTGGGAGGGTAGATAAAGGGTTGTATGGTGGAGAGATAATCAGCAGCTCCATTTTGGTAGTGTTGAGGGCAAGGTTAAGACTGGTGTGGAGGGTGTTGATCAACAATAGAGCATTATCCCAGATTTTAAGTGTTGTCTAAGGAGTCAGTAATGGGGATGAGTATTTGGACATCATCCGCATATAAGAAGTGGGGGATGTCAAGGTTAGATAGGAGTTGGCAGAGTTGAAGTAGATAGATGTTAAATAGAGTGGAAGAGAGAGATGATCCTTGTGGGACGCCTCTGTGGAGATGAATGGGTTTTGAATCATGGGCGTCTATTCTGACCTTGCAAGTTCTATTGGAGAGATATGATTTAAACCAGAGGAGGGGGATTCCAGTAATACCAATTTCACTGAGACGGGTTAGTAGAATATTGTGGTTTACTGTGTCGAAGGCTGAGGAAATGTCAAGTAGAGCGAGCAGGCATGACTGACCTTTGTCGAAACCTTTAATGATGGTGTCGGTGAGGGAGAGGAGGAGGGTTTCAGTGTTGAAAAATCTGTGGAAGCTGAATCGTGAAGGGAAGAGGATGTTATGTTTTTCAAGGTGGTCTGATAGCTGGGTGTTGACTACGTTTTCAAGTACTTTGGCTAGGAAGGGAAGGCTGGAAATGGGTCTGAAATTAGAGAGATCATTAGGGTCGAGATTGGGGTTTTTTGAGTAGGGGTTTGACTGTGGCTTGCTTTAGATGATCGGGTATGTTTCCCAGGGAAAGGGAGCAGTTAATGATATCTGTAATAGGTTTGGCAATGGTGTTAGGGATTGACAGGAGGGCTTTAGTGGGGATGGTATCAGAGGGGTGACATGTGGGTTTCATTTTCTTTAGTATGGTTTCCGTTTCGGTGGAAGAGGTCAGTTTGAAGGTGTTAAAGGGTGTTGGGGGGTAATTGAGAGGAGTGTACAGGGCTGTGCTATGGTTGGAAATCGCTGAATAAGTTTAGAAATTTAGTCACTGAAGTGAAGAGCAAGGTGATCACATTTGGATTGTGTGTCATGATCTGTTAGGGAGGGTGTGGGAGTCCTGGTGAGTTCGGACACACAAGAACATAAGAAAATACCATACTGGGTCAGACCAAGGGTCTATCAAGCCCAGCATCCTGTTTCCAACAGTGGCCAATTCATAGAAACATAGAAACATAGAAATGACGGCAGAAGAAGACCAAACGGCCCATCCAGTCTGCCCAGCAAGCTTCACACGTTTTTTTCTCTCATACTTATCTGTTTCTCTTAGCTCTTGGTTCTATTTCCCTTCCACCCCCACCACTGAAATATCTAGCTTGATTAGTTAGGGGTAGTAGGGGTAGTAACTGCCGCAATAAGCAAGCTACACCCATGCTTATTTGTTTTACCCAGACTATGTTATACAGTCCTTATTGGTTGTTTTTCTTCTCCCCTGCTGTTGAAGCAGGGAGCTATGCTGGAAATGCGTGATGTATCAGTCTTCTCCCATGCCGTTGAAGCAGAGAGCCATGCTGGATATGCATCGAAAGTGAAGTATCAGACACATTTGGTTTGGGGTAGTAACCGCCGTAACAAGCCAGCTACTCCCCGCTTTGTGAGTGGGAACCCTTTTTTCTTCTCCCCTGCCGTTGAAGCAGAGAACTATGCTGTATATGCATTGAAGGTGAAGCATCAGGCTTATTTGGTTTGGGGTAGTAACCGCCGTAACAAGCCAGCTACTCCCCTCAGGCCATAAGAACCTGGCAAGTACCCAAAAACTAAGTCTATTCCATGTTACCATTGCTAATGGCAATGGCTATTCTCTAAGTGAACTTAATAGCAGGTAATGGACTTCTCCTCCAAGAACTTATCCAATCCTTTTTTAAACACAGCTATACTAACTGCACTAACCACATCCTCTGGCAACAAATTCCAGAGTTTAATTGTGCGTTGAGTAAAAAAGAACTTTCTCCGATTAATTCTAAATGTGTCCCATGCTAACTTCATGGAGTGCCCCCATGTCTTTCTACTATCCAAAAGAGTAAATAACCGATTCACATCTACCCATTCTAGACTTCTCATGATTTTAAACATCTCTATCATATCCCCCCTCAGTCGTCTCTTCTCCAAGCTGAAAAGTCCTAACAACCTCTTTAGTCTTTCCTCATAGGGGAGTTGTTCCATTCCCCTTATTTTGGTAGCCCTTCTCTGTACCTTCTCCATTGCAATTATATCTTTTTTGAGATGCGGCGACCAGACTTGTACACAGTATTCAAGGTGCGGTCTCACCATGGAGCGATACAGAGGCATTATAACATTTTATTCACCATTCCCTTTCTAATAATTCCCAACATTCTGTTTGCTTTTTTGACTGCTGCAGCACACTGAACCGACAATTTCAATGTGTTATCCACTATGACACCTAGATCTCTTTCTTGGGTTGTAGCACCTAATATGGAACCCAACATTGTGTAATTATAGCATGGGTTATTTTTCCCTATATGCATCACCTTGCACTTATCCACATTAAATTTCATCTGCCATTTGGATGCCCAATTTTCCAGTATCACAAGGTCTTCCTGCAGTTTATCACAATCTGCTTGTGATTTAACTACTCTGAACAATTTTGTATCATCTGCAAATTTGATTATCTCACTCGTCGTATGCGAATAGTGCTTTAGCATTAAATTGTAGGTCATGTATCCTAATGGTGTAGAAGTCTTTTTTAGTTTTTAGGATGGTGGTGCGGTAATTGTGTAGGGCAGATTTGTAGTTAGCCAAGGTGGATGGGGTGGGGTCCTGTCGCCATTTCCTTTCCAGGTGTCTCAGGGTATGTTTAAGGTGCTTGAGTTCGATAGTGTATCATGGCTTTTTTGGGTTGTTAGAAGTGGTTATAGTTTTATTAGTTTGGGGGCATAAGGAATTGGCAATGTTGGAAGTGATCTCTTTTCAAGATGAGATTGCGGTTTCAGTATCTGTGATGTCAAGTTTTTCTAGGGCGTTGGAAAGGGTGGTGATAATATCATCTCTGCTGCATGGTTTTCTAAATTGAATAGTTTTTAATGTTAGTGTGGTGAATAGGATGTTTGCTGATTATAGAGAGGGAGGTTGCTAGGAGAAAATGGTCGGACCAGGGTACAGGGGTACAGGAGGGGTTATCAGCGGAATGGATGTGGGAGTTTATAAATATAAGATCAAGGGTGTGGCCAGCTTCATGGGTGGGGTTAGAATTAAAGCCATGGGCTTCAACCAAATTAAGAGATGAGAGAAGGGCGTTGCATGTGGATGTACGGGGGATCATGTCAACGTGTAGATTGAAGTTCCCGAGGATAATGGAGGGGCTATCTAGATCTATGTTTTGTGTTATAAATTAAGTGAGTGGTGAAGGGTTTGGTTTAGTTTAGTTTATTGTTGTTTATATACCGATGAATCAGACTAACCATCACACTGGTTTACAAGATTAGGATATGGGAAATACAATAATTCATAAAAGAGTAACAGCTAAAAATTACACAGAATAAGAAATAAATTAGCTGTTAAAAGCAAAATAATATAGACTTCAACTTAAAACATCATAAAATTAACTATAAAATATATACAATTTAAAACTAAAATAAAATATTGGTAGCCTTTACAGTAAAGTGAAAAAATATCATGCTGTTTCTGTTCAATTATTGCGTCTCGAGGTTGTGTTAACGCTTTATCTGAATTTTCATACTCCATAAATGCACACTTAAATAGCCATGTCTTTAGGTTTGATTTAAATTGTTTCTTATCTGTAGTCAGTCTCAAATATGTTGGAAAGGAGTTCCAAAGCTTTGTTCCTGCAACAGATAAAGCACGCTCTCTTACATTGCTTAACCTGGCGGATGTGATAGTAGGGACTGACAAGAGACCTTTGTCAGCCGATCGTAAATTCCTTTGTGGTACGTGAAGTCTTATTGACGTGTTGAGCCATTCTGTGTGGTCTCCATGAATGACATTGTGAATTATACATGCAACCTTATATTGAATATGGTTTTGGATAGGGAGCCAATGTAAACTGATCAGAATTGGAGTAATATGGAGGCCTGGAGGAGCGTAAATTACGCATATTTGTACGTGTGTGGATTTAAATAGGCCAATTTCAAGTTTGGGAATTGATTTCATGGGGTATGAGGACCGTTTGAGCTCTTTCTTAGCCGCTAATAGGAGTCCTCCTCCTCTTCCTTTTGGTCGTGGTACAGAGAAGATGTCGTAGCAATGAGTGGGCAGTTGATTCAGAAGGATGGTGTCTATGTTCTTCAGCCATGTTTCTGTAATGGCGCATATGTCTGGGTTAGAGTATAGGAGGATGTCATTGAGAATAGGCATTTTTTTGGAAATCAATTGGCATTGCATAGTAAGAGAGTGAAGGCGGTGAGGCCAAGAAATTGAGTGAAGGGGGAGAGCATGATAGGTAGCAGGGATCTGGGCCGAGGGGTAGGAATGTGAGTGTGAGGGATCCTGCAGTTATGAGGGTGGTATTTGAGGATAGGGATGTGGTGTGTAATCATGTTGACTGCTGAAGGGGTTGCTGAGGCTGTTGAGAGTGCAGGGAGGGTGGGGGATGAAATGGAAGAGGGCTTTTGAGGTGGCTATGTAGGCGGGGGATGGAATACCAGTGCTGTGAGGAGTGGAGGAGGAAAGGGATGGAGGTATATTGTCAGGGGATATGTAGAGGAAGTAGTGAAAGGGGCAGAGGGCAGGGGGAGATGGATTGAAGGAGGCTGCTGAAGGGGAAGCGCAAAGGGGCGCGCTAAGGGGCAGGCCCCTTATTGCACTCTTTTGGTGCGAGATGCCCGGCGCAAGGCGCCGGAGGTCTGCAGAAGGCTTTAAGGGCCTGTTCCTGCCCTCCGCCTCAGATGACGTTACGCTGGCTCGAGGGGTGAAGCTTCGTTGGTGGGTGGCGATCGGGGCCTATTGAGGCCTAAATCGAGGTAGGCTCTTACCCCAACGGGTCCGCCTTTGACCAAACCTTCTTGCAAAAATTCCAATATCGGTCGAATTTCAACTTTAAAAGGGTGAGAACCTCACTCCTCACACCAGCTCTCGAAGACTCTCCAAATACTAACATAAGCTAGAGATAAAGGAAATTTCCTGGTCTGGAGCAAAGTGGAAATCACTGCAGAAGAATAACCACGCTTTAGCAACTAAGCCCTCAGAAGAGCCAAACCATAAGACAAAATCGATCCAGATCATCTTGCAGTATGGGTCCCTGATGCAATAGATCCTTACTGAGTGGTAATCTGTGATTACTGTCCACCAGTAGCCTCTGAAGATCAGCATACCATGACCTCCAGGGTATTCTGGAGTTACCAGAATTACAGTTTTGTCTGACTCGTAATCTTTCGAATGACCCTGCCTATCATTGGCCACGGCAGGAAGGTATATAATACTCTGCTCCAAGGCCTACCTGAACAAGAGCATTGATGCCCAGCACTCTTGGATCCCTTCTCCGACTGAAGAACCGTGGTACATTCATGTTGTTGGACCTCACCAGCAAATCCAGGAACGGGGAACCCAGCGTAACACTATGAGTTGAAAGACCTCATCTGCCAACTCCCACTCTCCTGGGTCCAAGACCTGCCTGCTGAGGAAGTCGGCCTTTAGATTGTCCTTCCCAGAAATGTGGTAAGCAGATACGTCCTAGAGATGTTGTTCTGCCCCCACCATGAGCACGTCTACCTCTACAGCATCTGTTGGCTTCTGGTTCTGCCTTTATGATTGACATGACCTGCTATTGTGGCATTGTCCAACATTATCCTTGATGCTTGAGCTTCCAGCTGCTCGGCAAACCGCAAGCATGCCAGTCGAACTGCACGCACTTCCAATCGATTGATGATCCACTGCCGCTCATTGGCATTCCACCGACCTTGCATCAACAACTCTTGACAGTGAGCCCCTCAACCCAGAAGGCTGGCATCTGTCATGAGCACTAACTAGTCCAGTGTCGCCAAGGAAACCCCCTTCCTGAGATGATCCGCTTGTAACCACCACTGCAACTGAATGCTCACCTCCGATGGCCAATGGAGTCTCACTGTGTATTCCTGCAACTCCGGCTTCCACCAGGAGAGCAACACTCTCTGAAGGGGCCGCATGTGTGCCCTCACCCAGGGGAGGATGTCCAATATGGCTGCCATTGATTCCAGGACCTGCAGGTAAGATCACACTGTCAGGCAAATAGTCTGTCTCAGAGCCTGAACTTGAGTAACTAACTTCTAAATGCGATTCTCCAGCCGAAATACTCTGCCCTGCTCTGTATCAAATTGCATGCTGAGATATTCTAGGTCTGAGATGGCTGTGAACTACTCTTGGTCAAGTTCACCATCCAGCCTTGTTCCTGAAGCAAGGAGATCACCTTGCAAGATGCCAAGGACTCATCTGCATTTTTTACCTAAATCAACCAGTCATCCAGCTGGACCAGAATGCCCTACTTGTGCAGAGACAATGCTACCACCACCATGACTCTGGAGAAAATCCTTGGCATAGTAGATAGCCCAAAGGGCAGGGCCTGAAATTGATAATGACATCCCAGAATGGCGAAGCATAGGAAATGATGTTCCTGGCGAATGGGAATATGTAGTAGATAGGCCTCTATCAGGTTGAGAGACATGAGAAATTCCAGTTTGTACTGACATTATTACGCATTCTTCTTGGGAATGACAAAATAAATTAAATTTGCCCTGTATTTTCTTGTGATCTGGGAACAGGAATTATGACTTTCAAATCCAACAGCCTCCTTAACGTAGTCTTCACTGCCATTCTCTTCTGTAGAGAGTTACATGGAGAGACAATAAATGCAGCTGGGAATTCTGAGAAATTCTAGAGCATAGTCAACCCTTACCACTTTGATAAAAACAAGATAGATGCCTGCCTATTGCCTGATCCAGTAGGTAAGCCCCCACACCTTCATTCTGAAGACTGAGGCTGAAAAGACTGAGATCTTCTGAAGGGATGAGACCATTGAGTAGTTGGCTCCTCTGTAAAGATCAGATGGAAATCCCTGGAGTGGCCCTTCACGCCAAAAGGATACACCACCGCCTTCTTGTCCTCTGGCAATCAAGGAACCTTGGATTCGCCTCAGCTATTCTCCATCGTCTCCAACTCACGTCTGAATAAAAGGGATCCCTGACATTATTACGCAACCATCTCAACCACACTATTAAAAATGGTTTAAACAACAATCTTTGTCATTAGCTGCCATCACCTTCACCTTCACTATCACTTCCACTCAAATTACATTTAATCGGACTCAATCTTGCAACCTTGTAAATATGTGCTGTAAGTTATATTTGCTGTAAGTTAACACTCAAATCACATTTAATCGGACTCAATCTTGTAACCTTGTAAATAATTTGCTGTAAGTTATTTCCCCCTCTTCTCGCTCTAACTCCCAGTTATTTATTTCCCTGTTTTATTGTAACTGTCACTCTCCTTACAATGCTCTTGTTACAGTTGTTTCAGTTATCTCTTTTCTTGCACACTTTGTTAAATGTAAACCGGTTTGATGTGATCCATGTCATGAAAGCCGGTATAGTAAAAATAATAAATAAATAAATAGTAATCTTGTGAGATTGGACTTGGAAATAGTGTCTGCCAATCAATTTCTCAGCCACAGCTGGTGCCTACTTGCTATCACTCTAGCAGCCATCCGCACCAAGTCACATCTCTCATCAGCTAAGAATGCGGCTCCCGGTTCCATCATTGATCAGTCATCGGACCCCGCTCCTTGTGTCTCTTGAGAGAGATGCAACTCAGCCCAAGCCACCAGGCACCAGCAAGAAGCAATTTGCAAATTCATTGAAGTTTGAGGCAGCCTCAATCCTCCTATCCAGATCATCTTTTAGAGCTATTCCTCCTTTAACCTGGATGGTGGTTCACTTGGTAACAGCGCATACCAAGGCACCCATCTTTTGGGCATCACAACTGTTCCCTTGCCTTCGGATCCAAGGGGTACAAAACCTATTAAAGTGCACTCCCCTTTAAAACTTGCTTCCATGGCATTCCACTCAAGGTTAATTAACTCTTGAATTGGATCCAGGAGGTGCAAGAAATATAGTGCTTTGCGTAAAGTGACAAATATGGGATCTTTCTTTTGTAAGCCCATAGCGTCATCCCCATCTACATCGAGCATCTTTAGAGTGCGCAAACAGACTTGGTAACTCATCTTTGTGAAAAAACCAGAATAGAGTCTGATGTGGCTCCAAATCAGGTGGAATTCCACCCAAGAGGAGGAGGATGGATCCATACCGGGGCCCCTAGGCCCAAACCTGCCACTCTCCGACCCCTCTCTCGGGAATGCCTCTGCCACTGGCAACAAGGGGGGAGGGGAACTGTCACTGGGTTGCCTCCCGCTCCACTCCCCTCCAAAGCCACCATAGGCCAAGGGGGAAAGTCCAAACTTTGGCAAAATCTGCAGTAGCCAAATCGCCTTGATCAACTAAACAGCATTGACACGGGGTAGAGAGAGCGATGGCTGGATTGCCCTTATATGGCAAGCCTCACAGACAGGAAGGCATTTAGACTTTTTTGTCCCCAGCATCATAATTTTCCTGCACTTGGCTCTAAGTGGCCTCCTGTGCGCACCCCAACGACACCCAGGATTACCCACTCAAACACATGCTCAGATCTAGGCTGCGGCCTTATGCTCACAAGTACCCGTGGACATGCATGCACTTCAGGACACCACTGCGTGACGAGAATGGGTGTACTGCCTAAACGCACGGGGGAAAAAACACCGCCGCAGCCTACCATGCAACTGACTGAACAGAGTCTGAGAAGCGGGGCCTAGCCAAAAGTAGCTCAATCTGTGAGCCCGAGGCGCCTCCACTCTATACTAACTCCCCAGAGAAGTGAGAGGGAAAAGGTGGTAAGAGACACAGAGGAAAACACCAAGGGAAGGAGGGCCTGTTAAGTAAAAAAACAGGGTGCCTAAAACTTCTGTACTCTTTTTTCTTTTTTACCTGAGCTCAACCGTCCCTAGCTGACAACACGATCGGGTCACTGGCTACGGGGGGGGGGGGAGGGGGGGAGAGAGGGCACAAACCTTCACTGCCAAGCACAGCCTTGTCCTTTTTTTTTTTTTTTTTACCACAATCAATCCCCTCAAGAGAGATGCATGTCCAACATCTACTGGAGTTGGAGAATACTGATGGCTTGATGTTGGGGCAGGGCTATATGTGAGGGACATCAGTGAGTCAGCTTTACTCTGTCTCCATCTGCTAGTATGAGTGCGTAACCCACTGGTGTGGATTGGCCTGCTTTAGTGCAGAGGAAGAACTAAATGTTTTAAAATATCAAATACTGCAACATGCCTCCCTATCCTGGAAAAAAATATGGGGGACACCAAAGGTTCACTGCCAAAACAGCAGTGCAAAGCAACTAGCACCAGGGGCCCAGGCAACAGGCTCTGCCCCACAGCAAATAGTGCAATTTAACAGCCTAGCAGTAAATTGGTATAGTACTGATTCTATGCTAGCATGGCACCAATAGTGTATATTAGTCTGCACTACAGGGGAACACCACAGATATTGTCAGGAGCACATAGTATCACTACAGAGGCACACTGCAAACTATGTGCCAACCAGGCACCAGTGGTTCATGCTGAAAGCTCTATACTAGCCTCATAAAATGTAGCAATATTGAGGGTCCTGGAAAAGTAGCTAAAAGTTGTAATAATGGATACCAGATAATCATTTTTCATTAAGTCTAACACCTTGCAATGGGCTTGCATGGATCATGGAGAAAGTTGCATTAATGCTCATTCGTCCTCCTCCCACCTCCACTAACACAGAATGACTGCTCAGCAGACTCACTCTTGCTCTGGAAGTTGAGGATGACTGCTGCATGTACAGGAGACACGGAGAGTGAGAGGGTGCGGTCTGCCAACTCCACATCCAGGTTCACCAGTCCTAGGTGATGTTTCCAGTTCAGAGTGCGCATAGCCTGAAGAAAGAAAAAGGCGTGTTCAGAGAGGCACCAGGGTATACAGCTGGACCAGAATAATCTGGAGTTTGGCCAGACTCAGGGTGAACACATACTGGGTTCCAAAGGGAGCCATGGTATTTAGCCTCTGGCCAAGGACTGTTGCTTCAATAGTTGGGCTAGATTGGTTGGTAGATGCAAAGGTGTAGACAAAGAGGATTTAAAAATGGGGCTACAAATCCAACTTGCTGTGAATGAAGGCTCATGGGATCGTAGCCTGAATGAGGCTGGCTCAAATTTTCTTTATATATTTATTTTGTTTTTATTTGTTAACTTTTTATTTCTGTGCATTCAAGTGGGTTAATACGGCAGCCAAACTACTTCATCAAATTTTTCTGGAAACCCTAAGGAGGAGAGAGAAACTGCTAGGCCAAAAAATATTAAACCAGTCATATAGGGGGAAAATTTCAAACAGCAACACGTGGGAGGTTTGAACATGCATCTCTTTGAAATATTGCCTAAGGAAATCTACCTGCATTGTTTCTCTTTGAAAATCTGCAATTGCAAAGTAGATGCATTAGAAGTGTCCATGGACTTTGCACCTGCATTTATGCAAACAGCCGAGCAAGGTAGCAGAAGAGTGAACATAAATTTGGAAACTGAATATGCACAAAGAGGTTGATATTCAGCCACTTAACAGGTTATGTTCTGACTTAGCTGGCTAAGTTGCGCTGTCTGAATATTCCGTGGTCGCCTGGGATAACACCTATTACAAGGTAAGCAATTTTGCTTTATCCCAGGACAAGCAGGATGATAGTCCTCACATATGGGTGATTAGCAAGCTACAGGCTGAGTCATCCTTACAGTATACCAACAGCATACAACTTGTGCAACAAGCACAACAACTGGTGCACTGTTGAAAGAATGAGGCAGCCTGAAAATCACAGTAGGATGGATGCAGAAGGAGTTGGAGTTATACTGGAAATAAGTTTTTTAAGACAGATTGTCCAAAGGCTGAATCTAGTCATCCTTTGTCCAGACAATAATGAGCTGCAAAGGTGTGAAGGGAACTCCATGTTGCAGCTTTACATATGTCTAGGATGGGCACTGAATGATAAGGTGCTACTGATGTGGACATAGTCCTTACTAAATGTGTCTTTACTCGCCCCTGGAGAGGAATCTTTGCTTTTTCATAACAGAATTCAATACAGTCTGCTAGCCAGTTGGAGAGAGTGTTTTCCTACCGCAACTCCTGGTTTATTTTTATCGAAAGAAACAGAGTTGGGTGGATTTCCTATGGACCGCCGTGTGGTTCAGGTAAAAAGCTAGTGCACGTTTACAGTCCAAGGTGTGTAAGGCTCTCTCCCTGGTGAGAGTGAGGTCTTGGAAAGAAAGTAGGCAAGACTATTGACTGATTGATATGAAAGTCTGTTACCATTTTTGGTAAGAATTTGGGGTGAGTGCGAAGGACTACTCTGTCATGCAGGAACCTTGTGTAGGGTGAGAGTATGTGACGAGAGCTTGCAACTCACTGACCCTTCTAGCCGATGTAATGGCTACTAAGAAAAGCACTTTCCATGTAAGGAATTTTTCTTCACAAGAGTGTAGAGGCTTGAATGGTGAGCGCATGAGCCTTGTTAGTACTAAATTCAGGTCCCATTCAGTGACCAGTGGTCGAATGGGGGGCTTATGGTGAAGTAAGCCTCTCATGAACCTACTTACTAGGGGTTGTGCTGTTATTGGCGCATCCCCTATTCCCTTGTGGTATGCCGCTATGGCGCTTAGGTGTACCCTCCTTACAGAGGATGTCTGGAGACCAGAATCCGACAGGTGGTATAGGTAATCTAGTAAAGAAGAAGTGGGGCAGGAGAAAGGGTCTATACCTTTTTGTGTGCACCATTTTGTAAATCTAATCCACTTAAAGTGGTAGGATTTACGTGTGGAAGGCTTTGTGAAGTTACTAGAACTTGAGACTTTTGTAGAAAGATTACGTGGTTGCAGAACTAAGCTTTCAACATCCAAGCTGTTAGGGCAAGAGTTGTCAAGTTGGGATGACGCAATTTGCCTTGATTTTGAGTTATAAGAGTGGGCTCTGTGCCCAGGCAGATTGGTTGTGAGATCGAGAGGTTGAGGAGTATGGGAAACCATACTTGTCAAGGCCAGTACGGGGCTATGAGGATCATTGTCCCTCTGTCCTGTTGTAGCTTCACGAGAGTTTTCGCTATGAGCGGAATTGGAGGATATGCATAGAGAAGACCTGTGTTCCAGGGGCGAGCAAATGCGTCCCTGGGGACTGTTTGTCAACGTCCGTGGAGGGAGCAGAACCTTTCCACTTTGGTTCAGTTTGGACGCAAAAAGGTCTATGGTTGGGCGACCCCAGCGTTGAAAGATTTTGCTCACTACACGTGGGTCCAGCGACCATTTGTGGGGATTGAAATGTCGACTGAGATCGTCCGCTAGGATGTTTTTGATGCCCGCCAGATAAGTTGCTCGGAGATGTATGGAATGCTCTAGAGCCCAAGCCCAAATCTGTACTTTTTCCTGGCATAGCAGGAGGTCTGTGCCTCCTTGTTTGTTTATGTACCACATTGCTACTGTGTTGTCTGTTTGTATCAGCACAGTCTTGTTTGAGAGGCAGTCTTTGAAGGCATAAAGGGCATATCGCATCGCTCGAAGTTCTAAGAAGTTTATCTGATACTGCTTTTCGAGCGTAGTCCACGTCCCTTGTGTTTGAAGGTTGTTGAACTGAGCTCCCCATCCAAGGTTGGAGGCATCTGAAGTCAGGATGACTTGCGGATTTGCCTGTTGGAATGGGAGACCAGCTTTCAATGCTGTTTGATTTGTCCACCAGTGGAGCAATAGGCATAGCTGGTGGGTGATTTGAATTGTGTACGACAGTGGTTGGAAAGCTTGTAGCCACTGAGATTTCAAAGTCCATTGAATTCTCCTCATGGCTAACTTTGCCATAGGAGTGACATGTACTGTCGAGGCCATGTGTCCTAGAAGCACCAGAATTTGATGGGCGGATGCGAACTGGTGATGAATTATGTTTGCCAAGCATGCCAGATTGTCGGCACGGTCGCTTGGAAGGGAAGCTTTCGCCACTGTGGTGTCGAGGTCTGCTCCGATTAATGTGAGCTGTTGAGACGGCTCGATGTAGGATTTTGGATAATTGATGAGAAATCCAAGGAGATGCAATAGTGTTATCGTGGTTTCCAAGGCAGAGAGAGCTCCCTGCCTGGATGGACTTCTGATTAACCAATCGTCTAGGTATGGAAAAACATGAATGCTGTTTTTTCTTAGATGTGGGGCCACTACTGCTAGGCATTTTGTAAATACTCGAGGAGCAGAGGCCAGTGCAAATAGTAGGACTCGATACTGGTAATGATTCTTTCCCACGACGAATCGTAGATACTTGCGATGTTGTGTGGAAATTGGTATGTGTGCATAAGCGTCTTGAAGATCCAGAGAACAGAGCCAATCTCCCTTTTGAAGTAACGGAAGGATGGTTCCCAGAGATACCATCCGAAACTTTTCTTTGTGTAGAAATTTGTTGAGATTTCGGAGGTCTAAGATAGGGCGAAGGCCACCTGTTTTCTTTGGAATTAGGAAATATCGGGAATAGAACCCCGTGCCTTGTTGAGACCGGGGCACTGGTTCGATGGCCCTGGCAGTCAGCAAAGTAGAGAGTTCTACTTGGAGTTGAGGTGTGATGGCTATGTTTATCCAACGTGGAATGGGAGGAGAATGCGGGGGTATTGCTTTGAATTTTAGGCGATATCCCCGATTTAGTATGGCTAATACCCATTGGTCTTTTGTGATGAGACTCCATTGGTGTTTGAAATAATTAAGTCGGCCCCCTACTGGTAGGGAGGGCACAGGGTTGAGAAAGAGGCTTCTGTTCTCTTGATTCGGTTCAAAAACCCGCTGCTGGTCCAGTTTGGGGTGGTGGCTGGGTTTTTTGTTATTTTGGCTGACGTGGACGTCCTCTTTGTGATGGACGGTACTGACGTGTTGAGGAGGCAGGTGGGTAATACCTTCTAGGTCTATAGAAGGGTTGCCTTGTGTCCCTGCGAGTTGGCCTTCTTAGGGAGAATGGTTGGTCCGCTGGCAATTTGGAGAGCTGTCAGAGTGTATCATGATGGTCTTTCAACTGAGATACTGTAGCTTGGATCTTTTCTCCGAAAAGATTGTCTCCAACACAAGGGAGATCTGCTAGCCTTTCCTGGACTTCCTGTCTGAGGTCCGAGGCCTTGAGCCAGGCCCATCTTCTTGCATTTATTGCAGAGGCTGATAGACGAGATGATGTTTCGAACACGTCATAAGCTGCTCTCACCTCGTGTTTGCCAGATTCCAATCCTTTTTCAACTAATGTAGCCAAAGCTAGTTGTTGTTGCTGTGAAAGGTTATCCACAATACCCTGTACTTGTTTCCACAAGTTTCTTTAGTATTGTGTCATATAAAGCTGGTATGCTGCAATGCGTGCTACCAGCATGGAGCCTTGATAGACTTTCTTTCCTAAGGTATCTAAGAAGCGTTGCTCTTTCCCTGGTGGAACAGATGATTGAGGCTTTTGTTTTCGGGCTTTTTTCTGAGCCAATTCTACAACTACCGAATGGTGAGGTAGTTGGGGCTTCTGGTACCCTGGAGCATGTTGCACTAAGTAAGTGGCATCTGTTCTTCGATTTACTGCTGGGACTGAGGATTGGGATTGCCATTATTTCTTTTGGTGTGTCCACAAATTGAAGGACTTTTAGGGCCTTATGTCTGGGATCCTCCTCTGTGATCAATTCAAAAGGAATTGTGTCCGCCATTTCTTTAATAAAATTTGTAAATGACAAATCTTCAGGAGGGGATTTCTCTCGCTCATCTGGTAGAGAGGGCTCTGATTGCAGTTCCTCTGACTGCGTGTCCATATCAACATCCTTCCAAGGAGTATATTGAGGATGATAAGGGGAGTCAGGGTCCTCTGGCTGTATATGATGCTTTGATTTAAATACAGCTTTTGCTGGTATGTGTTTTGGCATCGTTGGTAATGAGGGCATCGATGGGGAATCGATGGAAAACGATTTTGGATGGACCTGGAAGTATTGGCATCGATGGATCCTTGAATGGCATCGACGGTTTCTTCGGCACTCAATGCCGGTGAAGGCCCGATGGTCCTGGAACGGAATCAGAGTACCTAACGTCCTCATCCGATGATCCGGGAATCAGGATGGCTGGAGCCACCGGTGGGTGTATTGGCATCGATGGCGTCGATGGTTGTATCTGTGGAATCGGTGCCGTCGGTGTCTGAGGAAAGGCTCCTATCAAGGCATCGAGTCTATTCAGCAAAGGCTGAAAAATTGACTGGTCCACTGTTGGTGCCGGTACCGAAGGTACTGTCGGAGGCTGTAAATTCCGTAAAGGCTCAACGATGGCTTGTTGGACTATATTAGTCACCTCTTCCCTGGAAACTGGGACTGTGTTCACTGTCACTGGCGCTATTGACACTTCCACGATGATTCGTGGTGGCACATCCTCTGACACCGAGCCCGGTGGAGAGCCCCGCGGTTCCTCGTGTACAGCCAGTGGAGTTGGCTCTAGTACACGGACCTTCTCTGGCATCGGTTCGATGGTTTTCGATGCTGACGTCGATGCCTTACTATCTGATGGGTCGGTGGCAATGTCGCTTCTTTTCTCGATGATCCTTCGATGCTGAAGAAGACGCTATCGAAGATATCGATGGAGCCGGTGACGGACGGTCATTGGTTCTTTTTTTCACCTTGATGTTTAGCAACCGAGGGAGGTGTTACTCTTGGGGACGACGATGACGATGGGATTTTTTTTAAACAATTCTTCCATCTTATCCAAACGGGCATACCTGCCCTTCGATGTCATCTGGGCACAGGTTGAACAAGCCCGGACATTGTGGCCTGATCCCAAGCACAGAACACATACATAATGTGAGTCAGTAATGGACCTAGTCCGGTTACAGTCCGGACATTTTTTGAAGCCAGAGGCCATGGTAAAGTTGTGGCCTAATAACGGTCGATGACCAACGGGAATCGATAGTGAGGTAACCGGAATCGATTGAGAGCTAACCAAAAAAGTACTCACCAAGACTATGTCGAAGAGAGACCCAAATATGAAGAAATGTGACTGAAGAAAGTTTTCTTCCCTTAAGGAAAAATGAGGGAAAAATTTTCCAGAGCTCCTAATCTGCTTTGCTTACAGCAAGGCGGAAAAAAAGAGACTGAAGGGAGACCCCTGTCGCTGAGAATATCATGGCATGCTGGGCATGCTCAGTAGGCTCAGAGTGCCAGCCAAAAGTTTCTAGAAACTTTTGACAGAAGTTTTCTGTACCAGGGCTCCATCTGATGATGTCACCCATATGTTAGGACTACCATCCTGTTTGTCCTGGGATAAGTTTAGCTTCGTGTAATTTTCTTCAACATGCCCACAGAATCTCTCTTTTTCCCATAACTAAAGAAACCCCACACAGCCCATGTTCATTTAGGCACATCTGAGCAGGGTAATTTTCAATCAGGACATTTTAGCCAAATTGCCTTCATAAAGCACAATCTGTGGTAGGTAAGCCTGCCTTACCATGAAGGAAGGGGGAAGGGAAGTATACCTGGCTTGTATTTTACACATCTCTGGCTATACAGAATGTTTGGGCTAGAATTTCCTGTTTATTTGGCTGTATGATGAGAGAAATGCACCTTTAATTTCTCATATTTCTTTGTGTATGCCTCCATAGCCTCCTTGATTTGGTCAGGAAGCTCCAGCTTCTCCTCTTTCAGAGGAGGCCAGAATTCACTGGACAAGATGACAGCAACCAAGTTAAAGGGCAGTTTCTCCTCCTCAGGAAGCTTCTCTTCTTCATCTCGAATATTCGTGTTAATACGTCGTGAGTCTGCCATATCCTATATGAGACATACAGGAAATACATGTTTTATTCTTTAAGTAAGATATGATTTTCAGGAACAGATGTAAACAAACACTGTAACTTATATGACTAGTGCTATGGTTATGTTAATAAATACCCTCCATTAAGAAAAAATAAACACACCTTTACAGGAACAAGCAACTATCCACAAGTAGATTTTCCCTGTAACTGTAGGCTAGAGCCTCACTATTTCTGTCCTGCTGTGCTCATCAAGAATGTCCCCTACATGACTTTCCTGACAGGTCCAGCAAGGGCAGGAGGGCAGTCAAAACTGTCTAAAAAATTATGAAAAAAATACCTCTCTAATGAATGCTCTGTTCCATGTTGGAGCCACACAACCCTATAGAACATTTCACCCAAGAAGTTCTTTAGTAGTTGTGTGCTTTTTTTAAAAAAAGTTTTTTATTAAAGTTTAAGTAAAAAAAAAACCAAAAAAAAAAACAATCAGTTAAAAAGACCAGCAGAGTCTAAGTGCAAACATTACAACAACTTATAACTTAGATTAAAGTAAAATTTGTGCTTGTAAAATTTAACACAAATGCAGTTTTGCAATTGGAGTGCTGCTTTAACCCTATCATTTTTTAAACATTTTTATTAGATTTATGCAGCAGAATTGCATTACATTGAGAGGGCGGTTCAATACAGAAAATTCCTCCAGTATTCTCTTCTTCCAGCAGATGGTAGGACATACTGGTGGTAAAGCAGGATTTTTTTGACAAACCCTTAAGTTTGGAGTAAGGCTGGGGATTCTCCGGTATCCTATGGCTTGGCTCCTGGCTTTCCTGCTCCCAGGCCCAGAGGGGGTTTGGTTGAGACTGAGGAGTTTGAGTTGGCAGATATATATCTTATAAAAAAAAAAAAAAGGAAAATTGGTTCTTACCTGCTAATTTTTGTTCCTGAAGAACCATGGATCAGTCCAGACGAGTGGGTTTATGTACCCTACTAGCAGATGGAGGCAGAGAACAAAACTGAGGCACTGCTATATAATAGAGAGTGCCACCTGCAGTCCCTCAGTATTGACCTGTACCCAAGCCAAGATGTCTGCCTTAAACCCCAATAAACCTTGGGTGAACAGAGACTTACTTTGGAGCCCCCTGTAAACTAGGCCCCCTTGATATAACACAAAACCTATAGCAAACTATGTACTCCTCTCAATCTGAGAATATCAGATGCCAGCACAGACAGCTCAGGTATCTCCAGAAGCAAGGAAGTCTTCCGACAGATGGGGACAGGTCTCTGGACTGATCCCTGGTACTTCAGGAACGAAAATTAGCAGGTAAGAATTAATTTTCCTTTCCTGTTTGTACCCCGGATCAGTCCAAATAAGTGGGATGCATCAAAGCCGTGCACAAAACATTTTCCCCAAACTTCCCCACTTCTGGAGCTCGCACATCTAAGCGGTAATGTTTGCTAAAAGTGTGAAGAGAAGACCACGTTGCCGCATGACAAATCTCTTGTGGAGAGAGCCGCTGACACTCCGCCCATGAGGTTGCCCGCACCCTGATAGAATGCACTCTCAACTCCTCCAGCACCGACCTGCCCTTACAGATGTAAGCCGAAGCTAGCGTCTCCTTTAACCATCAAGCAATAGTGCCCTTGGAAGCCTTATTTCACTTCTTTGCTCCACTGAACAGAACAAACAGATGATCAGATCTCCGAAAAGCATTCGTCACCTTGGAGATATCACAAAAGAATTCTACGCACATCTAATAAGTGCAGCTCCCTAGTTATTGGAGCATAGGCTGTCAAGTTCAGAAAGACCGGAAACTCGACCACCTGATTAAGGTGAAAGGAGGGCACCACTTTCGGCAAAAAGGAAGGAACCATACGTATAGACACACTATCCTCCGAAAAATGCAGGAAAGGGTCTCTACACAAAAATGCTTGCAGTTCAAATATTCGCCTAGCCGAACAGATGGCCATCAGGAAAACAGACTTAAGGGTCAAATCCTTCAACGGCGACCTCCACATTGGCTCGAAGGGAGGGCCACACAGCACCTGAAGAACCAAACTCAGATTACATGCTGGGCAAATTTTCTGTACCGGAGGCCCCAGATATTTCACCCCTTTGAGTAAACGAGCCGCATCCAGAGGAGACGCCAGCAGTCTACCCTGCATCATACAACGCAGCGAGCCCAAGGCTGCTACCTGGTCCCGAAGGGATTATAGGCCAAGCCCTTAGCCAAACCGCTCTGCAAAAAGGCCAGGATCTGCGGGATGTCCACCTTTAAAGATTGCACTCTGTTCTGAAAATACCAAGATTCGAAAACTCTCCACACCCGGACATAAGTCATTGAAATGGAAGACCTCCTCACCTGAAGGAAAGTCGCAATCAGGCTCCAAATATCCTTTCAAACTGAGTCACCGCCTCTCAAAAGCCAAGCCACCAGACAGAAGAGATCCTCCAGGTCTGAAAATACAGGTCCCTGCCGTAGCAACCCTGAGATGAGCCAAACAAATGGGACCATCCACCGCCAGACACAATAGGTCAGCAAATTGCAGCCGACACAGCCACACAGGAACCACTAGAATCACCCTGTCTGGATTGAGCTCGATGGAGGAAACACAGATGTGTTGGCTACGGTTGAACAAGAGCATCAATGCCCTCCGATTCGACCTCCCTTCTGTGACTGAAAAACTGATCCGCGTTTGCATTTGCTGGAGTTGCCATGAGGCCCACCACTGATCTGTCCCATTTTGCCTGCAGCAAGGTGAAGGCTTCCGCCAACAACTCCCACTCCCCTGGGTCCAGACACTGTCCGATGATGAAGTACGCTTGTACGTTGTCCACTCCGGCCTTATAAGAAGCAGCTATTCTTACCAGATGTTTCTCCATTCACATGAACAGTTCTTGCACCTCCAGCGCCACTGGACGACTCTTCGTACCACCCTGACGATTGATATATGCCACTGTCATCACACTGTGTGAGAATACTCACACTGACTTTTCCCGGACGAGTGTAAGAAACGCCAAGGCCTTGCACACCGCCCTGGTCTCCAGATGACTGATAGACCAAGTCGCTTCCTCTGGCGACCACAGACTTTGGACTAATTTTCCTTGATAAATCGCCCCGCCCCCCCCCCCCCCCTGCCAGAGAAGCTGGCATCAGTGGTCACCAGTACCCATTTGGGTATTTCCAGATTCATTCCCTTCTCCAGATTGCGCTAAGACAGCCACCAAGGACCTAGCATCCTCTGGCAATGGTAAAGGAAGCTGAAATTCTTCCAACAGCGGATTCCAATGGGATAATAGAGCCCCCTGCAGAGGACGCATGTGAGAAAAGGCCCATGGCACTAAATCCTGCGTAAATGTCATGGAACCCAGCACCTGTAGGTAATCCAGGTCCAGCAGTCGAAGAACCTGACTCTGCAACTTGAGGACCCTCTCTTTAGTCAGAAACACCTTCCCTAGCCGGGTATCGGAGCGAGCTCCCAGATATTCCAAGGACTGAGTTGGCTCCAGATGACTTTTGCAAGGTTCGTCACCCAGCCCAGCGATTCCAGATGCTGCAGTACCCTCTGGACCGATCGAGCACACTCCATCTCTGACTTTGCCCTTATCAGCCAATCATCCAGATATGGGTGCACCAGGATACCTTCCTTCCTGACAGCCGCCGCCACTATCACCATCATCTTTGTGAAAGTGTGCAGCGCCATTGTCAACCCAAAGGGAAGAGCTCGAAACTGAAAGTGTTCCCCCAGCACCATGAACGTCTGGTGGCCGGTCTGAATGGGAATATGTGGGTAGGGTTCTGATAAGTCCAACAACACCAGAAACGCCCCTTTGTGAACCGCTGCTATCACCATGCACGACATCTCCATCCGAAAGCACGGCACCCAGAGGGCAGCATTGACCTTCTGCAGATCGAGAATGGGCCAAAAAGCCCCTTCCTTTTTGGGCACCACAAAGTACATGGAATAACGACCCTGTCCCTTTTCCAGGGGAGGCACTGGAACAATGGCGCGCAGCAGCTGCAGATGTTTCAATGTCTTCCACACCACCTCCTGCTTGCTCTGGGAATCGCAGTGGGAGATTACAAAGGCGTCCCTGAGAAAATTCTAAAGCGTAGCCTTCTCTCATTATCTGAAGGACCCACTGGTCCGACATGAACTTGGTCCACTCCTAGTAAAAAGAGAGCCAGTCTCCCTCCAATACTCTCTGGAGAGGAGTGGACCCGCATGCCTTCATTGCCTGATCTTATTTATTTATTTATTTATTTTATTTAAGTTTTTTTATATACCAACATTCAAGACGGTAGTCCCATCATGCTGGTTCACAAGAAACAGGGGTGCAATTAAAATAAACTTTACAATTTGAACAATAGTGCAGAAAAGCAGTTACATGTAACAGGGAATCAATAACTTGGGGTAAGAAGGAAAATGAAGATCAGATATATATATATATACAAAAACATTATAAGAGGTGACTATTAATGCTATTACTAGCGAAGTATGTTGATTGAAGGGAGTTAAGTAATGTTGGAGTTAGGAAAGGCCTGCGTGAACAGCCACGTCTTGAGTCTTTTCTTGAATGTTGAGATGCTGGGTTCCATTCTAAGTTTCCGCCCCATTCTTGTTTCCGCCCCACCTTGGGACCCACTGTCCCTCAGGGGCCTGCACTGGGCTCAAAAGGACTGCTGTTGTCCAGAACTGTGCTTTGAGGCCACAGACGCCTGACTCCTGCCAGCACGAAACCTCCTCGCCTCCTGAAATCAAGAACGCAGAGGAAAATATTTCCTGGGGTTCTTCTTGTCCTCAGGCAACTTGCTACCCTTCGACTCCAATTGCTTCATGAGCTGCTCAAGATCCTCTCCAAACAGCAGCTTCCCCTTAAAGGACAGATGAGACCACTGGGCCTTAGCCCACACATCCACTGACCAATTTTGCAACCACAGGAGCCTCCTATGGTTGATCCTGGTGGAAGTCTGAATCAAGTTGTAAGGGTATCTGCCACATAGGCTTCTAAGCAAGCCGCTTGGTCCACCTCCACAGTCATTCCTGATTTCTTGGAAAGTACCCGCCACCAGGTCAAAGTTCCTGAGAGACAGGAGGCTCTGATTAGCCTGTCGCCGCTGTAACCTCAGGGTCCATTGGGCTCTGCGCATGTGTGAACATAAAAAGTGAGTGATATGGATGGTTGAGGCTATATGGCCCAACAGCCTCAACATGTGCCAGGCTAATACCTGCTGTCTCTGTTGAACCTCTGCTGCAATGGTCACCAAGGTGATGGCCCTCTGACGAGACTGAAAAGCCCTGGCCTGAGCCATGTCGAGCAAGGCTGTTATGAAGTCCAATTGATGTGATGGGCTGAGATGGGACTTTGGGTAGTTGAACCCTAGTGACTCCAACACCTGTATGGTCAAGCGCATGGACCTGACAGCTCCTGCCTGAGAAGTGCTCTTGACCAGTCAATCGTCTAGGTAAGGGAAAACATGCACTCCCAGTCTGCAGAGGTGCACAGCCACCACGGGCAGGCATTTTGTGAAGACCCATGGGGCGGGGTCGTGAGCCCAAATGGCAACACTCAATACAGGAAGTGTTGATTTCCCATCATGAATCAGAAATACTTCTTGTGACCGGGGAAGCTCCCGATATCGGTATATGTGACCTTTAGGTCGAAGGAGCATAGCCAGTCCTCTTTTTGCAAAAGGGGAATCAGGGTGCTCAGGGAAACCATCTTGAACTTTTCTTTTCTTAGAAACTTGTTCAAGGCCCTTAGGTTTAGGATGGGACGGAGTGCTCCTGTTCTCTTTGGAATCAGGAAGTACCTGGAATAAAATCCCCGTCCTCTTTCCCTGGTGGAACAGGCTTGACCACTCTGGCCATTAAGAGGGAGGAGAGCTCCATTAGGAGTACCTCCTGATGCACTACCAGTCCCCAATATGGGAATGGAGGGTAATTTGGCAGGACACTGGAGGATGGATTTTACAGTAATTTTTTCTATTGCTTTGCTCCATGGGTCCCCTGCTCCCGGAAGTCCTGCAATGCTCCGCCCCTTTGTCTCTCGGTCTTTCTCAGTGTTCTTTTTACAGTTCTCAGCTCAGTGGTGTACCAGGGGGAATGTTGTTTTTTATTAATAGAAATAACGTTTTTGGTAAGTGGACAGCAATTATCTGCTACATTTTTTGTAAGTGAGATCCAAGAATTAATTGCATTACTACTACTTGATAAATCTAATTCTTTCAGTGCATTAGTAATGCAATTAATTCTTGGATCTCACTTACAAAAAACGTAGCAGATAATTGCTGTCCACTTATCAAAAACGTTATTTCTATTAATAAAAAACAACATTCCCCCTGGTACACCACTGAGCTGAGAACTCTAAAAAGAACACTGAGAAAGACCGAGAGACAAAGGAGAGCAACTCCTACGACTGACTTATTAACAAAATATAGATCAAACTCACATAAAATACAACGAATCCACCAATAAAACAAAGAAAGAACTTTATTCCAACAAAATAAATAATTGACCATATTTCAATAAAACTATTAAAAACAGTCACCAATATAGTTTCCAGACCTATTGCAGATATAATTAACTTATCTATTACTGAAGCAAATGTTCCAGACATCTTAAAAAACGGCCATAGTTAAACCAATCATGAAAAAATCACAATCCACTTCTCTTGATTTGTCAAATTTAAGACCAATTTCTAATTTACCATGTATATCTAAGATTTTGGAGAAGGTAATTAACAAACAATTAACAAATTACCTTGAAACCCATAGTACCCTATTCCCTGCACAACATGGATTCAGAAAATATTTCAGTACTGAGACCCTGTTAGCATCTTTACATGATATTATCCTTAGAGGAGCTGATAACAGCCAAACTTATTTCCTGATTATGCTGGATATATCATCAGCATTCAATACAGTTAGTCATAAAATTCTCTTAGACAGATTAAATGAAATAGGTATTAAAGACTCTGTGCTGAAATGGTTTGACTCTTACTTAAAGAATAGATCTTTTAAAGTAAAATTTCATAATAAAGAATCTCAACCAAATGATCTTCAACATGGTGTACCCTAAGGATCTTCTCTTTCGGCGACCCTTTTTAATATTTACATGCTTCCTTTATGCAGAATTTTATCTGGTTTCAGTCTTACGCATTTTATTTATGCGGACGATGTTCAAATTCTAATTCCAATAGAAAAATCAATTGATCTAATACTTAAGCTTTGGGATATATATCAATCTGCCATTCATAAAGTACTAACCAAAATGAATCTTTCTCTGAATGCAGTTCTTCGTTTTATGTAAACCGGAGTGATTTGTAGTCTCTACTAGAACTTCGGTATATAAAAATTAAAAATAAATAAAATAAATAAATAAAAATGCAAAAAAGACTGAAATTTTATATATCTCCCCTAAATTAACCCAGTCAAAAGAACTTGAAATTCAGGAAGCTGCCAAAAATTATCCCATTTCCCTGGAGGTCCGAGATCTTGGGATCTTCCTTGATTGTGAATTCACATTGAAAGCATGCATTAAAAAAAATCATAAATGAAGGGTATTTTAAATTGAATGTCCTTAAAAGATTGAAGCCTCTCTTATTTTAGAACAGTTTTACAAACTCTTGTTTTGTCAAAATTAGATTACTGTAATTCGATGTTTTTAGGCCTACAAGCGAATGTGATAAGACCATTTCAATTATTACAGAACTCAGCGGCTACACTTTTGACAGGAACTAAAATCTGATCACATTACGCCAATATTGAAGGACCTTCATTGGCTGCCTGTTAAATATAGGGCTCAGCATAAAGTTCTATCGCTAATTCCTAAAACCCTCTACAACGAAAAGATAGAATGGTTAACCTCAACATTACATATACATATCCCATCAAGAATTACAAGATCAGCAGGTAAAGGGATGTTACCCATACCTTCTCCTAAAATTGCTCATTTAAAGAATGTGAGAGAAAGGGCTATTTCCATTGCTGGGCCCCAGCTGTGGATGGAGAAGGTACAGAGAAGGGCTACCAAAATGATAAGGGGAATGGAACAGCTCCCCTATGAGGAAAGACTAAAGAGGTTAGGACTTTTCAGCTTGGAGAAGAGACAACTGAGGGGGGATATGATAGAGGTGTTTAAAATCATGAGAGGTCTAGAACGGGTAGATGTGAATCGGTTATTTACTCTTTCGGATAATAGAAAGACTAGGGGGGCACTCCATGAAGTTAGCATGGGGCACATTTAAAACTAATCGGAGAAAGTTCTTTTTCACTCAACGCACAATTAAACTCTGGAATTTGTTGCCAGAGGATGTGGTTAGTGCAGTTAGAATAGCTGTGTTTAAAAAAGGATTGGATAAGTTCTTGGAGGAGAAGTCCATTACCTACTATTAAGTTCACTTAGAGAATAGCCACTGCCATTAGCAATGGTTACATGGAATAGAGTTAGTTTTGGGGTAATTGCCAGGTTCTTATGGCCTGGATTGGCCACTTTTGGGAACAGGATGCTGGGCTTGATGGACCCTTGGTCTGACCCAGTATGGCATTTTCTTATGTTCTTAGGAACTAAGGATGGAATCAGACATTACAATTTTTAAAAAGGGTATTCAAAACATGGCTATTCAAACAAGCCTTCCAAGATTTTTAACCTAAGAATTATATACTCCCTTTAATATAAATATTTAGTTAATTATATTATCTCTGCTCTTACAGTTCTAACATAAGAACATGCCATACTGGGTCAGACCAAGAGTTCATCAAGCCCAGCATCCTGTTTCCAACAGTGGCCAATCCAGGCCATAAGAACCTGGCAAGTACCCAAAAACTAAGTTTATTCCATGTTATCGTTGCTAGTAATAGCAGTGGCTATTTTCTAAGTCAACTTAATTAATAGCAGGTAATGGACTTCTCTTTCAAGAACTTATCCAATCCTTTTTTAAACACAGCTATACTAACTGCACTAACCACATCCTCTGGCAACAAATTCCAGAGTTTAATTGTGCGTTGAGTAAAAAAGAACTTTCTCCGATTAGTTTTAAATGTGCCACATGCTAACTTCATGGAGTGCCCCCTAGTCTTTCTATTATCCGAAAGAGTAAATAACTGATTCACATCTACCCGTTCTACACCTCTCATGATTTTAAACACCTCTATCATATCCCCCCTCAGCCGTCTCTTCTCCAAGCTGAAAAGTCCTAACCTCTTTAGTCTTTCCTCATAGGGGAGCTGTTCCATTCCCCTTATTTTGGTAGCCCTTCTCTGTACCTTCGCCATCGCAATTATATCTTTTTTGAGATGCGGCGACCAGAATTGTACACAGTATTCAAGGTGCGGTCTCACCATGGAGTGATACAGAGGCATTATGACATTTTCCATTTTATTCACCATTCCCTTTCTAATAATTCCCAACATTCTGTTTGTTTTTTTGACTGCCGCAGCACACTGAACTGACGATTTCAATGTGTTATCCACTATGACGCCTAGATCTCTTTCTTGGGTTGTAGCACCTAATATGGAACCTAACATTGTGTAACAAAAGCATGGGTTACTTTTCCCTAAATGCATCACCTTGCACTTATCCACATTAAATTTCATCTTCCATTTTGATGCCTAATTTTCCAGTCTTACAAGGTCTTCCTGCAATTTATCACAATCTGCTTGTGATTTAACTACTCTGAACAATTTTGTATCATCTGCAAATTTGATTATCTCACTCGTCGTATTTCTTTCCAGATCATTTATAAATATATTGAAAAGTAAGGGTCCCAATACAGATCCCTGAGGCACTCCACTGCCCACTCCCTTCCACTGAGAAAATTGTCCATCCAAACCTACTCTCTGTTTCCTGTCTTTTAGCCAGTTTGCAATCCACGAAAGGACATCGCCTCCTATCCCATGATTTTTTACTTTTCCTAGAAGCCTCTCATGAGGAACTTTGTCAAATGACTTCTGAAAATCCAAGTATACTACATCTACCGGTTCACCTTTATCCACATGTTTATTAACTCCTTCAAAAAAGTGAAGCAGATTTGTGAGGCAAGACTTGCCTTGGGTAAAGCCATGCTGACTTTGTTCCATTAAACCATGTCTTTCTATATGTTCTGTGATTTTGATGTTTAGAACACTTTCCACTATTTTTCCTGGCACTGAAGTCAGGCTAACCAGTCTGTAATTTCCCGGATCACCCCTGGAGCCCTTTTTAAATATTGGGGTTACATTAGCTATCCTCCAGTCTTCAGGTACAATGGATGATTTTAATGATAGGTTACAAATTTTTACTAATAGGTCTGAAATTTCATTTTTTAGTTCCTTCACAACTCTGGGGTGTATACCATTCGGTCCAGGTGATTTACTACTCTTCAGTTTGTCAATCAGGTCTACCACATCTTCTAGGTTCACCGTGATTTGATTCAGTCCATCTGAATCATTGCCCATGAAAACCTTCTCCAGTACGGGTACCTCCCCAACATCCTCTTCAGTAAACACAGAAGCAAAGAAATCATTTAATCTTTCCGCAATGGCCGTATCTTCTCTAAGTGTCCCTTTAACCCCTCGATCATCCAACGGTCCACTGACTCCCTCACAGGCTTTCTGCTTCGGATATATTTTAAAAAGTTATTACTGTGAGTTTTTGCTTCTACGGCCAACTTCTTTTCAAATTCTCTCTTAGCCTGTCTTATCAATGTCTTACATTTAACTTGTCAACATTTATACATTATCCTATTTTCTTCTGTTGGATCCTTCTTCCAATTTTTGAATGAAGATCTTTTGGCTAGAATAGCTTCTTTCACCTCCCCTTTTAACCATGCCGGTAATTGTTTTGCCTTCTTTCCACCTTTCTTAATGTGTGGAATACATCTGGACTGTGCTTCTAGAATGGTATTTTTTAACAATGACTTTTTCAGCTGACCATTCCTCTCCCTATGCAGCCAAGCATCTTTCTGGCTTTTTACCATCACTTTATCCAACTGTTTAGTCACCTTAAAATCATTAGATGCAATTACCCCAGATCTCGCTCTTCCTTTGTGCTTAGAAGAATTTCACCTCCCATACTGTACCTTTCCCTTGGGTTTTTGCATCCTCAATGCATTACTCTGCATTTTTTTAGAATAGTATCTTAGCTGCCAGATCTTAGACAATCCTCAAGCTTCACTAGATCCTTCATCATGTTTTTCACCCCCTTTCTGGCTGCCCATCCTGTTACAGATTTTGGTATCATCGGCAAAAAGACAAACCTTTCCCGACAATCCTTCTGTTATGTTGCTCACAAAAATGTTGAAAAGAACCAGTCCAAAGACCAGTCCCTGAGAGACACCACTGGTAACAATCCTTCCTCATCTACCACTACCCTTTGTCGCCTCCCACTCAGTCAGTTTCTAGAATCCATACCAAGGGTGCAGAATGTATTTTGAACATAAGAACATGCCATACTGGGTCAGACCAAGGGTCCATGAAGCCCAGCATCCTGTTTCCAACAGTGGCCAATCCAGGCCATAAGAACCTGGCAACTACCCAAAAACTAAGTCTATCCCATGCTACTGATGCTAGTAATAGCAGTGGCTATTTTCTAAGTCAACTTAATTAATAGCAGGTAATGGACTTCTCCTCCAAGAACTCATCCAAACCTTTTTTAAACCCAGCTACACTATCTGCACTAACCACATCCCTGGCAACAAATTCCAGAGTTTAATTGTGCGTTGAGTGAAAAAGAACTTTCTCCGATTAGTTTTAAATGTGCCACATGCTAACTTCATGGAGTGCCCCCTAGTCTATTATCTGAAAGAGTAAATAACTGATTCACATCTACCCATTCTAGACTTCTCATGATTTTAAACACCTCTATCACATCCCCCTCCATCATATCCCCCCCTCAGCAGTCTCTTCTCCAAGCTGAACAGTCCTAACCTCTTTAGTCTTTCCTCATAGGGGAGCTGCTCCATCCCCTTTATCATTTTGGTCGCCTTTCTCTGTACCTTTTCCATCGCAACTATATCTTTTTTGAGATATAGTTATAAAAGTCTTCTGTGCGAAACTGTGCTAAAGGTCTTGCTGAAATCCAAGTACCCCACGTCTAGCACTCTCCCTTGATCCAACTCTCTGGTCAAACAATCAAAGAAATTGATCGGATTCGTCTGACAAGATTTAACTCTGGTAAAACCATGCTGTCTCGTTATCTTGCAATATGTTGGATTCCAAAAACTGCACTATCCTTTGTTTTACCGATTCTATTAGTTTGCTCACCACAGAGGTCAGACTAACTGGCCTGTAGTTCCCAGCTTCCTCCTTACTTCCACTCTTATGAATAGGAACCACATCCGCCCTTTTCCATTCCTCTGGAACTACTCCAGACTCTAAGGAAGCATTAAAAAAGTCAGCCAGTGGAGCTGCCAGGACATCTCTATGCTCCCTTTGTACCCTCAGATATATACCATCCGGCTCTATCACCTTATCTTTAAGTTTAATTAGCTCTTCACAAACACACTGTTCTGAAAGTGATAGAGCACCGACTGGAAACACACACGCACGCACACATAAAAAATTAAAAAAAAAAAAAAAAAAAAAAAAAAGAGTGCATTTCAAAGTACTTACTTTTAACATGACCTCACAATAGTGCATTTGTGCTTCACCGAATCGTAGCTTCAACAATTCCACATTCCGAATTTCCCTAGAAGCACAAGAGGCAAAGTGATGAATCAGAAACAGCAGCTCAGATACTGAGGGCTCAGGGGTCGGGTACTGCAACCCATACTGCTGACTGAGGTAGTATGTGACAGAGTGTAGTGAGAAATGATCACCATTCACAGGAGAGACTTTATGTAGATGAAGATTTTCCAAATTAAAAAGGACCTTAAGTTTGGATGCTAGTTGCCTAGTCCTAATTTTAAGCAGTGAGCTGTAGCTACTAGAGCAGCAGTAGTCACATATATAGCCTATAGGTCGTATGTTACAGTGACTTTATGTGCACTATATATAGAGTTCTTCAGTAAACATCAACCAACAGGAAGTAACAGCTAGATGTGATCATACACCCTTCATAAAGCCCAACAACAGGGTAGCAGGGTACAAAGAGTGTGTTCTGCTCTCTGATAATAATTTCTTCTCATCGAAGCAAAGTGCTACTCCAGCAAAAACTACTATGGTGTGTGTTAATTCTGACCACGCCCCCAGGACAATGTCAGAGCATTTTGCTGAGGTTTGCTCTACACATGTATTTTGTAACAGTTAAATCATGAAGAGGACTAATTCTAGCACCAGATGTTACAGGGGGTTTTCAAGGAAAAGTGATTTAAGTTGTGCTACCCAAACTGACCAATACAATAGTAAGTACCTCCTCCTTTCATCCCATGCTAAGTTTTACCTTTCTGAGCTATAGTTAAACTGGTGCAGGAGCCGATCGGCCAGCAGTGTGCGATACTCATTGATGAACAGCTCCTTGCTACCATAGATACTGACCAGGAGGCTGATGATGTCGGAGGAACGTCGTTTGGAACTGGATTTACCTGAGACCAGAAACAGAAAGCTGCATCATGATATGAAAGGCAATTACTGGTATAAATAAAGATTTAATGAAATGAGAATTTTACTGAGCAAAGGGGCCCAGCACCAGGAACCCAAATAAAAATTACCTTTATGCTTCAGAGACTGATCTGAGCCAGTCTCATAGGTCTGACCTTTATATGCTACAGTAAGAGTAGGAGCAATCTTATAGGGTCTAGGAATCAGGTCTCAGGAGTCACTGACCTTTATACTCAGTTTGGCCTGGATCAGTATCCACAGGGTCTGGCACCCAGTCCTCAGGATCTGAAATGTTATCATCACTGTCCTGACCATTCTCCAGCGTCACTGGATCTGCTTTCGAGAGCTCATTAGCTAAGTCACTGGATCCCTCAGCATCTCCAGTCAGACCAGCCACAATCTGCCGCACAGTGTCATCTCGGGTCCTGAGTAGCCAGGAAAATACACCCCAGTTACTTTAGTTCTTCAGGTAACTTACGTCCCAAAAATGTGTACAAGTACAGCACAGAGGAAGGCAAAGTGGCTGACAGCCAAACACTACCAAGTCTATTTGAAATGGGAATCTTAGTATCATGTCAATGTCCATAAGACCATGCTCAAATTAGGATACGAACATTTATAGGCTTTCAAAGCTCCTTTAGTTCCTAAATGCTGGATTAAAACTTTACATGCTCTGACCATAGTACAGCACAGATTTAGCCACAGTAAAGCAAGGGCTCCATTTACCTGCACCAACAAAGCAGAAGATTAATTTTGTAAATTAGTAAGTTAGTATTTGTTTGCCTGTATTAGAACTGTGAGTTTAGAAAGGTCATTTACTTGATATGAGAAAGTGAAAGTACTGGTTCCTGGGCAACTAGTCATGGCTTGAATCCCACCCCAGTCACATTTTATGATGTATAGATTTTTACCCCCAATAAGAGAAAATTCTTCAAAATAATAGTTAATTAGTGATTTAGAACAACATTCAATTAACCCTGATTTTAGTGATTGACTTTTAGTCCTGTTGCTGGTCATTCACTCACTAATTCAGTGTTTCCTAATCAGTGAGCCATCATAACTGAGCAGGTGTGCCATGGAAAAGTCATCACTCCCTGATACACAGATCCAGACCTGCACCTGGGCTCAGAGTACCTTGCAGCAACAAGAAAAAGCAACATGCTTCTCAACATATAGGAACTCCCTTCTGAGAACATGTTTAACTATGTATGCCACTTTTTGCTAGCTATATGAGCCCCTGCGTGTGGTACCGTATTTTTCACTCCATAAGACACACTTTTTTCCCCCCCAAAAATGGGGGGAAAATGTCTGTGCGTCTTATGGAGTGAATATTAAAAAAAAACAAAACACAAAAACAAAAGCAAAAAAACCAACAACCTACAACCCCCTACCCTCCTGAACCCCCCCCCCCCCCCCAAAGACTTGCCAAAAGTCTCTGGTGGTCCAGCAGGGGTCGATTTGCAATCGATCATTTAAAACAGCCACAGTACCAGAAGTCTGGAAAGTGACCAATTTGATGCCAATTTTTTTTTATTTATGCAATTTCAAAATTATACAAGACAATCTTGATAGAAAATGAAAATTGAAACAGAAAATTACAAATCAAGAAAAAGCAAGAACCACCAAACAATATATATCAATATATATTCTTGTTACTACTTTCAATTTACAATCCAGTCCTCAATAAGGGGGGGGGAGGAGGGTACCAATCCACAACCCCAGGAAAAATTAAGCAAAAAAATAATCAATAGATCTTGGAAACAGCCATTACAATATGAGGAACTATTGCGAGAGTATTGTGTCTGGGGGTCTACTAAGGATTCAGTGGAAGGTCTATCAATCAGAAATTGTTTTGGTATTTCACCATGCATTTGCAAGGGAATTTCAGGGGGAAAAAAAGACCCCCCACTTGTTGGACCATGGAATGCAGTAAGAGAAACTGTTTTCGCTGTTCTGGGTCTGCCTGGATACATCCGGGAATACTTTAACTTTAAACCGTAGAAAGGATTCTGACCTATGGCGAAAGAAGTTTCAATAGCTGGTTCTAGAGCTAATGTATCAATGAGTGTTGCAGAAACTGCAATCTCACAGTCTGATGTTTCAAGCAGTGTAGAAATATCCATGCTAGGCCCTTCAGCCGGAACCAAAACCTCCATTTGTTCTCCTTGTTGTTCATTCCCAGACCTCTTAAACTGTGGTAGATAGTAAATTCTAGAAACAGGAGGAATTGCATTTTCAGGAACTTGCAAAATTTCCAATAAGTATCTCCTAAACCTCTCTTTAGGGGATATTAAAGGCAGCTTTGGAAAATTTATGAACCTGAGATTTTTGCTCTTCACAGAATTTTCCAGATTTTCAGTCTTTAAAGCCATGCTGTTATTTTCTTTAAATCAATAATGTTTGCGATTGCTGAACTGAATTTACTTGAACCCGAAATGATGAACATTGTTGTTCAAATTCAGCAGTTGTATTAGAAAATAAAGTTTCTCTTTTAACTAAATTCACATACTGAGAGGTCATGGGAGAAAGTTGTTGTAATACAAAACCACGATGTTCAGCTATAGCGTCCCAGATGGTTTCCAGAGAAATCACAGAAGGTCTATGAGTTGAAGATAATAAAACAGGAGATGAAAACAATTCACTTACAGTACCCTGAACTGATCCTGTGTTGCCTCCATGTCTGCTGTCCTGCAAACCCTCAGCTTCCAACGGTCCAAGTTCACACAATGGACGAGCAGCAGTGCTGTTTCAGTGGGGAGTGACGAGCAGCGGTCACTCCCCACTGAAACAGCAAATACCACCTCTAGGTTTGCCAGTGTTTCCTGTGTTTCTCGGGAGCCTCTCTCCACTGCTGGATTGCCGGGTGGCGTTCCTTCAGTCGGGCTTAAAGATGACAATGAGCCAGGGAGAGAGGGGAGCTCAAATTCCCCTCCCATTCTCTCCAGCGGCTGAATACCCGACACAGAGCTGCTTCTCACGACGTGGGAGTCCATCGGGCCTGCCAGAGATTGCGATGAAGGGGCCGTTGGGAATGGCCCTGCCCTTGGTTTCTCTTCCTACCCATTTAGGAAATAGTTAGCAGGAAAAGAGATTCAGAAGAAAAAATTAGCCCGAGAGAAAACCACACAACGTCCTCGATCTTTCAGCCACCTTGGATCCGCCCCCTTGATGCCAATTTTTAAAAAGGGCTTCATGGTAATCAGGGAAACAAAAACTGGTGAGCTTGGTAGAAGCTATTCTTCAAAACAAAATTACTGACCACACAGACAGACATGGTTTAACAGGGGGAGAGTCAACATGGTTTTTGCAAAGGCAAGTCTTACTAAATTTACTAGATTTTCTGAGAGTATAAATAAACATGCAGATAAAGGTGAACTGGTTGATACAGTGTATTTGGATTTTCAGAAGGCATTTGACAAAGTCCTCATTAGACACGCCTCAGGAAATTGGGAGGTCATGGGATTGGAGACAATGTCCTGTTGTGGATTGGTAACTGGATAAAATAGAAAGGTAGCAGAAGGTAGGCTAAATGATCAATTTTCCAGGAGTCTGTTTTGGGACCTATGAAATATATGCAGAAATGATCTGGAGAAAGGAACTAGTGAGCTAACCAAATATGCAGATAACACAATTGTTTTGAGTTGTTAAAACAGCAGTGGATTGTGAAGAACTGAAGAAGGACCTTGTGAGACTAGGAGACTGGGCATATAAATAGCAGATGCAATTTAATATGGACAAGTACAAAGCAATGTACATAGAGAAAAAGAATCCCAACTACAGGTACACAATGTTGAGTTCCATGTTAGGATTCATCACTCAGGAAACGGACCTCAGAGATCTTGGGACAATACCTTGAAATCGTTGGCTCAATGTGTGGTGGCAGTCAAAAAGGCATACAGAATGTTAGAAGTTATTTGAAAAAGAACAGAGAACAAAACCGAGAATATCATAAAGACTTTGTATAAATCAATGGTGCAACCACACCTTGAGCATTGTGCAGTTCTCTCTGTCCCATTTCAAAAAAGACATAGCAGACATAGAAAAGGTACTGAGAAGGATGACACAAATGATAAAGGGGATGAAAAAAGCTCCCTTATGGAGAAAGGCTACACAGATTAGGGCTTTTTAGCTTGGAAAAGAGATGACTAAGATGGGGTATGATTGAGATTTATAAAACCATGAGTGAGGTGGAACAGGTAAATAGGAAATGATTATTTACCTTTTAGAACACTAGGACTAGCGATCAAGCCATGAAACTAGCAGCCAGCAGATTTAAAATAATCGTACTAAGTATTTTTTTCACTCAGTGTGCAATGAAGCTATATATAGAAACTGTTGTCAGAGGACATGGTCAAGGCAACTAATATAGTGGAGTCCAAAGGAAAATTGGTTCTTACCTGCTAATTTTCGTTATTGTAATACCACAGATCAGTCCAGACCAGTGGGTTGTGCATTCCCACCAGCAGATGGAGGCAGAGAACAAAATCTTTGGGCACTGCTACATAACAGAGAGTGCCACCTGCAGTCCCTCAGTATTGGCCTGTACCCAAGCCCAAACAACTAACCTTACTAAAGGGTGAAGAGGGTTGGAACCCAAAATGCAACAGCCAACCCCTTGCCCGTAACAGAGAAAAAAAACCCAAAACCATTAGACCACCTCGGAACCTGCTCCCTCAATAGCGTCTGATATAGAACCAAATTGTTTCTTCATGAAAATATCAGTTCTCAAGGTAGTCTTGCGGAATCTGAAAAGGAGGTGGGCCTCTGGAATGATCTATGGTATTACAGGAACAAAATTTAGCAGGTAAGAACTAAATTTTCCTTTCCTGAACATACCCAGATCAGTCCAGACCAGTGGGATGTATCCAAGCCACACTACACTGGGCGGGAACCCGAAAGACCCAAGCGCAGAATACTCTCCCCGAAGGACGATTCATTGTACGCCCTAACATCCAAACGATAATGCTTGGTGAAAGTGTGAAGGGAGGACCAAACCGCCGCTCTGCAGATTTCCTGCAGTGACAGAAGCTGACACTCAGCCCAGGAGGTAGCCTGGGCCCTAGTGGAATGAGCTCTCAGACCCACGGGCACCTGACGCCCTTGGGTAACATAGGCCAAAGAGATAGCCTCCTTAAACCAACACAAAATCATCGCCTTGGAAGCCTTGTCACCCTTCTTAGGATCCCCAAACAAGTCAAACACATGGTCTGACTGCTGGAAGTCATTGGTAACCTCCAAATAGCGCAAAAGATTAAGCTCTTTTTCCTGAGGGGAATCCCTGGACCACTGCGGAAATCCTGAGAGATCCACTGCCTGATTGACATGAAAGGCAGACACCACCTTGGGAACGAAAGAAGCAACCGTGCGCAGCAAAACTATCATCGTAAATCCTAAGGAAGGAATCCAGACACGACAAAGCCTGTAACTCTGAAATCCATCATGCAGAACAAATAGCTACCAGGAAAACGGTCTTCAAGGTCAAATCCTTAATTGGAGATCTGCGTAAAGGTTCGAAGGGGGCTCCACAAAGCACCCGGTTCAAACTCCAATCCAGACATAACGGACATACGGGAGGACATGAATGTTTGACTCCCTTGAGGAACCGTGAAATATCTGGGTGGACTGCCAGCAACAGACCGTGAAACCTGCCCCTTAAGGCACCTAAGGCTGCTACCTGAACCCAAAGGGAGTTGAAAGCCAAACCCTTAGCCAAGCCCTGTTGAAGGAAGTTCAACACTTGGGGAATCTCTGTTGACAAAGGATCCAAGGAGCGCTGGTGGCACCATGCCTCAAACAACTTCCAGACCCTAACATAGGCCATAGAAGTAGATGGTCGACGTGTCTGAAGAAGAGTGGAAATGACCTGCTCTGAATATCCCCTCAATCGCAATTGTCGCTTCTCAAAAGCCAAGCCGCGAGAGAGTCGTGACCCTCCCTATCCGAAAAAATGGGCCCCTGACGGAGTAGATGCGGGAGATGAACCAGCTGCAGGGAACCTTCCAGCGTTATTCGCACCAGGACTGCGAATCATTGCGAAGCGGCCACTCCGGAGCCACCAGCACTACGCTGCCTGGATATCGCTCTATGCGGTGGAGAAGCCGACCGATGAGAGGCCAAGGGGGGAAGGCATAGAGAAGAATGCCTGTGGGCTACGGACACACTAAGGCGTCTAAGCCTATCTCTCAACAACGACTGAAAAAGCATTCTGTCTTCGCATTGGTCCATGTTGCCATGAGATCCAACTGAGGCACGCCCCACCTGGCGCAAATGAGGTTCCAAGCTTCGGGAGCTAACTCCCACTCCTCCGAATCGAGCTGTTGCCTGCTGAGGAAGTCCACCTGAACATTTTCCACTCCAGCGACATGGCAATTCCTTTGAGATGGAGCTCCGCCCAAGCAAACAACAGCCTTGCTTCCAGCACCACTGAGAGACTCCGTGTCCCGCCTTGCCAGTTGATGTAAGCTACCGTTGTCGCATTGTCTGAGAACACGCGAACCATTCTGTTCTCGACCAGGGGCAGAAATGCTCGCAGAAACAACTGGACAGCCCTCGTCTCGAGGTGGTTGATGGACCAGAATCTTTCCATTGGGAACAAAAGACCTTGAGCAGATTTGTTTAGGCAAATTGCTCCCCAGGCCGACAGACTGGCATCTGTGGAGATAACCACCCAATTCGGCGGATCCAAATCCACTCCCTGTACCAGGTTGCTGCGTAAAAGCCATCATGACATTACTCTGGAAGTAGAGGCAACGGTACATGGAACTCTTCCGACACCGGGCTCCACCTCGATAACAGTGCATGCTGCAACGGACGCAAATGAGCGAACGCCCATGGGACCAAATCCAAGGTAGAGGCCATGGATCCCAGGACTTGTAATTGATGCCAAACCATAAGAGTCTTCCTCTGAAGGAGGGCCTTGATCTGATCTTACAACTTCGTTACACGGTTCAATGCCAGAAAAACCTTGTCTTGGCAGGTATCGAAGAGCACTCCCAATTAAACCAGCAACTGCGTGGACTCCGTGACTTTTCTGGACATTTATGACCCAGCCGAGAGACTGCAAGGTGAGCATCACCCTCTAGACCGATCTTACGCACTCGAATCAGCCAGTCGTCCAGATACGGGTGAACTAGGACGCCCTCCATGTGCAGGAACACCACCATGACCACGGTGAAGGTTCAAGGGGCTGTCGCCAGGCCGAAAGGAAGAGCTTGAAACTGGAAATGTTGACCCATCACTTTGAATCGGAGGAACTGCTGGTGATCCTGGCGAATCAGGATGTGGAGATACGCCTCAGTGAGGTCTAAGGACGCGAGAAACTCCCCTTTGCACACAGCAGCCACCACTGTCCTCAAGGTTTCCATGTGAAAACGGGGGACTCGTAGATACTGGTTCACCTTCTGCAAATCCAGAATGGGACGAAAGGTGCCCTCTTTCTTGGGAACCACAAAGTATACCAAATACCTTCCCTTGCCCTGTTCTGCTAGGGAAACTCGAATAATGGCCCTGAGGTCGAGAAGCTGTTATAGGGTCCCCTGCACTGTCTCGTATTTGGCCCGCAAAGCTACGGAGGACTCCAGAAAGGCCTCCCGCACTGTGTGTGAAAACTAGAGAGTGTAACCATCCCAGATCACTTCCAAGACCCAGTGGTCCGAGAGAATCCTTGCCCACTCCGCATAAAAGCTCAAAAATCTGCCTCAGGCAACTTCTATGAGGAATGGGTGCCCCTGGCTTCATTGGGAGGGTTTTCCACATCCAGCACCCTGGCCCGTGGACTCTCTGCCTGGGCGACCACCTCCACAAAAGGACTCCTGACGCCCCGGGGCTGGTCTGGACCCTGAAGGAGCTGAAGACCTACCAGTGCGAAATCTGCGAGAGTCCCAAAAACTAGCTCAAGGGAGAAAAACCTTCCCTGAAGGTTTCCTATCCTCCGGAAGCCGGTTGCCCTTGGACTCCCCAAGTAATTTTACAAATTGGTCCAGGTCCTCCTCGAAGAGAAGCTTGCCCTTAAATGGGAGGTTACAGATCTGAGACTTGGAAGACAAATCAGCTGACCAATTCTGCAACCAGAGGAGTCTACGAGCTGTGACAGCGGATACCATACTATGCGCCGAGGTCCAAACCAAATCATACAAAGCGTCTGCGACATAGGCAACACCTGCCTCCAATTGAGCGGCCTGCAAGGGCCCACCACCACCAGCACTCGGAGCCGCGGACACCTCCTGGACCCAACAAAGGCAGGCTCTCTGCCTGAGGCCGGCACAAATAGCCACCCGGAGACTCAGCATGAAAACCTCGAAGACTCACTTAAGCTGAATCTCCAGCTTGTGGTCCAGTATGTCCTTCAGCGCAGCAGCCCTGGCCACAGGAATGGTGGTCTTCTTAGTCAGAGCAGACACCGCCACGTCCACCTTCGGTACCTTCAGAAGATCCAAAACATCTTGTGATAGGGGGGAAAGTTTCGCCATCGCTCTACCCACTTTCAAACCCGCATCTGGCGAGTCCCACTCCTGGGTCACCAGCTTGCAGACCTTCTTTGGCAACAGGAAGGAAGTCGTCGGTCCCCGAATCCCATCCAGGACCGACTTAATTCCTTCACTGTCAAACTCTTCCTGCAACACCTTGATCCCCAGGACCTCCAAGATCTGGGGGATGAGAGACTGGAGCTCCTCCTGCTTAAACAAGCGCACCACGCTGGGATCATTACCCTCCGAGGGTGGCAGCTCATCTGGGTCCGGGTTTATTTAATTATTTATTTATTTTATTCTTTTCTATACCGACCTTCATGGTCATAACCATATCAAATCGGTTTACACAGAATAAGGAGGTATAACTTTAACAAATCATTTAGCAACACGGAGCAAAGTTACAATCAACAAGGTGGAACAACTTGGGAGGCTAAGATAGCCGGAAATAGGATAGGGGAGGCAGTTAACGTTAACAAGAGCAATTAAGATTAAGAATTGGGGGATTCAACGTATTAGATACTTAGTAGGAGGTTCCTAGTAGCATAGCTAGCGAGGTAAGACTAAGGACCATTTGTATGTTTCGGAGGATTACTGGAAGGCTTGACGGAATAGCCAAGTCTTGAGTTTTTTCTTAAATGTTAGATGGCAGGGCTCCAGTCTGAGGTCTGTGTGGATGTTATTCCAGATGGCCGGGCCTGCTGTCGAGAATGCCCGGTCTTTAGTCGTAGTATGGTGTGTGGCTTTAGTTGGGGGGGCTTGCAGAGTTCCTTTGTATGCTTCTCTGATGGGTCTGGTAGAAGTGTGGAGTCTGAATGGGATTTCTAGGTCACGCTGTAGTTGTTTGTGGACGGTTTTGTGTAGGATTCTGTAGTTTACTGGCAGCCAGTGTTTGTTCTGGAGGATGGGTGAGATGTGTTCTCCACGGTTGGTGTTAGTCAAGATTCTAGCCGCGGCGTTCAGTAGCATCTGTAGAGGTTTGGTGATGGAGATGGGGAGTCCAAGGAGGAGAGCGTTGCAATAGTCTATTATGGCAAAGAGCATGGTTTGTAGGACTGTTCTGAAGTCGTGGAAATAAAGGAGGGGTTTGAGTCTTTTTAAAACTTGAAGTTTATAGAAACAATCTTTGGTCGTGTTGTTAATAGCTTTCTTAAGGTTTAGGCGGTTGTCGAGGATTACTCCGAGGTCTCTTACATGTGTGACCTGGGTGTTGGGGTGGGTCTGTGGGGGGAGGTTATCATGGTTGGAGGAGATAAGGAGGAGTTCGGTCTTGGCGGCATTAAGGACCAGGTTCAAACTGGTGAGAAGGCGGGGTGATGGATTGGAGGCAGTTGTTCCAGAAAGTGAGAGTTTTTGAGATGGATTCTGTTATAGGAATCAGAATCTGCACATCATCTGCGTAGAGGTAGTGTATTAGGTTTAGATCTGTTAGCAGTTGGCAGAGGGGGAGGAGGTAAATATTGAAAAGGGTAGGTGATAGGGATGATCCTTGAGGTACACCTAGTGCAGATTTTATGATGGGTGATTCTTTATTGTTAATTTTGACTTTGAAGTTTCTGTTACTGAGGAAGGAGTTGAACCATCTGTGAACCGATCCTGATAGTCCAATGTCTGAGAGGCGATTAAGAAGGATGGAGTGGTTGACGGTGTCAAACGCCACCGAGATGTCTAGAAGGACTAGTAAGAATGAGTGACCTTTGTCTAGGCCCATGATAATATGGTCTGTTAGTGAGATGAAGAGGGTTTTCATGTTACGCGATTTGAGAGCTGGGTATTGACCAGTTTCTCAGTGAGTTTGGCCAAAAACGGGAGATAGGGCGGAAGTTGGATAGCTCTCTAGGATCTAAATTAGGTTTCTTGAGGAGGGGTTTGAGAGAAGCGGTTTTTAATGTGTCTGGGTAGATTCCTTGTGCTAGAGAGCAGTTTATGATGTTAGCCAACTGTCTGGAGATGGTGTCTGGGATAAGTAGCAGTAGTTTTGTAGGAATATTGTCTGCCGGGTGGCTGGATGGTTTCTGTTTCTTAAGTAGGGGCTCAATCTCACTGGATGATGTCAGTTCGAAAGTGTCGAGATTGTCTCCAGAGTGGTTGGGGGTATTGGCGATTGTGGAGGAGGAGGTTGTGTTGGTGGGGAGGAGTGCTAGGGTGTTCGAAATCTTCTTCTGAAAGAATAGTGCGAGCTCGCTAGCCTTGGTTTGTGCCTGTTCGTCTGGGATAGGTGGGGGGGATGTTTTTGTGATTTAGGAAATGTAGGAGAATAGAGCCTTGGCATCAAATTGGAGATCGTGGATTCTATTAGCATAGAAATATTTTTGTCCGTAGAATGGAAGTCCTGTAGAGGTGGAGGGTTCCTTTGTACGCTGATAGTGTTGACGTGCTGGGGGCTTTGCGCCATTTGCTTTCTTTGTGTCTGAGGTCTTGCTTCATCAGTTTAAGTTCAGGGGAGAACCAGGGCTGTTTTCCTTTTTGCGCTGGGTTAATTATTTTGACAATTGAGGGGCATAATTTATTTGCTACTGCTTCTGTGATATTGTGCACTCCTGCAGTCTGATAGTTAGTAAAAAAAAAAAAAAAAAAAAAAAGAGAGAGCTAGTTAGTGAATTTTGCTTCCTGAGATGTTAGGCACCTTTGTGGGCCATCCCTCAGTAGAAGCTGGGCGCCGGTGGGTTGAACACTCCTGCCTGAGCTTCGCCCGCAACAGTCCAGTGGGTTCGATATCCAGGGGCCCTTGGTTCCCTCGACCACTGAAGAGGCTCCCTTTCCTTTGGGCCTCCTCAGACTCCTTGGATAGCTGAGTAAAGTTTAAAAATAACGGCCCAGTCCATCCCCAAATCAGACTCTTCTTACCTTATTTTTATTTATTTTAGTTTTTTCTATACCGGCATTCGTGAGGGTATCACATCATGCCGGTTTACAATAAACAGTGGGGTGATAACAGGAACACTGAACGAAATAAATAACAGGTGCTAACATAAAATAGTTACAGTTACAATAAAACAAGGATAAGTACAACTAGGAGCAAGAAGAAAAATGATAGGAACTTTAACATAGTATATTAACCGAAGTATGACGGGGTACATTACAAAGAATTATGTGATTTACAATGACTTGAAAAGATTATGTGATTTACAATTATGTGATTTACAATGACTTGAAAAGATTCACAAAGAATTATGTGATTTACAATGACCTTGAAAAGATCTTCTTACTTTGAGAAGATCTTACTCTTCTCAAGCTAAGAAGATCTTGCTCTTCTCAAGGTAAGAAGAGTCTGATTTGGGGATGGACCGGGCAGTTATTTTCCGGCTCTCCAGTTGGAGAGGAGGGAGTTGGACCCCCCCCCCCCTCTGATCTTGTCAACGTCCTGGGGCTCCGGGTAGCTTGGCAGAGGTGGGGGGGGGGGGGGGAAGGCCTTCTCGTGTGAGGTAGGCCACCTTTTTCTGCTCGCAGGCTGTTGTGAGGGCATTTTTGCGCCTGCAAGGAATTGTTTATTTTTGGCTCTGGCTGCCATGCAGAGGCTCCTCGACCTGCAATTTCCCCCTTTGCAGACGACCGCATAGCTGCGCGGGCTGGCTCATGGCACCCAGAGTAAAAATGCTGACATGCCGCGCGGCAACACAGGCCCTAGATTCTTTTTTCCCTCTGTGCAGCCTGCACTTCGGGGCAGGAGGGAACATAGTCGGGGGAGAGGCCTGGCAGGCAAGGGCTTCGTTCCTCAGGGCCGATGCCTCCCTCAGCAGAGGAGGGCGGCTCGCGGTGGCGGTCACAGGAGGAGGATGCCCCTCCCATTCTATCCCCTGTAAAAGCAGGTTTGCTCCTTTGTGGATGACTCTGTGCTACCGGACCCTCCCAGCTGAGGGGGGTGACGACTCTGGGGAGTTCTGTCCAGAGTTTGTGCTGCTGCACCAGGCGTTCCTGTCTAGGAAACAGACAATACTGAAGAGGGCAGCATGGCCAGTTGTTCTGTTGGAGCTTCCACCCAAGCGGGTATCCATGGGGCCCCCGGACCTTCAACAACCTTCAGGGGTTCAGCAGGGGGCCCGAGTCGAGGATAGGCTGCTGTCCCCTCTCGGAGATACCACGGTCGCTGGAGTCGATCAGGATCCAGGACTCACCCATGATATGGGCGATGGGAACTAGGACAACTAATTTTACTAACTAATTAACAGACTGCAGGAGTGCACCTCTACCATCTGCTGGAGTCAGAGAAATACTGAGGGACTGCAGGTGGCACTCGGTTATGTAGCAGTGCCCAAGGTTTTTGTTCTCTGACTCCATCTGCCTGTAAGAATGCACAACCCACTGGTCTGGACTTATCTGGGTATGTTCAGGAAAGGGCATCTGAGCACTAAGGGAATTATTATAGAGAGAAGAGAAGAAGGGCCCAGGATAGAGTCCTGAGGCATACCAATTAATAATAGGATGGCAGCAGAGGAGGATTCAGAGGACACACTAATAAAAATGTGATGGGAGAGGTAAGAAGAGAACCAAGATTGGACAGAATCCCAAAGTCCAAGTGAGGATACAGTATCAAAGAGTAGGTAGTGTTTTGGCCATAAACAGGCCTACCTGCGTAAGAAGCCCCCTGAAGCCCTCAGGCCCTATAGTCAGGACAAGAAGATCCTATCCTCATCCTATAGAATAACAAAAAACATACAGCCAGACTAAAGGGCCATACAAAGTGCAAAAATCCCTCAGTTAGCAAAAGAAGCCCTGCTCATCACACAAACCATATGCTGGGGTGAGGCCACCCCCTCCCCCAAAGTGCATACATTTTTCAGTCAGGGCAAAGGCCCCCTCCTATTCTCCCTAGAAGCGCAAATCCTATAGCCATTGTGAGGGCTAGCTTCAATGCACAAAGCCTATAGGCAGGGTGAAGGGCCCCCAAACTCACACAAACTCTACAGCTGGGAGAGGGCACCCCCAACCTCTATGTACAAACTCTATAGCCAAGAGAACGTTCTTTAGATTACATGCAAATTTCCAACATAAGAAATTAATCTAACAGTTATCAGTTTACATAATTTATGCTGAAAGCACAGCTGAAGAAACCCAGTCTGACTGGCTGATGGCTCTGCAGACCTCTAACCCATAAGGTGTGTGTTGTCACCTTGTTTCTAATAAACACTACACATAATTTTTGTCATCCTATCACATGCTGTGCTACCTTAAATATTCCTTACCTCAAATATTTCCGAATTGGTTCACATGCTACTTCCAGGATCACCATGGAGGCATCAAGTTCTCGCAATGCTTTGATTGCAGAGATGTAGAGAGTTATTATGTCAGATGTGTTCACCCCTACAAACAAACACTGGATTTCAGAAAGCACAGGGACAATACCATCTGCTGCCTCTCCAGGCTAGTCTCAGTGAGGCATGGGTCCCCCAGGCCAACCATGGTGAGACGTGTCATCTTTGATGCCACCTAGGTATGCTCCAAGGGGATACAATACCACCTAGGACATTCCTGAGGAGGTAGAGCCCCACAGGCCAGTTGCTGGGTTCTAGTGAGGCACAGACTGCAGACCAGTCATAAGGGAGCATACTTTTTAAACTGGCTTTCAATACCTAAACTAGAAAGAAATAGAAAAAAGTCACAAAACAATTTTTGGGGGGATGGGGGGAGGATTTAACAGGTGGATCCTTTAGAAATTCCCATGTCTTCACACTGATGCACAAAGAATGCCAACAGAACAGGGAAAGATTTATCAAGGAGACCCGGCCTTGCAATACAACTAAACTAGGAAGCAAAAAAGCCAGACCTCAAACAGAGAGAGAGAGGAAACCCAACACCTTCTATGTATTTGGGCTCTTTGTGATTGTTGACATTAAGAGTTCTGTTTGATCACTGTCCCTTTCTTTCATTTTGTATATTTTATGAAATGTTAAGGCTAGAACAAGATAGAAATAAGAACATGCTGTGCTCCTTGGTAATTCTTTAGGGTGAACCTGCTAAACAAATCATTGGGCTCTCAGGGTCCTCTGTTAGAAGTGCCCTGGGTCATCCTTCCCACTAAGCAGCTCTTTGAGACAGGGAATGTCTATATGCCTTGTGACAATATTCTGTTTCCCACTGTCATGCTTGAGCTTTAATTCTCTGAAATATGTTAAAATAATGAGAACACAAAATCTGGAAAATGAGAAAAGGAAAGGTTTTTTTTTTATAGACAGATGGCTACTGAACATTTCAGGACATTGACAATTATGTTGATAAATATAATTTTTTTTTTTTATTTCTGGATGTAGGGATCTAAGGAATGGTAATGAATCAAAACTAGGTCTGAACCATGTGGTTGTAATGACATACACGCAATCAGGAAATGCTATTAATCAGAAGATTTCTTATACAGTGCTGCGTGCATATACAGTCATCTTGCTCAGCACTGCATATATCACTTCGTCAGCAATATTTAAAACCTGATATAGTGTTATGTATCCTATCAGCACTGCCTAAACCAACAGCAGGGTGTTGCACACACCATCAATGGTATTCAAAACCTTGTACAGAGCTATATACACCATCAGTGGTATATAAAACCTTATACAAATCTGCATACACTGTCAGCAGTATGTGATATCTTGTATAGTGATGGACACCATTAGTGTGGTGAGTAAGACCTTGTACAGCTGTGCATATATTGTCAGCAGTACATAAAGTTGATTTGTATATATTATTTGTGACATATGATAAAGGTAGTCAGGATAAGCTAAAAGGATCTTTAGCAGAGGAAAAGTGACAGTGGAGCTTTTGTTCACACACATTCTGCAGAAGGCAGAGACTAAATGGACTGGAGGTCTTTAAATAAGAATGAGAGTCTTAGAACCATTAGTATTTATTATGACAAAAATACAGACCAGGATGCAGCAATCTTGTCTCTAGGGCAGTTTTGAGGGACATCAACAGCTGCTGCCGCTGGTTGGTCCTTTCTAGACAATATTTTAAGTCTTCAATTGCTGGCTTAGAGTCTGGAAAATCTGAACATACAAAAAAAAAAAAACAAAAACACAGAGTGGATCTCTCTCATCCAATGTACTTACATACAGAGTATGATACAATACCCTGCCTAACCAACTACAAGAAAAAAAATCTGCTCAGGGGTTAACTATAACCTTATGACGTCAGGAGTGTCCGTGCCACGAAGCATGACTATGTGATTCTGAGATTTACAGTTCAGTTATATTTGATGTATATTATAATGAGCAATATTCAAAGGGATTTCCATGGGTAAACATATTTACCTGTGAAAAAAGCCCTTTCAGTATTGCTTCCCCTTCCTCTGCAGGACAAATGGGCAGCACTGGGGGGCAGAACCAGGGTAGGCTAGCAGAAGTATGCGTGGGGATTGCATTATGAAATCCTCATGCCTACTTCCTCCTGCACCTGCAAAGTATGCAGGAAAGAAAGGTTTCCCTTTAGCATTGGCCAACCAGCACATTTTTAAAGAGAAATTCCGTGAGCAAAGTAAGAGCCTCATTTACTAAGAATTTTTCCCATAGACACAGAATGGGAGAAATCTTATTTATTTATTTATTTATTTAAACATTTTATATACCGACGGTCCTTGGGAACATCCCATCGGTTTACATGAAAACATAAATTAGCAACAGGCTTTACAATAAACAATAATTTGAGAAATGGAACTTAAAGCAATCGAGGTAAGAGGGAGAGGTATTGGGGGGGGGGGGGCGGGTTTAGAAAAAGTTCAACCAACAACAAGATAACCTGTAACATTATTTACAAGCAATTGAAATTGAAGTCAAAATGACCCGAAAAAGAAACTTATATTCAGAGAATAGAGCTGGCTGTATTGACAACATGTTATATACAAATCTGGAGCAAAGAAGAGTGTACTTTATGGGGGAGGTTAGAAACTATATACTAAGTAGCGGACGTGTTGGCTGCCCTGGGGAGGGGAGAAATAGCAATCAGCAGGAGTAGGCCTGTTTAAATAGCCAGGTCTTGAGATTCTGCTTAAATTTCTTTGGGCATATTTCTTGGAGAAGACTGGAGGGCATGGAATTCCAAAGCTGAGGACCAGCAATGGAGAGGGCACGGTTTTTGGTGGTCATAACTTGTGTGTGTTTGGGTGAGGGTGTATGTAGAGTTGCCAAGTACTGTTTTCTGGTGGGTCTGGATGAGGTGCAAAGAATGAGGTGCTCCTTGAACCAGTACATATTTTCGTTGTGCAGCGATTTGTGAATGATAGAGAGGGCTTTATATGTTATCCGGGATGTGACAGATAGCCAATGCAGATCTTTGAGGACAGGGTGATATCATTTCTGTGGGCATTGGTGAGGATACGGGCTGCCTCATTTTGGAGTATCTGCAGAGGTTGTATTGTGTTTTTGGGAAGGCCAATAAGGATAGTTTTACAGTAGTCTATCCTGGACAAAATGGTAGATTGGAGTATTGTATGAAAGTCATTAAGATGTAGGAGCGGTTTCAGTTTTTTTAGCGTGTGAAGCTTGAAGAATCCATCTTTTAGGGTGGAGTTGATGAACTTTTTTAGGTTGAGTTGATTGTCCAGGGTGACCCCGAGACTACGGACATATTGTGAAAAGGTGATGGAGGAGTGTGGTGTATTGTGCAGGGGTAGATTTAGGTTGGCATTGTGGGGAGAGATGATTAATAGCTCAGTTTTGGCAGTGTTGAGCGCCAGTGAGATGTCAATTTGGTTTTTGTAAGGGACCTTTTGGTTTCCCCTTACTAAAAGGAGTGTATCAAATGACTGGGGAGCTTCTCTACCGAGATAATTGAGAGAGGTTTGGGTTTGTTCATCCATGGGGAACATGTAGGTGGTGTGTCCTGTCTCAGGGGTGGATAATTCCAGTCCTTGAGGGCCACAAACTAGTCGAGTTTTCAGGATATCCTTAATGAATGCGAATGAGAAAGATCTGCAAACAACTGAGGAGGTGCATGCAAATTTCTCTCATGCATATTTATTAGGGACATCCTGAAAACCCGACTGGTTTGTGGTCCTCGAGGACCAGAATTTCCCTCTTCTGTCCTAGTTGTTTATCATCCCACAGCAGTCTATCCTTGTGGATTTTTAGTTACCCTTTCAAGGAAGCAGGTTGCTCTCCTGTCTCCTGCTTTAACTGCTGGCTGTTCTGAATGATGCAAAGGAAGAGAATGCTCAAGGAATAGTTTTAAGTCTTGATGTGGAGAAACATTTGATAAAGTAAATTGGTTTTATATGTTTTGGATATTAGAAAGATTTGGGCTGAGGAGGCCTTTTCTGGATTGGGTTAAACTACTCTACACTAATCAGAATATCCCTTGAAGGGGGGAGGGAGGGACTAAGCAGAGGTGCCCTTTGTCCCTGTTACTGTTTGTTCTTACACTTGAACTGATAGCACTTCAGCTATGAAAGTGCGCAGATCTGCAAGGGATAAAAGTAGGTAATAAGGAACTGAAAATGTGCCTATTTGTGAATGATATTTTATTATTTCTTGCTAATGCCCCACAAGTTACATCTCTGATAGTGGAGCTTTTCTCTGCTTTTCAGTCCTTCGCTGGTTTAACAATAAATTTTGATAAATCTGAGGCTTTGCCTTTATAGAAACACAGAAATGATGGCAGAAAAGGACGAAATGGTCCATCCAGTCTGCCCAGCAAGCTTATGGAAGCATCTTTTGTGCCAAACATGTCTCCCAGACCATCAAAGTCAGGGCCCTTGCTGGTTGCTGTTTGAGTTCAATTCTCCATCACCTCTTACCAATGAAGCAGAGAGCCAGGTTGGAGTTGGATCAAACGTTTCAGGCGTATTGGTTAAGGGTAGTAACAGCCACATCAGCTAGTAATCCCCATGCTTATTTGTTTTCCCAGACTGTAAAATTCAATGACCTTGTTGGTTGCTGTTTGAATCAAATTCCTCTTTTCCTCTGCCTTTGAAGCCGAGAGCAATGATGGAGTTGCCAACAGTATGAAGGCTTATTGGTTAAGGGTAGTGACCGCCATATCAGCAAGTTATCCCCATGTGCTCTTTTCTTAATTTCTGTCTGCTAGCCTTTAGGGATCCACAGTGTTTATCCCATGCTTCTTTAAATTCTTTCACTGTTTTTGTCTTCACCACTTCCTCTGGAAGGGCATTCCAAGCATCCAAACTCTCCGTGAAGAAATATTTCCTGACATTGGTTCTGAGTCTTCCTCCCTGGAGTGTCATTTCATGACCAGTAGTTCTACTGCTTTCTTTCCAACAGAAAAGGTTTGTGTTGATCGTGCATCATTAAAACCTTTCAGGTATCTGAAGGTCTGTATCATATCTCCCCTTCTCCTCCTTTCGTCCAGCATATATATATATATATATATATACACGGAGGGCAGGAATCTTATAGCTAATTCATCCTGCTAGCTATGGAAACATTTACAGTAAGCAAACTTGCTTTTTTTCTGTCAATAAGCAGCATTGATCCAGTCCTGATTTTATTCCCCTGCATGCAAGTACTTAAGAGTCTTGATTTTCTTAGGGAATGCAGTGAAGAAGCACCAGAGATTCTACTACAGATGCTCTTTGAGGCAAAAGGAAGAATGACAACTTCTAGAAGCTGATTTGCTCTTGCTCCTGGCCCTCAAACTGACTATCTTGGATGTTATTGACCGTTGGGATCTTGGGGACATCTGACCACACGCAGGGCAGTTTGGTTGGTCGTAGTCTGGACCTAGTGAGAGATAACATAGTTCGTGGCCATCCATGATGTACATTATTTGACTATATGAACAAGATCTGAAACCGCTGATAGTTTTCTTGGAGGCCACTGGGAATGTTCCAGAAGTTTTCCAGAGTTCCCATGCAGGTGTTGCCTCAGAATCTCCTCAGTCTGTTTTTCACCTGCACTTTGCATGGATGGTTTATCTCTCTCTCTCAAAAGTTTTTTATCCTTATTCTAATTTTAATACCTCGCTGATTCTAGTGATCCATAGAACTTTTCAGTGCTACTTTTCTTCTTACAAAAATATAAAGGAAAGGGGAAGTTACATGAGGAACTTCTGGAACTTTCCTGATGACCTCCAAGAAAACCAGCCTGTAGGTAATAGCGCTCATCACATGTAAATGCCATGTAGATGAGTTCTATTAGCTATTACCACCGATGGACAGTGGGAATCTTATGGCTAATTCATCCTGTTAGCTATGGAAAAGTTCTCCTATCTTGGAGAGACAGTTTCATTCAGTACCATCTGATGATGTCACCCACAGATCATGGCTTACTGACAGAAAAAACTCTACCCACATAAAACAAGGCACAGCCTAGCGCACAGTTTGCCGCGGGGGTTGACGCGCTACAATAACTCCCCATGCAATAATGGGATTAGTATGTCCAAAACGTGCATCCAAGCCAGCGCGTACCTAATAGCGCTCATCCATGTAAATAAAACTATTAGCTATTACCCTCATGTCAAGCAGAAATCTTATGGCTAATTCATCATGCTAGCTATGGAAAAGTTCTCCTATCTTGGAGAGACAGTTCCATTCAGTACTGACTGATGATGTCACCCACAGATCATGGTTAATTCAGCTCTGCTCACAGACTGAAAAAAATCCATCCACATAAAACGAAGCACAAGTATCTGTGAGTGCTTTGCAAGTGTGGCAAGTTTCAAAGGAAAATTAGTTCTTACCTGTTAATTTTCGTTCCTGTAGTACCACGGATCAGTCCAGACTGTGGGTTGAGCCTCCTTTCCAGCAGGTGGAGACAGACTAAAACTTGAAGGATATCCTATATGAGGACAGAGCCTATGCTATAACCCTTCAGTATAACGAATGTCAAAGCAGAAAATAACAAAACCAGAGTAGGATCAAGCAAGCAACCATAAAGCTCAATAGAGCAACGGTAGAACAATGAACGAAACAAGTTATGCCTAACTGCTCTTGCATATACTTGGTACTTGGACAACCAAGGCCTCCGTTGTATTTGCTCAGTATTGTTGCACAAAAGGACGTCCAGAAAGAACTGCAACCTGCAAGAACAAGCTTCGAGAGGACAGAAAGAGAGAGAAACAGGGAAGGGGGTCTGGACTGATCCTTGGTACTACAGGAACGAAAATTAACTGGTAAGAACTAATTTTCCTTTCCCTGTACGTACCCAGATCAGTCCATACTGTGGGATGTACCAAAGCTCCCCTAAACCGGGTGGGATCGAGACAGTCCCGCTCGAAGCACTGGTAGACAAAAATAACCAAAGAGCGCAGCTCGCGCATCCAGGCGGTAGTGTCAATCAAAAGTAGATAAGGACGTCTAAGTGGCGGCACTGCAAATCTCCTACGGAGAGAACAATTGAAGGTTCGCCCAGGAAGTAGCTCGAGAACGCAGTGAATAAGTCGTTAGATCCTCGGGAACCGCCCGAGCATGACAAAGATAAGCCGAGAAGATCGCTGCCTTCAACCAGCGCGTTATAACGGACTCAGAAGCCGGCTTACCCCGATTGGACCCACTCAAGAGGACAAAGGATGGACCGAAACATGAAGGCCAGTGGTAACGAGGAGGTAGCGATGTAGAACTCGTAAGGCATTAAGGTAACAAAGAATGTCACTAGTCGCAGGGGAAACGCGGGGAGTTCCGCCGACTGGAGGACATGGAGGTTAGAAGAACCTGCACCAAGAAAGAAGGGCCCGTACGAGGGATACCCCGGAGTCGGAAGGACGCAAAGAGGTTCCTGACCGGACAGCGCGAGGATCTCCGAACTCCGACGAGCAGAGGAGATAGAGACCAGAAACCAGTCTTAAGCGGAAGAGCCTACAAGGTAGCGCGACAGAGAGGTTCGAACAGAGCCGCAGAGAGGGCGCGAAAAGAACCAGATGAAAAACTCTACGACGGGCAAGTGGCGGAGAAGGCGGACGGAGATGTTTGACTCCCATGAAGCAGAAAATCGCAGCCGGGTGACCGCTCAGTGACGACCTTCCACCCGACCCAGGAGAGAGCAGAGAGGGGAGACTTAAACATGCCGAGAACGAGAGGAAAGACCCTCGGAGAAACTGTCTTGGAGAAGAAAAAAAGACTAATGAGATTGGGGCGGAGTACACTGAGAAACCCGACTCTGCACAAACAGCCTCAAACACGTTCCAGATACGCACGTAGTCCAGAGAAGTCGACCGTTTCCGGGCCAGCAGCCAGGCGGAGAAGACCTCCTCCTAATAGTACTTGCGCCAGAGATGTCATCGTTCAAAGGCCAGGCTGCTAAACAAGTGTGATCGGCCTGGACGGAAAATACAGGTCCCTGACTAGGGAGCCGAAGAAGATGGCGAAGCCGCAGAGGTACATCCGTCGCTAGATTGAGAAAATAGTCCGTGAACCACAGCCCGCGCGGCCACTCGGGGGCTAGCAGAAGCACGGGACCCAGATGGAATTCTATTTGCCTGAGGACTTTCCCGACCAGAGACCACACACGTAGAGAAGGACGCCCGCCGGTCAAGGGAGAGCCATAACCTCCACGCCCGCCGGAGCGTGGCTCCTGCAGCGGAAGAACCAAGTTGCCATGGTATTGCGAAGAATCGCCAAGAGGCCCAGGTGGGAGGGGACCACCTGTCGATGAGAAAATCCATGGCTGTATCAAAGAGTGTCCACGTCCCGGGAGCAAGCAACTGACTACTGAGAAATCAGCCTAAACACTCCCCTGCCCACGGAGAGGAAGACCACCGGGCACTGTAGATGTCGCTCGGCCCAGGCGAAGAGAAGGCTGGTGTCCAGGGCCACCAGCAGACTGCAGGCGCCTCCCGGGCGACGGATGGAAGCCACGGCGGTGGTGTTGTCGGATAAGACTCATATCGCCTCACCGCGGATGAGGGGAAGAAACTCCAGAATTGCGAGGAATATCGCCCGAGCCTCCAACCGCTTGATGTGCCAGGAAGACGTAGCCGCTGGCCAGATCCCCTGGGCACACTGGGAGAGGCAGACAACATCCCAGCCCGAGACACAGGTGACCGCGGTTACTATCGCCTACCGCGGGACTTGGAGGGGCAGTCCCGGTAGCAAATGAGAGAGGGGAAGCTACCACAGCAAAGCGGCGACGGCAGAGCCTAAACAACGGAAGGACAGAGTGAAACTGTGTCGCCACTGGCTGCCAACGGGACAACAAAGATGTCTGGAATGGTTGCATAGAGGAAAAGCCCAAGGGACTAGGTCGACGGTAAGGGCCAAGGAGCCCGAGATCTGCAGGCAGGCACAAGCCATTGGAGAAGGCAGCAAGAGCAGACTCTGAAACTGGCCGAACAACTGGAGGACCCGCGCGCAAGACAAGACGACCTTGCCTACCCGGGTGTCGAAGTGGGCTCCCAGGTACTCTAATTCCAGGAAGGGCTGAAGATTGCTCTTAAAGAAATTTAGTATTCACCCCAGAGACGCAAGAAGAGCTAGCACGCGATACACCAACCGCCAGCAAAGAACCTCCGCCTTGGCCCTGACGTGCCCGACGTCTAGATAAGAGTAGAAGAGGAGTCCTGCCCGGCGGAGAGCTGCTGCCATCAACACCCAGACATTGGTTAAGATGCAAGGTGCCGTCGCGAACCAAAGGGAAGCGCCCGGAACTCGAAGTCCCGGCGGAGGGCGCGAACGCGAAGAGACTAAGGCAGCCACGAGAAAACAGAAAATGGAATAATCCACTGTGAAAAACGAGAGGGATGAGGAATGCCCTGGGGCAAGACAGCATGAGTATGCTCACAGGGTGCCCCTGCAGAGAAGCGGGACCTTGAGAGCCCGGTTGACTCTTGTGAGGTCTAAGATTGAACAAAGAAAATAGGATAGTGGCCTGCGGCAAGAACGCTGTCTGGAACCAGGGCCTCCACGCCCAGACACAGAAGCTTGGCGGGGGTTTGCTCCACTGTGTGTCGCAGGGACCGACTGCACGGGGAAACAGAAAAAGATCCCGACAAACTCGAGGAAACCGAAGACGTACCCGTCTCTGAGAACGTCGAGGACCCATTGGTCCGACAGGATCTGAACCCAGTCCGCGGAGAACAGGGAAAGGTGACCGCCCCAGAAGGGGACCGAAGAATGAGGTAAGGAAACTCCAGAGTGTGTGCAGACGAAAGGATTGAGCACGTGGGCTAACCCTCGTGAAAGGGATGATGCCCACAAGAATGCTGCGACAAAAACTGCAATCAAGAAGGAACAAACCCCCTGAGGAGTCACCGTGCCCGTGTGGGGTATACCGCCTCTGGCTCCAAAGCGTGGACGAGAGGGTATAAGTGACCGGGATGGGTTCGGACGGGCCACTGGGAGCTGACGGCCCTTACTTTCCCCTAAGGAATCCCTAGATTCAAGGTCCTGGACAAGGAACAGCTTACCTTTGAATGGCAACGTACCCCACCGGGCTGTGGACGCCGGAGCGGCCGACCAGTGACGCAGCTAGAGGAGCCGTGTGGCAGACATCGCTGAGGCAATCGCCTTTGGCTGGAGGCGGAGAAGGGGCGAATGCGCAGCCTCTGGCCACGGGAGGTCCCGGGCGCAGAGGAAAGTTGATGTTGACCCCATCTGAGACCTGCCCGCAGCAGGAAACTGCAGCAAATAGTGGAACACACCCCCTGTGCTAGAACATCAAAGTGCGCTTCACAGGAGTCTCGGCCGGGCGTACCGGGGCTGCTTGAAAACCGGGAAAAACCCTCCTGAAATGTGACCGCATAAGTAGCCCATGGAGGGATTATTAGGGTTTTTTTTTTTAAACAAAGCATGCCACCGGGAGGGGGAGCTTGTTCAGGGCCCGGCCCGGCCGGGGAGCCTGCCAATGCCTCAGGCGCAACTGATTGGGCATGGGAGGAAGGGGAAGGCGCTTGCCGAAAACCGGAATCCCGCCCGGACCGGAGCACCAGAAGTGGAAGGGAGCTTACGTGACCGGATTGGTTATAGGATCCAGGAGTACCGGATCCACCGGGGGGTCAGGGAGGGGGGCACCACCGGGACCACCCACGCCCCAAGGGACCCCGGGGGCTCCGTAGCTAGCCGAACTGTCAGCGGCCCGGAGTGGGGAAATGTTATTTCATTTTATTATTAGTTATTTAAAAAAAAAATTTTTTTTTTGTAATATTGTTTTGTCCCGGCGGGGGCAGGGGGGCACGGGGGGACCTTCCACCTCCTCCTGCATACTCGCTAAAGGGGAATTACGCAGGAGAAGGGAAAATGCACATAAAAAAAGAGCCCAAAATATCCCGGGTGGAGGAGGGGAAGGGGGAGGCGAGGGGGTGACAAAAAACCCTTCCTGGGGGGCTGGGGGGCTCAAATCGGGGGGCAGCTGCAAAAAAACCGGCCCCCCAGCCCCAGGGAGCTCCGAAAATGGAGCCGATAAAAAATCCAAAATGGCCTCCGTTCCCGGGCTTCCCGACCCTGGAACGGCCTGGCCAAGCTTTGGGGAGTCGATTCCCGGGCTAAATTTGCCTTTTCTGCCGAGGAGGGACCTTCCCCACCCGGCAGGGAGGCATAGGAGAAGCCCTCTCGCAAAAAACTCGGCAGGGGCTGGCAGAGAAGAGGCAGGCTGCCTGCCGCAGCAAAGAGAGCCGCTCTGAAGAAAAAAAGGCTGCAGAGAAAAAGTTTGATTGACAGCCTGGAGGCCAGGAGTGAAGCAGGGGGGAATCCTGCTGACTCCTGCCTGTCTGGCTGCCGGTTCAAGCCTCCTGAGACCAGCAAAAGAAAAAAAAATACTGGTCTACTGCTGCAAATAAGCTGGAGGTAGGGGAATACCTGCAACTTATAATAAAAGTGAAAATTCCTTTTCTAAATATTTATTACTTTTCTTTTTTTTTTTTAAACTGAGCGCAGCAGTCGGGTTCTAAACCCTCTCGGCAGCCGGGGGGGGAGACGAGACCCGGAGAGACTCGGTCCCCACACCTGGAAGCGGGGCGGACTCAGGCTATGCAGCGCACAAGGGGCAAAGTCCTCCTGAGACCGGCAAGAGCTGGGAGACGGAACAGTCTCCCACAGAAGAAAAGAAAAAATCACTAAAGAAAAAGTTCCTTTACTACGACGGAAAATAAGACTAAGTACTTGCTTGATCCGTGAGGAAAGAAGAAAGTAAGGCTGACTAGCCTAAAGCAAAGAACGAAGGGTGAGCTGCTAACACCTGCTGGAGACAGACGAATACTGAAGGGTTATAGCATAGGCTCTGTCCTCATATAGGATATCCTTCAAGTTTTAGTCTGTCTCCACCTGCTGGAAAGGAGGCTCAACCCACAGTCTGGACTGATCCAGGTACATGCAGGGAAGGTGAAAGTATGCACATACTTTAGCTTTGAAAACTGATATAGACTCTATGGGTTAGAAGTACCTGCCCAGACTTTGTACTAATGGAGAGGGTTTAAAACTACCTCCTGTATCACATTATTGCCCCGGCCAAGATCTGGTAAGTTAAACAGGAGTGGAAGACAAACAAGCCATGATTATCGTAATATGGGGGCCTGGATTTTGTCAGAGGTACCTTTACATTAATATTTCCCCCAACTGATTCAGAGGGAAGGTTTTCCCTAACAACATAGTGGGGTACCAAGTCAGTACTGGCACAGAGGAATAGCACCCCTAATGCCAGGCAGGGACACTGATTTAGGGAAAAGAAAATTAGGTCTTACCTTTGATAATTTTCGTTCCTGTAGTACCACGGATCAGTCCAGACTCCTGGGTTTTGCCCCCCCCTTTAGCAGATGGAGACAGAAGTTTACAAAGCAAACTCCGCCTATAACTAGGCTGGTGCCACCTACAGTCTGGCAGTATTACTTAATGTCAAAGCAGGATGAATCCCACACAATCACCAAACTAACTATATACAGTAACCTAACAACAGTAACCGACTCAACAACCCCCAAATGGGACAAACAGAACCCGAGCCACTGAGTACAGAATAGATTGGAATGATGTGTGAATGAGAGCAAAAAAGTCAATCAGCACGGACTCTCCGTTCACATAGCAGAATAAATGAATGGGACTCTGGACTGATCTGTGGTACTACAGGAACGAAAATTATCAAAGGTAAGACCTAATTTTCTTTTCCCTGTACGTACCCGGATCAGTCCAGACTCCTGGGATGTACCAGAGCTGTTCTCAAATAGGGTAGGATCCGGAGAGTCCTGCTCTGAGCACCCCTGCACCAAAATCCCCATAGTCTGGGGCCTTAATGTCCAGTCGATAATGTCGGGCAAACCTATGTAAGGACCTCCAAGTCACTGCCCTACAAATCTCCTCTGGGGATATATGGTGGCATTCCACCCAGGATGCAGCCTGGGAACGCGTAGAATGTGCCCGTAAACCCTCTGGGAGAGGTTTACCCTGCAACAGATACGCAGAACTGACAGCCTCCTTCAACCAGCGAGCAATGGTAGTTTTGGAAGCAGCATGACCATGCCTAGGGCTACCCCAAAACATGAAGAGATGATCTGATACCCGGAAAGCGTTGGTGACTTCTAGGTAACATAACGCCTGGACATCCAAACGGTGCAAGTCCTTGGACAAGGGCTCCGCCTTATCCAAATCGGGAAACGAAGGAAATTCCACCGTTTGATTTAAATGGAAGGCAGAGACAACCTTAGGTAGAAAGGAAGGTACTGTAAGAATGGACACCCCCGTGTCTGATATTCGTAAGAAAGGCTCCCGACAAGACAGGGCTTGGAGCTCAGAAACCCGTCTTGCCGAGACAATTGCCACCAAAAACACCACCTTCAACGTCAAATCCTTTAAGGTGGACTTACGAAAAGGCTCAAAAGGAGCGCCGCATAACACCTTCAAAACCAAATTCAGATTCCAAGAAGGGCAAGGCGTGCATAACGGTGGATGTATATGCTTAGCACCCTTAAGGAATCGAACCACATCTAGGTGAGATGCCAAAGCTACACCATGGATCCGACCGCGTAACGACGCCAGGGCCGCCACCTGAACACGCAAAGAACTACAGGATAGGCCCTTTACTAAACCATCCTGAAGAAAGAGTAAAATCTCGGGCATGGATGAACTTGTAGGTATCACGTCACGCGCAAGACACCACGTCTCAAACACCTTCCAGACCCGCACGTAAGACAATGACGTAGATACTTTGCGGGACCTTAGAAGAGTAGTCACTACCGCATCCGCATCCCCCTTAGCCTTCAAACGGTGTATCTCAAAAGCCATGCCGCTAGACAAAAGCGTTCGACCTGATCGAAACAGACGGGCCCCTGATGTAGAAGATCCGGTACATACGGAAACCGAATGGGCTCTCCTACGGCCAGGTTTCGGAGAGCCGCAAACCAAGGACGGCGTGGCCATTTGGGAGCTACCAGGACCACAGCCGCTGGATGCAACTCTATGCGCCTCAGAATCAGACAGATGAGGGGCCACGGGGGAAAGACATACAGAAGGACATCAGTCGGCCATGGCAACGCCAGGGCATCCACGCCCTCCGCCCCCATTTCACTGCGACGAGCGAAGAAGCGCGGAGCCTTGGAATTTCTGAATGTTGCCATAAGATCCAGGGCGGGCGTCCCACACCGGGTGCAGATGAGACGAAACGCGGCGTCCGCGAGTTCCCACTCTCCGGGATCTAGACGATGGCGACTGAGGAAGTCCGCCTGAACGTTTTCCACTCCAGCAATATGCGAGGCCGCAATGCTGCTCAGATGTCGTTCCGCCCATGTTATCAATTGTCGGGATTCGCACGCCACCGGTTGGCTCCTGGTACCCCCCCTGCCGGTTGATAAGGGCTACTGTGGTCGCATTGTCGGACAGAACTCTGACCGCTTTGCCTCGTATCAACGTAAGGAAGGCCCAGAGGGCCAGGTGAACCGCCCTGGTCTCTAAGTGATTGATGGACCAGGTGGCTTCCTGCGGGGACCACATCCCCTGGACCGATTTTCGGAGGCCACCACTCCCCAGCCAGACAAGCTGGCATCCATGGTGACCACTGTCCACTCGGGGACCACCAATGGAACCCCTCGGAGTAAGTTGCCAGGACATAGCCACCAATCCATGCTGGACCGCACCGACTGTGTTAGCAGTAACGGTAGATGAAATTGTTCGGACACCGGATTCCACCGGGAAAGTAACGCTGACTGTAAGGGACGTATATGAGCGAACGCCCAAGGAACCAATTCCAACGTCTAAGTCATTGACCCCACCATCTGAAGGTAATCCCAGACTATTGGCATGGGCATGGCTAATAAGCGCCGAGCCTGGTTCTGTAATTTGATCATGCGTTCTCTCGTGAGATATACCATTCCCCGACGAGTGTCGAACAACGCTCCCAAAAACTCCAGGGTTTGGGAAGGAACCAGGTGACTTTTGGCAGTATTGATCACCCAGCTGAGCTCTTCTAACAAGTGAATCACCCGATGAACCGCCTCCTGACAGAGCTTTTCCGACTTCGTCCGGATCAGCCAATCGTCCAGATACGGGTGGACCAGGAAACTTTCCTTGCGAAGATGTGCCGCTACAACCATCTTAATCTTGGTGAACGTGCGAGGCGCGGTGGCCAGCCCGAACGGTAATGCCTGGAACTGATAATGCTAACCCATCACAACAAACCTTAGGAATCGTTGGTGATCCGCCCGAATTCCGATATGAAGATATGCCTCTGTGAGATCCAGGGATGCGAGAAACTCTCCCTGTCGCACTGATGCGATCACGGACCTTAGGGTCTCCATACGAAAACGAGGTATTCGTAGACACTTGTTGACGCTTTTTAGGTCGAGGATCGGTCGAAAGGTTCCTTCCTTCTTTGGTACCACGAAATAAATGGAATACTGGCCTCTGCGTAGCTCGTGCGACGGAACTGGTACAATCGCGCCGAGGTCACGAAGTCGTCTCAGAGTGTCTCTTACCGCTCTTCGTTTTTCGGAGAACCCGCAAGGTGATACCAGAAAACACTGGCGGGGCTGTCGTGCAAAATCTAACGCGTAACCTCGACTTATCACCTCTAGGACCCATTGATCCGAGGTTATCCTGGTCCACTCCCCGTAAAACTGAGACAGTCTGCCTCCGACTATCGGCACCGGGGAGTGGACCGGCTGCACATCATTGTGAGGGCTTACCACTTTGTGTAGTCTGACCAGCCCCTGGCCTGTCAAAACGGCACCCTCGAAAGGACTGCGAGTAGGACTGCCGTCGGTTGGCACTATGACGAAAAGAGGAGACCGACCCACGCGAATTCCGAGGCCTCCGCCCTCCCCGAAAACGGGCCCGAGAAGGAAAAGACCCTCTAGACCTAGGCCTGTCCTCCGTTAGTCAATGGCTCTTGTTCTCGCCAAGCGACTCAATCAGGTCCTTTAATTCCTTTCCAAACAACAACCTGCCCTTAAATGGTAACGAACCCAACCGGGCCTTGGACGACATATCCGCCGCCCAATGGCGAAGCCAAAGCAAACGTAGCGCTGACACCGCCGAAACCATGGATCTAGCCGAAGTGCGAAGTAAATCATAAAAGGCATCCGCACTATAGGCAACCACCGCTTCTAAGCGCCCCGCCTGGAGTGCTTTCTCCTGTGAAAGGGATTCATTGGCCAGCAACTGCTAAACCCACCGAAGTCCCGCTCAAAGAGAAATTACTGCAGATCGCCGCACGAATCCCTAGGGCGGAGACTTTGAATATCTTCTTAAGCTGAATCTCCAGCTTTCAATCTTGCAAATCCTTGAGAGCCATGCCCCCAGTAACCGGGATCGTGGTCTTCTTAGTGACCGCTGCTACCGCCGAATCTATCTTCAGGACCCTCAACAGCTCCAAAGAGTTCTCAGGCAGAATGTAGAGCTTATCCATGGCCTTAGCCACTTTGATTCCCAAATCTGGAGTATCCCATTCCTTGAAAAGCAGATCCAAAGCAGAAAAATGCAATGGAAAAGCGGATGGTGGAACTCTCAGGCCCAAGACCACCGGATCTGTTGTCCCCAGTCTGGACTCTACCTGCGGCAACTGGATGCCCAACTCTAAGAATTATTGGGATGAGTGGCGCCAATTCATCGCGCCAAAAAAGACGTACGACTTTGGGGTCATCCCCATCCATCCCATGGGCACCGCTCAAGCCATCTGTCAACCGCTCACCATCACCCTCAACGGGGGCTGGGATGACGGGTCCTGGTCTCCCTGTGATTCCTCTGGGTCATCAGTGTTCGTAGATGTATCAGGACCCCACTGCGGAGCCCACAGTCTGAAAGGCCGGGGCCCCCCAGAGGGATCCGACACTGGGACGGACTTAGCTCGCTTCCCCAACCCTGACGGAGGGTTGGGGTCCTGCGACCCATGAGCTCTTTTCTTGAAGCACCAACGTGCCTTAAATGCCTTGTGCATTAAAAGCACAAACTCCGATGAGAATGAGGAATCTGAAGACCAATCAGCAGGATCCCCCTCCAGGATCTCAGTATCTTTATTACAGCATGGCCGCGCAGGTTTGTCCCCCTCAGGGACCCTGCTTTGTGGTGATAACCTTGGCGGTGAGTCCCGTTCCCCCTGCTCTGATGGGGATGCGGACCCCGCCGGACTCGATGGCAACAAAATGGCGGCCAAATCCGCTGCTGCCGATCCCAAAATGGCGCCTGCTCCCACGCTCCCACTGGCCGGCTCCGGACCCTTGCTTGCTCCCCGGGGCTGCTGAATGTGATGGTGCTCGACCCCGTGCTCCATCCGGGAGTGAAGATGCCCCTTCACCCCCCAAGACACAGCCAGAGCACAGGCTGTCCCGGGAGAGGCGCTGCGCCGCACGCGCAACAAGCCGAACGCCTCAGCATGCCCAACACGAGTAAGGAAAAAGAAAGAGAAATTCACTCCGTGATGCAACGGCACCCCGAGCGCACTCCCCCTGCACGCGGTTGCACCAAAGATAACCCTCAGAGTTAAGCCAAGCAAAGCAGAGAAAAAGTTAAAAAAAAAAAAAAAAAAAAGACAGATTTTTTTTACAATACCAGTCTCAAGTGTCGCTGGCTCCGGAACCAACTGGGGGGAGTGAGCCGGGCTCCCCGGTGTCACCCCCAGTACAGCACACCCTCGCTGGTAAGTGAGTAGAGCTCACACGTCAGCGGCCTCAGGCACCAGGGGGGATGGTCCCCTCAGGACCTCACAACCCCCTGGGAGGCAGGCTAGTGGGCCTGCAGGCAATCCACTGCGGTCCAAAACCTAACCTAACTAAAATTAACTTTTTTTTTTTTTTTCAAACAACTAACGACTGTAGGTTTGCACCCTCTCCACCTGCTAGGAGACAGAAGAATACTGCCAGACTGTAGGTGGCATCAGCCTAGTTATAGGCGGAGTTTGCTTTGTAAACTTCTGTCTCCATCTGCTAAAGGGGGGGCAAAACCCAGGAGTCTGGACTGACCCGGGTACGTACAGGGAACAGGGCATTCTGCTAAGCCACCAACCTGTTTCCTAAAGCACCCCATTTTCATTGGATGTTTCCCAACCCAATACTGTCCAGGCCTGGCTTTGTTTTCCATCTGAGTTCTTATGGGACCACAGTCCAAGGTGGTACATATATACAAGGGCATGTTTTTTACTCCTCTCCATAGTGGCACGCATATTCCTGCCTCAGACTGTAAAAGTAGAAGATGTAACTCTATAGTGGATGTTATAGAAGTGAGGCCCTGCCTTTCTATAAAGGGATATCTGGTGCTCACCTCGAATGATGCCAAATAACTCTTCTATACGCATGCTGGCATATATACGATAGAAGAAACGCTGCACATGGCAGCGCCAGCGTTTCAAGGTGCTGTTGGTTTCTGGGGGCAAAGGGATGGCACTACTCTCTTGCATGAACACCTTGCTGAGCCAACCAATCACCTTCTCTATCCACTGCAGAAAGGGAAGACAAAGAGAGAACGATCAATAAATGCTAAGGAAGTCAGAATTTCATGCGCCTATTTCTTGCTTCCTCTTGTTGCACAGTACAACAGTAAAAGAAAATTAGGTTCTTACCTTTTGCTAATTTTCGTTCCTGTAGTACCGAGGATCAGTCCAGACTCCTGGGTTTTGCCCCCCCTCTAGCAGATGGAGACAGAAGTTTATAAACAAAAAACTCCGCCTACATATAGGCTGGTGCCACCTACAGTCTGGCAGTATTACTGAATGTCAAAGTAGCAGGATAACCCGCAACAATAACCCAAAGAACACTGAAGATTACCTCCAAACTAAGCCAAACTGACGCTTAACTCCACCCAACTGGGTACCGAACTCGAGGTAACCAACAAACAAACATATTTCAGCAAAAAACAGCACACAGACCACACATCCTCTCCCGGCAAACAATCGCAATACTGGGCGGGACTCTGGACTGATCCTCGGTACTACAGGAACGAAAATTAGCAAAAGGTAAGAACCTAATTTTCTTTTCCCTGTACGTACCAGGATCAGTCCAGACTCCTGGGATGTACCAGAGCTTCCCTTACTGAGGGTGGGAGCCGGAGAGGCCTGCTCTAAGCACCCCTTCTCCAAATCCCGACGGCCCTGGCGCCTTCACATCCAAACGATAGTGCCGGGCAAAAGTATGGACTGACTTCCAAGTGGCCGCCCTACAGATCTCCTCTGTAGGAATATGTTGGCATTCCGCCCAGGATGCCGCCTGGGCGCGAGTCGAGTGGGCTTTCAGACCCACCGGCAACGGCTTCCCCGCCAACAGATACGCTGAGCGAATGGTTTCCTTCAACCAACGAGCAATTGTAGTCTTGGAAGCCGCTTTACCTCGCCGGGGACCACCATGGAGGACGAACAGATGATCGGAGACCCTGAACACATTAGTACTCTCCAAATAGTGTAACAAGACGCGCCGAACATCCAGCTTCCGCAGGTCCCTAGCTAAGGGATCCGAAGACTGTCCCTGACCGAACGATGGCAACTCCACCGTCTGATTGACGTGAAAGGACGAAACCACTTTTGGTAGAAAAGACGGCACAGTACGCAAGGAGACTCCCGAATCCGAAATCCTCAGAAAAGGCTCTCGACACGACAGAGCCTGCAGCTCAGAAATCCGCCGCGCCGATGCCATAGCCACCAAAAATACCACCTTGAGCGTCAAGTCCTTAAGAGTGACGTGTCGCAGAGGCTCAAACGGTGCCTTACACAGCGCTTTAAGAACCACATTCAAATCCCAAGACGGACACGGAGGACGAAACGGAGGGCGTAACTGTTTTGCCCCCCGAAGGAAACGCACCACATCCGGATGCTGCGCTACCGAAACTCCGTGCACTCTCCCCCGAAAAGATCCTAGCGCTGCCACTTGCACCCGCAAAGTACTACAGGACAGGCCCTTAGCCAGCCCCTCCTGGAGAAACAGCAGAATATCCGGAATAGTCGTCCGGGTAGGCGCTGTGCCGCGATGCACACACCAAGTCTCAAACAGTCGCCACACGCGCATGTACGCCAGAGACGTAGACTTCTTTCGGGAATGCAACAGCGTGGACACCACGGAAGGCGCGTATCCTTTAGAGCTCAACCGCTGCCTCTCAAAAGCCATGCCGCTAGACAAAAGCGATGCACCAGGTCGAAACAAACGGGCCCTTGATGGAGGAGATCCGGCAGAAACGGAAACCGAAGTGGCCCCTCGACCGCTAGATTTACCAGATCCGCGAACCAGGGCCTTCTTGGCCATTCTGGAGCCACCACGATCACCTCCGCCGGATGCTGCTCTATGCGACGCAGCACCCGTCCGATAAGCGGCCACGGAGGAAACACGTAAAGTAACACATCCCTCGGCCACTGAACTACCAGTGCATCCACTCCTTCCGCCAACGTCTCCCGGCGACGAGAGAAAAATCGAGGAGCCTTTGCATTGCGGAATGTGGCCATCAGGTCCACCGCTGGTGTGCCCCACCGATCGCAAATGAGCCTGAAGGCGGCCTCCGCGAGCTCCCACTCCCCGGGATCCAACCAATGCCGACTGAGAAAATCCGCCTGGACATTTTCCACCCCGGCTATGTGGGAAGCCGCGATACTGCTCAGATGGGCCTCACGAACCGCGAGTTAAAGGAGGAGTCCGATGACCCCTCCTCCTCTTCCCCATCCTCGGGGGAATCATCCGCAGGAGACCTGGACCCTAACGGCCCTTCTTCGCCTCCAGACACCCTCTGGGGGGACAAACGCGGTGGGTCCCGCACCTGAGCGCTGGTCTGCCGGCCCGCGCTAACCTGTGCTGCCCGCGCTGCGAAAATGGCCGCCGTTCCCGCCGAAAACGCTGGCAAAATGGCCGCCGTCCCTGACGAACTCGCCGCCGTCCGCTCCGGGAACGCTGCTACCTCGCGGTCCTGCCTACCCCGCCGAGACGCCGAAGTCACCGCCGACCCTCCTTCTCCGCCGCCCACGCACGCGGAACAGAGGCTGTCGCGCGACAGCCTCCCTGCCGCGGACCCGCAGGCCCTGCACGATGCCTGCCGAGGCATCTTCACACTGCCGCGGCGAAAAGGAGGCGAACGGAGGCAGAGAGAGAAGAAAAAAAAAAAAAAATCAAGATTCTCCCCTGATCGGCGGGTCCCAGCCACCGCGAGCAAGCACAGCCTAGCAAGCACAAGCACACACAGCACACACACAGCAGACAAAATAAATGAGAAACAAAAATTTCTTTTTTTTTTTTTTTTTTTTTTTTTTTTTTTTAACTGCTTACCTCGTATCCGGAGCCGGCTGGGGGGAGTGAGCCGGGACCCCCGGTATCACCCCCAGCCCTGTGGAGCTGGTACGTGGGGCTCTCCCACTCCTCGGCTGCCTCTACCAGGGGGAACAGTCCCCTCAGGACCCTAACTTCCCCTGGGAGGCGGGGATTGGGACCAGCAGGCAAGCCTCTGCGGTCCCTTCCCACTAGAAAACAAAACACCAACATTTCCTACCTTTTTTTTTTTTTTTTTTTTTACAAAAAAAAAAACCACCTAACCAACGTAGGCCTAATACAGACTGTAGGTTTTGCACCCTCTCCACCTGCTAGGAGACAGAAGAATACTGCCAGACTGTAGGTGGCACCAGCCTATATGTAGGCGGAGTTTTTTGTTTATAAACTTCTGTCTCCATCTGCTAGAGGGGGGGCAAAACCCAGGAGTCTGGACTGATCCTGGTACGTACAGGGAATGAGATTTGCTCTCACCCCTTAAATTAGATTAACTTTTGATTATAGATACAATCACAAAATCCTAAGTGTTAGGTGATGAAAACAGGGAGAAAACTAGATGTACCCTCATAGTTCACAATTTTCCTGAGATTATAGCAGCAGGGTTGAACCTAGGGAAGACAGAATGGCACAAGCATACAGAAAAAAGAGAGTAGGGATGGAGAAAGTACACAAAAGACATGGAGCAGCAGTGGCACAATGAGAAGAGATGCTGGGCTGCATTTACCAAAGGGATGTTCCTGCAGCCACACAATGGCAGAAAATACTGGATAAATCAGGGCCATGAGACAGGAATTAGGGAGCACATTTATTTAAATATATATTTATTTATATACCACCTATGCCTATGCCTATGCCCTAGGCAGTGAACAATAAGAACATTCAAAAGTTAGGAACATGGACATAAAAACAAAAAAATTAAGGACTACTACATATTGGACAATTCCTGTAGGTCAGTACAAAGACAAATCCTATTATAGGCAATAAAACGCTGTCCCATATAAACATAAATGCCAATGTCACAAAAGGAATCTGCCAAAACACTTGTTCAACCAACACCACTGAGTGATTAATAAGAACATAAGAATATAAGAACATGCCATACTGGGTCAGCCAAGGGTCCATCAAGCCCAGCATCCTGTTTCTAACAGTGGCCAATCCAGGCCATAAGAATCTGGCAAGTACCCAAAAACTAAGTCTATTCCATGTAACCATTGCTAATGGCAGTGGCTATTTTCTAAGACAACTTAATTAATAGCAGGTAATGGACTTCTCCTCCAAGAAGTTATCCAATCCTTTTTTAAACACAGCTATACTAACTGCACTAACCATATCCTCTGGCAACAAATTTCAGAGTTTAATTGTGTGTTGAGTAAAAAAGAACTTTCTCCGATTAGTTTTAAATGTGCCACATGCTAGCTTCATGGAGTGCCCCCTAATCTATTATCTGAAAGAGTAAATAACCGATTCACACCTACCCGTTCTAGACCTCTCATGATTTTAAACACCTCTATCATATCCCCCTTCAGCCGTCTCTTCTCCAAGCTGAAAAGTCCTAACCTCTTTAGCCTTTCCTCATAGGGGAGCTGTTCCATTCCCCTTATCCTTTTGGTAGTCCTTTTCTGTACCTTCTCCATTGCAATTATATCTTTTTTGAGACGCGGTGACCAGAACTGAACACAGTATTCAAGGTGCGGTCTCACCATGAAGCGATCAGAGGCATTATGACATTTTCCATTTTATTCACCATTCCCTTTCTAATAATTCCCAGCATTCTGTTTGCTTTTTTGACTGCCACACCACACTGAACCGACAATTTCAATGTGTTATCCACTATGACACCTAGATCTCTTTCTTGGGTTGTAGCACCTAATATGGAACCTAACATTGTGTAACTATAGCATGGGTTATTTTTCCCTATATGCATCAACTTGCACTTATCCATATTAAATTTCATCTGCCATTTCGATGCCCAATTTTCCAGTCTCACAAGGTCTTCCTGCAATTTATCACAATCTGCTTGTGATTTAACTACTCTGAACAATTTTGTATCATCTGCAAATTTGATTATCTCACTCGTCGTATTTCTTTCCAGATCATTTATAAATATATTGAAAAGTAAGGGTCCCAATACAGATCCCTGAGGCACTCCACTGCCCACTCCCTTCCACTGAGAAAATTGTCCATTTAATCCTACTCTCTGTTTCCTGTCTTTTAGCCAGTTTGCAATCCACGAAAGGACATCGCCACCTATCCCATGATTTTTTACTTTTCCTAGAAGCTTCTCATGAGGAACTTTGTCAAACACCTTCTGAAAATCCAAGTACACTACATCTACAGGTTTACCTTTATCCATGTTTACCTTTAACTCCTTCAAAAAAGTGAGGCAAGACTTGCCTTGGGTAAAGCCATGCTGACTTTGTTCCATTAAACCATGTCTTTCTATATGTTCTGTGATTTTGATGTTTAGAACACTTTCCACTATTTTTCCTGGCACTGAAGTCAGGCTAACCGGTCTGTAGTTTCCCAGATCGCCCCTGGAGCCATTTTTAAATATTGGGGTTACATTTGCTATCCTCCAGTCTTCAGGTACAATGGATGATTTTAATGATAGGTTACAAATTTTTACTAATAGGTCTGACATTTCATTTTTCAGTTCCTTCAGAACTATGGGGTGTATACCATCCGGTCCAGGTGATTTACTACTCTTCAGTTTGTCAATCAGGTCTACCACATCTTCTAGGTTCACCATGATTTGATTCAGTCCCTCTGAATCATTACCCATGAAAACCTTCTCCAGTATGGGTACCTCCCCAACATCCTCTCCAGTAAACACCGAAGCAAAGAAAGAATTTAATCTTTCCGCGATGGCCTTATCTTCTCTAAGTGCCCCTTTAACCTCTCGATCATCTAACAGTCCAACTGACTCCCTCACAGGCTTTCTGCTTCGGATATATTTTAAAAAGTTTTTACTGTGAGTTTTTGCCTCTACAGCCAACTTCTTTTCAAATTCTCTCTTAGCCTGTCTTATCAATGTCTTACATTTAACTTGCCAACGTTTATGCATTATCCTATTTTCTTCTGTTGGATCCTTCTTCTAAATTTTTGAATGAAGATCTTTTGGCTAAAATAGCTTCTTTCACCTCCCCTTTTAACCATGCCGGTAATCGTTTTGCCTTCTTTCCACCTTTCTTAATGCATGGAATACATCTGGACTGTGCTTCTAGGATGGTATTTTTTAACAATGACCACGCCTCTTGCACACTTTTTATTTTTGTAGCTGCTCCTTTCAGTTTTTTTTCTACAATTTTTCTCATTTTATCAAAGTTTCCCTTTTGAAAGTTTAGCACGAGAGCCGTGGATTTGCATTTCCTCTTCCAGTCATTAATTCAAATTTGATCATATTATGATCACTATTGCCAAGCGGCCACACCACCGTTACCTCTCTCACCAAATCCTGTGCTCCACTGAGAATTAGATCTAAAATTGCTCCCTCTCTCATTGGTTACTGAACCAATTGTCCAAAAAGCTATCATTTATTCCATCCAGGAACTTTATCTCTATAGTGTGTCCCGATGATACATTTACTCAGTCAATATTGGGGTAATTGAAGTCTCCCATTATTACTGCACTACCAATTTGGTTAGCTTCCCTAATTTCTCTTAGCATTTCACTGTCCATCTCACCATCTTGACCAGGTGGACGGAAGTATACTCCTAGCACTATAGTCTTCCCCGACACACAAGGGATTTCCACCCATAAAGATTCAATTTTGCATTTAGTCTCATGCAGGATGTTTATCCTTTTGGACTCTATACCATCCTGGATATAAAGCGCCACACCGCCTCCCAGGTGCTCCTCTCTGCATTGCGATATAATTTGTACCCCGGTATAGCACTGTCCCATTGGTTTTCCTCCTTCCACCATGTCTCTGAGATGTCATTTAAGTCTGTGTCATCATTCACTGCTAACATTCTAATTCTCCCATCTTACTTCTTAAACTTCTGGCATTAGCATACAAACATTTCAAAGTTTGTTTTTTGTTTGAATTTTCATTCTGCTTTTTAATTGATAAGGATAAGTTATAATTTTTTAGCTCAGGTGAGTTTTTAGTTACAGGCACTTGGACTACTTTTCTTATTATTGGAACATCACTGTTGGGATGCCCTAATTCTAATGCATCATTAGTATCCTTTGATGATCCCTCTCTCCGAACCATGCGCTGCTGAGAGACTGTCGGCTTTCCCCTTTGTTCTAGTTTAAAAGCTGCTCTATCTCCTTTTTAAAGGTTAGCGCCAGCAGTCTGGTTCCACCCTGGTTAAGGTGGAGCCCATCCCTTCGGAAGAGACTCCCCCTTCCCCAAAAGGTTCACCAGTTCCTAACAAAACTGAATCCCTCTTCCTTGCACAATCGTCTCATCCACGCATTGAGACTCCGGAGCTCTGCCTGCCTCTTGTGACCTGCGCGTGAAACAGGGAGCATTTCAGAGAATGCTACCCTGGAGGTTCTGGATTTAAGCTTTCTACCTAAGAGCCTAAATTTGGCTTCCAGAACTTCCCTCCCACATTTTCCTATGTAGTTGGTGCCCACATGTACCATGACAGCCGTCTCCTCCCCAGCACTGTCTAAAATCCTATCTAGGTGACGCGTGAGGTCCGCCACCTTCGCACCAGGTAGGCATGTTACCAGGCGATCCTCATGCCCACCAGCCACCCAGCTATCTACATTCCTAATAATCGAATCACCAACTATGATGGCCGACCTAACCCTTCCCTCCTGGGCAGTAGGCCTTGGGGAGATATCCTCGGTGCGAAATGAGAATGCATCACCTGGAGAGCAGGTCCTTGCTACAGGATCCTTTCCTGCTGCATCAGGTTGATGCTCTCCAATCATGAGACCTTCTTCCTCCAAGGCAGCACCAGGGCTGCCAGTCTGAAGTTGGGACTTGGCTACTATGTCCCTGAAGATCTCATCTATATACCTCTCTGTCTGCCTCAGCTCCTCGAGGTCTGCCACTCTGGCCTCCAGAGATCGGACTCGTTCTCTGAGAGCCAGGAGCTCTTTGCATCACATGCACATGTACAACTTCTCACCAGTGGGTAAAAAGTCATACATGTGACACTCGATGCAAAAGACTGGGAAGCCCCCCTCTTGCCTTCATCTCAAATTTGTTCAGTTCCTAGTTAAGTTTTAGGTTGCTATAGGAGTAGGAATGTGTGTAATTAACATCCTTTAAATGTATTAGTGAATTCACTATATGTCTGGTAGTGGCCTACAAGGGACTGATCAAACTCTGTTGTGTTTTTGGTTTGTTTTTTTTTTGTGAAAGTGGCACCTGCCTATAAATTAAAGGATGAGCTAGGGGTGGGTGGGAAATACAAACAGTCTAACTTCAGTTAGTCAGCCAGAGTGATTCACTGCTCTCTTGATTAACAAATGTTGGTACCTAATCAAACCAAATCACATTACCTCAACACCTTTCCAAGGTGAGTAACTGAACTGAACT